>NC_138862.1:109221016-109868872 GCF_965194805.1 Balaenoptera borealis | reverse complement strand
GAACTGAAACTTTATCAACATTGTTCTGGGAGCCTGAGAACATGCTGCCGTAAGCACATCAGCTTTATTATCACAGGACAACATTAGCTCACCCTATAGCACAGCAGCTAATGGTACAGATTCTGTTGCTAGACAACCTGGGATCAAATCTCAGGTCTACCACCAGCAAATTATGTGGTCTGAGGCAAATTTTGTTTTCACTTCCATATTTCAGTTTCCGCATTTGTAATTTAGGAGTAATACTTGCTCAGGGTAGAGTAAAGCATTTAAAATGGTGCCTAGCACATTGTGCTTGTTGCTACTAGTAGCACAGAGAGATTAACTCAGAACCATGCTATAATTATTGAGTACTTGCTGCTTATTAAGTATGGAGTTTGTCACAGAATGTGTAGTCATATATTTTTTTAAAAAATTTTAATTGTAAAACACGTGACATAAAATTTACCATTTTAACCATTTTAAAGTATATAATTCAGTGGCATTAAGTACATTTATGATGTGAAACCATCACCTCTATCTAGTTCCAGAACTTTTTCATTACTCCAAATGGAAACCCTTACCTATTAAGTAGTCAATCTCCTTCCCCTTAGTCTCTGGCAACCACAAATCTGCGTTTTGTTTCTACGGATCTGCCTATTCTGGATATTTCATATAAATGGAGTCGTATATATGTGGCCTTTTGTGTCTGACTTCTTTCATTTAGCATAATGTTCATCCAAGAGGTAACATGTATCAGTATTCATTCTTTTTGATGACTACTTAATATTCCACTGTTGGATATGCTACATTTTGTTATCTATTCAATGTCAATCATTGATAGACACTTTGGTTGTTTCCAGCTTTTGGTTTTTGTGACTAGAGATGCTATGAACATTTATGCAGTGTATGTATTTGTTTGAATACTTATTTTCAGTTCTTTTGGGTATATACCTGGAGATGGAACTGCTGGATCATAAGGTAATTCTATGTTTAACTTCTTGAGGGATGGTCACATATTTTTAACAATGATTTCCTTGTTCTTATAATGTCCAACTTTAAAAACAAAACTGCAGGGACTTCCCTGGTGGTCCAGTGGTTAAGACTTTGTGCTCCTAAGGCAGGGGGCACGGGTTCGATCCCTGGTCGGGGAACTAACATCCCACATGACATGCAGCGCAGCCAAAAAATAAAATTAAAAAAAAACAACTGCCATATTAATTGTGAAAGAGATGTACCTAAATAACGACTTTTGCAGTCACTTTCCTGGTCCCCTGATTGTGCAGACAGATGAGTAGCTACCCTTATGAATACTACTCAAACAGGAGTCATTTCTGATTGCATGACTGACTGCTCATAATTGCAGAAGAAGGTTATTGTGGCAACGTCATTCATATTTGTGGGTTAATTTCAATATTGTTTCTAATATTTCCAGCCAATACTCCACCCAAAGTAAGAATAATGAAATATAACTTATGAAATGAATTTAAAATTGAACTTATCTTTAAGTGACCCCATTGACATGTTTATTACTTCTCCAGCGAATTTTTGGTAACCACTAGAAAGAGTGCACCTTCCAACAACAGTGATGAGTCTGACTCAGCCCTAGGAGGAGGAACCTGAACACTTATGCAACTACAAAACCTCCAGGAGAAGTTCATTTGGAAGAACTCAACTGTTTCCTACCATGTACTCTTGATGGTAGCCAAATACAAGTTAGATGTCCAAACAGTAAGGATACAAAATAGTCAACAGCAATATGATCAGAAACAAATCTGGGATATTTTCATAGGAGCTAGTACAATTTGCACACATGAAAGTAATTTTGAAACTTATATGCATTTTTAAATTAAATACACACATATATAGATGTATGTGTGTGTGTGTGTATATATATATATATTTTTTTTTTTTTTTTGCATGATGCAAATGTAGTTGATTTCTGGCAACGATAAAGAGTCACTCTGTGGTCACACTGAGTCAGTGGAAGCCCATGTGTTATAAATAAACATTTGGCTCTACCTAGCAGAGATATATCAAAAGTTGTACGGAGGCAAACAAGGCAGGCAAGCCCTGATCCCCTGCAGGTACCATGCCATGTGCTACCAATTACTTTACAATTCTGCAAAATGTATAACAGCAACCAGATTTAGGGCACAGGAAATTTTAGGAAATTTTATTATTAAACTCCACTAAAATGGGTCTGTTCACGTTTTTCCCCTGAGGAAAGGAGGATGAGCCTAAGGTTGTCTACACGTAAGTCATCTACCTCATTCCTCTCTCAGTTGGCATTTCTGAACTAAAGCATTCTGGCCTCACTGTCACCTGACAGCCTTAATAAAACACTCTTAAGAGAGTGATATGTATTTACCAAGAGGTTCGATGATGTCAGATAGGTTGTTGCAAGTTGCACGGGACCTCCACACAGTATATATGTACTGTCTCAAACTTTTTTTTTAAAATAAATTTATGTATTTTTTATTTATTTTTGGCTGCATTGGGTCTTTGTTGCTGCATGCGGGCTTTCTCTAGTTGTGGCGAGCGGGGGCTACTCTTTGCTGCGGTGCGCAGGCTTCTCATTGCGGTGGCTTCTCTTGTTGCAGAGCACGGGCTCTAGGCACGCGGGTTTCAGTAGTTGTGTCTCGCGGGCTCTAGAGTGCAGGATCAGTAGTTGTGGTGCACGGGCTTAGTTGCTCCGTGGCATCTTCCTGGACCAGGGCTCGAACCCGTGTCCCCTGCATTGGCAGGCAGATTCTTAATCACTGTGCCACCAGGGAAGTCCCTGTCTCTAACTCTTTGATGCTCTTGCAAGAAGTGGCCTTTAGCAACTCCTAACTGAGCCTGGCTTTCCTAAGATGTCCACTAGGAAATCTATTTTGATTTCATAATCATGTATCTGACATGGGAAAACTAGGGAGAATCTTATTTCATTTGCTGCTGCTCAATGAGGTTTCGCTGAATAGAAAGCAACTAATTTTGTGCAGCCAGTTCTGAGATATACTATGAATATGGAAGCTAATTTTAGAACGTTAATTCTAGACTTAAGGGAAACTCAATACTGTAGGCCACAAGTATAACTGAAAGCCTCTGAGGAAGGTATTTTCATATGAACTGTACTCTTAGAGCATAAATTCTGAAAGATGTTAGAGATTAGTTGCCATTGATGCAGTTGCTGTGACCATATGAATAGCTGGTGAGCTTGAAGAAGGTTGATTTCACTTGATATCCTGCACCAGGGAAATATCTAACAACATCATCATCAACAAATACTTTGGAGATTTATCAAGTATGGGGCATTGGGCTGGGTACTGAAACTATAAAAAGACTCATTGAGACTCTTACAACTTAAAAAGAGATATTAGGAATATACGAATATTAAAAAAAAAAGAAAAAGCAATCCAAGGTAAAGTACAAGATGAACAGTACCTGCCATCACTGAGGATAGAGAAAGTAAGACTTGATCTAGACATGATGAATGGTGGCCCTAGAGAAATGGAGCGGAGCGCGCCTAGAGGAGCAATGATGCGGGCAAAAGCAGGGAGGGGGGATGAAAATGGCACGTCCAAAAAGGCAGTGTGGGATGGACAGACAGCAACAAGGTCATGTATCCAGGGTTGAGTCCTGACTCTGCCACCCACTGGCCGTATTACCATATACCTATATGACCTTCTCTTTTCTCATCTATAAAGTGAGGACGATGATCACTAGACGGTATATGCTTTTCATCAGGATTAAATAAAAACAATTATTCGCTTATCCTTTTATTCAACAAACGTTCATTATGCAACATAAAGATGCTCAGTAAAGTTAGCTATTCTTACCCACAATGAGTCAACCCATTTGGAAAGAGCAAGTCCATGTGGGAAATTATTAGAGCCGGAAACTAGAGGGATAAGCCACATCAAATACAAATAGCAGTCACCATCAATTTACAGCCCCTCGATACCATCACTGATACAAAGACAAACCAATTGAAGAAATCAAACAATGGTCTAGTTCTAATATTTATCATCTGTACATTGCTTTGTTCAATAATTTACAATGATTCTCTATTTTCTTGTTTGTTTTTAAGAGGGTAGGGGGTTAGCTGTAAAGAAGGTAGTCAAAATAGAAGCTGTAAAAATAAAATCCAAAATATCCAGACATACAAAGGTTAGATTGGGCTAATAGAGCTCCTAATAAAAATTTGTTTTTCTAAGCAGTAAAAAAAAAAATATTAAAAGGGGTTTAATACAGTATAGATATAGACTCATAGGAATTTTCAAAAGGTCATTCATTCAACATGTGCTTACTGAGCTCCTACAGTATAGACATTGAATATACAGTAAATGTGCTACCAATTTTATCTAGTGGATACAAACAATAAAGAATAATGCACAAAAATACAAGTGTGTTAAGTACTATGAAGGAAAAAGAAGACGGAAAAACCCCAAAGAACAATATGGGAACAGCTAATTTAGACTGGGGTGGGGGTCAGAGAGAGCTGCTCTGAGGAAGCAACGTTTATGTTGAGACTTCTAGGACAGGCAGGGGTGAGCAAAGTGAAGGGTGAGGGCAGAATGGTCCAGCTTTGGGCCCTGTGGTGGGAAAGAACCTTGGCTATGGGGCTGATGTACACAGTCCTCAAAGACCACGCTGGTTCTGGTAGCCTAGTTTTTTCTTTTTAAATGTGTATAAACCTTGACCACGATAGATGACTTCAAAGCTAACTTGGTCTGGATTACCTCTAAGATCCGTTGGCAACTCTCGGAATAGAACTTTGAAAACTCCATATTTTTGGCTGCAGGAGTAGTCTAATTCTCAAGCATATATAGAAGGATGACTTACAAAAGACCCTGCAGCTTCAAGAGACTGCATTCACAAAAAGCAACTCAAATCGGACTGTGAATTTACAAGAAACCATGGGACTATGCTGTGCTCCAAGAATAAAATGGTAATAAAGAGTATAACAAAAGGTGGTAGAGGTAATTTTATTTCCTTATTAAGTTTATAACTCCTCCTCTCTGCTTGAACCACTTGCACCTGGCTCAGAGTGAGATGGCCAAAGCTCTTCCTGCAGGTCCAACATGGCAAATGACCACTCTTTTACCTCTCTCTGATCTTGCTGAGTCAGCATTTCCCCAAATACAATTATCACTTAAATCCAAGGGTAAAAGTTGCAGGTTGTCTGCACATGTCCTTACAGATGGTCCTGGGTATGTGGGTGCCTCAGGTATCCACATTAATGTAAAATCTAGTAGGCGGAGACCAGAGGCCACCGTGAGCAGGCAGCATCTGGTGGGCAGTGATGGCAGAGCTAAAGCTCTACCACCAGGAAGGGTTCACGGCTCCTTAAACTCCATGCCTTTTCTAACCCCTGTGGAAAGGAGGGGCTGCTGAATTTGATTTGATTTTAATTTTACCTTCTGCCCAAACTGAAGATCAGTGACCAGCCCCTTCCCCTAATCACCTCTATCAATATTATGACACCTTATGCTCAGGAAAATGCTCTCTGAGAAGCTGCCGGGGAAAAGCCCAAAGTCTGTGTGTATGGGGTCTCAGGGGTGTTTTTTCTTTGACGTTCTCAAAGAAAGTAGACCAAACTAAAGAATGAAAGGGATGTGCATGGGAGAAGTAAATGCAAATACAATGAACTGAGACAGGAGACAAGAACATCAAAGAGAGGGAGAGGATAGGAAGATTCATTATGAGAAAAGGAAGTCAAATCAAAGGAAACACAATAATGGGACAGTGTTAGTAATAACACAAGAAATCCAATGTTTTTCCCTCTGAATAGAGCAAACAGGACCTGAATATAACTAGTGTCTGTTTTGGGACAAAAGAGAAAACAGAGCACGAAAAGGGTCTATCTCAAAACAAAACAAAACAAAACAAAAAAAACTAAGTCAACTTTTTTTTTTTTTTCATCAATTCTCTAAATACTCTGCTGGGAAAAGGAGATGGGAGTTCTTGGCTCGGAGTTACTGAAGCTTGTTATATATGACCCCAGTGACCCTTGAAGTTTGCATCTGTCACAACAGAACACACGGTTTCCTAACACACTGCCTTTGTCCGCCAGACTCATGCAGGGCTGTGGAGTGAGACACCCGAATAAGCCCATCTGGCGCCATAGCTACCAGCCTCCCTCAGTCTGAGCTTCCTTCTGTGGACAGAGACCCAGACTAGCAAATCTGCACCCAGAAGCCTCCTTTCTGCCATTTCTTGTCTTCCGACTTTCTGCCCCTTCCTTCCTCACATGATGGAAACTCATCAATGGGTACTAGAAGGGACCCCGCAAATATGAGCAAATTGTTCCCTTGGGTCTCAGAGAGAAGGCCGAAGGGAAAGCGTTTCAGAAGAGCTTAATAGCTCTAAAAGCACTAGCAGTTAAACTGCTAGTTCTTCTTGGCACTATTCTTCTCATTCCAAAAGCCCACTGAATACCAAAACGTTTACAGTTGGAGTCAAGACCTCCTCCCCCACCCTCAGCCAATTACTTTGAGTTTTACAAATAAGCAAAGTGTGGCAGCTCTGGCAGTGACTGCATCAGGTTCTGCCCAACTTTCCTGAGAAGCAGTTTGCTGCCTCCAGCCCTACCTAGATCACTAGAGCTCAGCAGAACTGTACAAGATTCCTCTCATGTGGCACCTCCCTTGGACCACAAATGATATTACCCAGGCACCGTTTACTGCCAAGTTTGCATCTCCTTTACTTGGCCAAACCTTTTGTTGACATCCTTTGTCTGCTGTCTTCTCCATTCTCCTAAGTTTATACCTTTTAATTCCTTTATTGTGATTTATGTGGCATTTTAGTGGTAGCGGAGATAAACATGTGTTCAACCAGCCATGTTTACTGGAAGTCTTGTGTGTATAAGGGATGGGGGAAGGGTCAGAAACCCTTAAACTGAATCTAAACTCTAGGTGAATGTGACAGCCAGTAAAAATTGACTGTCTAGAACAAGGCTTGATAAACTACAGCTGTTGGTCAAGTCTGACTCACTGCTTGTATAAATAAAGTTTTATTGGAACTCATTCATGCCCATCCACATATATATTACCTATGGATGCTTTTACCCTACAGTGACAGAGTTGAGTAGTTGCAGCAGAGACCTCATCGACTGTCTCTGTCCAAAAATATTTACTACCTGGCCTTTTACAGAAAGTTTGCCAACCTCTAGTCTAGAATGCAAGCTGGTAACAATGATTAATATTGCTAGGCTTGATGTAAATATTTTTCTATGTTTCAAATTGTTTGAAGAATGTTAAAGTTTTTTGAATTATTACATTTAATCTTAGCCTCAAAGGGAATGCCGCAGCCAGGAAAGAAATATATTTTACTAAGGTATGGCAAAAAAATATCCTTTTAAAGAAAGGTACTGATCTAGATTCAATATCTTGTATCTGATATAGCTGTGAGATAAATGTTATTCATAGAGGGAAATCTGACAATTCTTCACATACTAAATTCATGTTAGTTGACTAGCAGGTTTGTTGTTCCCGGTGCTTCAACAAAAATATTCCATTTAGAAGATTATCCTGCTTAAATTCTGTAGCAAAAGGTAGTTATAATTACACATTGCTGGCTTAAATTGTTAAATTGTACTCTCAGATTAGTCCACAATTTTCAAACCTAAATGTTCACCATCTGATTAAAAAGTGAATCATCTTTGAAAAATAGCCCTTCCCGAAAAGGTCAAAATATTTTCCAATATAGTCCTGGAAGGAAATACATAAAATTTCTAACAGTGGTAAAATGGTAAGATTAAGGATGATTTTCTTTACTCCTTTCTCTACTTGGCAAATTTTTATAGTGAACATTATGCTTTTATAACTGTAAAAAGTTAACTTCTCTAGGAATTTTTTCCACTAGGAAATGGATTAGAATTGGGTTGTGCTATTGGTTGATAAATTTAATTAATCTACCAGCTGTCACAAAATTATCACAGTGGGCTAGCCTTCTGAAGGATAAGTGATGAAGTTAAGTTTGTTTTATACATAAAATAATTTCAGGCAATCATAGTCTCAGAGGTGCAAAATACTCAGAAACTAAGAATTGTGTCTGAAAAACATCCATTGGATATAAATAAATAGGCAGCTTTCTCCAGCTCACATGTCCCATTTTTAGTCTGAAGAATAAGATCATTTTCCCTGCAGGTGACACAGGCTGTGGAACTGTTCTGGGGAGAAGTCTTCACCTCGTCCACTGCTCAGCCCATGCCTTTCCTATATACGGGCGGTGGGGCACCGTGGGGAGTTACGCTGTGCCCTCACCCACCTCACCCCTTTTTTCCTACAGATGAAAATCCACATGTAATTAATGTCCATGATAGCTGGAGCCTGCAACATGAATACTGATTGAATTTGAGTTAAAAATACTAAAAGCTTTTAGGAGTAATGCTTTTTAGATGCGTATCTCACTTAATTCTCAAATATGCAATGAATTGGCCATTATTGTGGAAGAGAGACTCCTGGCCCTAACTCTGGCTGCCTGAGCGCATGCTTCTAACAGCTCTACCCCACAGCCTCACTCCTGCACTTTCCCCTCTAACTGTATGAATAACTATAAAGAAGCTCATTTATCTAAATAGAACAATGAGCAGTTTTCACTAATTCAGTATTTTCTTCAATCTATCAAATGTTTTG
Source organism: Balaenoptera borealis (assembly GCF_965194805.1). Taxonomy (NCBI): domain Eukaryota; kingdom Metazoa; phylum Chordata; class Mammalia; order Artiodactyla; family Balaenopteridae; genus Balaenoptera; species Balaenoptera borealis. The sequence continues at coordinate 109,860,275 of NC_138862.1, read as the reverse complement.
AAAAATACCATGTACATATTGCCAGCAAATGATTAACCATTTTGCCGCTTTTTTAATGCTGAGTTTGAGATCTAATTTCTTTATTTGTGGCAGTCTCTGTGGGTTTTCAACCTCTTATGTTGCATAACAACACAATGAACTTTTCTTAATGAAATATCGGCTATCAACCTAACCGTAAGCGAAAAGTCACATGCACTGTGAAAGCCCACTTGACGAAAAGAGATTCAGTTGCACATTAGTCGTACACACGGCATCTACTAGGTCAGGTTCTGGGCAGGCCTGCTCCTGCTCTTCATTTGTTGGTTCATTTGTCTGTTCATTCATTCATTCACTCATTCATTCAGCTGTGTGTGTTGAGCACCTGCTTTGTGCCTGGCACTGTGCTGGGCACTGGGGATAGAGAGGGTCCAGAGCCTGCCGGGCTGTAACAAGATATAGACTCAGACCCCTGTGCTTGCCTGCTTCTCGTCTCAGTCGCTGGGGCTGGAGTGATGCCCCACTCCAGCTCCGTTTCTGGGACTCCAAACCCTGACACCCTCTCACAAGGTGTGTAAGAGTGGGGGACGTTAGATAATGGTTATTGAAACCAGCGCCCTAAAAGCCAAGGTATTGGAAACCTAAAAAAAGGCACCCTGAGTCCTACTCTAGGGTCCAAGGAATCTCTTCAGGCTCCAAGTGGTACTCCTGTCCCACCCTGGACCTGGTCAAGGCCTCCATGGGCTGAGAAGAACATAGCTGATGACCCAGGCTTCTGCTTACCCAGCTGGGAACTTCACGCAAGGGTAGAGAAAGGCTCCAGGAATCCCCTTTTCAGGGCACAAAGAAGCATTTTTGGAAGGTCATTCATCTGATGAAGGCAGTGATATGTGACTTGAGAAGGCCTAAGCTGGCTGCAAGGACTGACTCCAGCTGGACTCATTGCTGCAATGGATTTCTTTCCCTGGTCAGCTGCCCACCAAAGATGTCAACCTTGCCGGTCCTCCTCGGCTGGTGCTGTCAAGCACTGGGCCCTGCACGGGGTGAGCAGGTGTAAAGGCAGCTGAGGGCTCCACTTGCTCTTGGGATACTGAGGACATTCACTGGGGACAGCCCACCGCCACACCACTCTTTAAGTTCTTGTGTCTCCAGACACTCATCTGTCTGGACAATGTCAGCCCCTTCTATTTGGGGGAAAGGGACAAAGAGTGAGAACACAAATAAATGATTTGCTAATAGAAATTATTTGAGGCTCCCCGCAAGAAGGTGGTGATGGTGGTATAGGCTTTGGATTGGAAAAAAGAAGGGGAATTCTTCTCAGACACTTTAAATGATTTATTGTACCTAATCATTAATTTAACATAAGGGTGGTTCCAAGCCCACCTTGACTAGAATGACCAGTCCCGATCTCCCTGTACAAACCTTGACCACAACCAGCTGATTCTATGATTCCATGTCGTCATGTTTTTTTTGTTGTTGTTTATGTTTTTGTTTTTGTTTTTAAATGGTAACTGAGATGGAAGAAAAAGAGTGTGACCAAAACCAGAAAAAGATCTTTGTCTTCAAAAGTCAACAGGGTCAACATTTCAGCAATCTGGGTACATTTCTTAACTATCAGCAAAAGTCATTTCTTGATGAGATTTTTATTATCAGTAAAATACTTCATGTGGATCAGAAGAGTTTACCAAACCATATCTTGATGGATTAAGTGAAAATGAATTTGAAACACATGGATTACATTTCCTTAAAATGTGCATGAGTTTGAAAGTTAACAATAACAATGCTTGACTAAAAAGCATTTGGGAATTTCTTAAGCCCCAAGAGTTTGAAAAACCAGTTTCTCAGTTGAACTTAAATAGGTACCCTTACCCATTAAGGCACTATAATTTACATTAAAGGTATTCACAGGTAACACTTTAACAAACCAAGGATGGCAATATGCTTCATTTTATTCTTTGCTTTGGAAATTGCTTCATGTTTTAGTGCTTTAAATTCTCAAATAAACCCTTAAATTTATATACATACTGAATTACTTTAAGAAGACAGAATAATTCTTCTTGCTGTCACACATAAATTAAAAATCCACAATAATCCAGGGAATGCAAAGTTAACCATGACAAAATTTCTGGAAGCATTAACAAACATCTTAAGTGTTCAATGTACATTTGACATTGGAATTATGGAGACGTCGTACAATATCAATGTTGTAAGAATATAAAGGATGCCTATGCTTGTCTTGATTCTTTTACTATAGATTCCATTATTTTTAAGAGTTCAAAGGCTTTGTTAAAAAAAACAATCAATCAAACAAACATAATAAAACCCCAGGGTATAATTGTATTTATGAAGTGGTGTTACTGTAAAATAAAAATTCAGTAGAAAGACATGATAGGGGATACAGGAATAGTCTTAACTGTCTACTTTTACTGGAAAAGATAGCTTTATTTAAATATTTTCAAGGTTCTTTTTAGAAGAGCTTAGAAAAAATGATATAGATTTAGTAGAGAAAAGATGGTCCAAAGTACAATGACATCAGTTCCAATTAAAAGGAATGAAGGGACTTCCCTGGTGGCGCAGTGGTTAAGAATCCGCATGCCAATGCAGGGTACACGGATTCAATCCCTGGTCTGGGAAGATCCCACATACCTCAGAGAAACTGAGCCTACTGAGCCTGCGCTCTAGAGCCAGCGAGCCACAACTACTGAGCCTGCATGCCATAACTACTGAAGCCCATGCACCTAGAGCCCATAGGCTGCAACAAGAGAAGCCACCGCAATAAGACACCTGTGCACCGCAACGTAGAGTAGCCCCCGCTCGCCGCAACTAGAGAAAGCCCACGCGCAACAATGAAGACCCAACACAGCCAAAAATAAATAAATAAATTAATTAATTTAAAAAAATAAATAAAAGGAATGAAGGCCAAGTGGATTAACCTGTAAATATCAATGATAGGTGTATTCACATACAGATACTTATCTCAACCCATTTTTCAAGGTTTTGCAATTCGGAAAGCATACATTGCCTCCAGCATATTTTTGCTTAATTCTAATTCTATGCATATTTTAAGGGAAATGTAATCCAAATGTTTCTAACTCATTTACACAACTTGACTAAGCATCACTGAAGACATATTTGATACCCAAGGTATTCTGCTTATTAAAATTACCTTCCATGAGGAACTAAATGCCGTGTTCATAAAAATTCAGAAGGTCACACAGTACAAATTCAAACATATACCAAGGAGTAGAGTTTCCGGGCTTCCAAGCTTATTCTTCCTTTTTAAAACTCATATCCTGTGAGAAGAATCAAAGAACTGGAACCACAAATTCAGTGCCATAAACAGTCCAAATGACTGAGCCCCATATCCTTGAGTGTCCTTGAGATGAAAACTCATCTCCTCAATTAAGAGGTAAGCATTAAATGAAGAGTCAGTTAATTAAATCACAAAGTCACTGTAAGAAAGAAAATTATATTCTCTACTACTAGGACACTATGGAATTTCTCATTCCTGCAGCAGTACTGCTTCTTAAACTTTAATGTACATATGAATCACCTGAGGGATCTTGTTAAATTGTAGATGCTGATACAGTAGGTCTAAGATGGGCCTGAGAATCCGAATTTCTAAGTCCCCAGGTGATGTCAATGTTGTTGGTCCACGGACCACATTTTGAGAAACAAGGCTCTGTTGCAGAGTTTCTGAGCCATTACTGATATTTGGGGCTGGATAATTCTTTGTTTTAGTGGTGGGGGTGTCGGGGGGCGCCGTCCATTCACTACAGGATGTTTAGCAGCAGCCCTGGCCTCTACCCACTAGATGACAGTAGCACTAGTCTATATGATACTACAATGGTAGATACATCCAAACAATGGAATATTATTCAGTACTAAAAAGAAATGATCGATCAAGCCACAAAAAAGAACACGCAGGAAGCTTAAATGCATATTACTAGGTGACAGAAGCCAATCTGAAAAGGCTACTTGGAAATTAGGGGTTTTGATATGAGAAACAGAATCAGAGTTTCTTCAATGGCATTATGTCTCCTGAATTTATGGCCTATTTTAATGATGGCATAATTGAAAATTGATGTGAATATTTCATCTAAAAATGAGTATTTTCCATAAACTATTTTTAAAAGTCCACTGACTCTTTTATTATGAAAAGAAAAAATTGCCTTTTATAATTTCTTACTGGTCTCTAATGTGGACAGGTCAAAAATGTTGACAGAGGAAACCCAGGGACTTGGTGTGCTTTAATTAGCTCTTTTTCACGGACCCCAAGAGGGTCTGCCAATATGTGACATGAGGCTCTGTCTGCTTTAGACAGACTCATCTGCTCTTTGTAAATATGCACCTCTATGGCAATGGACTGTAACACAAATAAATGCCACCAAATTATCAAACACCTGAATTCCTGATTGCCAACTGTGTGATTGCCTACGTTTTTGGAAAAACATTTAAAAATCCTCCATCATCTAAAGTTTGATGGTTAATGTGGAGCAAACAAGAGGAAACCATCTTTTTTCCACCCCCGCCCTTTCCTCTGTCATATCAAAACCCTTTACCCAGCCATATAATCTCTTTCCAGTTTCCTGGCTACCAGCTCTTCATCACCAACAGAGCTCAGAAATATAGATTTGCTCAGTTTTTAAATGAGATTTGATGATATTTAGGGACCATTTTGTTTCCCTACAGGGCACATACTGCCAGTTTCATAATGAAAGTAAATAAAAAAAAATAACATTCACTTTCCTGAAATTTGGTTTGTGGCAAATTGGATTGGAATGTACTCTTCTGCTGGGGACCATCAGTGGCTCAGGACCATTTTGTCCACCACTGTATGCTTTGGAGTAAAGACAGTCCCCAAACAACAATAACAGAAGACTGATAATAATCTCTGAGTATGAGCTTCCCTAAAAAAAAGATAAAAATACTCACTACAGACATAAAAGTATAATGCCATATAGCCTTCTATTTTACAAATAATACATTAAGAAGAATATATTTAAGAATATGAAATATGCCACAGCAGACTACTTCTGCTCTTAGCTATCTCCTCCTTTTCTTCCTCTTTTAACGTGGCTACTTTTAGGGCGAGATATACTGCAAGGCACTCCTATGCGTTTTTTGCTCAATTTATGTACTTACTTTTGCTTCTGTTTATTTTTTAGCACAGTCCCTTTAAATCTATTAGACACATACCCAAGGTGGACACTATATTAGAGGAACTAACCATTTCAAGAGTTTAGTTGACTCATTTCATTTACTGACAGATAATTTCTCCCAATTTCCATACAAAACGTGCTTATCAATCTCACTTTGCACTGTTTCCTAGCTGGATGAATAAACATCTCATCCATAGATAATATCAGGTAAACCAAATGCAAGTATGCAAATAAGCAGCACACTTCTTTGTCCAATAGCACAGTTAGGGCATTTTTCTTTAGTCATTTATTTGAATGTGCAAAGAAAATCAAACTTTTTATTTTTTAACAAGGAAGAGCTTTTGAAAATATAATTAATGAGAAATAAAGTTATCTGATGCCCTCTAGTAGAACAAGTTAGGTTGTGGATTTAAGTGCATAACATCCTTACCAGTGACATGGTATCTGTCTAGGCCTTGCAGCTACTCTTGGCTGGGGATGAACAAGGGCAGTGACTTGATGTTAACTCAATAGAGGAGTTCAGAAGGGGTCTTTTCAAAAGGACTTGTAGATCTTCCTTTAGCCATATTATTTGGGTGTTTCTCAAGGGCCAATGTAGATTACAGAAAGCAGGATGTGTGTGGCAGGAGAAAGTGAAGGGGAGAACCCTGCCACCATCTTACCGGTCTTCTTTTGATTCAAATCCACTCTGGAGAAATGGGAACTGGTGAGTAGGTCATCCAAGATAAATTCCAAAGCACCAAGAAAAATTCTCTAGAAAATTTTTTCCCTAACAAGTGTTATCCAAACGGGTTCAGTGGACCACTTCGGTGAAATGAGGTTCCAGAGAATTTGTGACATCTTCCTATTTGTTGTTTTCCCTCTCAAATTGTGTGGAAAAACTTTGGGATTTTTCTCTACCTGCATATCTTACAACTCTTCCCATGGGTAAATGATTCTAATCCTAGAATTAAACCAATCTATTCTAAACAAGAAAGAAAGAAACCTCCCCCAGAACCATTAAGTGGATCAGTGTTATCATTATCCTCCAGATTGGACCAACTGAGGAGAAAGAGGTAAAGGACTGGTGTGGGCTTTGTCTCCTCGGTCATCCCAATATGAGGCAGGACTTGACTACATGCAAAATTTCCATAAGGAAGCCTTATTTATAATTAATTATGAAAACAGCACCTGCTTCTTGATATTTACAATGAGCTGTATTTTATTTTTATATATTCTCATATCTGTTCGAGTCAAGAAAAATCAACTCATGTGGGTCTATTAGAGAAAGGACCACATTACCAGCTTTAAAATTAGCTTTCTGCAAGTCAGCCTTGCTGATGTGCTCTACAGATGGGATGTATTTTCACCCAATCAGGAAATACTTCAAAGCGAACCAAAGCAGCATTGATGGGTTCTTGTAAGATTTTATATCTTCCTTTATAGAACTCCAGTGATGGGCCAGATTTTCAAGGATTTATTTCAATATCATGTGCTTTGTTTTTAACCTCTAAATCATTTTTGTTCACATAAATGAATACCAGTGATTCAGATTTTTAAAATACCCCTTGGCAGATGAACAAAATTCCTCTGGTCTTTTATGTAAATATAATCAGGCAGATATTAGACTATCGCTCTGCGCATGAATACATAACTTTCAGTGGCTGGCAAACCTGCTCCTATGCCAGAGGTCAATGGAACCCAGGAGAGAATAACTGACTAGGGAATAACAGGCTTTCATACCCAAAATGAACTGCTGACCCAGCTTCAATAAGACCTGGGGTTTAACAATTTTTCCAGATATGATGATAGATTTGTGCTGATCTATTGCCCATTGCCTGTTCCCACTGTGATCAATATCATGCAGTAATAAGATGGCTGACTGAGGATAAGAATGCTATTTGTGACTTGATTCACCACATACTGAATTCTGCTATACAGTGACTATAAGGCTTCTGTTCTTTCAACATATTTTATTACTGAAGTATTCTGTTGAACCATGTGAAAGTGACGTTTTTGTCAGTCAAAATAAGGAAGTTGAACATCAGTTTTTTTCATATGATTCAAACCAATACAAAAAAGAACTTCTTTAAAGGATTGTTTCGTCATGTCCTTTTAGCACGGACTTTGTAACATCAGTCTAAAGTTATTCTTAATTCTTTGTTGTTGTTCTTGTTCTTATTTCCTGCTGGCTTATTTGTCTTTTTAATGTTGTGGAAGTGGTTTTTATGGTTCTCCTCTTTGTTTCTTGATTACTTTGCATAATTTAGCAAGAAAGACTAAATAGCCCTCTTTTATACTAACAACACATTAAACAGAACACAAATCCTAAGCCTAAATCTTTCTTCAATAAATTTTTAAGGAAAGAAACACAACATTGTTCAGCCGAGTGATCTCATGACAATAAGCAACACTGTGTCAGCCAGATGACTGCTGGAGTTTTGCTGAGTGGTTTACACAATCTGAAATAATAACAGTGTGTCCCCTGCAGTCAGTAACAGTCACTTCTCCGTGGATGTATTTACAGTGAGTTATATAAATCTTCAATCCCTCACTCATATCTCAGTGCAAGGCATTTCCCAGGAACTTCCAGGAAATTACAAAAGCATGAATGAATCCAAAATGTCAACTTAAAAAAATACATTCTCAGTTCTAGGCCATGCTTGGTAGAAAACATGAAAAGAAAAAACTTTTTTTTTTTTTTTTAAGTAAAGATGATGGATTCATTCAATATTTTGGGAAAAAAAAACCCAGGTCACCTAGTTAACTCTCAAACTCCCAAAAGAATTCAAGGCCATAAGAAATATCATTTTGAACAACTAGATGCTTGAAGTAACTCTGCCTGACTTCTTTCACATTTTCACAAGATTAAACCTCACCGTTTAGTACATCTTTAATGATTTAAGCTAAACTTAAAAAAATAAAATAAAAAACTATTCCAGTAGATGAAAATGTATCTAACTTTATATTTGTTACAGACGTCCTCTGTCAAACTGGGAAATTCACTTAACCTTTCTTATATTAAATTCTCCAACATGTGTGTTAAATACATAGATAATTAGTGAAACATTCAATTGTTGAGAGTTTGTGTTAATTCAGTCTTATTGATTTTAGCCATTCTCAAAGTCCTGGTGTACTTAATTATCCAAAACTTATACTGAATATGAGCAATATCACTTCTATTGTTACCATTTCAAAAAAGAGTTTTAAGAAGGCGAATCACTAAATTAATGTAAACACTTTTGAAAATGTCAGATTCCCTAGAGATCACCACACTAAGTGAAGTAAGCCAGACAGAGAGAAAGCCAAATATCATATGGTATCGCTTGTATGTGGAATCTAAAAAAAAGATACAAAATGAACTTATATACAAAACAGAAATAGACCCACAGACATAAGAAAACAAACTTATGGTTACCAAAGGGGAAAGCGGGAGGGAGGGATAAATTAGGAGTTTGGGATTAACATATACACACTAATACATATATATATAATGGATAAACCAACAAGGACCTACTGTATAGTACAGGGAGCTATACTCAATATTTTGTAATAACCTATAAGGGAAAAGACTCTGAAAAAGAATATATGTATATACACACACACACATATATATGTATAACTGAATCACTTTGCTGTACACCTGAAACTAACACAACATTGTAAATCTACTATACTTCAGTTTTTAAAAAAAGAAAATGTCAGATTCTATGCAAACATGCTAAATAGTAATATTTGTCATTACAAAATGCTTGAACCGCCCTTTTCCTTTGGCAGCATGAGAATCCACTTTCCTCTGATATGGATTGGGAGAAGGGAATAGAAAGTAGAGTATGGAAAAACCCTCCTAGTACCTAAACATGAAAGGGGTTGATGGTCAGTGGGTGGGTAAATATAAATTGGATTCCCCGTCCTTCAGCTGTGTTTCTTTCTGGAAGAGAGGCTGCCTGGTTTTTTCCATGCTTTCTATGAGAGCTGAAACCTGTGAAAAGATGTCATGTCCTAGGAGTGGGCAAGGACCTTAACCTAAATCTCAAGGGAAGAACATGGCTGCTGCTTAAGAGTGACTGTAGGAAAGATCTAATTAGCCCAAGAGTGCCTTCAGCCATCCACACCTGCTCAACCCATTGCCAGAAGGGTAAGCCTGCCCTGGGCATTCTGCCATTTTAGTACCTGTGTCTCCAACCCATCATCCTTCCCAGGGCCAGGACTAGGGCACAGAATTTAAAGGAGCCCCAGAAAATTTAGTAGTCAAGATAAATAATATTTTTTAAAATCAAAATTAATACAAAAAGTCCATGATAAACAAAATATCAAAACTGTAAATAAAGACATGATCAATATTACTACTTACCTCCTTTTGCCTCAGCTCATTATGGCTTGGCAAGATGTTGTTACTAATTCTGACTTTACTTAAAATTTTACTGAGCTTTGTTGGCATCTCCTTAAATCGGGCACCTCAGGGAAGTTCCGGCCCTGACATTCTTTTCTTACTTTGTCTGTTGTTTTCTGACTAGCTCACACTCTCACTGGCTCCTGACCTTACATCACCTCCTGACTATGGTTTCGATCTTTTCTTTCGATAGCCTAACCTCCAAGAGATCAGGGAGTGCGTCTGTTTGGTTCATAACTGAACCTTTGGCACAGTGCCTGGCATACGGTAGCTGCTTCATAAATGCTTGTTGAATGAATAGAAGGAAAATCTCTTGGAGCTCAACGCTGCCCATAGCTTTCCTGCATGATTATGTGGATGGAAAATGCCTCTCGTTGGACACCTACCCCAGAGCCTGTTTTGGGGGCCACATATCCCTTTACAGAATGTTCCTGAACACTATGGATGGGAAACCAGAAACAATATATTTTGAGGTTTGAAAAAATCAGAGTTGGTAGATTTAGGTAGATTCAAATGGAATCAAAAAGATGATTAAACTTACTGGGGAAAAAAAAGCAATTAAAATAATGTAAGGGTATTTTCAAATTATCTATTTTGCAAAAGATCCAGAAGGGTATGGCGATTTATATTACTGGAGTTTTGTTTGTTTTTTCTAGCGATACCTGAAATTTCTTAAGTTTGGTGAATTCAGGTCACTTACCTTCAATGGTACACTGGTCAGGGACTGGAATCTTCTTTCCCATTTCCACAGCATATGCTTTCACTTTACTGAGGTTTTCCTTTAAGTGCAAGTAGAGCTTATCATGGTATTCTACAGGCCTTGAGGTTGTATCTGGAGTTTCTTCCTGATAGTTTTCTTTAACTGTTTCTGGCAAATTCTCAGATTCTATATGTATAATACTTGGGTGTGAAACTGAAGAATTTATCAGTTGTGATCCATCAGTGTCTCCCTTAAAGGGCGACCTGTCATGTCCTTGGCCAAGTGGGTCTATTTCTGAAAGAGAGATGCTGGCTCGCGTATCTCCACTCTCTACAACTTCCCCATCCTCTGAACTCAAGTCATTCGTTAGCGCGGTGTGCAAAGCCAAACTCTTTGACCTACAATACAAACAAAGGGAAGGCTGAGGCAGGTAAAGAAGTTGGGCTACCGTTTACTGACAAGGAAAAGAAAGAATAATAACACTGGGCAAAAGTTACTTCCTCTAGAGTGTGAAACTGAAAATTGGTGCTATTAACAGAATTTGATAAAACATACACATTATGTAATAAGCCAAACCTTTGTAGATCTAGGCTACCTCCCAAAACAAAGATTTAAAAATCAGTTTCATGGCAAAACTGGCTGGGAAATGGTGAACTTACAATATTTATATTCTTTTTTCTACTTTTGCTTCTGCTTTTTCATCAGAAATCAAGAAAAGCTTTTGACAGTCATTCTCAATATCAGCATACTTATATTTAAGAAGTGTTTTTAAAAAATAAACCATAGGTTTGTGACTTTTATTTGAATTCTTTTAATATAGCGAGCTTCTTTGGATAACGAAAGCACTGTGGATGAATTTTGCTATAGGTAAAAGATATTTAAAAACCACTTAATAAAAGTGTGATAACAAAACTAATAGCAAACATGAAGCACATATTCTAAAAACCAGCCAAACAAAATTTATACCTATTAAATCTAATGTCTTTTCTTTCTTCCTTAGAAATTTGGTCCAAACTATATCTTCTGATTGAGCCAGGGGTACTGCCCTCAGCATTTATTTTGTCTTCAAAAGCCTGTATTTTAACTTGGAGCTTTTCATGGTCTTCATTTTCATCAACAGTGAGGTTGGCTTCTTCCAGCTTCTCAAGAAATTCGATTTCAGTGCTGGGTTTTCTCCTAAAAGAATGAAAATCATTGCATTCGATGCTCATCACATATACCCTTCAGAACAGTGTTAACTGCTAACTGCTTCTTATTCAAAACTGAAAACTGTACCTGCTCAATTTTTTAATTTGTCATTTGACAAATACTTATTGAGTAACTACTATGGACACAGGTCTTTGAAATTGCTTCTACAGTGTATTCTGCCAGAAGTTTAGAAACATTGGTGTTTATGGCGACTTTGTATTAGAAATCGTTTTGAAGGATTCAGAGGACAAAAAGCAGTTTTTATGGTCATCTACCATATTCTTATCTAGCTTTCCAAAGCATGCTTTCATATGAAATTCATGCCAGGAATTTTCTAGAAAACTTATATATGCTGATCTGTTTGTACCGAAATTATTAGAATAAGAACATTTCAAATGGACTGTGTAAACTCATGGTTTTGTTATTTTAAGGAAATCAGTGGGACTCTTCCATTTTATGAAGCAAGGAAAATCTTTCTGAATTTTATTATGTTGGAGGAAAGAGGTTTTCCATGAATGACATTAATAGTTCCAAATATCTTGTATAGTAGAATTTATAAAACACTCTGTGGGTCATTAAAATTACCTCTTTTAAGGCAGGGGCTATTTGTGAAATAACTTTGTTACCTCTCTAAGGGCTAACACAGTGGCTTAGATAGAGTAAGACCCCACAGACAAGCTGCAGAAATAGCTCACTGATGCTCACTGAGGTGCTGAATGATTAGAGAAAAGTAGTATGTATTTATATTCCCTTACCTGCCTTCTAATATTGAGCCAGACTGGAGTTACTTTAATTTCAATTTAATGATCACTACCAATCATATAATTTGGGGTTAGGATTAATTCTCTCCTTATAAACACAAAGGTTAATAATCTCTAGAAATCCATTCACCAAGATGGCTTAATAATTCTGTTGGTTGTCTGTGTGTATTTACTTGGTTTTCGTATTTTTCTTAGAGGTTGAGGGAAGGCGCCTCAAATTCACAGAAAAATCCTGGCTTTTTCACACATATGGCTATTTTTCCATAAGGGCCAAAGTAAACCTGTCATATTTCTTAAGTTAGGGTGAGAAAATAAAATTTTGGTTTTCTGCTTTTTTAGGGAAAACCAACATAGAGGGGCTGTTGATGATTTTTTTTCAGTTACTTTCCACCCATTCTGGGGCCATGTCTGTGGTGGGCATTGTTGAAGGGCTGAATCCTACAGCTTTTCTGACTGGCCCAGAGAGGGGTCCTGGCCTTGAGGGAGGGTTCCTAGTTTTGGGTCCTCAGGGGTTGGAGTCCTCCTGTTAGTCCAGCCCAGGGAGAGATGCTGAAGGTGAAAATTGGGAAGGAGAGTAGATCATCCATTAAGTAATAGGACATTGTTTATTGTGTAATAAGCTATTGTTGAGAAAATTTATTTGCATTTTTAATATAACTTTTATAGGCTTCCTATGGTTTTGCATACATAATGAAAAACTTATTTTCCATCCCATGCTTGAGTGAAATATACATGAGTAGATTTCAAGAACCAGCGCGTGGGAATAAATGCTCATCTTGAACATGCTTCCCTTTCTGACACGCATAAGATACTGGCTGCCCACAAACACATGGGAGGTTTTTACATCTTCTAGCCAGAAGATTCTAAAAGCTGAATTTTTACTCCTATTACAAATAAAATCAAGATAGTGCTGTCATTGGATGGTATTTTTAAAACCATCATGATTACAAAGGTTAATTTTAAAAGGTCCTTCTCAAGATGAGAAATTTGGGGGCAGTATTTATTTTCTATCTATGTTAGTCCATGTATAGTCACCAAACTAAAGTATTTCTCTGGTTCCTTGGAACCTAATCACATTTCAAAAATGAAAGATACCTTTATTTTTGAACTTTATTTTAGAAATTTCTATAGCTGGGATTATTAAAACTTAAAAATTTGTGAAGCACAAAGTATACCCCAATATGTATATATCAGATGTTGAGTACTGAACAAATTTTTAAATCTCAAAACATACAAGTTGTCAGAGGTGTAGTTTCTCATGCATTTACTAGTTTTTTCTCTCTACATAAAGCTCTGGGTTATAACAACAGTTTAAATAATAGCATTTTCTTCCAAAAAACTTCAAATTTCACATGATTATAGTAAATCTCCCTCAATAATTTTATTGGATTAGTTTCTGATTTTTTTTTTTTTAAATTTTATTTATTTATTTTATTTAAGGCTGTGCTGGGTCTTTGTTTCTGTGTGAGGGCTTTCTCTAGTTGTGGCGAGCGGGGGCCACTCTTCATCGCGGTGCGCGGGCCTCTCACTGTCACGGCCTCTCTTGTTGCGGAGCACAAGCTCCAGACGCGCAGGCTCAGTAGTTGTGGCTCACGGGCCTAGTTGCTCCGCGGCATGTGGGATCTTCCCAGACCAGGGATCGAACCCATGTCCCCTGCATTGGCAGGCAGATTCTCAACCACTGCGCCACCAGGGAAGCCCAGTTTCTGATTTTTTTAAATAAAATTTTCTTACTTATGGAGATCTTTTATTTCTTGTCCTCTTCATATCAATTTCCCCATCTATAAAATGGAGATAATAACTATACTTAACTCATAGGGTTGTTGGGAAGCTGAAATGACAGAATCGGTGTGAAGCACTGTTCCTAGCACAAAACAGGAAGTCAGGAGATGTTAAATTTTATTATTATTATTAATTGTTATTATTATTATCACTCCTCTGGAAGCTTTATCTGTCCTTGTCTAGGCATTGTATTAATGTAAAAAGAAAACACCAATGGCCTAGACACAGGCAGATCAATATTCCATATCCTGGAAGGTACTGATGTTCCTTGGAGAATGCTACGGCATCAGACTTTAGGAGAGGACAGTCACTCAGCCCCCTTTCCCTGCCCCTGTCTCCAGTCACCAAGCGTTGGCTGTTAAGCACCAAGGACTGTGTGAGTCAGAGCTCTCGTACCTGGGAGCATGCCTTCCTTCACCTTCAGATTGCCTTACAGCATCCCTGAGGGGACTCTGGGTATGGAAGAAGTTATGGGTTAACCCTAGACATCCGCTGACCCAAGAGGGTTAGGTCAGGTGCCTCTGGGGCAGGTTGCCAGGTATGCAGCCAAATGTGAATTTCAGATAAACAACAAATATTTTTTTTAGTATAGGTATGTCTCTAATGGGACATAGTAAAAAATGTATTGTACTATACTAAAATGATTATACGTATACTAAAAAATTATTTGTTCTTTACCTGAAATTTAACTGGATGTCCTGTATTTCTATCAGTTTCATCTGGCCACCCTATTCCTGGGTAAATCCCTGCTGCTCAGTGGGCAGGGAACTATGATGCTCATCCCTGTTCCCCTGTGCCTGGCACAGTGCTTGACACTCACAGGTACCTGAAGTGTTTGCAGAATAAATGAACTGAGACCACCTACATCTCTGAAGCCAGCCTGCTCCCTGCACCCACAAAAAACCCTCTGGAGGTCTACCAGATGTCTATGAAGCACTGGCTGCTTCTCCTGGTCCATGGGGAGTAGGGGATGGGGCAGTGTCATTTGGTAAATATCAACTGTGGAGAGAAGCAAGGAGCAAGAGTAGGAGTGAAAAGAGGGATTTGCAAAGGGCTAAATAAGTAAAGAAGCAACAATAAAATGTCTGGGCCAGAAAAGTAATCTCTAGATATGAGGCTGATGAGTGTGGCTGATGAGTAGGTTTCTCACCACAAAGAATTTCTCTCTTACACACGATCGTCCTTGTTTTTATGATTTGGAGATTTTATAACACAGGAGTCAGGGGATGGGGTGGTAATGAAGGGTCTCCAAGGTAGCCAAAGCCACAAGATGGACCAGAGAGAATTTTCTGTTACTGGCCATCAATCCACCTGGATTTGTCACAGAGTTTTGCTGGCAGAGAATTAGGAAAAGTTTTTGTTCCAATAGGTTGAAAGGTCAGAAAATGGTAGGTAGAAGTTTGAATTTATAAAAAACACTCACTGCTCCTTGACTTCTCTTGGTTTTTAAACTTAGTATAAATAGATAGGAGAGAACTGTTCAAAAACAAAAATCTTTTAGAGAGAGAAACTCTGCATTCCTTTTAGAGCAAAGAAATGCATCACAAATGTGAAAGTATGGGTGGAGAGTGGAGGTCCCGGTCCTGTTTACATTTATTTGTGGGGGCCAGGGAGTTCGGTTCATGCAAAGGGGTTGTTATTTTTTTTTCCATTTGTTACTTTTAACTCCAGAGGTAATTTTACAGAAATCTTTGTCAGAGTTCTATAATCCGCTAAATATTAACTTGGCTTTAACTCAACATGCCACATTACAAGAGGCTCAGATGATTTCCAGTCTGAACAGTTTTTGGTGTCTATTGCCAAGGTAAAGTTTGTAAAAGCATATCTAGGGATACCCAGGAGGGGCAGGGGAAGGCCTAATTATCTCCCTCTTGTGTGAGCGGGACTCCCCCTTAGAAACGAATTGGTCCTTGGGCAGCTCACTGCTCTCACTAAGCTGGGAGATGAGACTATAAAGCTGGCAGAGGTGGAGAGATTGGCAGCCTCTCCTCCTGGCTCCTTAAATCAAAGAAAAATAATATTAGTTAACTTTTGATGAGCTTGGCTTATGATCCCATGCCCAGGATATGTATCCTGCAGAGTTGAGCTTGTTAGAGGAGAAGTAGGAGAATATGATGGACCAAATCCACATAGGAGTCCTAAATTCTTAGGATGTTATGTTCCCTACTCTTCAGCAGTTTCTTGGGTCATCAATCATCATAAGAATGACAGAGATGATCCCCCAGCTCCACAGCACTGTCATCTGTTCTGGAACTGAAATGAGTAATGCCTCTGGAAAAGCTAAACTTGAATACTAAGGGAAAGGACAATGTTGAATCCAAATTCTTGGTACTCTCTTCTGCCCCTGACCGCCTCAGTGCGCAAGAGCAGAGACCAGCAGGTGCTCAGTTATATGGGCACCAGAACATAGAACTTGCTGAAATGAAATGACTCCATGGTTTATTTCATTCACAACAAGATTCTTTTTAGGGGCTTCAAAAGGAGAGCGTGGCGGGGAAATAGACTGAATATGGCCTTCCAGGGAAAAGATCTAGGTTTATGACTCCAATCTCCTGTTTGTTAGTGACAGGCAAATCTCTTTATGACTTTTCTGTTATCTAAAAATGGGATCAATGATACTGTATCACCAGATTGCTGAAAACATTATAGAAGATAATGGATTTGACAGTGTAGCCCAATACAGAATGGGCATGAAAATGTCAAATGGTAAAACCCTAGGCAGCTACTGCCCAATGTGGACATTTGATTCCGAAAGAAGGCAGCTTGTACAGGTGATACCAAACCTGGAAGGTAAGCTGCTTCTTTTTCTAAGCCAGGAAGGACCATACAGTCCCTCCTACCTCTGCAGCATCCTAAAGACTGTGGACTATAGGAGAGCGACCCTTCCTACTGTGTGAGCATACAAGGACTGGGATATAGAAATGGTCGATTTTTAAAAAATCTCTGTACTTCAAGGATGAATTCTGAGCCATTGCAGGCATGGAGAGAGAACGTTCTGCTAATAGAACAAAAGTTTGAAAGTCCTGATACGAGGAAGTGATCACTCTAATACAGATGCTCAGTCATTTGTTCACTTTTCATTTAACCAACACGAGAAGCAATGGGACACAGAAAAAGATGAGCAAAAAGTGCAAGGCCCCTGCCCTTGCTGCTCAAAGTGAGGTTGCTGGGCCAGCAGAATCAGCATCACCTTAGAGGTTGTCGGAGATGCAGAATCTCGGGCTCCATCCCAGAGCTGCCGACTCAGAGTGTGTGCTTTAACCCAATCCCCAGGTGTTCCAGTTTGAGAAGCACTGGCCCAGGCACTGAAGGAACAGAATCTGAAGCAGACCAGGGCAGAGGCACTTTCCCTTAATCAAGCAAAGCTGCCGAGGGTTTCACTAATTCTGTAGTGAGGTGAGACTTAATAAACTGTGTGTGGGACTTCTCTGGTGGCAGAGAGGTTAAGAATCCGCCTGCCACTGCAGGGGACATGGGTTCGATCCCTGGTCCGGGAAGATCCCACATGCCACGGAGCAACGAAGCCTGCACTCTAGAGCCCGTGCTCCGCGACAAGAGAAACCACCGCGATGAGAAGCCCGCACGCTGCAAAGGAGAGTGGCCCCCGCTCGCCACAACTAGAGAAAGCCCGTGCGCGGCAACGAAGACCCAACGCAGTTAAGTAAATAAGTAAGTAAATAAATAACTGTGTGTTATTTGGAGTTGGAGTGTGGTAAACTGTATGCAGTTCCCTCACGTTCCATAGCTTTATCTTCCTCAAGCCTTCCAGGGTCTTTACCAGTTCTGAGGTAAAGGTACCTTTTCACTTTTTGCCCCTGACAGATACTGGTTCAGATGGACCCGGAATTCTTAGTCAAGGTTCCCGAGCCTAGAATGGGCAGACCCGGTGAGCGGCAGCCTTACCTGAAGGCTGACAGATCCTAATAAGTTGTCATCTGGATGTGGCACAAGTTACAAAAGCACGTTGAAAATTATAAAAGAGTACAAAAATGTAACATAGTAATGTCATCAGAACACTCTGAATCAGGGGAGAGAATTGTAGAGACAACACGCTCCGCCTTTTCTAGGCTAACTTTTTTTCTGGGAACATGAGCAGGTAATGGGGGCTGCCCATGAGGATTAAGGGGAGGGTATCTGCCATGAAATGCAACCACTGGGCCTGAAGAGGGAAAAAGTAAGACGTTGTCACTCACCATCGTTTAACACTGGAAGAGCAGGGCAATGGTTAAGTTATCCTTTTTGCTACATCTCCTCATCCGGTCTGCCCATTCTACTAGTGAAGCAGGCCCTTTGCCATCTCCATTTCACAGATGGAGTAGCTGAGGCACAGAGACGTCGACTAATTTACCGAAGATCAACTAGTAAACCCAGGATTAAACACAAGTATCCACCTCCAGGGCTCACCTGCTTCATACCCTCTTCCCCCTGCCTCTCAGTAGGTGTTTCCTTCAGTTTGCCTCTGACTCTACCACAGGAACAAGCAATACATATTTTGGGACCGGTGACAGCACAGTAACCAACAAGAATTATTATATGCTAATATCGCAGAGTAACATCCTGTGGGAACACACCAGAACAGAGTTGACATATAATCGCCGAGCAACCCTTCACAGAGGTCTGAAAAATAAATTCTGGTGTCCCCTTTAAAAAAAACTGAAAGGTGTTCAAAACTCAGGAAACAGCATGCAAATAGCAACTTCAGAGTTCAATTATGATGGATACCAAAAAGGAACAGGGAGCTTTTGGGGAATGAAAATAGCAAACAGCTGGGTCATCAGGGTCAAGTAGAACTGTTTTATCCTCAGCTGTCACCCTTCCCACAAGGGGCCATCTAGGGTAAAGTCCCTCTCACCTCTCCTCCCACAGCACAGGTTTTCCTTTCCTCCAGGCTAAAGATTTGCTGTTCCCTGTCTTGTTTGAAAGGGGAAGCCAAACCACAGAAGCTTGATGAAAGGCTATTTTCTCTTTTGTGCGTCCTGTGTTTTGAACACAGCCGTGTTACGGGAAAGGGGCCTGGTCCCCCTGGCAGAAGTGTAACTGTGCCGCTCACCCTCCTGGCAGGGCTGTCCACACCGGCAGAGCCAGCCCCTCTGGGGCCTCACGCTCCCTGGCGCTGCTTCATCGGCTCCAAATCTGATAATGCTGTCTCCCACCTACCTCTCTTGCTGATAAACGAATTCCTGAAATACCTTTACAGACCTTCGCATCACCATAAATGCTGCTTTAAGGAAGGACAAATGGTGGAAGTAAATGAAAAGCAGATGGAACGTAAATGGTACCACATGACAGACTTAACTTCTTCAGTAAGAAGAGGGGCAAAAAACTGAAGCCCTTCCTTCCCTACACATGGAGGAGTAACAAGAACCACAGCTACTGCCACAAATGGTTGTTCCGATTTTCTTTTTATACAAGTGACCACCCTAGACCTCCCTAGATTGAAAATATATACATGTTTTTTATGAAAACTCTGGTTACCTTGGTGGGGTGAAATTGCATTCAGCTTTTCCTAAGCAGGGGGCAACACTGACCAGAACATCACATGTTTTTAATTATGGTCCTGAACCTCCTTATGTACAGTTTTCGAGCCAACAGTTGCTCTCAAAGAATCAATTTCTCTTTGTATAAACATGTCTTGCCTAAAAAAGTGGGAGCTCTTGTAAGCACTTTTAAGACTCTATTTTCCTTCCATAGTGCATAGGCTCTGAATATTAGCTCTCTCAAGTTTGGGGGAGACTGGAGGGTAAACAGAAAGATACCTAGCACTTCAGCGCAGGACTTCAGGTGTGGAGGAGTGGAGAGGCAATGTGAGCTGATGCAGGGCAAAAGAGAGAAGGTCACCATGGGCATGGGTGGGTGGGGAAGACCTCCTGGGGAAGGGATACCAAACTGGAGTACTGGATAAGAGCAGCCTTCAGTGGGAAGACAGTCACAAAGAAGGCATTCTATTGATAGAAGATAATAATAAAGGTTAGTGTTGTGTCACTTTGGGGAGGAACAGGCAAGTCACCCCTGACATTCCTTTAAAATTCCTTTATTAATGAAGTACTGTGAACACTGTAAATCTTGTCCACACTACAATTTGAGATACACTGGACTACACTAAAGGAAGAAACGAAAGAAAACTCTATGAGCTGATGTCTGGGCATTTACACTATTGCCCCTCCAAGAACTACCATGAACCTAGAGGTGAATAGGGGTTGGGTAAAGAATTTTACTTTGTTCTTGCCCATCCACAGAGTTTTCTCCACTATGCTTTAGTATGAAGCCTCTGTAATCCTAATATATATTAAAAGATGTTGTTGTGACGATGTAACAATATAACATAGTAAAAGCTCCCAGCACTGAACCAACCCATCACACGGTAGGAGCTGGTTAAAAAGCTTGATCAGACTCAGAAACATGGTCTTCTCTGAAAAGCTGGAGAGAAAAACCTGGCTCCCTGCTCTCTGCAGTTTCGGCTGTGGACTCGGTAAAGAGCCATCACTCCTAAACTCTCGGGCTGTGCCTTCAGGGACTGTGTATCACACCAGGGTTGGGTTCTGATGTGATTCCCAGATGTCAAGATGGGAACTCTGGAATGACAGGTTGCAAAGGGTCTCACAGTTGGAAAAGAGTCTCTGCAGTCCATGTTGCTTTGTTACACATTCCAGACACACAATGACTCAAATCCCCTGTTCCACCCTGCCATCCACTTCTTTGATGTTCAATGCATGAAATTTAGAATAAGCCAAAACTCTGGGGTGACTCCACGGAGGGGAGATGTCCTGGAGTCCTTTCCTTGTGAACATAATCTCCTTATTCTATCTTCCCTTCATTCTCTCCCACATACTGTTGTTTCATTTCCTTCCCTCCACTGTGCCATCGCTTTCCATTTACAGGTTTCCCCCGCTATCTGAGCATTCCTATGAAACTTTTCCTAAGCTGAAATGGGTGTAAGGCGAAGAAGCAATTACCTTTTTTTTTGTAAAAGTGAAAATCCTCTTTGGATTTCTTTCTGTTAGCAAAAATAGATACAATTGGCCCTCCATATTCCCCCTTCCGCATCCTCAGATTCAACCAACCACAGAATGAATTCTGAATTTTGATCTGCAATTGGTTGAAACTGAGGATGTGGAACTAGCCTATACAGGGGCCAACTGCGCTACACCATTTTATAAGAGGGACTTGAGGATCGATGGATGGATGGCTTTTGGTATCCGAGGGGTCCTGGAATCAAGACGACTGTACTAATGTAGGTCTTTCCTCAAAGCAAAGGGGCGTAAAGTGAACTTTTGAAAAGTGAGGGTTACCTGTATCCCGAAATCAGATTTAAACCTACCGAATAGGTTTTGACTATATTCTACCTTTCATTGCCTACCCCTCACCTCCCACCTGATTCTTAAAAACAAAGAATAAACACAGTCTCACCACTACTATCACCATCACCACCAAAACAATCAAAGAACATACACCCATTTAATCAAGCCAGAGGTTAATGCTTTGTGTTAAAACTTTTCTTAAAGGTAACTTTCTCCCCCATGACTTTGATGGCTTTGGCTAGGGTGTGAAAGCTGGATCTGAGGGAACTGTGACTGCCCCCCCCCCCCCCAGGCCTGGGACTTAGGGCTGGGTCAGGTGCCCTTTCTCCTTTCCCTCTGCTTTCCCCTTGTGCCTTCTTCCTGGCCCCTCTTTCTCCCTACCTTTTCTCATTTCTCCTATTTACCTCCCCACCCCTGCTTTCTTTTCACAATTTCCATCCCTCAAACCTTCCATCCCTAGTTGGGGCCAAGCCGAATCTCCTCCTAAGACCACCTGTGACAAACTGTCCGCAATTCTGATGGTGCCTGATTAGAGCAGCCTCCCTGGCACCACACGCATTGGCAAAGGCGTCTTCTAGTCCAAGGATCACTGACTGCTCAGCCAGCACACAGCTGCCAGGAGCCACCCTCTCCTTCCCCAGCTTCCGTGGGTCCCGGCAAGCAAATGGTTCAATGGTTAGCGGCCACCCAGCAGGCTACTTAGGGCTCATACACTTTTGAAAGGTATAGACCTTTGCTCCTATCTTGACACCCTCTCTTTTTTATTTTAAAAAATTTTTGAATTAATTTTTATTGGAGTACAGTTGATTTACAATGTTGTGTTAGTTTCTGCTGTACAGCAAAGTGAATCAGTTATACACATACATATATCCACTCTTTTTTAGATTCTTTTCCCATATAGTTGATTACAGAGTATTGAGTAGAGTTCCCTGTGCTATACAGTAGGTTCTTATTAGTTACCTATTTTATATATAGTGGTGCGTATATGTCAATCCCAATCTCCCAGTTTTTCCCTCCCACCCCTTCCCCCTTGGTAACCATAAGAAAAATAGGGAACGCTTCATGAATTTGCATGTCACCCTTGAGTAGGGCCCATACTAACCTTCTCTGTATCGTTCCAATTTTAGCATATGTGCTGCCAAAGCAAGCACCACCCTCTCTTTTTTAATCCACAATTGCTGTTATCTTTCTTTTGCTTCTCCAGAATTAATCTCAAAATCTAAATGTTTTGCATGGCTGTCCTGTTAGTCAGCCTCCGGTGGTTTATTATTTAGATAAAAACATTCATCCTGAAACACAGGAACAAGAAAAGTGCAAGTGTGCTTACCTGGTGCATCAAATAAAAAATCACCCGATTAATTCAGTCATTTGGCGCAAAGGAGGCTCCTGTCTCCTCCAGTTTTTCACTCTCTCTAGGATGCTAATTGTTTTTCTTTTGATAGTCTTGTAATTTTGGCCTGAAGTCTAAAATCTGGCCTGCTGGGCTATGTGTCAGATTTGTAAATTAGATGACATCTGTTTTGAATTTAATCCATCTTTAATTTTCTTTTGAGCTCTCTTCCCTTATTCATTTCCCCTTCAATTGTAAGGATCAGACTTTGCTGGATGCTTTAGACAAAAGTGTGGACCTTTCTACTTTGTGGGGCACAGATTACAATTACTGAAGCTAAATGGTCACAATGAAGGCTATTCAGAGAAAAGATGTGGGGAGAGAAGCCTTAGCAACCATCCCAGAGAGGATGAGCAGCTAATACAAAAGCCTGGCTGTCCACACCAGCTTTTCTGAGATTCCCACCAAATACTTACAGTTGATTAGAAGGAGACTGACAGAGAGGGTTGAAACGGGGGAAGTATTGTGAATTGAGAGAGGCTGAGGTGGTGGCGATGGTGGTGGTGGTGGTGTATGTGACCTTTTACCTCTTCATATTTCATTTTTTCTTTTTTTTTTTCCCTCAGAAAAATAATAAAGGGAGGAGAAATGCATTTTCCTAATGCAGACTCATATTTTGACAGTGAGACCTCATTTTTTTCTCCTGTCTACATATCTCCTACATTCTTCTTTTCATGTGGAAGTTGTTTATTGCTAATTGGATTGGGCCTGCTTATTAAGAATCATTTTTCCTGTCAGAATGCCTAATGTAACACCCTTGTATAACATGTTTTTCCTTTATACAAACCCTTTTTCACACATATAATCTCATGGAGAGTCAATCGGCGTCTTGAAACTTTGCCTGTGTAGAGGCAAGAAAGAACGGATAGGCTGCTGGCCAGAATACGTGCCCGAGCTTTCGCATCTGACGCACACACCAGTCACCGCCGGAAGAAGAAATGAGCAGGCTAGCTGTGCACAGAATGTAAAGTGGCTCCCCCGAACACCAGCTGTAGAAGCTCTAAACTGAATTTCCCCACATCATGAAAACTGGCCAACAGTGACTTTGTGCTTGCACATAGATGACAAATCATCCCTTCATGATGCTGGCTTTGGGTTTTTTGGATGCTGCCATGTGTAGGCTGTTGCTAGGCAGGTCATGGGGTCTGTGTAAATGCTGTTTTTCAATGGAATACGTAGATAGCAGTGGTTCTCAACTGGGGGTGATTTTTATCTCTAAGGGGACATTTAGCAGTGTCTGCAGACATTTTTGGTTGTCACAGCTGAGGGGGAGGGTTGCTACTAGCATCTGGTGGGCAGAGGCTGGAGAAGCTCGTAAGTATTGTAGAACGCACAGAACAACTCCACAACCAAGAATTATCTAGCCCAAATGTCAATAGCACCAAAATCAGAAACCCTCGTATCATAGGCAACTATACTAGATACTGAACCAGGCAGCAACAGATTTTTATATGCTCAATCAAAACTACGGTGTTGAGAGAAAAGGGCACTTGCTATCTGGCTTCCTCAGATGAATAGTTATTGTTGACTTTGATGACCATCTTGGCCATAAAATATTCTCTGTGTGGAGTGGGCCAAGAGGTCCTCCAGATGGGCTCCCCTCCTGCTACGTCTTTTCTTGGTGATCAGCACCCTCTTCCATGTGTATGTGGCCACTCAAGCTAGGTATCTTTGGGTTTTCATTCACTCTCCTCCCCTTCTCCTCACCCCACCTCTCACCAATAATCGATTCTTCCTAATTCCAAGCTCTCTCACTATAAAGATCTGTCCTGACTTCCTAGGTTCCCCACCTCTGATTTAGCCCAGGCCTCGCTCACCATGGAGGGCGCCTACTGCTAAGCCCCCAGTAATAGCATCCTGGCCCCTCTCTCTCTTGCCAGCCTGCGGCTCCAGCCAACTCCATTCAGGGCTCCACCACGTCAGCCACGTCCTCATCCACCTAGTCCTTTAGAGAAGAAATATTTATTGAGTGCCCACTATCTGCTAATTACTGTGCTAGGAGCAGTGTTCATTCCCTGGATTAAAATCTTTCCAAGCCGCCATGTTGCTCACAGGACAAACTCCTTGCTTCTCTGAGAATCTGCCTTTGACCTAACTTTTCAGTTTACTCTCCCACCCTCCACTGATGTATTCACTCCAGCCACGCTGAACGAATTGCTTTTCGTTAGTCTGGGTCACACACTCTTAAACTCTTTTATCTTTGCATGTGAGGAGCGTCCTTTCTATTTGGAGTATCCTTTCAACGCTTATCTGGGGAACTTTCATCCATCCTGTGCAACTTAATCTGGTACCTACGCAGATGCCTGGCACATGGAAGCTACTCAATAAATATGGAATGAACTTAAATTTCACCTTCTTCGTGAAACATTCTTCGTTCCCCTGGCTATATGTCTCTCATGCTCCACAGCCTGCTATACGCACTTCCATTAACCCCGTCACATGCACTGACTGTGAACCCTTTGAGGAATGGTGTTTTATGTCTTATGTTTTGTTTTATATCTCTTGGGACCTCCAGGCTCTGTGCCATGCTGGACATAAAGTGGACCCTTGTGACTAAATGTTCACTATTTTGTAAGGATGGCTTCTCGTGTTTTTGGAATGCTGTTTCAGACTGAAAATGATATGCATCATTTGTTAGCCCCAAAACTCACAAAATCTGATGCTAGTCTCAAATGTGCCCTGCCCCTTCTCCATAACTGAATACCTTCCAGTGCATAGGATCTGAAATTTGAGTCCATCTTTTATCACTTAGTTACTGTGTAACCTTGGGAAGAGATTTAACCAGTCTCTGAGCCTTTGTTTCTTCTTCTATAAAATAGGAATAATGATAATGGCCCTTCTTACCCCTTAGGGTGATCATGAGAATCAAATGAGATGATGAATTTGAAAGTACTTTGTAACTTCTAAGGTCATAAAACTTTCCAAGTGCCTCCTTATTCAAAATGTAGCAAAACATAATAAAACCCCTCCCTCAATCTTGCATGGTCTTTATTTTTTTCCACAAACTTCTTGAAAGGACCAGATTTGTTTATTGTATCCACCCTCTCCCTTCAACCCCAGGCGTCCTGTTTTATGTCCAGCCATACCACTGGCAGCTCACTCACTACAATCATCAATAATCTTCTAATTGCTAATATCTGTGGACACTTTTCTGTCCTTCCTTCATTTGACCTGACTCCAGTCTGCCTCTGCCTGAGATGTTCTCTGCACTGGGGCCAGAGTGAGCTTCCTGAAACATGGATTCTGATCATATCCTAACATGTAAAAACCCACCATGATTCCTCACAGCCTCCAGGATAAAATTCAAACTCCTTAAGAAGGTCTGTCATGTCCTGCATCATCTGGTCCCTGCCTACCACTTCATCAGTATTACCTAATGTCACTCTCCTTATTACACACACCCTAGCCAGACAAAATGACTTCTGTTTCCAGAAAGTGCTGTGCTCTTTCACATGCTGCCCCAAAGCCAGCCTGGTACAATCTGGTCATCTTTCAAGACTTGGTTCAAAATATCACCTCTTTTGGGAAGCATTCCCTGATCTCAGCTTCCCATTCCTCTCCATTCCATGCTGAAGTAGGTACCCCCATCTCTGTGTTCCCCAGACTCCTTGACAGCATCATAATCAGCATAATCTTCCCACTATTCTCTAACTACCCACTCAATATTTACCTCCTCGCTAGACAATGAGCTCTTTGGGTAAAGAAACATGTTTTATCTCTCAATATGTCTAGCTTTTGGCAGGGTTCCTGGTATAGAGTAAGCAACTGTTAAATGCTTGTTAAATAAATAAACGAGTTCGATAAACATTATTATTTGCACTACATTCTTATTCCTTTACCGTATTTTTTACACTTTTTTTTAGGATTGTTTTGGTTACATTCTGGTTTTCACAGATTTAGAAAAAATTCTGGCAAATGTCATAATTTATGCAGAAGTTACTCTATGTTGAGATAGTGAGTTTGGCTTTCTTTGGGAACTTTTATGCTTACAAAAGAAAACATAGCCTTTTGTGCTATGCCTCAGTGGGTTCACAACAGATCCTGAGGTACCCAGGAATCCCTGCTCACCTGTCGCTTCTGGCCTTGGTGGTTTCCAGCTGTCGCGTAAGGAGCTTGGCAATGGCAGTGAAGCTGTTGCTCATGCGGAAGATGTCTCTGCTCTGAGGGCCCAGGATGGAGGAGAAGGTGTCCGTGATGCTCTTAATCTCCAGCAGGAGAATATGGTGAAACGAGTGCTCCATGCTGGCCAGCTGACTCACCAGGAACGGCAAGCAGCTCCTGGCTCTCTCCTGCCAAGAACAATGGAGAACGTGTACAACTGTTGGCGGGGATGGAAACTGCTGCAGCCACTATGGAAAATAGTACGGCAGTTCCTCTGAAAATAGACCTACCCTATGATCCAGTAATCCCACTTCTGGGAATCTATCCAAAGGAAACGAAGTCATTTTCTCAAAGAGATATCTGCACTGCCATGTTCATAGGAGCATTATGTACAACAGCCAAGACATGGAAGCAACCTAAGTGTTCACTGACAGATGAATGGATAAAGACAAGGTGGCATATATGTATGGAATGAAAAGTTATTCAGCCACAAAAAAGAAGGAAATCCTGCCATTTGTGATTACATGGATGAATCTGGAGGGCATTATGCTAAGTGAAACAAGCCAGACAGAGAAAGATAGATACTTTATGGTATCTCTTATGCGTAGAATCTAAAAAAAAAGTCAAACCCAAGAAACAGAGGCTAGAAAAGTGGTTGCCAAGGACTAGTGGCTGGGGGGGGGGGGGAAATAGGGAAAAGTTGGTAAAGTGTATAAACATTCAGTTATAAGATGAATAGGGTCTGAGGATCTAATGTATAACATAGTGACCATAGTCGATAACACTGTATCATGTAATTGAAATTTGCTAAAACATATGGGACTAATGGATGGGTTAATTAACTTGATAGGGGGAATCCTTTCACAATGTCTATGTATAGCAAATCATTTGTTGTACACTTTAAATATCTTATAATTTTACTTGTCAATTATACCTTAATAAAGATGGGGGTGGGGGTGGTGGGGAAGAACGATGAAGAACTAAGGTCTATATTTAAAAAAAAAAGTCAGAGTCCCATGACCTGCAGATGATAATTCTATGGGGAGTTTACTTAGAGAGCTAGCTGAAGCTAACAATGTTTCATTCATAATGCCTCTTAATTGGCTTCTTTGAGGTTTTGATTTTTTTCCTGATTTCCAAGATAATTTTCAAAAAATAAATAAAACCTTTTTCCTGTTGCTCCTTTCTTAAAAATATGTAGTCTCATGAGCCTATCTTGCCAGGTCCAAACCTCTCAACCATCGTTAATGATCTGACCCCCACATTCACCCTTCCCAACTCTGGTTCCTCCTTGGGCCAAGCCTGTATGCCTATGACTCACTAACTCCACGTGGACAGGGGAGGCCTGGTCAACGGCCCCCCCCATCCATCTGCCTGTCAGATGATGCCGTGTACCATAATGGTATACCTCCTCTCCACAGGACATCCTCCCTCATTTGTTCACTTTAAGCATTTGTCAGCATGTGACAGATTTTATGTGCCTGGTCAAATGAGTAGATTCTGTTACTCAGCTTTAATCAAGTTAACTCTCACAATTGACTTAAATACGCTCCTTCAAAAAACTGAAGATGAAGAACAGCGTGAATAACTCAGGCGTGAGTGAATAACAAGAAAATGGCTTAGCTGACTTGTCTCCTATACCTATGAGAACTCCTCATCAGTCATATTATGAGGTGACATGATTTAATCCAACATGACTGGAAGTTAGCCAAAAAAATTCAAAATTATCAAGAACGTTATTTGAAATGTAGATTTGTGCCCAATATAAATAATGATATACCATTAATAAATAAAAATAACTAAAAATATGCTTATTTTATCTTTAACTGCTCTTTTAAAATCTTATTTTTTAATGTATATAAAAACTTTCATAATGGTAGTATAATAGACCATATGTATAATTATAAATAAATATATATTGGAGGCTGATGCTCAAAATCCTTTTAAGTGATAGGTGTGCAGGTGTAAACTACTCTTCTAGCTAGGAATTCCCCTGTCCCCTCTGTTCTAGCATTTGGGGGCTTCATTTCTTTCAAGATTAACTTCTCTCTCCTCCATGAAGCCATTCCCAATGACCTCTTCTGTCTGAATTTTCACTGTATTATCAACTCTTTTTAAAAATCTTTTTAGTACTTGATTGCATTTGATCATTTGTTTACTCGTGCTTTTATTGCATGCCTGTAATATGTCTGTGCTAGACACTAGATGACAAAGGTGAATGAGAAGTGGTCTCTGCCTTTAAGGGACCCACAATCCCCCCTTCCATGTAGAATTCCCTAACAGTTACATGTACCATTCAAGTCTCCTAAAGGGGCCACTTCTCATACATCAATCATCAGCCCGGCACAGAACTGAGCCTGTAGTGTCTACACTCGGTGTGTATGTCTTGATTTACTGATTTAAGCAAACCTTATATGCCAAGGCATGACTTTACAAATAAAGGTATGTAGTTGCAAAAGAATTCTGTACTTTAAAAGAAATATTTATTACAGAACAGATTGCAGTAGTGAACTTCCCTAGTCTTTAATACTTGTTTTTCAAAGAGTCCATGTACAATTGCACTGGAACACATCTCTTGGGGAAGGGGGTACATCTGCCATCAATCCCTTAATAACTATTTGTTAAGAACACCTAGGGCACAGTGCTCTGTCTGGATATGTGGGACTAAGGCTAGGACTTCCGTGAGCTGGACAGCTAATTGAAGAGATATTTACTCATTGAAGGATAACAATATTAGAGGAATGAAAAATAAACACCATTGGAACAAGTTCCTTGATAGCCCATTTTATACTTTGGCTCATATAATTGTCAGGTTGCAGGACACCTAAGTACTCTTGAGTCTAATATTTTTTTCAACATAGATGCTTTCATTCATGCAAGGGCTCTGTATGTGAATTCACGGTGTGCAATGCATCACAGGGGCGTTTTCCTTTCCTCATTTCAAGGCAAAAGCTGGATGTGCGGGTCCCTACCCTGCGCCAGACACTGTTTTAGAAGCTAGGAACACAGCACTGAAGAAAAAAGATAATCTCTGCCATGATAATGAGGCAGACAGACAATAAACAAAATACATGTGTAAAATACAGAGTGTGTTGGATGGAGATATGTACCTCAAAGGAAGATGAGGCAGAATAGGGAGACCCACGGAGGGGGGTTACTGTTAAATAGTGTAGTCAGGTCAGATTTCACAGAGAATATTACATGTGAATTCAGCAAGATTTTAGGATCTAAACCCAATAGTCTCAGTAACCACAGAAAACAGTTACAGTAAAAAGTGTCCTGATTGACAAAGGGAGGTCGGAAGAGATAAGAAATGGGACACGGGAGATGTGGCACTTTACTATGGAGAATGCGATTTCAAATTTCAAGTAACTTCCTCAGCTTCAGCTTCAGGTTCTTCTTTAGCAATTATTTTAGTCAGTCCACAAACATTTCATTTGCTTACCTAAGAAGTGTCCCTACGGTTTCATTAAGAGCCCTTTTTTGAAAGCACATGTCTTCCTAAAGGTGAGGATGGCTGTGTGGGTATTTGCTGAAATCAACACAACTCTGGATGATTTTCTGGCAGCCAAATTGAGCTGAAGGGAAAATTAATCACAGCGTGGGAACAAGAAAAGTTATAACTGCTCTGGAACTAACATATGAAACCAAGCCAACCTCACATCGTTTGTTCTGAAAACTTGGAGCATGCCCATATACCTCACAGGGGTAACAGATGTGATTCTGGATTAGAAAGTGTGATGTTAGGGTAGGAAGGGGTTTAGGAGATTCTGATTTCTTTCTTGGCTCCACAATATTTCATCTCTGGAGGCCAGTGACTGCATTTTTCTGCTTTCAGTCATCCCACCGTGGGGACAGGGTCAGCAGCACCTGTGTGCCTTAATGGCAAGCCTGACCTCATCCCTTCGGACATAAATTGATTATTTAATATTAAAATAATAATAGCTGACCCACAGAGAACACTTAATCTAAGTGCCAAACCTATTCTATATGATTTTTATGTATTTATTCATGCAATCCTCCCAATAATACTGTGATCACTGCCATTTTATAAGAAGGAAACTGAGGCACAGATGGAGGACTAGCTCACTCAGGTCACACTGCCCCCCGTGTCTCTAAAGCTGTGTCTTCTCTGGCTATACTTCCATCCTTCCCGCCCCCAAATCCGAAACCCACCCTTGCACATATTTTCCCACTCCTTTTTCCTATCTCTTGTTCATCATCAGTTATAGGATCCTTTTCACTTTATTTTGATTTAGTGGTGTAAATATCATAAATACTCTGTAAATACAAAATAGACCAGCAGGTCTCAAACTTTTTGGTCTCAGGAACTTTTTACTGTCTTAAAAATTATAGAAGACACCAAAGAGTTTTTGTTCATCTGAGTTATATCTATTGATATTTACCATTTATTAAGTCAAATAAAAGAAATTTCAAAAAAATGTCTGGAGACATTTTGGCTGTCACTGCTGGGGGTGTTAGGGGGGACAAGCTGGTAGTATCTACTGGGTAGAGGCTGGAGATGCTGCTAAACATCCTACAGTGCATAGGACAGCCCCCCGGAAACCAAATGTCAAAATACTTGGCTCAAAATAGCAATAGGGCCAACCTGAGTTAAGGGAAACTGGCTTTTTGTTTGTTTGGTTTCTTCCCTGCAAACACATGGTGGTGAAGAAGACGATGAGTACATTTTGGTGCCACTGTCTTGATCTGTGCTGAGGCACTGGCAGTTTTACCCATCATCGCTTTTGTCTTTTCAGTGAAAATGTCAACACAGTGAAAAAGGTCAATGATGTGTGAGTATTAGTGTGAAAATAGCTTGGACCTCGCAGATCCCCTGAAGGGGTCTCAGGGGTCCATGGACCGCACTGAGAGTTGATGAACTAGAATCAAGGGTCAGCAAACTGTTTCTGTAAAGAATCAGAGAGTAAATATTTTTGGCTTTATGGGCCATGTGGTATCTGTTATGGGAAAACAGCTACAGACAATAAGTAAATGAACAGGTGTGGCTAGATTTGGCTCACAGGCAGTGATTTGCCTTGGTCATACCATTCATTTTTTGTGTGTTGTTCATTTTGTTTGTAAAATACTGCTACTACTATCTCATAAAATGCCTCTGTTATTCTTTGTGAGGATAACAGAATGTAAATCAGAAAGCGGCCAAAAATGAAAATGTGGGTGCCTGGTTATGGTGATGATTGTTTCCCTCTATTAAGCATCCACTATGTCTCAGGTACTTGGCATCTGCTTCCTCACTTAATCCTCATGACAACCTTGCAAAATGGTAACAGGATGAAGATACTGATAAGAGGGCCAATCACTGGACCAAGATTACACTGGTAATAAGAGTCTTGGTAGCAGAGACAAGAGTGAATCAAGACCTGCCTGATTTCAGAGTTTGAATATTTCCACTTTGGTTAGGCTGAAAAAGATGGCTTAGTGCAGCCCTGTATGCTGCTACCTTCCTGTCTTCCACCCACAGCAGGTATCAGCAACTGATTTCAGCGTTCTCTGCTGAACTTTCCCAAGACCCTTTCTCAACGCTATGCTCCTTGTGAGAGGGTCTCAACCCTGGCTGTATGTTAGAATCACCTGGGAAGCTTTTAGAACAATTCTAATGCCCAATAATTCCCCTCTCCCCCTGCCCTCGCCCCAGTTTCTATTTAATTTCATTGTGATGGGTGGGGTCCAGGCAGAGGAATTTTTAAAACCTCCCAAGTAATTCTAATATAGAGCCAGGGCTGAGAATCACTAGTCTATATAGAGTACCAAATCTCTGGAAGTTTGAGAATTTGCTGATTTTAGGAAATGTGGATTTGGTCCTAAAATCCACACTTTTCTCTCTGTCCTTTATCAATTTACAAAAGAGTTAAAGAAAATAATTTATTTTGCTGCCTGAATGAAAATATTTTATTTCCTGGGCATCTGTTATTCTTGCTTTTTTACTGGGCCATTTCACTGTTATTTTTTCATAATTCAACCCTTAGACGTCACCACACACCAAAAAGACACTTGCAAGGGGCATTAGGAATGTAAATCAAATGAGCTTATTGTTAATGCTTTCTCAGTGAAGCTTTGCCAGGGACACCCCAGCCTTTACTTAGGAGCCCTCAGAAGCCTGAGCGGGGCCAGCAGTTGCTTGGTGGTGTATTTATTCCATGAGCCTCTTTCCTAATGATGGTGGGGTTACTAGCTTCAGAGCAAGAGTTGAAGGGTTAGTATGGGCCCCTCCTCCACCTCAATTCCCTGGCTTCAAGAAACTTTAGAGTAGGGGAGCCAACTCTTTCTGATTGGTCCTGGAATTTTCCTGGTTTTGTCATTGAAGGTCTCAAATCCTGGGAAACCCTTCAATCGAGGGCAAATTGGGACAGTTGGGCACCCTACTCTGGAGTCTGTGAGAAGGTGGGAAATTATTTCAGCTCAGAGAACTCTGCTAGACAGCCTCACACTGCTGGTGAATGTGATGATATATCACTGTCTCTCTATGTATATGTGTATGTGGGTGTGTGTGTGTTGTGTGTGTTTGTGTACAAAGAGTCGATTATTATTATTCATAGTAGCTATGTTCTATAAAGTCACTTCGAACACTGAATTAGCAAATACTGAAGCATTGCTTCTAGAGCAAATATAGGGGTAGGTTCCTAAAAGTCTCCGGTCACACATTTTCATCAACTGATCAATACATAACCTTGTTTTATGTGTGTTTCTATCTAAAGATGTCTTCAGATGAATGGATAAAGAAGATGTGGTACATATATACAATGGAATATTACTCACCCATAAAAAGGAATGAAATTGGGTTATTTGTAGAGACATGTATGGGCCTAGAGACTGTCATACAGAGTGAAGTAAGTCAGAAAGAGAAAAACAAACATTGTATATTAATGCATATGTGTGGAATCTAGAAAAATGGTACAGATGAACTGGTTTGCAAGGCAGAAATAGAGACACATGTAGAGAACAAATGTATGGACACCAAGGGGGGAAAGCCGGGGATGGTGGTGGTGGGATGAATTAGGAGATTGGGATTGACATATATACACTAATATGCATAAAATAGATAACTAATAAGGATTTGCTATATAAAAAAAATAATAAAGTAAAATTCAAAAGAAAAAAAATAAAGATGTCTTAATTGATACAGATCGTTAATTCATTAAAATTGAACTCACAGCTAACAGCGCTATAACTCATGCCTGAATGCAGCCTACATAACACACGAATTTTCTCCATAAGGTGCATCACAGCCTTCTCACACTTGGGAACACTAGAGAGCACTTCAGCACTAAACTTGTGGACATTTTAAGCAATGAAATCACCAACAAAGAGCACAAAGATTAGACTGTGGCACTAAATAGACCACGAGAAGAACAGACACTTGTTTACAGAGAGAGGGGAACTGAAACAAGAAGGCAGAGCATTGCCTCGTTCAACCCCAGCTGGGAACCTGTGCAGTGGGCACTATTCTGTGCATGTCTGTGAGTGACCTCACAAGCACCTTGAGTATTGATTTGGGGTTACAAACACAATTTAGAGACTAGGGTGAATTTTGTGAATATAAAATCAGTGAGGTCAATAGAAAGATAGATAGATAGATATCAATACATAGACATATAGACATGTAGATAGGTGGATCGATTAATCAATCTTGGATCTTTGTGGACCTCCTATAAAAGAAAATTATCTTCTTTTACCTTCTGGTCAGAATTGAAAGATATTCCAAACTGCTTGGCCTGACTTTCCATTCAGCCATCAGGAATGTGAGCTCAGCTTAACCAGGTCATATGGAGTTTGGTTTGAGTTTAAGTCTCCAGCTCATCTTGCCAGTTTCTTTCCTTCTACTTTTCACCACAGGCAGATTCTCTCCTTGCCTTTAAACTAATTGAAACATTCTTTCCTTAGTAAGTTACTATATATCCGAATCCACATGTGCTCTGTTTTTCACCCACATATTAATTCTTTTCCCCATCACAGATGGATTTGTATATATGACCCAACCTGGGTGTGCAGATTGAAGGCTGGCGACAGCCATTTGCTTTTTGCTTGCAACTCAATTATTTTTTGTTTTTTATTTTTAACAACACAACCTCAAAATTTATTTAACAATTGGTAAAACTTCAGGGAAAAATAGATCAATGAATATTTTTAGTTGGAGATTTTAATATACTTCTCTCAAAATTGATAGTTAAAGCAAGTAACACACAAGTAGATATATCAAAGACCTAACCATATAATTAATACATTTGAGCTATTAGAAATATTTTTTCAATCCGGAACTAAATAGGATGCACATTCTTGTACACCTGAATTGAACACAATATTGTAAATCAACTTCAAA
Source organism: Balaenoptera borealis (assembly GCF_965194805.1). Classification (NCBI taxonomy): domain Eukaryota; kingdom Metazoa; phylum Chordata; class Mammalia; order Artiodactyla; family Balaenopteridae; genus Balaenoptera; species Balaenoptera borealis. The sequence continues at coordinate 109,825,207 of NC_138862.1, read as the reverse complement.
AAAATAGTATGCACATTCTCTTTTGAGTATGACTGGAACAGCAACTCAGTTATTTACAGAAGAATATGAAAAACATGGTAACATGACATATTCTAAAATCCTTCTTTTCCTTTTTTGATTCTTCACAAAAAAAAAAAAAAAGGAAAAAAAGATGTTAGAATAATGCCATTCTTTTTTAAAAAAGGATCCATTTGGTTTGGAACACTGAATGAAGCTCTCCCTGAATGAGAATTGTAATTATGAGAAAGCCAAAGGAGAAACTTATCTGTAAATCCTTTTTTAATAGATTCTGATATGCTCGGAAAGACATTTATGAAGTGGTGTTCATGTTGGAGATACTGAGATATGCCTTCTTCTCGGAGCTATCTGTGGCTAGGGGTTGTTGCCATTTTAAAAGACCACCCCTAAAATCGTTTTCTCTTCTTCTATCTCCTTTAGCAACCCAGTTTCCATTAGAAACAGATGTCTTCCATTAGGGCAGACTGTTGGCTACTGGAAGCCCTTCCTCCCCTTCTCTTCCTTGTACCCTCCCACACGTCTTTAAACCAATTCAAACGTCACCTCTTCTGTGAAGTCCTCCTGAACTCTTCCAGCCAAAGTTGCTTGCACCTATCTCTGTGTTCCTCAGACCTCTGGCTGTATCTTCATGAGAACCCTGACATCTGTGCCTGCAATTTCTGTGTCACTGTCACCTTTCCCAGTGTGCCCCTCAAAGGCTGGACATGTCACGTTCATCTTTGTACCTTCGGTGCTTAATGTGTTGCCTGACATAAAGTTTATTATTGAAAATCACCACCAACACCCCAACACTCCTGACACGGCTCTGGAACCATGAGGTGGGGAAACCTCATGCTTTTCAGCAAAATAGGATTTGTTAAATCTTCCTACCTCCTTTTGGGGAATGGCTGTACTGACAGATTTTTTTTGGTATGGCTGGACTTATGTTAAGAAAAACTTGAGATGATTTTGGGCTTGGTGTTTTTATTAGCTATATAACTTTGAGCATCTTATTTAACCACTTTGAGCCTCAGTTTCTTCATCTATAAATTGGAGCTAGCAATTCAGTGGCAGATACTTTTGCTTGCCTATCAATAGTCATATCTCATCCTATCACCTTCTTTCTTACTGGTAAAATCTCCATCCTGCCATAATGTGAAAATGACAGCTATTCAATTCCTCAGCCTATTCCTACTCAGGGGACGGTTATATGAGTTTATCCTGGGCATTTGGACTTGAGGTGAAGTTTTCTGGGATGAGAGACTGATGGAAAAGGTTTTTCTCCCAAATAAGAAGAGAGACATGAAAGGGACACATGCCTTTTCTTTAATCAGACGTTGCTGTGTCTACATCATGTGCTGCCTGGATCTGTGGCAGCCATCTTACAAGCATGAGGGCCAAGTCAATATACTGGGGAGGTGGAGAGAAAGAGCCTTGTCACCAAGGGTTTTTGATGACATTTTGGAATTTTTGAAGGGACTTGGACCCATTGAGTCTTGCAAACTTCTTAAATGAGATAATAAATATTCTTATTATTGAAGCTGGCTTTAGTTTGATACGCTATTAACAAACTCAGCTGACACAAATTCTTCAAGACTTTGTTATGAGGAATAATGAAATAATACCTATAAAAGACCTGGCATAGAGCAAATGGTTTTAAAAAATGGTAGCAATCAATTGTTATTATAAGTATTATTCTTAATAAGATGTGATTATACTGGAAATATCAATGAGTTAAAAAATAAGCCATTTAGTAGAGGCCTATTGTTTTATTATATTATTGTTGTCAATACCAGCCATACTATTTGGCACATAGTAAATGTTTAATGTTTTTTTTTTGACATTATGGAATATGTGCTGCACATGAAAGAATATGTATAAACATATTTAAGTAATGAAACAGAACATTGGCAATACCATTGAAAGCACCGGTGTGCCCCTCCCTTGTGCTTCTCTCTTTCTCTCTCTGAGTACCTCCCTTGCAGAGAAATCAATATCAGGTTTTAAAAGTCATTTTTAAACAGTGGGAGTCCCTTTGAAACATGTAAAGTTTTACTTACTGGTGATGTATGACTCCTGGTCCTATTCTACTGGAAGACTTTTGGTCCCTCCTATTCTGTTGTCTGTTCAGAGTTTGAGATATTAACCTTTAAAATAAAATTTTAAAGATTCTATTGACTGATGAGTTTATAGTCACTCTTTTTAGAAATTCCAAATGACTGAGTCCAGTTCATTAGAGACCTGCTTTTCTGTTGGATTTAACTGGTCTGTCTGTGTAACGTGCAAAGTTTCTCCATCCCAGTCCCTGCTCAGGCCTCTCTGAACTGCACCCACCCTGAAGATTTATAGCTCTTTCTGAGACACCTTCTAGCAGCAGCCTAAGTTGTTCCACTGCCTAAAATTTCCCCTTGAAACAATGAGTGTTTGGCTTTCCAGAGGCTTCCTTTACTGCTTGGAAAGTAGAATTGGTGAGTAAGACACTAGCAGGGCAAACAAAAAGAGTATTGGCTGTTTGAGCTGTTGATAAGTGTGAGAGATTTTCTTTGGATACATATTCCCAGAGGAAGTTCCACCCTCAGAGGACAGAAAGGTGGCAGTCCCATGGAAAGCCCTCCCAGCTGAGCAGAGGCGGGTGGTGGTGTGGTGGTCACAGAGTGTGCTCAGAAGCTCCGTCCTGTGTTTGAATCCTGGCACTGCCACCAGGCAGTCATGGACCTTGGGCAAGTCACTTAACTCTCCAAGGCTCAGTTAATAAAACAGATTAATGGGCCCGCCTCATACAGTGGTTGTGAAGATTCAGTGAGTTAAAAACAAAGCATTCAGAACAATGCCTGGCACAGGGAAATGCTAAGTAAACGTTAGCTATTATTGTTTCAGTGTCAAAAATCCTAAATGTAAATGCAGACATATCTAAATTATCACCAAAACTAAAATAAGCTGTCTCAGAAGCCATATATCCCCTTAATTTTTCTGAGTTAACTTATTTTGTGAATTGATAAAGGTTTGGAAGTTCTAGAAACGTCCAAAACCCCAATACCTGCTCAGTAAGCAAATATGGGCCACTGTTTCAGTAACCTGCGAAAAGGTTTACCTAGAAGTGAAATTTGCTCAACATTTTACCAAGAAAGCCTATTTCTCTTTTTAAAAATGTCACATGATTAAGTCAAAAGACTATATAACTTAAGGTTTTCTTAGTGACTTGAATCCTCATGATCTATCAATAGCTAGATCTTTTTCTCTTTGCAATTATTTCCCAGTCTTTCTCAATTTTTTCCTGTATCTGAAGCAAAAATATTCTACAGTTATAACATTTTCAATCCCACAAAAAGTCAGTTATTGAAGTAGACAAGGCAGTAATGGTCCAGTAAAATAAAGTCATCCAGTAATCTATAAATTCCAAGATAATTGTACAGTTAATAAATTTTACTCTCTAAAAATTATGCTACCCCCAGACAAGGATATGCTCTTCTAGCCTGAAAATACTAGCACAAAAATATACGCAAAATGCTTGCACAGTAAGTAGGCATCAAATGCTGTTAGTTTATCATGTTCAAAAGCTAAGATTCGATATTTTTAAAAAAATAGAACATTGAGAGAGCAAGCTGCCTGAAATCCTTTTTTGTGGAACGAAGTAGAGAATATATAAACAAAAACATTGTTAATGTCTCCTTAGGCAGATAATCCTCCAATTTTGAGCTGATTTTTAAAATAGCATTCCAAAAAGTCATATTCCTCAATTCTTTCTTCTATCCTCTGATCATGCCTCAATTTTCTTTATATCAGCTTGGAGTTAATTGAACATATTTTTCTTCCCATTGATAAACAAAGCTCTATTATAATTTAAACAGATTTACATATTCTAAATGATCATTTAATCCAATGTAAAGGGAATAAGTTCCCATCCTTTCTTATTATTTTTGATTTAGTTTGCATGATTTCAGGAACACACAGTTTCTGTGGGCACATGGGAGAGTAATAAATCATGCCTAGTAAAACAATACTGCTTAGGCAAAACAATTAAAAAATATAAGTCCCAGTAATAAAATTTAAGAAGCAGCTGATGAAAACAGATGTATCCTTTGTTTTGAATGAACCTCAAATTTTGTAACATTGCAAAAATTAAGGATCTACTGGACTCAGTTCAACTTTGTGCATTTGGCACAGAATGCTAAAGTAAACCCCGCCCTTGTAAAAAAACAAAACAAAAAAATACAAGGTATAATTTTTGTACTTATAAAGCAATTATGGCTTTTATTTAAATGTGGAACTTACTATGTCTTCCTCAAAGAGAGGTTTCAATGAAGTTGACTTAGGATTTAAAGTAGAAATCAGAGAATGTGAAAGGTAGCTTACTTTTATGTCTTGCTATTTGAGACAATAGTGTAACCAAATAAATTATGTTTTTAGTATGATTGATTTTTTTAAAGGCCAGAAAACTAAGACTATTTTTCCCTAAATAGCATTTGGTGTGGCCACATTTATGTCTGAAAACCCAAATCTCTCTTCATTTGTGCTGAGAGTTTATTTCCCAGCATCTTTTCTTTGCATTGACCCCCAAATACTTACAGACCTTAAAGCTTGTAGAAATCTATCTAATTTGAGCTTTGAACATAGTGTTATTTTGTGGGTTGATAAAGGATTTAGAGGTTCTACAGTTTGAATTTACTCTTTAAAAACTGGGGGCTTGGGAACTTAGCCTTTTAAAGGTAAATCTTTTGTGTGGGCTCAACGACTCAGAATGAATTATACGGAGCCAGAATTTCTTCTCCCACCACACCATGGTCCCCTCATGTAAATGACCTCTCACTGATTATCCCCAACAATGGTTCCACTATTTCTTTTGCTTCAATTAAGGAAACTTTTTGAAAGACCATTGGGGATTTTAGCATTGAAACACTTCTAGAGAACTCAAAGAAGCAGCCCATCTTTAACTACACAATATCTGTTTTGCAAATGTGGTATAATCACAGAATGATAGAAAAAAGTAACCACAGGTCTTCTGGCCCAATCATGGAAACCATTTTGAAGAAAGTTGCTTATTACGGGTCCAAAAAGAAAGAAAAGAAATAGGAAGAAAGAAAAATGAAAGGAAGAAAGAAAGAGAAATTGTGTTTGAACCTTTTGCCAGGAAAAAAAGAAAAAGTGCTTTGTGGTCATTAGAAAAGGAACAATATGGTAAGATTTAACTCAGTTGAACTATACATCAGCTACAATTGAACTTAACATACTTTACTCATTACATTACATAATTTACTCATTATACAATTAAATACAAGATGCCTATCTTTCTTTGCACCTACTTACTTTCAAAAAAATATCGCCAGGACGTTTTATTCATGGTAGTTGAGATGTAACTCCCAAAATACAAGTTAGACAGAAATACTTGGATAAATATTATTTCATTACTTATAGGGGAGAATTAAATGGAAAAATGCAGTCTGCAAATTTGACCCTGCCTGAGATTGTTGATTTCCTTAGCTAGGATAGTTTAAGTTTTTTTGCTACTTGCCCCCTATCCCACCAATGCTCCCCTTTCTCGTTCCTGGATTTTGCCTTGGGTTAATTATTTCTGGTCTCATAGCAACTATGTTTTCATTGTGAACTGCCTGACTGCTTGCTGGAGGTCAGCAGGGCATAAATAAATAAGTAAATCAAAATATGCAAACAAACTGCAGTTAATAGGATGGGGGTTTGAAGGTATGTCTGGCTGGCCAGGATGTGCTCAGAAGAGAAGGTCTGACATGTAGTAGCTTGGAGGAAAAAATTACTTTCTAAATTGCTTTCCACTCACTTGTGAGCTCACCTTTATGTAAACAGTGGAAATAAAGCAGAACAGTGTTTTAGGATTTTTACATAAGGTTGTGTTGAGATCTTGAATGGACTCATGTTTTGTCTTAGTCTATTTGGGCTTCTGTAACAAAATATCACACACTGGGTGGCTTGTAAACAACAAACATTTATTTCTCACAGTTTTGGAGACTGCAAAGTCCAAGATCATGGTGTTGGCAGATTTGGTTTTTGGTTCCATGGAAGAAGGGGGCAAAGGAGCTCTCTGGAAACTCTTTAATAAGGGCACCAATCCTGTACATAAGGGCTCCACCCTCAGGACCTAATCACCTCCCAAAGGCTCCACCTCCTAATACCATCACCTTAAGGTTAGGTTTCAACATAGGAATTGTGGGGATGGCCGTACACATTTAGACCATAGCATGATTTAATCTTGCCATTCCTCAGCAGAATAATAGAAGAGTCACCTCATTGTATCCATTGTTTCCATTTTATCTACTGTATGGGATATTAAAATCTATGCATTTAGCCTTTAAGGTAATTCTCACTTTCTAAAGTGGAGGAAGGTAGAATATTTCCTTCAGGAAATCTTTGTAACTTCCCATTTCCTCCCACTATCCTCCTTCCCTGACATTTAGTTTGTACTTACCAATCATGAAGGAGAAAGAGTTGGTCACCAAATAATGCTTAGGAATGTGGAGCTATCATAGAGAAGGTGGGCTCTGGGAAGTGTTTTGAAGGAGGAAAGGGACATTTGATTGAGATAGGGACCACCGTCACAGAAAATGCTACATACAGCTGAAGGAAGTTTGTCTTCAAAGAAGAAGGCAGCAGAAGGAAGAGCCAGAGAAAATGTAGACATCAATAGGAGCTTAGTATAATCCAGGGATTTCTAAAATCAACCATACTAAGTAAATAAAGATTTCAGTAATGGGAGATAGTTAAGAAAGTGTTTGTCTTCCACTTCTCTGGGTGAACTGCCAGATATTTGAAACTCTATGGGATCTACATAGTGCTGAAGTTGGGAAATCTACAGTTCTGAAAACATTTTCCAGACACCTTAAATTTACTAATCTTAAATAACAACTATTTCTTTATCTACTCTAGATTTATTTATTACTTAACAAGGAATAAATTGATGTCAAGATACCCTTCTCAGTGTAATTTCTTTTGTGTTATATACATGTAGATAACAAGACTCATGCTGGTTAATGCTAAGAACTATAACATGAACATTTCAGCGTGACAGTCCATTGCTGATCAGCCAACTGTCAGATACATCTTTTCTTAGGGGCTGTGAACCAGCACCAAGTTCCCCATTCCTATTCACTACAAAATAAAATCAGGCTTACAGTTTTTGATAAATAAGGCAGAGAGCTGAAATGTTAATATCAGCTCAAATAGTATAGTTATGGCTATGCAACAAAATTCATCTACTTTCAAGTGCTCTCCTCATATTTTTTGAGAGTACAATTATTAAAAAAACCTTTACATCATGGTGATACCATCTGTGTGTCAAATCCTGCTAGGGGTTTTGGGGATGCTTCCAGATCCTGGTTGAAAAATGATGAATTGAGTAACAAGGAAAAAAAAAAAAAACTTAAGCAATAGGAAAATCTTGTATATATCCCCTATGTATTTAAAACTGTTAATTAGGAACACTCTCCCCCCATTGCCACCTCATTTTCCATAGGAGTGGGGATGGGGTGAGGAATTCTAGGAATGTTAAACAGGAAGCGTCAAAGCCCAGTGAAGGATCATTTCTAAGTGAAGAAAAACCAAAGCCCCTTCCAACAACACAAGAGCTGAATTTTATTTAACTTTGCACTCTCTACAGTGCCTTGCACACATCAGATGTGTGATAAATGCTCAGAAACTGTATAATAAATAATGCTTGATGTTCCCTGGGTTTCTGTTTACCCTAACATTGTCAAAGATGATCATTTTTAAAGGTTATTGATTTATTTACATTGAAACAAATGGGTCTTACAAAGAAACCTGCGGGGGTATGGCTGTGTGTGTCTATAAACATACATGAATCATGCATGCATATACATATGTGGGCATGCCCAGACCCCCGGGGGGATCCTATAGCAGATAAGCCCTGTGTGGCCTGGATCCTTGAGACCAGTGCCTCTTACACTTTCATGTGCACACACATCACCTGGGGATCTTGTTAACTTGTAGATTCTGATTCAAGTTCCCAGTGGTGCCCAAAGCTGGGGACCACACTTTGACCACCACACAGAAAGGAGACCAACAGAACCTGAAAACCAGTAGCCACCACCCATGACTGGAACCCAATGTCTGTGATGTTCCTGGTCTTCCTCACGACCTGCCATGTCATCAGCTGCCGTCTACTAGTACAAGACCTGTACTAGTGTCCAGGTAAGTTCCAGTCTCTATGTAACAGCTGGTCAGCAAGTATTTGTGGCCCACATGCTAGGAGCCACAAATACAGTTGCAGTGCAGGGATGAGCAGTGCAGGGAAACAAGGAAATGTAAGGTATAGTGTGCCCTCTTTCAGAGGGCTTAGAGTGGGTTGGGAGTGTGTGGATTCATACACCGAGCGGATAGAAGGCAAATGCAACCAGAAGAAAGTCAGGTGCAGACTCCACATTACAGCTGTACACTCTCACATGCTCAGAGCAGGGAAGATGGTGATGGCCTGGGAAGGTATGGAAATGACTTTTTCTTGGATTGGGCTCCCCAGAAACAGACTCTGAGATGATTTATGTGCAAATCATCTATTTGGAAACTGCAGCAGATGAGTACAAGAGGAGAAGAGTGAGGCAGAGAAGGGAAACAGCTCGGAAGGGATGCCAGGAGATTCTGGGGAAAGGGTTACCTCATTCGAGGGGTGACAGAGTTGGGGTAAGAATACGCCCATCATTGGTTGAAGGCTGCTAGTGGGGCTGGGGGTGACATTCGTCACATATCCATCCTGCCATGCATGTCAGCAGGGTGGCTGGTAAAGTTGGGGAAAACCACAGACTCAGAAATGCAGATGCTGGCAGTTGAAGGGAAGCAGGAGAGAGATGGGCCCCTGGGGCAAATGGTTTGAGTTCGTTCCCTGCGGACAGATACTCCGAGAAGGGAATAACAGGACAGTTGAGAGAGGAGGCTGGGCCCTGCCCAGATAGAAGATAAGAGACCACATATTCCTCATTCTCAAAGTCAGGAGACCTCCCCAGCTACACATGCAGAGAAAGGCTCCTTGGAGGTCAAAAGGGGAGTGATACCGAGTGGCCAAACCTACACATAGGCCTCTTCCGTGGACTCCACCTTGGCTAAGAGATGTGCGCGCACACATGGGAAAATCCTGAGCTATACCAAATACGCACTCTGAACCAGGCAGATCAAAATGATCGGCCAAAGGAAACCCGGAAGAAATGCCCCATAAAAGTGATTCAAACTGCCACGAGGGCGTGACTCTCTGAGCCTGCCCGTGTGTCTATCCACACGTACTGTACTCATTTTTCTCCTAATAAACACTTTACTTGTTTCACTACTTTCCGTCTTTGTGGGAGTTCTTTTTCTGCAAAGCCGTAGGGCCAGGGTCTTGCCACTGACCACTGGTCTAGCGGCTAGGATTCGGTGCTCTCACGGCCGCAACCCGACCTCAGTCACTGGCCAGGAACGGAAACCCTGCTTCAAGCCGCTGCAGGCCGAGGGCACCAGAGATGAGAAGGAGCTGGCTTACGCTGAAGTGATTTAAGTCTAAGGGCTACGGGCAGAGCAAGGTCTGTGCTGTAGCCTTAAAAGAGCAGCAGGATTTGAGCTGGAATTAGCAACTGCTTTATCCTCTCAACCCACCTGCTGCCAATGCCAAGCTGTCCTTTCTGATGAATCCAGGATTCATTTACATCTTAAGCTCAAGCCTAGAAGGGCAGTCGCTAAGTGGAAACTTTATGCTTTCGGTGGGGCAAGCACAGGCCTGCTTCCTCACAGACACCGGTGTAAGAAAGGCAGAAGTCCCCTCTGAAAAGAGGAGACGAGGTCTGTGGGGACCAGGCTGACCATCCTTGGGGTTCAATCCTGAGGGGAGACTGGTCAAGCAGAGGCCCCTTCTAGGCCTTGCCAAGCTCTCCCCTCACAGAGGCACTGAGAGCCCCTTGTGGATTTGGTCGGTTGGCCTAAATTACAGTTGATAATTACAAGACATGGTTGAAAATTGCTGCAACATGTAACTTTTGTAACCATTACTATCCTGCATTTGTAACTATTTGTGGGGACTGTTTGTCCTTTTACCAGGCTCTTTAGTTTCTGGGGAACTCTGAGGTACACAGTATTCATTTGCTTGTCTACACAATAAAAGGAAACAAAATACTGTTCCCAGGTGACCTGGACACCAGTGATAAATAAGTTTGGAGAGAGAAGGTAGAAAACAGGAACTGTCTGCTAATCAATGAGGAGTTTCCATCATCTGGAACCAGTCTACCATCCAGCCTCATCCCTCTCCCCTCCCTCCATTATCCAAGCACTTGAAACTCTTCATGGTTTCCAGAAGGCTTTCCCCCAGCTGCTTGCCATTGCACCTGCTGTGTCCTCCCATGAATACTGTCCTCCTCCTCCCCTGACATAATCCTATCATACAACAAGCCTCACTTAGAACACGCTTCCAAACTCAGCCACACAAGGTGAGTTGTTTCCTTCTTGATCCAGTTCAGAAATCAGTAGTAACAGGCACCAAGTTAAACTCTAATCATCTGTTTGTACATCTCTCTTGCCCCCCATTCACTGTGAGCCCCTCTAGGGCAGGGACCATGTCTTTCTCCTCCTCTCTGTGTTCCCATCACCACCAGCACTGGGGTTTGCACCCAGAAAGAATCAGCGACTCAACCCTGTATCATTGAGGAAGGCTATGGAAAATCAGCTCTGTTATGTGAAAGCATATCTTGTATATACTTAAAGTTTTTTTTGTTTTCTTTACACTTTGCGAGAGACTTATTAATATCATTTACAATTAGCAGGTACCCTTTTTACAATATAAAAAACAATAAAGCTATTTGGCATTTTGGAAGAAAGAATCTTCCCCGATGATGACAATTCTGTAGTATGAAGTAGCTGCCGGCTGGCACCAACCAAGGCTTCCCCAAAGACACTGAACCTACCAAAGTTTTAACTAAATTCCCCACCCTTGAGGAAATTGTGGTTTTAAAGTCACAGGTCCTTCCTCTTGTGGAATGGCCCCTAGAGCCTTCAGTCTTGATTTCCAAGTTAAAGGTGCATAGCATCCATCCAGCTCCTATTTCGCAGGATGTTTTCCCACACAGTCAGGATGAGGACAGTAATGCGGTTCTCAGTTGCCTTTGTCATTCTTTTCCTTTTCCTCCTGAAAGTGTTTTTGTGGAAGGCCTGCCGGATGTCACAGAAACGCGACCTGGGCAAGCTGTGTGTCACTTCTCTACTTGAAAAGTGTCCAAGACTCTGAGCCCAGAGAGGATGTCATAAACACACCCTGGTGCTTGGCCAGCATATTCCAGCCAGTTAGGAAAACAAGGCAGAGGGCACAGGATTTCACACCCACCCTGGCAGTGGCCGCACTCCGAGGGCATGCCATTTGATTCTTCACAGGTGCAAACTGCTGGTCTCCAGCTAAGGAAAACAACTGGCCATAGCATCCTTCCACGTACTATGAGACCATGTGCAAACAGCAGTTTAGGGCATCTCTGTTTCCGCCACATAGGTCGGCTGCCTTGCGGGTCTGGCATAGGGCGGGGGAAACACAGCTATGGAGGGTGTGCTCCGTAGTAGTGTGTGCCTTCTAATGAGATGAGGTCCCGGTGAGGATGGGACTATTAAACTAAAATTGCTTCAGTTCGTTTACTTGAGACTTAGGTAGATGGACAAAACACATGAATGCAATTTGTCCTCTCAAAAAAGTCAAAGCCATTCCTAAAGAAGTCTCTTTTGCATGTGGACCCACATTAGGAAAGAGGGTTGTAATAACTGCAATACCCAACCAAGGGGGCTGAGACCACTTGCATGGCTCAGAGAGTCTAATGAGTGAAGAATATAATGAAAAAAAAATAAAGCCTCTGGAATTGAAGCATTCTACTTCAGTTCTTCATGGGCAAGAAAAGTCAATCTGGCCTGGATTTAATTTAAACCACTTCAGATTTAGTTAATGAGAGTTTTTAAAAAAATTGCTGCAAACTTATTTGAGCTGTTTTTATAGGTGGGGAGCTGGGGACCACCTGCCCTTTATGGAAAGCAATGCACTTCCAGTGCCCTCAAGAAAACAAGGCTTATTTTAAATTATAAAAATTTTTACAAAATGTGGCTTTATTATTGTTTTTGTTACTTTTATTCCCCTCAGGAATGGTGGTCTACAATATAAATATAACGCAGATATACATTCCACTCTGAGAAAAAAAATTCATATACACCAGTTATTTCCTAACAAGGAAAGAAGATACAGCCAGTCCCGCTTTATACCTTTGTTGGTACATGCAGTACCTCATTCCTTTTATTTCTGTCCTTATTTTGACTTGTCCCCCACATACCCATCCATTCAGTCTCTTTCCCTGAGGCACACCATTTCCCTGTTCCTGTCTTCCCTGATTTCAGTCTGTTTGGCTTAAGTTTCAGTCTGTATCCAAATAAATGCAATGAGAAAGCCTTGGGCACCACTGAGGAAGGAATAAATTGCTGATATTTATTGAATGTTTACCATTTGCCACAAACTGTTCTCCATGGTTTAACTCATTAAATTCTCACAACAAAACTACGAGGTAAATAATGTTGCTATTCCTATGTTACAGATGAGGAAACTGAATCAAGAGAGGTGATGTAACTTGCTCAAGGCCACACAGTGAGTGAGGATGCAAACCAAGGCGGTCTGACTCTTAAGACCACCCTCTTAGCCACCACATTACACTGTATGGATGTCCCCACGGGCAGCAAGATCATTCATGCAATGCGTCCTTACACAGACATATCCTAGGTGGTGATCACTGCTCAGTCTACAGTGGTGAATGTTCCTCCTGGGAGCTGTACTTCAACCGGTTTGCTGCCTGCTGAGCTCTCATATATAAAAACCTCTTTTCTTTCTTTCTTTTTTTTTTTTAAGATTTTATTTTTTGATGTGGACCATTTTAAAAGTCTTTATTGAATTTGTTACAATATTGCTTCTGTTTTATGTTTTGTTTTTTTGGCCACGAGGCATGTGGGATCTTAGCTCCCTGACCAGGGATCGAACCCACACTCCCTGCGTTTGAAGGCAAAGTCTTAACCACTGGACCACCAGGGAAGTCACTGAAAACCTCTTTTCATGATCCACTCAACATCATTTCTCTCTGATGTCACCTACCAAGAGCCGGGATCTTTTGGAATCACAGATAGACATGGCTCATCATATGCTTTCTGGTTAATAACGTCAGGTCTGCTGTCCAATTTATTGGACAATTTATTACTGAACATATCACAGAAGTGGGGTGAATGTTGGCATTATGAAGAGCCAGCTGTGTCCTTTACTGGACAGGGCCAAGGAAGGTACACCTCAGAGGCAACCACTCATCAGTTACCCTAGAAGTGGATAGATTTCTCTGCCCTTTGGTCCTTCTAGTTTCACTCTCCATCCAACATATGTACTTTGGATGCCAAAACACACCTGAAAATTGCCTGTGAGTCACCGTACAGCCTCCTATAGTGACACAAGCACCATGGCTATTAAGCATGGTTTCATTTCAAATTTGGGCAAAAAAAGATCCCTGAGGTAATTTGGGAGATAGAGAAAATAAGTACCTATAGGGTGTTATTTTTTGTTTTATAGATACAACTTTCCTCTGCTTGGTTTACACCAGCAGATAGAAAGATTGTGACTGCTATCAGCTGCTGAAAACAGTCTGCCCACCCAGATGGGTGCTGATTTGAAAGAAAGGCACATGTGGTATGGTTCCCCATAGCCAGCCCTGCAGTTCCTATACCTGGCTTTATGCAGTCACAGAAGGTGGGGCAGAAGTCAATTAATAACACATGTGTGATTGATTCCAGGCTGACTCCACCCCTGAGGCTACCCTGGGCCTGACAGCCCTACATCCCCTGGAGACTCCCTCTTCCTCTTAAGGATCAAACAATGCAGTTTGCTGGAAGGCAGGCAACAAGGGAGGGATAAACAGTAGGCTCCAATCAGTCACAGACTGCACATCTCAGAAGTTGAAGCAAGATACTCAAATCGCATTGGCTTTTCTGCATTTCCAAAATCTTTTAAAATCCTAGCAACAAAAATCATCTGATACTTGGAACCCCTGAATACATCTGAAAATTTTACTCTGGTGTCAAAGAGAAAAAAATTTTAATTAAGTCAATTTTTAGATGAGACTGGGAAATTTTTAGATGCGACTGAGAAAGAGGATCCTAGGGCCTGAGATCACTAGGGTCCTGTGGCTGTCTCATCATTAACACCCTAAACATCTCCATGTCTCATGTCCCTTTATGTCACATAGACCAAGCTCTCCACACAGAAAACAGCTAGGCCGTTTTAGGGCAAAGTTCCTGCTGTTCTCTTTTTTTTGCAATGTCCTCCTCCATAGGCAGCCAGGAGCCCATACTTGACTCCTGCCCTCATACCCACCTGGCAATGTACTTCAGTAACTCTCTGTTTCCTTCTGCAAAGAGGCTGGAGAGAAATAACCATACACGTATATCTTGCCTATTGGTTTTGGTCTTTAGGAATATGGCTCCACAAAATTTTTAGAACATTGAACAGGTTTACTCAAATTAAGCAGTTAATAGCTGCTTAGACTACTAATTCTTGGGACATCTGAATTTTAGCATTCTTAAAACTAAAAGAAGGACTTTCAAAGGCTGATATTTTAGGCATTATTTCTGAGTAAAGGATCCTGACTAACATTTATAGGTAATTGTGTCAGTCTGATCTTAAATGAAATGGAATAATGGAATGCAAGAATATCAGAGCCAGAAGGGCGGTAATCCAGTGTAAAGACATTATTTATTTTTGAGGAGAGAAAAGAGACCCAGAGAAACGAATGACTTGATGAACTGCAACAGAGACATTCTTTGTCCCCTGTCATTCTTTCTGTCCTTCTCTTTTGATTAGCTGGGCATATGGCCACCTAAATCCAGACTAGATGTTCCAGCCTCCCTTGCAGCTAGGTATGGTCATCTGCAGCTTTGTTTTATTTAGCCAATGGGCTATAAACAGTAGGTTGTGTTTGACTGTCTGGAAGAGTTCTTCTTCCCTTTCCCCTTCCTACTGGCTGAAATGTTGACTTGATGGGTGGAGAGGAGTAGCCATCTTGGACCATGAGATAGAAGCCCTGTGCTCTTTGGTGTGCTCAAGGATAGGAGAGCAACAAAGGAGAAGGGGCCTGGGTTTCTGAAACATGGAGTTCTAGACTGACTGCCTTCTAGACTTCTTCATGTGCAAGGGAAATAGATGTGTATCTTTGTTTAAACCATTGTTGTTTTGAATTTTTGTGTTACTCTTGACCACATCTAAACTGCTACATCAGTAGTCTGGAAAAGTTTTAATTGATTAGCATGACTTGATGGAGGAGGGCAGGATGGGTGATGGACAAGGCCTGATTGATTCTTAGTCTAAAAGATAAAATGCTTTAAATATGTTATGTCAAGGGATCTCAAATACTGATCCACAAAATGCTGCATCAGAATTACCCTGGCAGACGTGGGGGAGGGGTGTCCCATAAATCCAGATTCATGGGTCCCTTTCCTGGAAGTTTTCATTTAGTAGGTATTCTTTGGGGTCCAAGAACTTATTTTGTTAAAAAAGTTCCTAATATAGTCCTGATATCCAGATACATTTGGAAAAGTATTTGATCTAAAATTGCTCTCTGCTGAGGAGGTGAATCAGAAGCATTAGAAAAAATTTTTTTCTCTCCCAAACATAGATGCCTCCATGGGCACATGAGAATGAGAGATAGAGATAGAGATAGAGAGAGACAGAGACAGAGAGAGAGAGATGACAGAGACAGAGATGAGAAAATATTCTGATATTCTGAATTTTGACATAAGTGATCCCTCAGGCTCTTTGGATCCTCCTCACCTTCTCTCTGTACTCACCTGGAGTCACATAAATGTCACCTAATAGTCCATTCTCTCTCAAGTTAGCCTTAGTTCAGATAAACCTACAGTGGCTAGTGTTTTTTGTTTGTTTTGTTTTGCTTTGTTTACAGATTACATTTTCTATAGGAGGTGTAGTCACTTTCAGTGTGCATTACTACACATTAATGAATCATAAATGTATTTGTGACAAAAAGAACTACCACTTAAAGATTCCAAGGCCTTGCACATCAGAGGTTGAATATTTTGGTCCATGCAAAAATTCGCAATGTCAGCAGATTCAGTCAAACAGCTGTTGGTTACAGTTGGCCTAAAAGCACTTGGGCATAACAGCAGGTTCTCCTGGCAGCAAAGGCGATGGGCACAGAAACTGTTACCAGAAGGCAGATCATGGCAGGCAGGAGACATTCCAAACAGCACTGAACGGAAAGGGATTATACTAAGCAGCACATCAGTACCGAGTAACCCTTTTACAAGAGCCACTGTCACATTCATAAATACACACTGCTTGGGAGACCAGTTCTCCCACCTTCTTCTGGGAAACTAGAGGAGTAAGGCCCTCAACCAGGAGGAAGCCTGGCACTCACCAGGCTCTCCACAAATCTCAGCAGAAATCAAACAAAACAGATTGCTAAACTTGGTGAACTATGTAATCTCTTTTAAGAGTTGTACAATTTTATATTTATCTAATAGGAAACTACAGTATAGGTAAGTGGGTGGAAGTAAAAGCTTTCCTCTATCAATTATATATTTGCTTTTATTTTTAAAAGATAAAAATCCTAAATCCCAATATGAAATCATCAGACAGACATGCATGTGTGTGCATACATGCATGCACACACCCTTCAGAACTTTAATTTCTGGAAATTCTTTCTTAGTTGCCTAATCCCCACAAGCTCTGGTGGCATCCTGTCGTCCCTTCTGAAAGATTTTATTATGCAAATATTTAGACTAGGACTTTTAAACATCCATGAACGTTTATTGCACTCTCCCAAATACCATCATGCAGAGGGCTCAAAACATATTGAGTCCAGGCACTTATTGACAGGATAGCTATGGGTTCTCATTAATAGGCAGTCTCTGAGACCTAACTCTGTGTTTACTGATGGTCTCCTGATTGACCAGAATTGCAACCAGAATTGAGATGAAACTCTTTTACTGGTTGCTGTTATTATAAAGTGGTCTTGAATCTGTCATAGTGCTCTTTCCATTGTAACCCTTCGCCTTCCTCAGTGACACTCCAGCAATGAAATCCTCACTTCCTGAACCTTCCACATAACCCTGCTACAATGTGCCCTTGATCCAGAGGCTGCTGTCCATGAAAAAAAAAAAAAAGAGAGAGAGAGAAAGAAACAAAACTCTCAGAAGTCTCAGGACAAATTTGTAGGTCGTAGAGCTCCTATGGATTAAGTGCCAATGGAATTTAGGGAAATGAAGAGAAAAAAACCCATACTTACTTCATCCACATGCCCAACAGCTCCATAGATTCTTGCCATTTGTCCAATGAGGTAAGGGAATCTCTCAGCAATCTCTTTCAGCATTGGGAGAAAACTGTTCAAAGCCACTGGCTCGTAGCCTGCTATCTCTATGAGGATGCTTAGGATGACGTCGTTATGGGTCGAATCCTTCAAATGCCCGATTAGGAAAGGAATACACTTCTGAACCACCTACAGAAAGAAAGGAGAAGAAGAGGGAAGAAAGAGAAACAAAGAGGAAATTAATTAAGTCAGAATCAATCTAATATTTTTTGTATTCAGTCTGAACTCAACACATTCTGAGATTATTACTCTTGTTGGAACTCAAACAAATCTCCCAAGTCTGAAATTTTAAATTTACAATAAAATTTCAGAGGCTTCAGTTCCTTTTGCTTCCTCTTTAAATCTGCACTCTGCCATTGAAGAGTAAAGGCTGCAAAATGCTTAAATGCTTCTATTCGTAAGTCAAGTTTTGATGTGTTATGTCCTTATTGATAGTGTTACGTTTCCTCCAAACCACCCTGAAAGCTTCAATTTTTTATTTTTATTTTATTTTTGGTGCTCATATACAATAGAGTTTTCCTAAAGACTCAGGGAAAACATTATCAAGTAGTGTTCTCAGAAATTGGTTGTGCTGTCCATTATCAACTGTGCTGCATATATTGAGAAGAATGAATTTGACCACTAATTAAATTGAATTGAAAAGCATAGATGGCATTAAAAATATTTACTGAATACCTCCTATGTACCCAGAACACCTAGAGATTCCTAGAAATTAGGATACTGGCCAAAATTTTTAACATGGCCTACATACTCAGTCCCTACTTGCCTACTCCTTAGACATCATCTTGGACACAACCACCTTGCTCTCTCAACTTTAGTAACAATGGCATTTTTTTCTCTCTCAAATTCCTCTCACCATAGGACCTGTGCACATATTATTCCCTCTCTGTAATAAGGTCTTCTCCACTACCTCATTTCATCAGTTAACTCCTAATTATCCATAGACTATCAGAGAGTTTCAATTTAAAGGACAATATAAGTATGTAAGAGATCCTTGACGATGACTTTAATCAGAGCCTTCAAACTGGAGAAATATGGTGTGGAAATATTTAATAATAAAAGTAAGAAAGCAGGAAAGAGCTCTTCCATTTTCTTCAATTTTCCATTTGGATCACAAAAATGTAATACGATAAAAAATTATTAAAGTAAAATAATTTCTACCATATTCTCAATATCCTAATCTTTCTTTCTTAATTTTTAATGCTTTTATCAATATAAAGATGCAATAATTTGTATTAAGGAGAATGTGACTTTTTTGTGGAATAAAGTCTCTATGTTAACACACAGACACATTGCATACTGACGATTTAATGAATTGTTTTGTATGCTAAAATAAAAGAATTAGAAAGGACAACCTGTGGAAAACTGAACAAAGAAGTACAAACTATTTACCCATCCATACTTATACTACGCTTATTTCTTTTGTTTGTTGTTGGTTTGCTGTTTTGGTAAGGGAGATTTGAAATGTAGATTCCAGTATTAAAACTGAATCTGATGCACAGCTCAATCTGCTGAACTCACCCCCTGCCCAAACCCTGCTTTTCCCACCTCTCTAGCCCCAAGTGTCTTCTTTCCCCATAAATGACACAATCATCTGACTGCTCAAGCCAGCAGTCTGGGAATCATTCTTGACAACTGTTTTTCCCTTATCAGCAGCTTCATCCAAGCAATCACCAAGTCCTATTGATTCCACCCCCCAAGTATCCCACAGATGGGTCCACTTCCCTCCATGTCCATTCATCTATCCATTCATTCATTCACAAATATCTATGGAGTCCTTCCCATTTGCAAGGTACTATTCTAGGTGCTGGAGTTAATGTTTCTAACAAGTCTGACAGGTTCCTGCCTTCATGGAATAATTCACTGTCTAGTAAAGGAGATACTTAGTAAAACAAATAGTTACAAAAGAAATACGTAATTATAAGTTTTAATAAATGTCACACAGGGAAAATACAGGGTGCTGTGAGACACAGTCCCAGGGCCCTGATTTACACTGGGGGTCAGGGAAGTCCTCTCAGCAGGGACATTTAAGCTGAGACACTGATCTAGTCACCCTGCATTTGGGTTATTCCAACAGCCTCCTAACTGTTCTCCCTGCCTTCAGTCTTGTCCATCCAATACCTTCTCGACCTTGTGGCCACTATGGTGACCCTCTCCTGCTTAAAACACTTCACTAATTTCTCATTGTTCTCAAGCCAGAGGTTCACTATACCTTTTCTGAACTGACTCCTATCCATCTTCTAGACTTAGCTCCTTACCCACCTATTCTACTGTCTCCCCATCCAGATCCCATCACATAACACACTTCCACCATGTTGGATTTTTAAAAAATGTTCTTGACCTGCTAAGTTTTCTCTTGTGTCTGGAATTTGACTCATGTGATCCATTCTGCCTGTAGTTCTTATTGCCCCAAATTTGCTGGATAACTCCTTATCATTCTTGAGGCTTCAGATTAGCTATTATTTCCTTTAAAAAATCTTCCTCAACTCCTCTTCTCTTCCCCTCTCAGTCTCATGTCCCTGCTAAAGCTCCTACCCTCACACTTCCTTCTCATTGATGTTCTAGTGTCTGCCTTGCAGACTGATTGAAATCTCTACAAGGTCAAGAATCATTTCCATTTTGTACCTGTGAATGTATACTCAATGCCTAGCACAGAGTCTGGCCTGAAAGTGAGTCAATAAATATTTAAGGAACAAATAAAAGGCAGATCTAAATGATTTTATAGGGTAGTTTTTGGATAACCCCAACTCCCACTCCACACCATAGTACTTGAGTAGTTGTACATAATGTTTAAACATATATACTACCATGTGTCATATACAACCTAACTAATAAGGACATAAAAGAAGATAATTTTGAGATCACTAGGATCATCCTGTGTATAAATTTAAACTTGATATTCATATCCAGTACTTGCGGAGAAAAGGACAGGGCTAGTTTCTGGTCAATGGCACATATGAATGAACAGTTCAGTAAAGGCTGCCTGTGCATTGGGGTCGACCGTATGTCCTTTGGGAGAAACTATGAGAGGTTCCTGGCACCTATGGCAGAAGTGTCAGCCAGCTGCGCCGGGTCAGGGCAGCATACTTAACCTGAGGTTTTTAGAAATGGAAAACGCTTACACATTTCCTGCCCCATTCTACAGAATTCCATTTCCTAGTCCTTACTCTTCATGTCCTATCCCTGGAACACCAAGGTCTCTGTCACACGTGCTTCCAGTCATGACAATTTTATTTAAACTCCAGCCATACATCCCAAGCCTATAAAGAAAATTTTAAAAGGAAAAGAAAGAAAAGGGGAAAGGAAGAAAGAAAAAAGAAGGCAGGCAGGCAGGCTCAGGCAAATATATACTCCTGGGCAGAGTTGAATCCATAGAAGGAGAAAAGAAAAGAGAAGCCCTGAATAATGTGAATAATAATAAAATGTGAATAATGTGAATGAATAAAGGCAGATATTTCTTGAAGTTTATCACTCACATTTAAGGGAAGTGGTGCTTTGGGCTTTAGATATTCTTGGATAAGGAGAAATTATATTTTCCAAACACAGGGCATTTCCTTAGGTTGGTCTCTTCATGGTGCCTCATTGGAGCCGTTTCATAACTCAGAGAAAGCCTTCTTTGGCTGAGAGCAGAGGAGCCACTAAGGTAACATAGATGGCTGGCAAAGAGCAAGCTAACACGGCCTTTGTTTAGGCCACAAGCCCCACACCATGGACTCTGAAAGAGCTTCCAAACTGACCTCTTAGCCTCAAGTCTTTTCCCCTCTCTTCAGCCTCCTCACTGCCTAAAACTTCATCTGCTTATGTCAAAGATTTCCCATGGTGCATGGCCGGAATCCCAATGTCACGGCATTCCAGGGTCTTCACTGATGGGTATATCTGCTGCCTCTTCCTCCGTGAACCCTCTGAGCCAGCAACATGCCACTGACCACCCACAGTGGCTTGAATATGGAGAAAACTCATACTTTCAAAGCTGATCTCAAATAGCTCTACTTCTGGGAAGCCTTCCCTCCAGCCTGCTCTAACATACACAGAACCTGAAGCTAGAGAACAAGGGAGGCCCCCAGACCACACACTGAAATATTCTGCAGTCTTATACAGTGTTCTATCTTCTTACCTGACACATACACCTTTATAACAATCTGGGAGGCTTGATTTGAATTTAGAATTTTTGGCCCCTGTAGAGGGAACAGGAAGAAATGACCCTTAGTCCCCATCTCTTGCCCCACCCTTCTCTTCCTACCCTTGGCTTTGCCCTCAAGGAGTCTCCTATGCATATATGTGGATATCCCAGCCCACATATGCAAGCTCATCTAGGCTGCCTCTCAGACCTATGGGGTCACACTGTTGGCATGGCCTGTTCTTGGGAAAACAGGCCCAGGGACCAGGCCTTACATCCTGGAAGCAGGCTGGAGACTTACAGGAAAGGGATTCCAAGGTCCCAGTTATCTGGACTATGTCTAGTAGACAGGGAAGTGCATGGGAACTGGGAGCACAGGCAGAGGAGGGCCAACCAGAACAGTATAAAGCAAGTAGCCCAGGGAAGGGTCCTATCCCTGACTTTTCTGGTCCTTCCTGAGCAGAATTAATCACTGCCTTTTCTGTCTTCCAGAGCAGCCTGCTGACAAGTTTAGCATCTTGTCATTGAACTGAAATTTTGTGGACACAGCTCATTACTCCAGGCCATGGGCACCTTGAGGGTGGGACCATCTGAAAACATAGCTCCATAACTTAATTGGCAGCAAATGATGTTTAAATTCTTACCTACAGAATAAAAAGTCGAGCTATTGTGTACATGTACGTGTGTATGTGCATGTGTGTATCCACACTCCCTCTTAAATTAGTCCTCAGGTTCAATTTTCTCTTTCAATTAATTTGGATAGTACTTACAAGGTCTATTAATCTCCAGAAATCTATAAAATAACTGCTACTTTTTCATGTACTACTTACACCCACCATACTAACAAAATATATATTCTGAAACCCAGGGTTCTGCTCCAAAGGCTGTTTGAGAACAGACTATATATATTCCATCACTCTATCTTAATGTTCTGCAACTGGCTTCTCATGTTAAATAAATACCAAGTGACCTCTGAGTCTTGTCAGCCTGGTGATGCTATGTTAGGTGCTGTAGGATTAGGTATGTGAATAGGAATGCTCTACACTGCTGAGAGAAAATCCTAGAAAATGACTCT
Source organism: Balaenoptera borealis (assembly GCF_965194805.1). NCBI lineage: Eukaryota > Metazoa > Chordata > Mammalia > Artiodactyla > Balaenopteridae > Balaenoptera > Balaenoptera borealis. Next base: position 109,802,646 of record NC_138862.1, on the reverse strand, counting down.
AGGGACCAGACCACAAAAGCAGTTCCTCTGGGTCTGGACATTAATCAAAAGAGGGCTGAATTTGCCATTTCCTGCAACTTCTCTGTATGGTTAGGGCTAGACGCCTACATCCTGGGGATAATAACACATATGCTCATATGTGTTACTAAATTCTGTTTCCTTCATTGACTAGACTACAGCATGGTTTTTGGCAGCCAAGAATATAGACTTAGCCCCAGAAGGCCACTTGGAAAATTGACCACCCAGCCTTTTCCTATAAATGGACTCGGAGAATCCTCTGGAGCTTCCAGCCACGAGTCACTAGCCAAGAACTGCCTCCCTCCACCTAGGAAGGATAGCTTCCTAAAAGAGGGATACTCAGAGGGCAGTGATGGAGGAAGGGACACCACATGGTTGGGCAGCAACATCAGAAACTCACAGACGGATGGATGTGGACGCTATGTCACCTTCACAACCTCATGGACTAGTCAGCTATACATAGAGAAGATTTTTTTTTTCAAGGGTCAAGTGTTGACCCTCCAGCCCTGGAGAGCCAGGTTATCACTGGTCACAGAAGGTGGGTAATGAGGAGTGCATTCAAGAAAGCATGAAAACATTCCTGCACTTGCCTTCATCGGAGAACCTGCTCAGTTTACCTCCAAGTTACAGAGCACTGGCACAGCTTTTATGCAGAAGGAAAAACCCCCTTTTAATTTAAATGTCACAAGGTCAAAATCCTTCTCATTTAGCCTCTTATTTCATCTGAAATTGAATTAACTAGACTTACACTGAAAGCCTCAGTCTACAGATTTGATTGTTGCCACGTATTTCACTTTCCTCTCTCGGTAGACTTTTCTCTGTTTCCCTCCGTTTCCCCTTGCCCGCTGTCTAATTAATGAACATGAGAGAGAGGAGAGGTGAATCAGGGATTTCTCTAGCTCACTGCCTGAGCATCTCAGTAATCAAGTGTTAGCTGACAAAGAGCTGAAGGAGGCAAGGGGGTTGGGGAGGGGCAGGGCTGCTTTAACAGGAAGAGAAGTGCTGATGGGAAACAAAGGGTTGGGCGGTACCCTAGTCACCACTCCCTGCCACCAGTTAGGATCCTGGTCCTGGTGGGTCCCTTCACGTCATTATGGGTGCTTCCTAACCCTTTGCTTCTTCCTTCTAGGATCCACACTCAGCACCTACAGGAATACCTACAGCAATCTGCTTTCCCCCTCTCTTTCCCCTTCTGTTCGGTTCTCCTCCTCTTCTTGTCTAGCTCACCTTTCTATTGTGTCCCCTGGCTCGCCCATTTGTTTCACAAGCCACAGCCTTACAGTCTCACTTTTTTAGCATGTTGAGATCAAAAGATCTCATTGGCTGGAATTAGACTGGGTTGATGAGGTAGCTCAGCCTGATCTGTATGGCTCTGCGAAAGTTCCCTAACCAGTGTCAGCCCCAGATTTTCCGTAAATGGCAGTCTTAGGGGCGGGGCAGTGTGACTGTAATGGCCTGTGGAAGACATTGCCCATCTGAAAACTGGAGGGGCTGATAAAGATAAGGGGGGCATGAAAAGCCACCGCACCAAGTCGCTCTTTGGTACCAGCACTGCTCTTGACCTCTCCAAACTTCAACTTCTCTGTTTACAAAATGAAAAGGTTGTGGAGAACAAGTGAGATAATCTCTGTAAAACACCTACAACAGTGCCTGGTACGTGGCATGAGCTCAACCACTATTGGTGCCCCTTGTCCACCCTCCCCTGCCTTCTGTAACCTGGGAACACTTCCCTTGTGGCCTTCTGAAGTGGAGGCTACTCAGTGACTCCCCCAGGCCAAGAGAGGAGGGGGTTGGGAGTCAGAGTGCTGGACCTGTCACTTACGGCTTACTACTTGTGCGATGGGGGCAAGATAACCTCTCAAAACATTCCTTTTTCTTTTTTTTTTCTGATTTTAATTGATTAATTTATTTTTCATTTTTATACAATTTTTAAAGGTTACACTCCGTTTGCAACAAAGCATCCATTTTGACTGGTGTAAAATGGAGAAAAAAATAACACATCATAGAGTTATTGGTAGGATTAAATGAGATATTAGATGTTAAAACAAAAGTCCTTTGTGAATGGTAAAATCCTCTGCAAATTTAGGCACTAATACTAACTCATCTGTCTTAAGAAATATTCGTGGAGAGACTTCTGTGTGCCAGGTACTATGCCAGGCACTGGGGACACAGTGGTGGATACGGTGGTCCTTGTGTCTCAAGCATTTTCATCACAGCCAAGGTGATCCAGAGGGAGAGAGACCAGCAGAGACAAATTCATGACAGTGTGAAATTTGCTATGTCAGGGATTAGGCAGAAGAAAGGAGTCAGAGAGGACTACTGGCAAGAAGGCAACATCTAAGCAACTGTCGGCCCAGAAAGGGTGGTTCTGGTTAGGAAAGAACATTCCAGATGGAGAACGTAGCATATATGTAAAAACTCAGTGCCCTGATAGAGAATGCCCACCTGTGGTCCCTAAGACTGTAGAGTTGTTCAAGGTGTAAGGCTTAAAGTGACCCTAGGAGGCCAGGCAACAGTCAGGGGCCTGGTTTTAAATGGCCTCATAAGCCCTTTCCCGAGTCTCTGGACAGCCATTGAAGGCCTGTAACCAGAGGTCTGACAGGACCTCTCTGAACGCCACACATGGTGCCACCCTCATTCTTAGCCCCTACCTTTTTGGGTCAGGTGACTCCAAGGCCTTTCCCCTCCCCCTTCCTATAAGTGAGCCTCCTCCTGGTTTCATTTACCTTTATGCCCATCCTTTACCCTATGGGAAATAAGTTGAATTAGCTTATTCTATCCAAATCCCCCTCGAACTTTTATTGAACCTGCCTTTCCAAGAACTGTGTTTGTTTTGCTTTTGCTCTCAGGCTGCAGATCAAATGGCATGCCAGCCACCTCCTTTATGAAACTAGGTTTGGCCTGTTAGTCACCTCTCCCTATTCCCCATATCACCTGGTCCCCAGTCTCTATCTGTGGTAGGCAGAATAATGACTTCCCAAAGATGTCCACACCCTAATCCCCAGAACCTGTGAAAATGCTCCCTTCCACACAGAAGGGACTTTGTAAATGTGATTAAGTTAAGGGTCTTGCGATGGAGAGATAATCCTGGATCATCTGGGTGGCCCCAATGTACTCACAAGGACCTTGGAAGAGGGAAAAAGGAGAGTCAAGCAGAGATGAGAGTGATGCAGGCCATGAGCCAGCCTCTTGGAGCTGGAAAGCACAAGGAAACGTATTCTCCTCTAGATTCTCCAGAAGGAATGCAAGCCTGTTGACCCATTTTAGACTTGTGACCTCCAGAACTGTAAGGTAATAAATTTGTGTTGTTTTAAATCACTACATTTGTGGTAATGTTACAGCAGCACAGGAAACGAATACACCATCCTGTCTGTGCCCCCCTCACTCTGAGCCTTCTTTTAGGTGACCCAGCAATCCCTCAACTCCACTCCCTGCCCAGCCCAAACTCTGTTGTAGCTTTGCCCATCCTTTCTGTCCTTAATCCTTTCTGAAATTCGTTTCTCCATCTGTGCTCTGGAATTCACTCCCAGACTTCCTCTAGCACCTTATTGTATCTAATATTTTCTCCCACATCTTCAATCACTTTATTCTTACTGGATATTGTTACACCCTCCTTATTTCCCCTAAACTCCCACACTCGTGCGGTCATTTCCTACCCTTCCCTTCCACACACAATCCGTAATGGATGCCTGCCGCTCCCCACTTCACCCCACAGACCACTGCCTCTCGTGGGTCACTAGTGAGTCCCCAGCTACCAAATCCAAGGTCAATTCCCATCTCCAATCTCCTTTAACTCCCTAGATCTTGACCCTGTTGAGCCACTTTCCCCCTCTGGAGGCCACACACATCTTTTTCTTTGTTCTTCATGGTCTTCACTCTCTTTGGTCTCTTTTGTTCATTTATTCATTTCCAGATTCAACGACGTTTTATTGAAACCCTATTAGGTGCCCAGCACCATGCTAGGGAGTTCATACAAATATGCAGACACACTCTTTGATCCTCAAGGAGTTTAAGGTGCACTGGGAGAGACGGACGTGGAAAAAATAGTGACAATATATTATTCTAAGGGCAAAAGCGAAGATGCATACCAGGTAACAGAGAGGTGCCCAGTCCTCTGCCTGACTTCTAGCCTTACTGCTCAAAGTGTGGTCCCTGACGCAGCAGGGGCAACATCACCTGGGAACTTGTGAAAGGGCAGAATCGGGGACCCCATCCTAGACCTATTGAACGGAAACCTCTGGGGGTGGGGCTCAAGCCTGCTCTCCAGTGTCCAGGTCTCCCAGCCCAGTCCCCACTTCCTGAAGATCCTTTGCCCCTCTGCTCCACCTGACATAAAACTTCAACATCTTGCCTGATGCCACTCCCTTTGTGGGTCTTCATGGCACCTATTTTCCCCTAAGGTAGAACTCACTGCCCCCTGCCCCCCGTTTATACCTTTCGTGGAGCACTTATCACCCTGTTTAGTTTAGTTTTATGAATGTTTACTGAGTGCTCTCAGATACTGTACCAAGATGTGGGATACAAAGGAAAAGAAGAAATCATGCCTTACCACGAGGAGCTTACAGTCTATTGTGGTTAATTATGCATATGACCATTCTTGCATGCCTTTCTTTGAATTTTGATGTTGAATCCAAATGTTCCAGTCTTCACCTTAGTGTTGACTGGTTTTTCAAGTGGTGGATATTGATATTATCAGGAAAATGGAGCAAAGATGCAGCCATATATAACCTTGTCTGACCATTAATCTGTACTGTGCACATGTCTTGGTGCCCTCCAGAATCCAATTCTACTTCCTCCTTCCTGGCAGCCTCTAGTTTCTATGTGAGTATCCTCAGTGTTCAGGAGAAGCTTCAGGGGTAGAGCATGTGTCTGAAACAGAGACTATCAGGACTTTGGTTTGGATGTTGTAGGAAAGCATACTGCTTAGAGAACCCCTGGCCCTATCCGGAGCACACAAGGAGAAATCCTACAGAAAATGAAAGCCAACACCGAGAAATCAAAAATCTGAGAAATGGAGATACAGAAGCTGTTCTGCTCACATATTTGAGCCCCTGATCAAGTCTCATCTGAAGGTTTTTCTCCATCGCATGTGCTAATAAATTCCTTTTATTGTTTAAACCAGTGTGGGTTGGCTGTTTGGTTACTGATAATCACAAGCATCCTAATTATTACAATCTTTTACTTGAATCGAAAGAACAAGTAATTTGCTATCTAGAAAGTGAGCCTTTGCTCTCACTACAGTCTGATTTCCCCGTAAGTCAAGGCATGTGTAGGTCTTCCCCTTGGCCCTATCTGAGAAACCGTAGATTCCTACGACTGCACGACCACACTGACCTTTCATTAAAGCTGTCCTGCAATGGCTACAGATTTGCACATTTGTTGTGTTTGTATTACTGTACTTGTGGTGGTTAATTTCATGTGTCAGCTTCACTGAGTCAGAGGGTGCCCAGATATTTGGTTTAACATTACTCTGGGTATGTCTGTGAGGGTGTTTCCAGATGACACTGGCATCTAAATCAGTAGAATGAGAAAGCAGATTGCCCTCTCCAGTGTGAGTGAACCACATCTAATTTGTTGAAGGCCTGCATATGACTGCTTGAGCTGGGACATCAGTCTTCCCCGGGCCTCAGGCTGGGACTTACATCCTCAGCCCTCTGGTCCTCAGGTCCTTGGACTGGAACTACATCACTCGCTCTCCTGGGTCCTCGGCTTGCAGACGGCAGATTGTGGGACTTTTTAGCCTCATAATTGCATAAGCCAACTCTAATTCCTCATGATAAATATGTATGTATGTATGTATGTACAGATAGATAGATTGATTGATAGATTCATTCTATTGCTTCTGTTTCTCTAGAGAACACTAAGACAGTATCCAACTTCTGCCACTACCTCCTCACTTTTATGATTCTAGAAAAAGTGAATGAGTGCTTTCATGTAAAGGAGAGCATGCACAGATACATGAGAGAGGAAAGCTGAAGAATACATCCTGTCCATATACCCAGAAACACACCCAGTTGTGTGAACCATCACGTATATAATGTAAATTTTACCTCCGGTTGCTTCCTCTTTGCAGCTACATGCAAAAGCCGTAAAAGATGGTACTGTTCTGGTTGTTCCAGCTGAGACATCAAGGCTAGGAGTTCTGTCAGGTGTCTGTTAATGGGCTGAGGCTGCTTATCGTACACAGCAGGTAACACCCTCAACAACATGGCATTACCTGTTGAAGGAATAATCACAGAAATGATGACTTTATCAGCCCATGAGCCATAAAATACCATTATTATCAATGCAACAAATTTTGGACTTCCTCACATATTAAATAGCACAGACTAATGGCCAAATCCTCTGCTAAAAATAACATGGTACCTTATTCTGAAAAATCACTAAATCATTATTATTATTTTATTTATTTACTTATTTACTTATTTATTTATGGCTGTGTTGGGTCTTCGTTTCTGTGTGAGGGCTTTCTCTACTTGCGGAGAGCGGGGGCCACTCTTCTTCGCGGTGCACAGGCCTCTCACTGTCGCGGCCTCTCTTGTTGCGGAGCACGGGCTCCAGACGCGCAGGCTCAGTAATTGTGGCTCACGGGCCTAGTTGCTCCGCGGCACGTGGGATCTTCCCAGACCAGGGCTCGAACCCGTGTCCTCTGCATTGGCAGGCAGATTCTCAACCACTGCACCACCAGGGAAGCCCCTAAATCATTATTTAAACAGTTTTCATAAAAGGGAATACTTTATGATATGATCAGCATTATTATCTAATGAAAATTTTTCCTGAGTAATGCACCGTGGGGAAAAGAAGATTTGACAGTAACCAGACGACACCCTTGAGAAGGAAACAGTTTCAATAAAGAATTCCTGACGAGAAACAACATTTGGATGCCGTTTAAATGAAAACTAAGCAGTGACATAAGCATGAATCTAAATGAAACTGAACTAAAAAAAAATAAAAGGGCAGAGGAATGTCTTCATGTTCCTGAGAGATACGGAGGCATGATTCAGACAACTGATATATGGAAACTATGCCTTATTTTTACGACTAGTTAGAAAAGTAGCAATGCAAATCTAGATCCTCAATTTCTGCACTATTTCAAGGGAAGTTTAGACTCAGGTTGTTTGTCACAGGTGATCTGCCTCAAAGACTTGTATGGACAACTGGGTTTAAAATGGCGGAACCTGAAGAAAAAATATGACGTAAGGTTTGCAGGGACTCATCAGCAAACAACATATGGGAAACATCTGCTTATCATTTTATGGTATGGATTTTTTCGAAAAATCCTCTCAAGAACTTAAATGTCTCAGAATTTGTTTCTAGGGATTTCTCGAACAAGAATTTTCTTGCTTCTATTTACTTTAAATTTGGCTCTGTATATAGAAGACTTACACAGAAAGAATCAAATAAGCAGTGATTATACATGTGTAGACCCTTATTAAATGGTGGGGACATTTAGATATGAGGATTAAGAAAAGAAGGCCAGAATTTTCAGAATATCTATGACCAAATTTAATGAAAGGGTGATCCTGGGTCATGGTGAATATATCTCGGTGACGATAAATAATAAGAATTGCTTTTTCCACACATGGCTCATAGAATTAGTCTCAAACAGATTTTAGTCATATGCCCACAGACTCCAAGGTATTGGAAATATTCAGGGTTTTTTTTTAAAATGTGAAAAACATTGTTTTATTTTGTTTGTTTTTTGTTTATTTTTACTAATTTTACTAACAGCTTTTTCTTAAAGGATCAGGAATTGTCAATGTCATGCCCAATCTCTACAAAGCACATTAGCTCATAGAACTTAGCTATGTAGACATACTGATTAACTGCTGAAAAAGGTCACAATAAATGGAACTGTCATTGTAATTGAAGACAGGAACAATACTCATTAAAGGTCCTGGGACCCCTGAAGAGGGAAAACCCAGATTAGTCATCTTTAGCTGACTTGGATTTCGATCAAAGAATACAAAGATAAATAAGGGCTTTTTAAAAAATTTGAAACTGATGAAGACACTTCGTTGTAGAGACCCTATAAATTTCATTCATAAGCTAATATATTCTTCTTCATTATGAAATATTTCAAGCCATTAGACAAATATAGGCAAAAATATAAGGACCACTGGTGTGCCTACCAACCAGCTTTACCAAAACTTAACCTTGTACCATAATTGCTTCCCACCCCACTCACTTCCTTTTCTCCCCAGAGGCAACCACCAACCTGAAATTGGTATTTACCATCTTCATGAATGTTTTTACACTTCAATTGCATGTGTATATATCAATAAGCATTTACACTGTTCTTTGCATGCTTTAAAATCTTATATCAATAGTATATTGTACATATCTTTGTGCAACATATTTTTTTCTCATCCAACATTGTGTTGAAGTTTTATATCCAAGAAGTTCTCCTTCATTTATTCTCACAGCTGTATGGTATTGTATTGTATAAATATGCAACAATTTATTCATATACTTCATGGTTGGAAGATTTTTATTATTGTTATTATTATTGTTATCATTTGCTTTCACCAATAGTGCTGCAATTTTTAGACCTATTTCTTTGTGCATAAATGGGAGATATTCCCTTGGGTACTGATTCTGAGCTTAATGTGCTAAGAAACCACCGGGGCAACTTGTTAAAACACAGATACTGATTCAACAGATTGGAGGTAGAGCCTGAGAATGTGAATTTCTAACAGGCTCTCAGGTGATGTTGATGGTTCCTGGACCACATAATTAAGTAGCAAAGCAGTGGGTTTTTCCCTGGGAGTTAAGTTTCTAGATATTCCAAAATTTCTTTGTAACGTGGTTGTAGTAGTTTTCTATAGCTGCCATAAGAAATTGACAAAAACTGTGGCCCAAAATAACACAAATTTATTATCTTATATTTCCATAATACAAAAGTCTGGCATGAGTCCCACTGGGCTAAAATCCAGGTACTGGAAGGCCTGGGATCCTTCCTGGAGGTTGTAGGAAGGAACCGTTTCTTGGCTTTTCTAGCTTCTGGAGACCACCAGCATTCCTTGCTTTGGGGTCTCCTTCCTCCATCTTCAAAGTCAGCTACAGAGCAACTCTTTGACCCTGCTTCGGTCACTACACCTCTTCCTCTGCTTCTCTCTTCTGCCTCTCTTCCACTTAAGCACCCTTGTGATGACACTGGGTCCATCTGGATAATCTAGGATTATCTCCCTATATGGTAACCTTAATTCCATCTTCTGTGCAATGAAACACAACGTGTTCACAGGTCATGGGGATTAAGACGTGGATATCTTTGGGGAAGGGTTCATTTTTCTGCCTACCACCACGATTATAACAATTTACATACCCACCAGGAGCATGAATGTTTCTGTTGCCAACACTTGGTCTTGACAGACATCGGTTTTTGCCAATCTGATGGGGTTTAAGATGATACCTCATTTTTTGTTTTAATTTTCATTTATTTAATCACTTGTAAGGCTGAGCACCATTTTTATATGTTTTCAGGTCATTTCCTCTGCTGTGATTTGGCCATTCATGTCCTTTGCCTATTTTCGATTGGGATGTTTGTGTTTTCTTATTGATTTGTAGAAGTTTCTTATTTATTCTGGACACTAATATTTGGTCTATTAGTTTTAAAGTTGCAATCCTAATGGAGTTGATTTTTAAATTTTTTATTTTATGGTTTATAAAGATTTTGTTATTGAGAAATTTTTCCCTAATATAATGAATATGTTCATAAAAATATTCTACTATATATTCTCCTAAAAGCATTATGATTTTTTAAAAAATTTATTTTATTTATTTATTTGGCTGCGTTGCGTCTTTGTCGCTGCGTGCAGGCTTTCTCTAGTTGCCGCGAGCGGGGGCTACTCTTCGTTGCAATGCACGTGCTTCTCATTGCAGTGGCTTCTCTTGTTGCAGAGCACGGGCTCTAGGCGCACAGGCTTCAGTAGTTGTGGCTCTCAGGCTCTAGAGTGCAGGCTCAGTAGTTGTGGCGCACGGGCTTAGTTGCTCCGCGGCACGTGGGATCTTCCTAGACCAGGGCTCGAACCGGTGTCCCCTGCATTGGCAGGCGGATTCTTAACCATTGCGCCACCAGGGAAGTCCTATGATTTTGTTTTTATGTTTGTCTTTAATCCATCTGGATTTTACTTTTTGTACATATGAGGAAGGGATCTAATTATAAATATATATTTGTGTGTATATAAACAATTGTCCCAGGTCAATTTATTGAGTGGCCAACTGTTTCCCTTCTGATTTGTAATACCTCTTTCATATATAAAGTTTCCCATGTATCTGGATCTGTTTCTGGTTATTTGTCATACCTTCACCAATTATATATTTTCTTCATTACAATAACTTTATAATAAATCATTATATCTCACAGGGCAAATTTCTTCATCTTCTACTTCAAATTCCTCTACTTTATATAAATTTTACCATTAGTTTGTCAACTTCCTTGAAAAACTAGAATTTTTTTCTTCACATTGAATACTGAATACTGAATATATATATATATATATTGAATATATAGACTAATTTGGAATAATTGACATCTCTGTGAAACTGAGTCTTCTTATTCAAGAACTTGATATATTCTTCTATGTAATTTTTTTATGTCTTTCAAAGTTTTGTGATATTAGCTGTGCCTTATATATCTTTTATTAAATAGATTCCTAGGTATTCCATATTTGTTGTTGCTATTGTAGTGCAAGTTTTTGGTCTTTTAAAGATATTTTCTATTTATGTGCTGTATTAAGAAAGCAACTGATTTTTGTACATTGACCTTTCATCCAGCAAAAGTTTAGTTCTTTTGTTAATAAACTGTCTTTAGAGTCTCTTAGATTTTCTGTATATAGATAATCAACTTATAATAACTGATGACAACTTCGTTTCTTTCCATCCTTATTCCTTACATTTCTTTTTTTGTCCTACTTTACCAGCTGGGACCTCAAACACTTTGATGAATAGAACCAGTGTCCACTGGTATCGTTTTGTTATTCCTGTCTTTAAAGAGTATGTTTCTAAGGATTCATCATAATGTATGTACATGTTTCTATACATTTTTGGTATTTACATTTTATCAGTTTAAGCTCCTGTCTTTTTCCTAGTTTGAATATGAATGAGTGTTGAATTTTATTAAACGATTTTCCTGCACCTGTCCACATGACCATATGATTTCTCCTTTAACTTGTTATTGTAGTAAATTAATGAATATTCTAATGTTTAATCAATCTTGCACTCTTAGAATACACTCAGCTTGGTTATGATGCATTTTAATGCCTAGATTGCTGGATTTTGGCTAATACTTCATTTAGAGCTTTTACATCTATATCCTTAAATGAGACTGACTTGCAGTTTTCCTTTCTTGTACTGACCTCGTCTCTTTTTAGTATCATACTTACTAGACATATAAAAAGAATTTAGTGCATTCCTGCACACTCTATTCTCAGAGGCTGTTTATATAAAATGGGGATTATGTGTTCCTTGCTTGGTAGAACTTGCTTATCAAACCTTCTGAGCAATGTTCCATATATTTCATCATATCAAAATTTAAATTATGTAGTTTAAATTTCTGTATCCTTTCACAGTTTTTTTGGCATTTGAATGATCAGTTATGACAGAAGTGAACCTATCAGTTATGAGAAGTATGTTAAAATCTATCTTTATGATTATAGATTTGTCAATTTCTTCTTATAAGTCTGTCAATATTTGGCATATTTTTTTGAAAGTACCAGATAGTTCTGAGATATCTTCCTGGTAAAGCATTTCATCATAATTTAATTGCTCTCTTTGCTTTAAAGTCTACTTTTGACTGATATTAATACAACTATGCTAGCTTTTTCGAATTGCCCTTGTTTGGTATATTCTCTCACCACTTCTAAATTTTTTTGTTTTCGAGATTTCTAGATTCCTATGTTTTATGTGTGACTCTTGTAAGTGACTTATAGCTGGACTTAAAAAATATTTCTACCTGACAAACATTTGTCTCTTAACTGAAAGTTTGTTTCATTGATATTTATAGTGATTACTGGTATATTTGGATTTATTTTTATGTTACATTGTGCTTTTTACTTATCTTGCTCTGTGTATGTTTTTCTTCCCTACCTACTTCCTATTGAATAGGTTAAGTTTTTTTGTTTTTTTTTTTTAATTCACTCTATTCCTTCTATTTGGACATTTTATTTCTTTTTGGTTTTGGTGGCTGTCCTTTAAAAGATAAACATTCTTGAACTAACAAAGAAAAATTAATTTTCCTGTCTTGAACAATGAAAGGATTTTAGAATTACTTTCTTAGCTCTTTCTTCCAGTTCCTTAATATTCTCTTCAGCTTCAGCCTAATTTGTCATTTAATCCATTCCTTGAATTTTTAAAAAATTTCAATTAACTTTTTTTTAATTCTAGAAGTTATATTTAATTCTTTAAAAAAAATCAGTGTCTTTTTCTTTTTTCATGTTTCCAATTCCTTCTTGTAGATCTTAAATCACTTTCAACACACTTATTTTCTAGTTTCTAGCTGATATTTTAAATAAATGAAATTCTTGAGGGAGGGGTGTCTAATCCCTTTTGGTTTCTGTTGGTTCTCATTTATGGTGGATTGTTTCCTCATATGTTTAAATATTTTTTATTATGAATTTATTTTTACTGTGTCAGATAGTATACATTTGAATCTGGAACATGTATGAGGGCAGGCCCAAAGTCACAAACTCTCAGAGACCCTGTAGAGTTCAGTCAAAGAGAGCTATGCTTACTTCTCACTTTCTTGTGCTAGGGCAGAGACCAACTGAAATCCAATAGGTAACTCCTCACCATGGCCTAAGCCTTGTTCCATATGGCGATTAACACTTGGTTATCACAGAACGGATAACATGTCCACCCCTTCACCTCCCCTGGGGGGAGGGGGCCTAGCATCAGCTCTTGGGCTTACTGGTCTGTTTTTGGTTCCCTCTCTTGGGCCTCTGGATATTTTCCTTACTTTATTGGAAGCTTATTTGTACATTTAAAGTTTTTATTATTATTCTAATGTAAACACATTTCTAGGTTTTTTTTTCACCAGAGTTTTCAGCTTATATAGATCTCCATATATTGGCAGAAGCAGGAATCTCTAAATTTACTTTAGAAACATGATCTTTGACTCTAAGCCTACTGAAATAATATATCCACATAATTTCAGGTTATGAAAAGAAACATACCTAAAATCAGTTAATTCCTTTTCCCCAGCTCCTTCTCATTTTAGGTTTACCAGTTTTGCTGTGTTTGTCGTTAGAAAGTCCATTTATAAAAGTATAGTTGCAACTCCAGAAGGATTAAAGGTGGAATAACTTGGAATGGATTTGCCTTCTAGAGCCATACAAATTTTTACTGTGTTGGTTTCTCTTGAAATCAGAGTAACTTTCACAGTTTAGACCTGTAAAGCTGTGTACAAAGAAAAGTGAAAAAAAGTTTTCTATACATAAAGGTTGTGAAACAATGAGAGTGCACACAAAATGCTGAAATGATGCTCTTGCTTTCACACCTCTATGCCTGCTGAATTATTTCTCCCCCTAATACCCCTCCCCTCCCTCTCATCCTTCAGTGCTACCAATTCAAGTTACAACAGCTAATCCCCAGGGGGAGACAGTCCTAGCCCAGTCTCCCCACCTCTTTCCCCTCTGACCCTCTTCCAATTAATCTGACTGCAGTGTAAACCTTTGTGGTTTACTATTGTGCAACTCCCCACGTCTCCTTCGCCCTCCCCCCCCCTCCCCCCCCCCCCCCCCATTCAGGGGAACTCCCGTGAACGCAGTGCCACTGGCATTACTCATTCATCCCCATTCAGACTTTCCCCAGCATTTATTAAGGGCTCTCAGCTCCTGCCTCTCACTCTCCTCCGCTCCTTCTCCACTCAACTTGAGAGCCTCTTGTCTCATCCCCTCCCGCCGTCTGTGGGAAGAACTTTGTCTCTTCAGCAATGCATCTCCCTGTGATTCTGTTTTGTGCTCTCTGGTCTGCAGTGTCGGCCGAGAACTCGGATGAATATGAGCTCATGTATGTGAATCTGGACAATGAAATAGACAATGGACTCCATCCCACTGAGGACCGTAAGTTCATTTTAACTGTTTCTCTGCTAACCCTAATTACATATCCACCTCTTTGGGTCTAAGTATTATACATATATTTTGTAGCCAATGAAATAAGCAACAAAATTAGTTTGTTTTGCAAAAGAGAAAAGCACGTTAGGAAAGGGAGAGGTTTCAAAAAGTTACTTCTGTCAGAGATACATAATGGGTCAAACTGTATGAAATCGCCGATATTCTCGCTTTGAGCTCCATGAACGGCAATTTCATAAGAGTTCAACTTCATATAAACTTGCATGGTTTCTGTCATACTCGAGATATTTACATGCTGTTTTTTGCAGGTATCCTGAAAGGAAAGGGGGGTACTGGGGATGAGTACTTGGGACCACCGAGGGAGGTCGGCATTTTACAAAGCACACCCGAGGAGGGCCTGGGCGGGTCGGTAACGCGTGTGTGTCCCGTGCTCTAGCTACGCCGTGCGACTGCAGTCAGGAGAACTCCGAGTGGGACAAGCTCTTCATCATGCTGGAGAACTCGCAGATGCGGGAGGGCATGCTGCTGCAGGCCACCGACGACGTCCTCCGGGGTGAGCTGCAGAAGCTGCGGGCCGAGCTGGGCCGGCTGGCGGGCAGCCTGGCGAGGCCGTGCGCGCCGGTGGCCCCCGCCGAGGCCAGGCTGGCCCGGGCGCTGGACGAGCTGCTGCAGGCGAGCCGCGACGCGAGCCGCAGGCTGGCGCGCCTGGAGGAAGCCGGGGCGCTGCAGCCGCAGGAGGAGGCGGGGCAGGCCCTTGGCGCAGTGCTCCAGGAGCTGCGGCAGACGCAGGCCGACCTCCGCGCTGTGCAGGGCTGGGTGGCAGGACGCTGGCTGCCAGCAGGTGAGGACGCTGGGCCGGGCGGGGACCCCCACGCGGCTTCGTTCTCGGAGCGCGAGTTGCGGGAAGCCGAGTCAGCCAACCCTCTAGGGGGTGCTTTAGTGGGAGGAAACACACACACACACACCCCCTCTGTTTCTCCATGCATGGTCACAGAGCTCAGACACACCATACAAGGCGGGAAAATTGCTTTCAAAAGTAGTCTCCAGTCCCGAGGAACCCAGAGGATAGATGTGCACGTAACCATCCCAGTCTTGAAATAGACGTCAAGGGGCCCCAGACTGACACCCGATCCGACCAGGCGTTACAGGAGCTCTATTGGCCGGTTATAACCGTGATCTCTCTCGGTGTCAGCTTCCCTCCGTTAGGGATTTCCACTTCGTCTAATTTTAGCCGGTTTCTCTCTTTAGGGGAACTCTGGTTCCCCGCGCTATTTCAGGGCCCAGCCTAATTTTTAGGAACGTTTTCCAATCCCTGGGCTGGCCCCTCCTCCCTGCCAGTTTCAAACAAAAGACTTGAGGCTGAATCTGATCTCCCAAGGGGTACCCCCAGCCCTCGGGTCTGTGAAATGAGCGCCAGAGTGAGGTCCAGGGTGTGAGGTTTGGAATAAACCAGCGGCTGAGGGATCCAAAGAGCGACAGTAAGAGGTACGAGCCAATTGGTATCCAGGTGGTACCCCAGGGATGTGGAGGATCAGAGTGAAAGAGGGGAGAGGCAGTTCAAACCAGATGCAACCTGTCGAAGTCCCATGTAATACTAAGTGAATTTTCAAACACATGTGGGCCCGAAATAATACATTTTAAAGACGGTTCAAGAAAATACAGAGTAGATTTGGAGCCAAGTAACACTCCTTTGTAAGTCAAAATTTCTAAGAAATGGTGATGTAACAATTGTGGGTTACATTAGAAAATCTGTGTCCTATGTAAGAAAATATGACTTACACTTTTCCTGAGCATCTTATGAACAGAAAACAATTACAAAAAGCACCATCCTTTCTTTATGTCCAATAAAGCAACTCTTATTGGATGGGGTAGGAGAAGAATCATGCATGTGCGAGAGCATGTTTCATTTAAGATTGCAGAAACCATACCAGAATATGAGTCTTTCCTAAATAATTGAGGACTGTCAGTACAGAGCATATTTTTAAAAATATTAAGTAGGGCTTCAGAGGGAGGAAAAATCATAAAATCAAATATACAATAGATCCTCAATGTAAGTGACAAGAAGACAAATTATAATTCTTTAGCTGTTTTAATGGATGAAATTTCTTGTCTTTTGCAAACCATGTAAAATCATTGTACATATCACATACCAGGAAAACTGAAGAATTACGCTGTTTCACCTCCACCTCTGCATACTAGTTAGAGCAGAAGAGGGATGTATTTCTGAATTCAAAAATGTTAATTTCTTATTACAATACATCCTCCACTAATACTTTTACCCACATGCTTTGATTTCTCCTCTCTTGGTTTCCTGCCAGCTTGGCTCCTAAGGGATTCCTAATCATTCTGTTGTCAGCCTCTTAAGAACCTGGTTTTAATTCTGTCTGGTCTTTGATAATATAATCAGAAAAACCTATTAGTTAAAAGCCATTTCATGAGAGAGTTTCTGACATTTTAAAGACATATCAAGAGCCTCAATCACTGGCCCCCAAAAGAAGCCACAAAAAAACTTGCCAACATGCAGTTCTACTCCATGAGCTCACATAACTAGTGCAGCCGACAGGGGAAGCTGGGTCTCTGAGAGGCAATCAAGGAAGGCTTTGGAATGCAATCCTAACTGCCTGGGCTTATTTAAACAGGAAATCAGTTCATGAGATTGTAGTTGGCACCCTCTCTGAACACGACTGAAACATAACAGAGAATATGTCAAATGCCCATGCATATGGTGATCTTTTGTTCCATGATCTTTGATTGATTTAAACAACACAGCTAGAAAAGCATGTACCTACCAATTTCATTTGAAAAAAGAATCAACACCTCATTAAAAATTAATTTTAAAAAATCTTCAGAAATTCAAATTATTCAGTGAAAAAGTTAATACCAAAGTATGACAGGACCAATTTTGTGCTTTAGTATGACAGTTATTTTTCTAGGATTTTCTGAACCTCAATATCTTCTCTATTTCTAAAGGATAAGGTCCATCTGCTTAATTTTTATTCTTAGGATGGAGCCTAGCCCTCAGCCACTTGTAGGCAGTTAGCTTAGTTTACCACACTTTGCATGGATATTTGGTTCCTGTAAGTTCTGTCTATTCACCAGTTAGTCTTTTAAAGCTCTGAGAGTTTGCTTTTTAAAGCTATCTTACGGTAAATCTTCTTTAGGTAGTTATAAAGTGAATACCTAGCCCTAATTTAGATTTTAAAAAATTCTTTCTTTATATGGTCTTTTATACATATATGAGGTTAGCACAAGGCAGAGCTCACTTGTTAAAGGTTTTAGCACATTATTTCCTAGAGACATCTAAAAGGTCTTCACTTCAGCATCTGCAGCTCCCTGACTGGCCATGTGACCTGGAGATGGACAGAGGTGGGAATTTACTGAGTTCCCAACCCCCAAGTTTGAAAGTCTCCTTCTAAGTGCGTATTAGCAGAAATATATACTCTATCCGACCCCTTGGAAGAATTCACTCTTCCTTAAAGGTTTTCTGTTACAGCTTACATAGCATTTATAAGCATGTGGACAGAGTAAGAATTTTTTTTTTTTTTTAATTATTAGCACCTTTTAATTATTATTTATTTATTTATTTATTTATTTGGCTGTGTTGGGTCTTCGTTTCTGTGCGAGGGCTTCCTCTAGCTGCAGCAAGCGGGGGCCACTCTTCATCACGGTGCGCGGGCCTCTCACTATCGCAGCCTCTCTTTTTGCGGAGCACAGGCTCCAGACACGCAGGCTCAGTAGTTGTGGCTCACGGGCCTAGTTGCTCCGCGGCATGTGGGATCTTCCCAGACCAGGGCTCGAAACCGTGTCCCCTGCATTAGCAGGCAGATTCTCAACCACTGCGCCACCAGGGAAGCCCCAGAGTAAGAATTTTTAAGCATATCTTTGGTCCACAGAGCTCTTCTCGACTGCTACATGCTTCTTCTTTACAGACTTGCAGAATATTACAAGGAGAATGGAAGAGCCTTTGACAGATAACTATAAAGCCTGGAGAGATTGTGGGGCTCATCGAAAGCTACACAGCTTACTAGTAGTAAAACAAACTGAATTCCAGCTCTTTTAGCCAAATCCAGGGGTTCTTCTACCACTAAGAGGCAATGCAGCGTGCTGGTTAAGGGTGTGGTTCCTGCAGCCAGAGTGCCCAAGTTCAAACCCAATTTTACCATTTCTCTGTGTGCCTTCTTTTCCATTTACATGCTTCTGAATGAGACAGTTGATTTTCCTTATTCCTGTTTTCTTTGCTCTATAGAGATTATACTTGGACCCCTCAAGTCATAACATATTGCTGCATATAGTTTTTAACTGTAGTCATTAAAAGGCCCATCCTAAAATACCTAACTGCCAGAATCATTTCAGAATGAATCTGTATTTTCTTTCATATTCTTACTTCCTTGCTACTCTAGGTTGTGAAACAGCGATTTTATTCCCCATGCGTTCCAAGAAGATTTTTGCAAGCGTGCATCCAGCAACACCAATGAAACTTGAGGCTTTCAGTGCCTGCATTTGGGTCAAAGCCACAGATGTGTTAAACAAAACTGTCCTGTTTTCCTATGGCACAAAGAGGAATCCATATGAGATCCAGCTGTACCTCAGCTATCAGTCCATCGTCCTTGTGGTGGGTGGAGAGGAAAACAGACTGGTCACCGATACTGTGATTTCCCTGGGAACGTGGACCCATCTGTGCAGCACCTGGAATTCAGAGAAAGGGCACGTGGCCTTGTGGGTAAATGGTGACCTGGTGGCCGCCACTGTCGACATGGCCACGGGTCACGTTGTTCCCGAGGGAGGAATCCTGCAGGTTGGCCAAGAAAAGAACGGCTGCTGTGTGGGTGGTGGCTTTGATGAGACATTAGCCTTTTCTGGCAGACTCACGGGCTTCAACATCTGGGATCGTGTTCTTAGTAATGAAGACATAAGAAAGACCGGAGGAGCAGAGTCCTGTCACATCCGGGGCAACGTGGTTGGGTGGGCAGTCACGGAGATTCAGCCCCACGGAGGAGCGCAGTACGTTTCTTAAGTGTGGTGAAACTCTACTTAAAGCCAAAGAAAGAAACTCACATTTTAAGCATATGCCACTTGGGAAGGTCTAAAAACCTGAATTCATTATTAAGAACACTTGAGACTAATGAAGGAGAGAGTTGAGATCAATCTTTATTTATCTTGGCAAAACACTGAATAAATAGTCGAAGGGGAGACATTGGAGAAGGCTTTTGGGGATATTGTTACTAGACTTTATGCCATGTGCTTTCAGATTAATGCTGTGTCTTTGTCAGATAAACTCTCAAATAATGAAAAAAGACTGTATGGTTGAACAGAAGGACAACTGTTTTACTTTTCTTTGGCTAATTTTGTTTTGGCCAGAGATGAATTTTACATTGGAAGAATAATAAAATAACATTTGTTGTCCACTGTTCATTGTTATTGGTACATACCTTATTATGAAAAAATGATGATAGAACATATTTATACTACCATGTGACTTAACAAATACAAATGTAGTGTGTGTTATAATGTCACTTTTTTGAGGAGATAGTTATATAAGTTATATTGTAAAATGGTTTTGTATTAATTTTATTGAGACTATTTTTGTAAATCTCTACTGTAAATAAAATATTTTATAAAACTAGTCCATGTCATCTAATTATAAATTTAAAATGTTTGGGAGCAAATCCACCTTTTTTTTTTAATCTAAAGCAGGCAATTAGTTTTCAGATACTAATCTATTATGTAAATAGTAATAGTTACTATTGTTAGAAACAAACTATAGAGTTGTTTTAAGCACTGGCTTCCTATAAATCATAGGCAAGAAATATGATCTTGGCTAAGTCAATTCATCTCTCTGGGGTTTAGTTTTCTCAACTGAGAAATCAAGGAATTGAAGAAATAATGATTCCTTCCAATTTGATGATGCTATGAGCATATACAACTTTCTGTCCCATGTATACAGGGGAAAAAAATGAATTATATTCAGAGTTCCTCAGATTCACATGATACCTGCCAGAGATGGTTTAGGACTGTTATTGGGGAGATCTAAAAATCTGGAAAAGAAACAATGACTTCTGCCCTTAATACACATCCCATTCTCTTATGCATAAAGGAGAGGACAGTCAAGTCCCTTCATCCTGTAGATGGGGAGATAACTCTCTACCACACTAATGTTCTCCTCCTGTAGAGGCTATGCAAGCAAGGGCTGACAGAAGAACCACAAAGCCACGTCTGAACATCAGTAGGAAGTGTGGCAGAACCACAGTGATAATGTGTCCGCCTAAAGGTAGGACCTGAACAACCACAGGTCATCTCCTGTTCATGAGGTTTGGAGAAGGGAGCCAGGAGTAATTATCAAACCACATTTTGTAACTAACTAGCGTGGTCCTTAGACAAGTTACTTAACTCCTCTGGAACTTCTCAGTAAAAGGAGGGGGTTAAACTCTTAGTGTCCAGTGAAATTCTATAAATCTAGGAATCTTTGAAGATATACTCATGGTATCAATACAGCTTCACCCTACTCGTGAGACCCACAAAGCCAGGGTGAAGTGTCTCAAAGAAAATCCTTCCCAGTTTTGAGGTCACAGGTCAGTCTCAGACACTTGGAGATTACATAATTCAAGGCTGCAGGCACAGTGGCCATATGCAAGTCCTTGTTTAGCCACTGTCTATGACTCTGAATGCTGAGCTGAAGGAGGAAATACTTGACCTAACCTTCAGCTGAGAGTTAGGCATGCTTTCAATTCCTTTTCACATTTCAGCATGAATTACATCTGTTCAAGAGACCCAAGATGATGCTGGCCAAGAGATATGCAAATTCATATGCAGATAGAGTTAAATGTAAGGGAACTTTTAATGTTTAACAGGAATTACATGTTGAAGGCAGAGAAGAAACAAATTGAAAAAAGGAAAGTAACCCTTGAGTTACTAAAGTAGAAATTACATCTGCCACAGCAGTAAATCTGGATAAGTGTTCTAGGGACTTCTAATTGTTCCCTGATATCTATTTTCCCTCTTTTCCTAAGTAACAGAATTCTGGTTTTAATGGTATGTATGGCCACTCTAAAGTCTCTATTTTCCAGCATCAATTGCAGCTAGATGTGGCCAAATGACTATGTTCTGGCTGATGGTGAAATAACGAAATGTGATTCCCTTTCCCTTCCTCCTTCTGACTGATGGGAATATGGTAATAACGGCTGGAATTTCAGCAACCATCTTAGGTCAAGAGATTTAGCATAACAATATAGAATGAGCTTGGGCCTTTAATATTATGAAGCTGTCTTGCCAGCCCTAGGCTGCCTGTCCCTGAACTTCTTTAACACAACAACAACAACAAAATACACCTTTATCTTCTTCAATCCACTACTGGTTGACTACTTAATCTAATCCTGATCCAGTAGAGCAATTTTTCTTTTTAATAAAAAAGACCAAGCACTTTATTCCCTCAAAATACTCATAGACTATATGTACAAAATACACTTTACAGTCTCAGGAAGCTGGCTATCTGACTCTTTTCTTTACACTAATAGCATTTAATGAGTTTTAGAATACATAGTGTCAGCAAAAGGAGGAAGAAATGTGTAAAATAGTGATAAAATAATCTAAAGAGAAATATCAGCGTGCTGGCTTAGTCTAGCACATTGGCAAAGAGTTTCACTCACCAGGATGGTTACTGAGGGCTTCATCATATTATAGCACAGTAAAAGAATTGTGCAAGATGGCTCAATTTATTCAGAGGAAAAAATACACGTATAACTAATATATAATACATTACATGTACAAAATATAAAATATTATGTATGTGTGCTAGAGTGACAAACTGTCCTGGTTTGCCTAGGACCAACCCAGCTTTAGTACTGAAAGTCCCCTGTTCCAGGAAATCCTTCAGTCCTCGGCAAACTGTGACACTTTGTCACTCTAGTACCTACATATGTATGTAAGTAGAGCAACTTTTTTGCAGGGATAGTATCTGAACAAGATAGAGTTGATATATTTTCCTTGTCTATTGCAATGTGAGTTGGCTTTTAATTAAGTATTAATTCCTTTAAAATATATCCAGAACAGTTGACTGTTAAGTATATATTACAGAATTTTAGAGCTAGGTATTTGCAATTACTCAACTAACTTCACTTTAATAAATAGATTCGCAAACAAAGAAGAAACTATAATTGATTTTTATTTCATCTCTTCTTAAATTTTATATTAGAAAGCTCTTCTTTGAGAAGCTTACTAAGGCCAAATGTTTCTAGAACTGTATTTTAGCCACTAAGAAATAGCACTCAAAGACTTCCCTGGTGGTGCAGTGGTTAAGAATCCGCCTGTCAATGCAGGGGACATGGGTTCGAGCCCTGGTCCGGGAAGATCCCACATGTCGCAGAGCAACTAAGCTGATGCGCCACAACTTCTGAAGCCCGGGTGCCACAACTACTGAAGCCCGTGCGCCTAGAGCCTGTGCTCCACAACAAGAGAAGCCACCGCAATAAGCCCGTGCACCGCAACGAAGAGTAGCCCCCACTCGACGCAACTAGAGAAAGCCCACGCGCAGCTATGAAGACCCAACGCAGCCAAAAATAAAAAGACAGGAAGGAAGGAAGGAAGAAAGAAAGGGCACTCAAAAAGTTTAAAATCTTGGTCAAAGTAATTGTATGTGTTCACTTATATATTCCTGGATTCAGTGAACTTGAAAACTCAGATTGCTGACCCTTGCATTCGGTTTTATAAATCTGGAGTATAGAAGAAAGCTTGCTGGGCTTGGGGTCAGAAACACAACATTCAAATCCTAGCACCATTACCCACTAACTATAAAATGTCAGGCCTGCTAACTAATCTTTATGAATCTCAAATTCGCCAAGAAACTGGGGAAAACAGGACTTACCTACCTTGCTGAAGGGGTATTATGAAAATGATATAACAAGAAATAATGTATCTAAAAGTACTTTATAAACCCTAAAATAATTTTTGAAATGAAACAGTTATCATAAAAATGTTTTTCAAGTTGTTCCCAGTGGATTAAATAAAAAATAAGCAAACAAACAAAAATACAAACAAATAAGTATAAAGATTCCCTTCCATTGTGGCTAAGTTATTCTCAAGAGTTCGGCCCATGGATGCTTATAACTGTGCAGGCCTTATTCTACTTCACAGCAACATCTGCTGGTGAAGTCAGGAAGGTGCAAACTCTGGCGTGCATCAGATCCAAGACTTGGTTAACGATTCAGAAGAGATTCTTTTCTGATTTAAGATGTGTCTCTATTTCTTGTTCCACATTTGTATTGACTTTTATTAACATTATATTTAATATTTCCCTATATCTATTGATATTCAGGTTGAATATTCTTAATGAGATTACTTTGGTAGCCTGTTTTCTAGAATATTTGATTAATAAATTCTTTCTCAACAACCTGTAATATGGTGGACTTAAAACCTTTTCCTTGAAGAATAACTGTATCATGAATTTTTAATGGCTAAGTATCTCCCCAGAGATTACAAAACTATACAAATGGATGTGATTCTGCCTTTAATATTTTAACATGGGCCTGGTATACGGCAGACACTCAGTGATGACAATAACGATGATGATGATTATGATGATGGTGATAAAAAGAAGAATCATGGTAACCGCTGATGAACGTGGGCCCGGCACTGTGCAAAGTATAGCTGCTTTATCTATTTAAGCCTCACACCCACACTATTTGGTACCTACTATCACTGCCACAATAAATGGGAGGTCAATTTTCTATCTCCGTTTTTCTGAAACAGCTCACCAATCAGTGGTTTGAACTTTGTCTCACATTGAGAAAGAAATGAGGTGAATTTATCACAATTAACTAGACAGTCTTTTCTAGGCCATTGCCAGGAAGTCAGAAAGGAATCTGGACTCTTGCTGAGACAAGATTACATTTCTTTC
Source organism: Balaenoptera borealis (assembly GCF_965194805.1). Classification (NCBI taxonomy): domain Eukaryota; kingdom Metazoa; phylum Chordata; class Mammalia; order Artiodactyla; family Balaenopteridae; genus Balaenoptera; species Balaenoptera borealis. The sequence goes on along the minus strand of NC_138862.1, from coordinate 109,778,670 downwards.
CAAAGACTTTCTACTTAAGTTTCAAATCATTTGAGGTCATCTTGTGATTTGTGCCAGAGGACCGTGTAAGAGGCATATTGACAGAGACTAATATTTCCTTATTATGACCACTGATTCAGAAATGCAGATGAAAGGACGTCACTGTTTTTAGTTTTGATAGTAGTGGTGTGCATTGCATCAGAGTTCCAAATAAAAATTTGGAAAGGGTTTCCCTATAGGCTCTCAAATAATCCCTTACAGTTGGTGATACCCTCATTTTAGGGATCACCAATAATATTGTCAACTTCCTAGGTGAAAGATATGCTAACTCATGCTGCACTAAGCATTGGTTGTGCTTTTATATTCCAGTACTGGACAGGTTTAAAAAAGCATCTTCACATAGCAAAGAACAAGTCTGAAGAATTATTCAGGACCACTGAAAAACAAATCTCCCACTCTGAAAAGGTTCTGATGTTACAAAATATTAAATTGCCCTGATATGATTTAAGCAGAAAACAAATTAATTACCCAAGGGACATCCTTGTCTTATCTTTTTAATTCAATGGGAAAGCATTCAACATTTCCTCATTAAGTATGATTTTAGATGTAGGATTTTGCAGATATCCTTTATTAGATTAAGGATGTTCCCTTCTATTGTTAGTTTGCTGAGAGGTTTTTTTTTTTTTTAATCATGAACAGACTTTGAATTTTACAAAAGGAAAGGATATATATATATCTTAATTATAATCTTAATTATATATATAATAATTATATACATATATATATTATATCTTCTTAATGTTTCAGGAAGTTCTCCAAAATTCCTAGGTTGCATTCTTTCTTTCTTTCATGAATGGATACTGAATTTTATGAGATGCTTTTACTGATCAAATGACTTTTTTCCCTTTTAGTCTTTTACTGTGGAGAATTACATCTTGAATATTGTCATCCTTGAATTCCTGGGATAACTTTTATAAAATGAGGATAACAATAGTTCCTCCCTCATAAGCTATTAGGAGAATTATATGAGTTAAAAGACTAGTACCTGGGAGCTTCCCTGGTGGCGCAGTGGTTGAGAATCTGCCTGCCAATGCAGGGGACACGGGTTCGAGCCCTGGTCTGGGAAGATCCCACATGCCGCGGAGCGACTAGGCCCGTGAGCCACAACTACTGAGCCTGTGCGTCTGGAGCCTGTGCCCCGCAACAAGAGAGGCTGCGATAGTGAGAGGCCCACGCACCGCGATGAAGAGTGGTCCCCACTTGCCACAACTAGAGAAAGCCCTCGCACAGAAACGAAGACCCAACACAGCCATAAATAAATAAATAAATAAATAAAATTAAAAAAAAAAAAAGATAGTACCTGGTACAGAGCAAGAACTCAACGAATGTTAACTATTATTTTCTTTATGCATTGCTAGAATCATTTTGCTAAAATTTTTGTGATTTGTGCATCTCTGTTTATAATTAGGATGGGTCTATATTTTCCTTTCTTATATTGTCCTTTGGTATTGATATCATGGCTATACCAGCCTTATAGAATTAGCTGGAGAATGTACTTTTTTTTTTTTTAATTACCACATTAATTTATTGTCAACACAACTAAGTACAGGCAGGCATATATAATAACATGTGTAAACTACTAAGCAAGCAGAATAAAAGGGAAACTGTACTGTGATTCACCTTCAAGATATTGTGCACGTACTCATTAAAGCAGTATTTTAGGTTCTGTTTTGTAGTTTCATTAATATTGTTATACAAAAATCTGTGCCCATACATTCCCATAATGCTTTTTTTTCATCTTTATTGGAGTATAATTGCTTTACAATGGTGTGTTAGTTTCTGCTTTATAACAAAGTGAATCAGTTATACATATACGTATATCCCCATATCTCCTCCCTCTTGCATCTCCCTCCCACCCTCCCTATCTTCTCTTTTAATTATATGAAAAAGTTTAGATAAGACTGTAATTACTCCTTGCATATTTGTTCTAATTTGCATATAATACTAAATGTGACAGGCTTTTTTTTTTTTTGGTGGGTTGATTTAAAAATACTGACAGAACTGTCTTATTAGATATAGGGACATTCAGGTTCTCTATCTCCTTAGCGCTCAAGAATTAATACAAATCAAGACAACATTCTGCTCATGCCTTTAATCCTTTCTCCAAAAAGAAGGACTTTCAGAATTTCCTTCTCACTGGGAGAATTCAAAGAATACAAAACAGACAAATGGAGTCTAAGCAATTTGAATAAATGAATTCATATTTACATTTAATGTAAAAGTAAATAGTATTATTCATATACGATCATTAATAATGGGAAGTAGTAAAACATTGGCTTGGAACTAGCCTTCAGGGATAAATATTTAACCCCATTTGACAGTCTCTCATGATTGATTAAAGCTTAAAGGATGCATTTGGTTTGGAATTAGGGATAGACATGTATATAACACAATTGAAAAAATATGATCAATGGAATAACATCAACCAAGGGTAAGGGGTTAGTTGCCACTGGTACACCACAAGGCTTGCCTGGTCCCATCGGGTCTACCTTTTCATTAGTGTTTTAAAATGAAGATAGAGTGGTTCTGTTCATAAAATTTACAGATGACAAGAACCTTGGAAGAATTGGAGATATATTGAAATGGAGGATCATTATCAGTTAGATCTTGGCATGCCAAAGAAATGAACTGAATCTCTTAAGACGTATAAAGGGATAAAAGTAAATATTTACATAAGGCTATTTTTTGGTACCCAGTATTAATTTACAACACTGTTGGCTACAGTCCTGAATTTTCGGGTTATCTACTCCTCATCCATGTGGTTCTGCTGCAGTTTACTATCAACTCCTGCTCTGAGGGTGGCTCATGACCCTAGTCCGGCCAGTTGAAGTACTGTATCCCGCGGCAACAATGATGGATTGGTTCAGAAATGGGCATGTGGTCAAACAGAGACAATAAGACTGGATATGGAGTTTCTTTTTCTTAACTGGTATTCATGATGATGTGAGCTCATGTGAGCTCTCATGATGAGAGAGGCCCATTACATGAAACATGAAAGTGAAACCAATCCACAGGAAGCAGAACAGAGTAATGACTTTTTGGGACCACATTTGAGTCCTGAAGCAATCCATATGGGAAGTCTGATACACTCATGCATTTTTTAGTCATGTGTGCCAGTAAGGAGTGCCTCCTCCTCCTTCTTCTCTTCCTCTTCTTCATCATCATCATCATCAAGCTATTTATACCTGGGTTTCTGTTACTTAAGATATAACTAATTGGTAAAATGGGATAATAATAGGACTTCTGCTATGGAATTCTTGTGGGGATTAAATGATTTAACCAGTATAAGATGCTTAGTACAGCATTTGGCATAAAGAGAGCATGAAATAAATTCTAGCCATTGTAGTTATTACTGTTATTATAATTATTATTGTTATCATTGAATGGATGACAATTTTGTGGGGATTCAAGCACTGCCTGGGTAACTGAGCTGAATCAACTTAAGACTCTACAATTTTACAATTCTAGTCTTATAAAAACAGATCAAATCAAATAACTCTAACACTTTAGCATTTTCTGCAGAAGTAGAAAAATGGGAGAATAAGGATTAGGATAATATAAATCAAGGAGGAAAATCTAAAGGGGAGAAAACTATATGTAAAGAAAAAAGAAATCCCAATGATGCCTCCTAAGGCTGTTTTGCAGGGGATATATGACAAAGATTTGCAGAGCAGGAAACTTACTACTCAGAGACACCAAGATCCCTTCCGTTTTGCAACTCAGAGTTTGATAGGCTTATGTGAGTGATTGCAGAGTTTTACAGACACATCAGTCCTAAAAATCTAACCCTGAAATATTTAGTCCCAACCTTTTATAGGTTAAATTTTCATTTATTTTATGATGATTTTCATAGTGCCAGATCAAATAAACTAAATCATTTGCTTATTTTAAATACTTGCAGTTAATTCAGAAAGCGTATTTTGCATTTCAAAAGGTTTCTTTGTCATTGAAAGTGCATTTCAACAAAACAAAACAAATACATGAGTTAAGTTCTTGGCAGGTGCAAAGAGACAATTCCATTTTTTTCCCCTCATAAATCAGTTACTTGCAAGTCTAACTATCATGGTTTTAAAATGTGTGGCGTGTGTGTTTGTAATTTCTATAAAATCTGTACCAAATATGTAGTCAAGGTGGTGAAAAAAGCATAATTGCTTTCCTGGACTTTTAGCAAATTTAGGATCATGCATAAAGAGAAATTAGCAATTCAATCCTAATTGAATTGTACTAGTAATAATATGTACTAGTAATATCAATGACAAGTCTTCAGAAGGGAGCACATGTAGAGTGATAAACTTCCACTGTCATGATTGGGGTTCAGACAAACTGGTCATCTGGCAGACCACTGGGGTGGCTGGTCAGATGTCCAGGGTTGGGGGCGGGTACTAAGAACTCTTCTTGGGAATGTCTGGTATGGTGAACAAAATCTTGGTCCTTGGTGGGCTGTAGGAATTTTGAGAACTGGTGGACTAATTTGTTACTAGCCTGACTCTTGGGTGGATAGTTGAGTCCAGGGAAGAAAGAGAGAGTTTCAGATAAAATTCTACTGCGAACTCAGTACCATACTTTGACACTGGGAGCCAAGCAACCTTGCTCTGGCTCTCTACCAAAGTCTAACACTAAGGGGAAAGACAGGTTCTCTTCCCCATCCTACCACAGTGGACTGAGGACTGGTGGCTTCTGAAACTTCAGGGGTGACAGCACAAAGGGACAGAGACTGCCATTCCAGGCAGGACAGTGTGGGGCAAGTCCATTCCTGGGGCCTCCATGGTAGCAGTCCACAGAGTTTGCTGGGCTCAGGGTGGTAGAGATGGGCATCACCAGACTATGCTGTGCCAAGAAGAGAATACTGGGGACTTTCAGAAATACTTGGTCTGGGAGCACTTTCCAGAGGGCTGATGCTCCATTTGAGCATGTGGGCCTGTGGCAGTCAAATGTGGGCCAAGATACTCATGGACCTCAGACATTTATATTAATGAGGGCTGGGGACATTTGGGTACCTATCAAATAACACCATATATTGTTCTTTGATCCCAAACCAAAAAAAAAAAGGTTTCTGATAGATCTAAAACCAAAGGAAAAAATACAAGAAAAGAGAATATTCTGACTGCACTAACTTGATCTCTTTCATACAAATATGAAAGCATTAACAGAGATGTCCTGATTTGATACTTTATGGTAGTATTTAACACAATTATAAATCAGTCCCAAATCGTGTTCACATTTAAGAAGTCTTTACACATTCTCTGGTGTATCTAGCATTTTGTGCTTTTGGAAAACAAAGGATGAAGAGCTTTTCCATCTGCCACTGACAGCAGTGGGACACATTCCACTTAGTACAGACAGGTTCTGCACAGTTGATAGTTGGACAAGATTACCAGAAGCACGGAAAACACAGTTCTCCAAATGAGACACAAAGCGTTGAAAGGAAGCATGCGACTCATCTAATGAGTCCAAAGAATTCATCTGCCTGGTGAAGAGACCCCGACTCAGCCAGCTCAAGTAACCTTATCCATGTTCCCCAGCCACCTAGTGGCCAAGCAGAGAATCTAACGTACCTCTCAATACTCAAAGTCTTACTTTCCACAAACCATAACTGCTTCATGAAAATACTTTAAAATGATTGTTAAAACACATCCCCAAGCTCAGCCTTTGCACCATACCTTGGAGTATGCTCTTTACTATAACCTCTGTGTGATCGGCCAGGAGGTCTGCCTTGGTAATTGCAGCCAGGGACAGGTAGTTGGACATATTCCTGCACAGTTCCTTGTTGCCTCTGTGAAGGAATTTCACTGCAATGGGGATGGCTAATGCCATCACAGGGGGCCGGTTATAATTCTGAGGAAATATAAGAAATCAACAAATAATAAGTGGTTTATTCTTTATTCATTTATTCATTCATCCGAAAAATATTTATTGAGCTAAGCTCTCAGAGTGCAGCTGTGAAAACACAGGGCCCACCTTATTTTCCTTGTATTTGGGAACTCTGGGAACTCTTGTTCTTGTTAGGGAGACTTCGAGGCAAACAGGCGCTTAATAGCATAGGCTGATGAGGGCCATGATAAGGAACGTGCAGGGGGATAAGGGAGCAAAAATGGAGCACTTAATCCAGTCTGAAGGGGGGTGTCAAGGAAGACTTCCTGGAGGAGGTGATGTCTTCGCTGAGACCTGGTGGATGAAGAGGAAATGGCTGGGAGATAGCTAGGAAAGGAGTGGACAAAAGGAAAAGTGTGTGTGAAAGCAGAGAGGTGAGAGAACTTGTGCATCTGAGGAACAGTAAATAGTTCAGTATGGATGATGTGGGGTACACATAGGAAAACTGGGGTAGGAGGTGAGAGAGGGGACTGGAGAGGTAAACAGAGGCTTGATTATGAAAGGTCTGGCACCATGCTTAGGAGTTTGGAATTGATCTTTAGGGTGATCAGGAGTCACTGATGAGAGGAATAACTTAGATTTATACTTGAGAAAAAAAAAAATCTAAGGAATGTTTAATCAGTTGCTTCCTGACTGTATGTTAAAAACTAAAGTTTTGACTGAGATTCGGAAGGAAAAAGATGAATGAACATAAGACTAAAACTAAAGGAATTCTGGATCCTGAAATAATTCTCTTTTTGATGTACTTTGTGACTGAACATCAATATCCTTACATATACAATAGTGCTATCAGCATTCAATTACCTAATTAGGGAATACTATTTGGAAAATACAAATTGTTTTCTTACAAATGAATGATATGTCTTCCCCACCATTAACCATTCTAACCATCAACCCCACCCCTTAGGCTAACTATAAAGCAAAAGTTGCACAGTGCACAATTTGTTCAACGTTACATTATTACATTAGAAATAAAAAGTGGTTGTTTTTCTCTGACTGTTCATGTGAAAAGTGCTTCTATCTTTCTACCCATAGATTATCCCCTCTAATACCTCCCACTATTCTAGGTTTATGGCAGGTGTTCAATAAGCGTTTGTCAAGTTGAATAACTAATGAAGAAAATACAAATCTATAGTGATAGTTATGATTGGGAACACAATGTGGTGGGAAGAAGGAAGGGTGGGTGAGGGGGTTGGGAAAGGGCCTGCTCGCTCCCACCTTCTTGCTTGGGTCACCAACTGCCAGCAATGGCCTCCAGTGCCATCCATTTTCAGGGCTAGTTGACTGGGCAGGTGAGTTGTTACACACTCCTTACCAAATAGGACTTCCACGGCCACCTCCCAGGTACTTCTAATGAAGGCATTTACACCCTTAGCTTCACGGGTGGTCAAATGACTCAGACGTTGACCAACCAGAGAATCACATTTCCAAATGATAAGTTCAGGGATGGGCAAGTTACCCAATTATAATGGAGGAGCCATTTAAGGGCTCTGTGAAAGAGACTCTCTCTCTTCTGTCATATTCAAACTGCTGAGAATGGAAGATCAAGAGTAGCTGCCATTTTGTGACCTCAGTAGGAGAGGATCTGTATGAGATTCAAGGCAACATGGATCTATCTGAGACAAGTTAAGAGAAACCTGGTGGCATCGTCTGAGCCCCATGTATTAGGCTGTGCCTGAGGCCAGTTCTATCCCTAAATTTTTCTAAGTGAGCCAATTAAGTCTCTTGTGCTTAAACTTTTTTTCTTCCCAGTCCCTAGAAACAAAAATAGACCTGATAAATCCATAATCCATTCCTGTAGTTCCACCCATTTTTCAGGTTCAAGAATCAGTCTGACTCCTGAGCAGAGAAAATAGGTATTCAACAACCTAAGCTGATGTCTCACCATGAAGTCAGCCATGATGAAAGCTCTGACCCTATTCCTTGGTGGCAAATCATGTGTTTATCTATCAGTTCCACTCAGTAGGTCTCTGTCCTCCCCTTCTTAGAGTTCCTAACACCATCTAACTCTCAGAACCAGGGCCTGCAGCCAGACTTCCCTCAGATCAGGCTTTATCTAGAGTGTCTCCCCTCCTGGTAATTTAACTGTGCCTGATTAGACTGGGCCATTACTGGAGTGCTGAGCCCTGGGGCATCCCTGGGAGGCCGGCTGCTTCCCGCCCTTCAGCATTAGAAGTCTGCACGTGTACTTGGCCAGGCCTTACAGAACTGTTTGCGTCCCCTGAGGGAAAGTCACACTGAGGGATTTCCAAAAGGCTGGTGCATGATCAGGTATGCCAACTTACTCTCTCACAGTGACAGTCTCTTCAGGTCAGACCCTTTCACACCATGAGGAAATCAGGAGCCAGATTACTAACCAGAATGTTCACTCATGGGCACAAGAGCAGATCAGAGCAAAGGAATATCTTGAGGGCTATTTCATCTAGGCCATGGTGAAACCTAACAGTCCCGCCCTACAGCCAAATCCCCATCTCTGGTGATTGGAACTTTCCTCTCCGTCAGATTAAGTCTCCACCCACCCTTCACACCCCAGACAGTGCTGAGTAAATGTGCCAAAATAATGACCCCACAATGAGCATCCTCTTTCTGTTGACATACACTTCAGACATGTGGTGTTTAGGAAGGCCGATTGATTTGTCGATTTTCTCCGTTATCATCTTATTCTATGCCCGCTCCCTTGAGGTTACATTTAAGTTGTACCTCAATTTGAACAGAGTATTTCCCAAACGCTTCAGTCTCACCTACCAATTTCTTGGGTTGCCCCAATCTCTCCATAGTCTGTAGATTTTTGCTAGTTTACCTTTTACATGACATATCTTCGTCCCTGTCATGGCTGCCAAAGCTCTAGTTCTGAGAGTAGAACACAATCACACAATTCTTCTCAGAGCTTTCCAACAAAGAATATCATGCCCCAGTTACTTTATCTTCTCTGTCTTTAGCCAAAACAACTTGCAGCTAGAGAAGCATACGTCTTCCATTGGAGGAAAATGTCTCTAAGCATATTTACCTGTAACTTTCTGAGAAACCACGATGGTGGCATTGGAAGTACAACTCAAGTGTTTCCTACTAATTGTGAACACAGACAGGCATAGTAAAAGATCAGTGAAAATCATATTCACAGCAACTAATGTTTTTAAACCTTGGGAATGAGCTAACCCTTGCCAGCAACAATGAAAGAATAGGCTGTCTTAACCAATTTGGTCATATATTTTTTACAACAATTCTAGATGTCCTAGGGAAAAATAGTGGGCAGCTATTGAAGTCTTTGAAGTGTGGTTCCAAGTGAAAATTATTAAAAAAATTTTAAATGTATAATATCATTATTAAAAAACAAAACAAAACAAAACTTTAACACACTCAATTTTTCTGTTTTCCTCCCACATATGCCATCTGGAAATCTCTCAAATGACAAGAGAAATGAAACATTAAGCAAATAGCAAATAGTTCATATAAACACCAAGGAATTCCCACCAAAGGCTCTCAATCTCTAAACAGCATCTAGACAGTTCCTAGTGTTTCAAGAGGCCATGGGCACTACTGACAGCAACAGGATATGAGTGAGGGGTTGGTAGGCCTAGGTGAGGCTGGGCAAACATGGGTCCTATGGACCTCCTTCCAATGGCTGAGCTTTGCTCTCAGGTGAAGCAAAAGGATTTGCTAATGCAGCAGATCTCAGGCCCCTGAAATTATTTTATCTGTATGATTATTTGGATCCCAGGAATGCTAATGGTATATATGCAGAGAAAGTCCCTGTGATTGCTCGTACAAATAAACCACTTTAACAGCAACTGTTAATGCCAGAGCTTATGCTAGATCTTGCCCCTCCATGCAGATGTGAGCATGATGGCATGTGTATCTTCTTACACACAATTCAATACTCAATACTCAGGGAACAATTCAGTGAAGTACAGGGTAGCAATAAAGACTTGCTCACAGGGACAGTTATATCCAGCAGTAGAAGCAAAACAAGAGGGCTTTGTTCTACAGATGCCAAGAATTATATTTCTTTACTAGATTAGCACCAATTTGAGCTCTTGGTGGAGATTTTCCTTTGGAAAATGCACTTTGGGAAGGTTTCCCAGTGTCTTATAATTGAAAAGAATAAAGCTAAGTAAAAGAGATAGATATCTGAGGTGATAGCAACTAAAAAGCTCTTTGGTCTCAGGCCTTGAATTCAACTAAGAGCCGTAAAAGAGTAATCTCAAGAAATATTAAATGCCATATATTAAAATGGTTATTTTATTGTTTTTCATCCCCCATCATGGATCAGATAATCAAATTTTGGATTTATATATAAAATGCTTGGTTCTTAGCAGCATGGCTATATATAAAATCTAAATGGCATCCACCTAAGTTTTCCCAGTGTATTTTCTGACAGGCAATAAGGGAGTGGGTCTCAGGAACCTGGGGGGCAGGGGGGTGTCCCAATCTCCTCCCATTTCATGCCCCTGTCTTATGCGGCATTAAGTGAGGAACTGGTACTGGGGCCCGCTCTGGGGTGAAGCACGGCTAGTACAAAAGCCAGAGGGCAGTCAGGTCTCCTGAGCTACTCATGTGTTCATTTGTCCATTAATTAATTCATTCAGCAAATATTATCTTGAGCACCTACTATGTGCCATTCACTGTTCTAGGTGATGGGACCACATCAGTGAATAAAACTAAGCTTCTATTTTGGGCAGGGGGAGACAGGCACTGAACAATGGCTAAAATAAATAATTAAATGACAAAGTGCTGATGCTATCTTAGAGTTTCCTGCAGACGATGATAATGATGACAATACCAACCAGAGCTAATCCTCATACAGCACTTCCTGTGTCTTAAATATTTTACGTCTATTTTTTAATGTCTATCCATCTAATCCTCACAACAAACTCATGAGGCAGCTACGCTTATCTGCATTTTATAGATGAGGAAATTAGGGCACAGAAAGATGAAATGCCCAAGATCACCCTGACAGTAAATGGTAGAGCTGGGATTGCCTACTGAATAAACTTCTAGATGAACATGACCAGTCCTGCCTCTGAGAGCTGAAAAGGAAATGCTCTCAAAATTGCCCAAGGCATTTTGCATGCCAGCCAGGGACAGATTTTGAATCTTCATGCAGCATTAACTGGGGAAGAGGAAATAAGAAAACTGAAGTGTGGAATCAAGGTGAATGGACAGTGGGGGGTCCTTCTATAAAGAAGGAAAAACAGATACTTTCGGATTTTCCCACAGTGAATTTGGTGGCTATTTCAGTTCTTCCCTCCTCCCCTCTTTGGCTATCTCCCTCTTCAAATGATCATCAACAGTGTGAGAAGATGTGGAGGAAGAGATAAAAGGCAGAGCTTACTTGGCATTAGCTCTGCTAAGTGATTTGGTTGGTTGGGGAAGAGGCTGAAACCACTGTAACTTGTACTGAGGAGAAAACTAGGCATTGGCTCTCAACATCATGGTGGTTGGTCTGTCAGTTCTCTAGAATTTCATTCTAGCCCATCAGTTATGTCAGTAATTACAACCCCTTTGAGGTGCATGTTTATTTTCTTCAACCCTCTTCAGGTTTGGATTTATCCTAGAATGTAATGTGCTTTGTGGAGGGGGAGAGGGGTATCTTCTCTTTCAGGATTTTTCTACAGGCAAAGAAATAAGCATTGGCCAACTCCATATAGAACCCTGGTCAGAGGAGGCTGTGGTTTGAAATAGGTACTTCCAGATAGTGGCTGGATCACAAATGGAGATTGCTTTTATAATAAAATTGTTCTTCGTGAGCAGCAAGTATTGTTATGCCCATTTTACAGATGGCAGAACAGAGGCTTAGAGAGATGAAATAACCTGCCAATCTCTCACTGATACGAGACCAAGAGTATCTGATTCTAAGGCCCTCAAGCTCTAAAGCCTTTTGTTCTTCTACCTCTCAGCATCTCCTAAGGGAGTCAGAATTTCAGACTAGGAGGTGATCTGAGAGCTCACCTGATTCATCCTTCATTTTACAGATGTCTAAGGACACAGGGTGGGATGGCAGGATAGTATCACCCACCACAAAAGAAACCAGAACTCACAAGTGCATGCCTCACGCGTGTACAGATTCTGTATTGAGGAAGGTATAGAAGGTGAATTCTGAAAATTTTAAAACTATTTTGAGGTAAATGTGGCAAGTTCATACAGTTAGGACCAAGAAAAGAAAGAAGTCAGTATAACCACTAATTATTAAAAGTAGAATAGGAATGGTCATCTGAAGTAGGTTTGAGTGTAGGTTGAAAAAGGAAATTTAGGAAAAAAAAAAAAGGTTTTTTCTTGTGTGTGTGTGAACATATTTAGCTTCCAATGACAGCTAAGTGGCCAGAAAAAAAAAAAATGGCTAAGAATACGGGCAGAAGAACTGGTGGGCCCTTGCTTGATCAGGTAGTGTGAGGCTGGGATTGCTTATCTTGGGAGGTAAAGTGGGTGGAGAGGGAATCTTTGTGTGTGTGTAGCTAAAAATGTTAAGTGGTTGACTTTAAAGTTGACCTACTGTTTTATTTCACTGAAAAAACAAAACAGAATATGAGTCATCTGGATTTCTACTTGTTTCCCACAAGAACCTATTTTACAAGTAGGACAAAATCTTCTTTTCAATATTTACCGCAGGCCAAAATGTTCCCCTTAAAATCTGATTGAAAGCTAAATGCCAAAGCTGCAACCACAGCCTTGCCTTTGGTTCGTGGGAAATGACTTTCTGGGACCACACCCCTAGGGGTAGCCTGGACAAATTGCTGCACTTTGCTCTGAAAAAGGCAAGTTTACATTTAGGGCTTTCCATCTTCCATTATTACACCTTGTGCCTGCTCAGAGGGCACACAATGGACGCCCTGTGACCACACTGGCCCTACAGGCTGGAATCGCCCACTTCTGTGACTCACTTGTCCCTCTCAACCAAGACGCCTAACCCTTAGCCCTTTTCTCTGTCCTTTCCCAAAATGTCAGTGCTTGTCCTCAGGGCCCTGCTCTCAGCAATCTTACAAACTCATTCTCATTGATCAGCAGTGAGTTTCACGTTTTTATTTGCTCCCCACCATCCCCTTTTTAAAGTAGGAGACATAATGCCTTACCCAGAATGAAACATCCCTTTATGTTAGACTTTGGGGCATTTTGGAAGGGCAGCCTGCTTAGTTCTCTGATCTGGGTCTCATTTCAGAAATCTGGACTTTTGTACAATCTGTTTTGTCTACTTGGAATGTTCTCTCACTCCACTTTTCCTACCTGGTAAAATTCCCGATAATTGCCCATAACCCTTCCAAATTCGATCTCCATCCAGAAAGCCTTCCAGACTCTCTAGAACTGTACTAACACAGGAGCCGAGTGAACCTACTGAGCCCCTGAATTGTGACCAGTGCAAAGTAAGACATGCTAACACACACAATGGATTTATGAGACTTAGTATACAAAACAAGTAAAACATCTCATTAATTTTTACGCTGATTACATGTTGAAATAATAACATTTTGGATATATTGGGTTAAGGAAAATATAATATCAAATCAATTTCATCTGTTTTCACCTCTTTTTAATATGGCTATTAGAAAATTTTAAATTCCATATGTGGCTCATGTTTGCAGCTTGCATTGTATTTCTGTTGGACAGTGCTGCTGGAATCTAGATCAGTGGTTTTGAAATCACAGGGGGAGCTGGAGAATAGGGCTGATTTATGAGTTTCTGTCTGAATGTCTGTGGAGTGGCACTTTGGAGTGAAATAATCTAGGTTTCTGATGTATGTCAATAACATAGTCAAGAATAATCAACAAACTAGTGGTTGCCAGTGGAGGGGAGGAGGGGCGACATAGGGGTAGGGGAGTGGGATGTATAAACTATTGAGTGAAAGATAGGCTCAAGGATGTATTCTATAACACAGGGAATATAGCCAATATTTTGTAATAACTATAAATGGAGTGTAACCTTTAAAAATTGTATAAAAAATAAAATTTTAAAATTAATAAATACTCAAGATAAAAATAAAAGAACAATCAATGAAGAAAAGGTGTGTTAGGTCTTTGTTGTTATATCCAACAGCATTAATCTTCCATTAATTTCGCTGAAATACCCATTTCCTCCCCTCCCATCTCTAACCCTGGGGACAAAGGAAAAACAGTATGATAGTGTGTGTAGACTCTTTTGTTCAGTTGACCAGTCCCGGAACTGAGCAGACAAAATGCAATAAATATGCTCCAGTTAAACATAGACAACTGTGAGAAAAAAACAGAAGGAAGCTAATATTAGCTGCTACACACAGTGCCAAACACTTTAACATAGCTGGAATTTCCTGACCTATGCTCAGTAGAACACTAGTTCTGAGGGATGTTCATAAACGTTGTGTTGGGGTAAGATGGGGAAGGAAGTTACATGGTCAAATCAGACTGAAAAATGCTGTTCTAAACAAAGTTAACCAGTTTTCTTTATTGCAGGACTTTTCAGAGCCTTTAATGTGCTATGAAACATTGTGACAGCTCAAAAGGGAAAAACTGAATTCAATGTTTCCCAACTTATTTGACCACAGAATTCTTTTTAAAGAAACAACTATCAACATTACTGGTTGGTAAAATTTGTCACAGACAATGTCACTTCATCTGCATTTTATAGGGAGGAGACTGTGGCTTAGAAGTTATGTGACTTGTCCAACGTTTTAATTTTACATAATTAGTTCGTGGCGGAGCCAAAATTCCAAATTCATGTTTATGCCAAAGGAAAGAATTTAAACATGGTCAGAACAGGCAAATATTATTATAATGGAAAATTCACAGTATAGAAATGTACTTAAAAATGACTTAGCCACTTCTCTCCACATATTCCAAGCTCACTGCCCCTCAACTCAGACTCCACCCCCTCTTTGGTCTCCTTGGATGAAAGAGGTCTCCTTTTCTGAATTTTCCAATATTCCTCATTTAGATCTGGACACACAGTGCTTTACTGTTAGCTTTTTATATGTACACGTCTTATCTCTCCAAATAGATTAGGGCTTGCTGTGGTGTTACTTTGAATTCCCCTCAGTGTGTCTTGCATACAGTAGGGGCTCAGTACAACCTTCTCGGTTTATTAATCACCAGCCTGCTCAGCTTAGCTATTGATGGTTTGTGGTGTCTTTTTACAGCATCTGAATGCTACAGAAACATTGGCTCATGGTTCAGAGACACCACGTGTTCACCTAAGCTGCCAAGCCGGTCTCAAATAGCATGATGCTGAACACTGACGTACCTGTAAAATGCAACTCATGATATCAGACGCGATTTTTCCGTGGGGAGTGTCTTCGTCTTTCCCGGACGGTCTCAGGTTGTGTTCCAGGCAGGAGTCCCAGAGCCCCACAAGGGCCTTTGCGTGCTTTTCAATCGACTCTGTTTCTCTGATGGCTGTTGTGATTCGTGTGATACAGATTTCAACCACTGCTTGGTCATTGTTATTGGTTTGGTAATCCTGTTTGAAAGAAAACCTTTATGTTAAATAATACTCTGGAAAGTTATCCTTTGAAGGACTTACAAAATATGAACTCAGTCACTTAGCAAATGGGTGTGCCACACTGCGGCTAAAGGATGAGGTTGTAAAGCCCAATGCAATACCTTCTTCTTTGGAGATGAGTACTTTGTGGACTAGGCAGATTTGCAAACGTGCTAAAATGGAGGTTTGTACTATCACAGATACACAGACAGGGAGCAGAGAGAGCCCAAAGGAGCTTAATTATTCACTTGCACGTGGGTTCAAATTTCAGGCTATTTCACTTTCTAAGTTCATTAGAGGTCAGGGTTTACTTTTTGCTCTGACATTTCAGCAACTTTTGTGAAATGTTTCAAATTACTCTCCAATTTCCCCTCAGGAGTGTTCTCTCTCTTTCTGCACATAACAGAACTTATCATTTCATCTCTTCCTTTTCAATTCAAATAACTACCAAGTCCATTGTAGCTCTCCCCAACCAGATTTCCCTCCATTCCCCTATTTTAATTCTTCCTCAAATACCTAATGATCTTTATGGAGAGGTAATATGACCCTTCAAAAAATCTAAATGTGAAAAACAGGTCCATCACTTTAACTTGGAAAACTGGCCTGTGAACTCTGCGTGGTGGATTGGCAAAACTGAACACAAAACAGAGCAGGGAAGAGCTTAGACCCTTACACCATCATGTGCCATTAGAGCCAGGAAGTGGTGGGGCTTTCCTGTCCAACTGCAAGCTCTAGCTTGATCTTTTTTCTACTCTTACAACTAATGTTGCAGTAAATATCTTATGCGTGAAGCCCTCTCCACGCTGTAGATTATGTATAGTCCAGATTCACCAGAAGTGGAAATTTCTGAGACAAAACTCAGGAACATTTTAAGGCTCATGATACATACTGCCAAACTATTTTCCAGAAAGGTCTTACTGATTTATATTCCCATCAGTTGGGTTAAAGCAAGCTCTGCCCATTGTACCTTTGCAAGAACAGAGTATTTTTAATTTTTGCTAATTTGATCGGTGAAAAACAGTATCTCATTGCTGTTTTCCTTGGAATTTCTTGATCAGAAGTAAGGCTGAATATTTTCACATGTTTATTTGTCATTTGTATTTCCTCCTTTGGGAATTGCCCACTGTATCTTATGTCTATTTTTCCTTAGATGACTTCATTTTTTTTTTTTTTTTGGTCCTTCTTTGGTGAAATAATATCTTTTTCTAATAAGAATATTATGTCAACCTTTGGCATATTGGTTGTGAATATGTCCCCATGTTTCATTATTTTTAGTTGTTTTGCTGCTCTTATTGACATGCTAAGGTTTTAGATAGCCAAATCTATCAGTCTTTGGGGACTTTATTGTTTTTCCTTTTTTTAATTGGAAATTAAAGTTGGTTAAATTAGTTAGTTTTTTGAAAAGATAATACATGGACATGGTACAAAAATACAAAAGACACAAAGAAAAGATTTACACTGAAAAGTTAGTCTCCCTTTCACCTCAGTTCCCTTCCCTGGGGAAACCATATTCACCAATTTCTCACGTATTTGACAGATGTACTCTGTGCTCATACAAATCTCCATCTACCTGCACTCCTTCCTTCCTTCCTTCCTCCCTCTCTCCCTTCCTTCTTCCCTCCCTTCCTTTCTTTGTATCCTTTAATAGCTTTTTATTAACTTCATGTTTTCTTTATTCAAAGGTTTAATAAAAATTTACCTGGAGACTTCCCTGGTGGTCCAGTGGCCAGGACTCCACACTCCCAATGCAGGGGGCCCAGGTTTGATCGCTGGTCAGGGAACTAGATCTCACATGCCACAACTAAGAGTTCACATGCTGCCAACTAAAAGATCCCGCACGCAGTAACGAAAATCCTGCATGCCACAACTAAGATCCGGCACAGCCAAATAAATAAATAAATATTAAAAAAAAAAATTTACCTGTATTTTTTCTACATTAAAAAAAAAACCTCAACAACATTTAATGTTTAGTATTTTAGAAATTAATCTTTTAACCATTCACTTAGCTCTTGAGTCTATCTGGCATTTATGGAAGTAAGTAAAGATGTACATTTTCTACGAATTAGCTCATCTAATTTTCCCATCATTATTTACTGAATAATTAATTTCCTAGTTATTGTTTTATGTGTATATCAGGTTCTAATTCAGGGCTGCCTTTTCTGCTTACTTGTTCAATTTTGTTTTTTTTTTTTTGTCCCTCGTAAGTATTTACTGTCATAGGCTTGCTCCATTAAAGCCACAGCAGTGCTACCTACACACAATCCTTGCCACACAGTCCCCACTGGTGGGTTCCAGTCCGTGGTCTCCCGGAGCTGAGGCCTGGCCATGCCACCAGAGGCCTCAGGATCAGTCAGTCTTGCCTGGTTCTCTGTTCATGCCAGCAGCTCCCCACCCCTACCTGGGGTGCCCCCGCCAGGTAGCTGGAGGGCCGGTGGGAGGAATGCAGGCCGACTTCTGGCCTCTCCCCGCCGGAGGGGAGCCCTGGGGGGCTGGAGCCGGCTCTCCCGGCTCCTCTGTGGCTGCTGCCTTGCTCCTGGGCTGCACTGTAGGCTCCTGCCTGAGCCGGGAAAGCGAGGGCAGGCCACCCCACCGGGTCCTTCCCTGTCCCGGCAGAAGGTGCTGAGCGTCCAGCCCGGTGCAGAAGGCACCATTCTGCCTCCCTTCTGGGAACAAGCGCCCTTCTGCCCCCGCTGCCAGGAAGCCACTTTAGGGAAAGATGGTCTACCTTCTGGGCCTTAGACTTCGTTTCCTGCCTCTGGTTGTGCCCCGCGTAAATGCAGCACCTGCCACTCCTCAGGCCTTGCTGAAGAGTCCCGGGTGCCGTGTGCAGGTGACCGGGTGGCCCTGAGGCGAGCGAGCGGAGTTCACCTGCAGCCACCTGCAAGCTAGCAGCCGGCGGCGGTGCAAGACGCGCCTCAGCTGGCCTTAGAGTTCGGGCTCGGGAACCACCTGTGAACCCTGCTCTGCGTCCGCCTCCTGTAATGGCCGTTCGACTCTCCCAGGCATAATGTGAATCAATGAAGTTGCACTCGGAGGGCCCCCAAAAGCAAATTTCACAACACTGTGTGGCCATTTCCAGGACTAGAAAGAATTCAGCGGTGCTCTTGGGGCCGTTGTGGCCGAGGCCCAAGAGGCAGAGGTCACGTGTGCTGTACGTCACCTCACACACTTACCTGATGACCACAGGTGCGGGGAGGCCTTCCACATTCCGGTTGAACTGAAGGAAAATGAGGACACAGGTCGAGGCCAGGACGGCTGCCCACGTGCCGGTCTCTCTGCTCCCCACATGCCTCATCCCAGCCCTCCAGGGACCAGAAAGGTCATTGTAGGCCCCTCACTACTTGCCAAGCATAGCAGCCTCAGGAGGTCAGTAATCGTCACTCTTGTGTTTTTCCGATGAGACAGGCCTGGTGGTGAGTGGGGGGCTGAGCCAGAGAGCAGGGCTTCCTTCTAGAATCCCATTTATTTTGGCATCTGGCAGGTCAGGTCCCTCTCCAGGAGGATTCTGAGTTTGGCAGAGGCCGGAGCTCTGACGGCAGCCCCTCGCTCAGGCCATGCTGCGGCTCAGCTGCAAGGCAAAGTCCTGCGCATGCTCCTGCGGAGTCCGGCGGGCATCCGCCTGGGCCCTCTTCTCCCGCGCCGCCCCTGCTGCGGCTTGGTCAGCCTCCGCTGCCGCCGCTTGCAGGCCTGCAGCTGGCGCTGGGCCTTGTCCAGGGCGTCAGGTGCGGCCTCAGCCCGCCGCTTCCAGAGCAGGCCGCTGCCCACCCGGTCGCTGGGCTCGTTCTGGATGGAGGCTCCGGCGGGTGGCGGGAGGCGCAGCATGCAAGCCGAGGGTGAGGCGGGCCTCGGCTCCAGAGGCGACGGCTGCCGGTTCCCGCTTGGGTGACGGCTGAGTGCTGCAGCCCGCTCCATCTGCCTGGGCACCCAGGGGCCCCAAGAGGTCTGAGAAGGCGCTGCTGAGGCCAGCCTCCAGCCTCTCAGTGGGGGAGGCGGGCAAAGCGGCAGGAGCTGAGGCCTCTTCCGCCGGAAAGCAGGTGACGTCAGGAGGTGGAGGCGGAGAAGTTGGCGTTGTGGGCCCTTGGCCCTCAGAGCAGCGCTTCCTGCGTCGCCGGAGCTGTCTGACTTCAGGAGGTCCAGGTGGGTAACTGTGCCCCTGGGTCCTGGTCGTTGGGCGCAACTTGGAGAAGGACTTAGATATTGTGGGAACTGCTCCCTCCTTCAGCCTGTGATACCCACTGATTCCCACCAGTTCAAAGCAGTTCTCCTCAAAGTGTTTGAAGAAGTAGATCTACTCGGATGTCGGGTCCCACAGGCCCTGGCCACTGGGGTCCAGCCGCTGGCAGTTGGCCAGCCACAAGCCTCACCTCTGGTTGTCTTTCTTGGGAAGCCTGTGGAAGGAGATGCCACGGTTGCGCGTCTCGCACGTGTCCCGCGTGCATCTCCCAGCACGGAGCAGTGATGGGACGTGGTCTCACCGTTGCTGCGCCGAAGTCTGGCGAGGTGTGATACCGAGCCGTTTAGCTCGTCTTCTTTTTTAAAAAAATTTATTTATTTTATTTACTTTATTTTTGGCTGCGTTGGGTCTTCGTTGCTGCGGGCAGGCGTTCTGTGGTTGCCGCGAGCGGGGGCTACTCTTTGTTGCGGTGCGCGGGCTTCTCATTGCAGTGGCTTCTCTTGTTGCGGAGCGTGGGCTCTAGGTGCGTGGGCTTCAGTAGTTGTGGCACGTGGGCTCAGTAGTTGTGGTGCACAGGCTTAGTTGTTCCCCAGCATGTGGGATCTTCCCGGACCAGGGCTCGAACCCGTGTCCCCTGCATTGGCAGGCAGATTCTTAACCACTGTGCCACCAGGGAAGCCCTCAAGTCTTCTTAATTGTAATATTTTTTCTGATCATTCTCTTGGGTTTACTAGAAAGATTTCTGTATTGTATCTGTACCTTTTATATACCTCATGGCTTATTGTGTCAGCTAGAATTTCCTAAGCTATTTCACATAAAAAGGATAAAAGAAAGAATGCGGTTTAGTTTCTGGTTTTAGTTCCTGATTTTTGATATATACAATTTTATGGCCAAAAGCAAGAAAATACTGTAAGTGTTTTAAATCATATAGATGCACCACTTTCTATTTTGAAAGTTTAAATATTTGTTTTAATTTTTTTCATGTCCTCTCAGCATCTATAGAGGTAACCAAGCATTTTTTCCATACCTGGCTTATGGATGTGAAGTGTTACGTTATCATATAGTATGAAATTTCCAGATATTAATCCATCACCATATTCCTAGAATGAACACCACTTGGTTTGGTGGACTGTTTATTATATTTTCTTTTACCTTTCTCCTTTGTTGGTGAGTGTATTTTTTATTTTAATGCAGCAGAATTATTACTTGTGACAGAACCTATACAGCAAATAGGTACTTATAGAGCCAAGTCATAGAGAAAAAATGGAATATTATAGGGCAAATAAGTGATGCTGACTTTTCCAAAAATCTCTGCAGCAACAGAAAAACCAAAACCATCCTTAGGGGAGAAAAATAACAGAGAACACCCTTAGGCTAAAATCACTGTCTTTGGCCATAACTGTTCTTGTAAAAAGCAGTTATTTTAATGGCATCATCTTCAAATATGAAGCAGCATCATATTGGTTACTTTATATAATAAAGGGAATATACATAAAATCAGATGAAACAGAACCAATACCATAGACAGAAGGAAGCCTGTATTCCAACTGTAAATGCTAAGATGGTTAATATGATTGCTCCATAACATTTTCTCTAAGCTCTCTGGACTCCAAGAAGAGGAGGAAATTGTGTACTACAGTGCTTCCGGAACATATAATCGTACCTGGTACATAGTTGATGCTCAGTAAAGGTTCACTGTTTTTTTTTTTTTTTAAATTAATTAATTAATTTATTTTTGGCTGTTTTGGGTCTTTGTTTCTGTGCGAGGGCCTTCTCTAGTTGTGGCGAGCGGGGGCCACTCTTCATCGCGGTGCGCGGGCCTCTCACTGTCGCGGCCTCTCTTGTTGCGGAGCACAGGCTCCAGACGCGCAGGCTCAGTAGTTGTGGCGCACGGGCCCAGCTGTTCCGCGGCATGTGGGATCTTCCCAGACCAGGGCTCGAACCCGTGTCCCCTGCATTAGCAGGCAGACTCTCAACCACTGCGCCACCAGGGAAGCCCCTGGTTCATTGGTTTTATTCATTCATTTATTTATTTATTTAATTTATAAAAAATTGAAGTATAGTTGATATATATATCACAATATACAATATTATGTTAGTTTAAGGTGTGTTAGTTTCAGGTGTACAGCATAGTGGTTCAGTATTTCTGCAGATTATGTTCCATTATAGGTTATTATAAGATAATGGGTATAATGCTATATAGTAAATCCTTGTTGCTTATCTGTTTTATATATAGTGATTTATATCTGTTAATCCCATACCCCTGATTTGTCCCTCCCTTCTTCCCTCTCCCCTTTGATATCCACAAGTTTGTTTTCTATGTCTGTGAGTCTGTTTCTGCCTTGTATACATTCATTTGTATTATTTTTTTAGATTCCACATATAAGTGATATCATATAGTATTTGTATTTCTCTGACTTATTTCACTAAGCATAATATTCTCATTGGTTTTAATTGAATAGGAAAGAAGATTTTGTTGGCACTAATTTTCAAAATTTATGTGAAAAAATATATTTATGAATCTTAATTTAAAATTTAATTTAAAAAATAGGAAATAAGAAAAAAGTCTCCCTTTTCCCCTACTCATTACCCTCCCACAAAGAACCAAGTTATTACTTTCTTGTGTATCCTTCCAAAGATTTTATATACATATTCAAGCAAATGTACATATGTACATAGAGAAATATATGATACACATACATACATACACATATATACTCCCCCACTCCTTATTTTACAAACAAATGGTAGCATAATGGACATACACATCTGCATCTTGCTTTCTCACTTCATACTGAATCTTGGAGATCTTTTCAAACTAACATATGAAGAGTTTCGCCATTCACGTTTATGGTAGGATAGTATTCCAATGTAAGGAGGTACCATAGTGTATTTAATTTACCTCTTATTGACGAACATTTAGGCAGTTTCCAATCTTTGGAATTATGAAGAATGTTGCATTGTCTAACCTCATATGCAAGTTACTTCACACTTACAGGAGCATGTGCATAGAACAAATTCCTATAAGTGGAAGTAGATTGGTGTCTCTCCATTACTCTTCTGTTTTATATTTTTTCTTGGTTGTTATTATCACTACTGTGACTACTACTACTGCTACACAGACGAGCTATAGAATCAGCTTGTCTAGTTCAGAAAGAAAATTTCTGATGGTGTTTTTATTAAAATATTTCGATTAATTTAGGGATAACTGACATATTTATGATACTGAGTTTCCTACATAGCATGCCTCTCTACTTTTCAAGTCCACTTTTGTGTCCCTCAGAAAGATTTTAAAGATTTCTTAATCTAGAGTATGCACATTTATTCATGCAGATTATTTATATATCTAGATACTTTATCTTTCTGTTGACATTCTAAATTGGTTCTCCTTGGTGACTATTTCCACTAACTGGTTATTGTTATATAAAATCAACCAATTTCTGAACACTAATTTAATACCCTACCAGTTCACTGAATTCTTTTAATGTTAGAGTGTTTTCAGTTGATCCTCTTGAATTTCCAGATATGTTCTCATGTTATTTGCAGAAGATGGTAATTTTACCTCCTCCTTTTTAAACTTTTTGCTAATTTTATCTTCTTATTAATTGTTTTGGCTAGAATCTCTAGAAAAATGTAAAATAATTACATTATACTAGAAAGTCTTGTACAGTTCCTAACTTTAATGAAAATACTCCTAGAATTTCTCTAGTAAGCATTATGCTGTTTTTTTATAATGTTAAGATATATTTTATAATGTTAAGAAAGTACCAATCTATTCCTATTCTATTGAATTTATCTTTTAATCAAGAATGGATAATGAATTTCATTAAATGCCTTTTTAGAATTTATAGATATATTATTTTTGCCCTTAGATCTATTAATATGATAAATTATAGACACAAATTTCCTAATGTCAGTTATCTTTGCATTCCTGGAATATATCCCATTGCATCCTGGGAAATTAATTTTTTAATGTGCTACTGGGTTTGGTTTATTAATATTTTATTTAATAATTTTGCGTCAATATTTGAGGGTTTTGTCTTTATCTTTGTCAGGTTTCATACCAACTTTGTGACAATTTCATAAAAAGATTTTGGAAGATCTTTCTTATAGCCTTACTTAAATTTTTTTTACTTTCAGGTATTATGGCCCAAGAGAAGTGAATTAAAATTTCCTACAACTAATGTATCTTATCTTTTTTTCCTGATATCTCCTAAAGTTTTCATTTTATGAATATTGTTGCTATATAATTTGATGCATAGACATTCTTAATCTTTATAACTTGTGAACCAAATCCTTTGTCATAAAAATTGTCTTTCTTTGTCTCATTTAATGTTTTTGGCATACGCTTTTCCTTGTCTGATATAAAGATCATGAGTTCTTTCTTTTGGTTTGCATTTTCCTAACATCATTTGCTTATTTTATCCTTATTTTTAACATTTCTTTTACATACTTTTACATTGATTTACATCAAATGAATGGCTGTTAATATAACTTTGTATAAAACAATTTAGTAGTCATTATTCAGTGCTTCTTAATAGCTGAAGATATGCCTAGTATATAGGTTATACAAAAATAAGAAGGTAGTACTTGATCATCATATAATTCCAAATCATTCTGTCTTAAACAGCACTTTTTAAAAATTAATTTTTATTGGAGTATAGTTGATTTACAATGTTGTGTTAGTTTCTGCTGTACAGCAAAGTGAATCAGTTATACATATACATATATCCACTCTTTTTTAAACATAGTGGGGTTACATGCAGAGTTCACAGATCTTCATTTGAGAACAGAGGGCCCTGCTTTAGCAGATATGCAGACAAACTGCTTCTCAGAACTTTCAGCAAAGAGGATTAATTTTGACTCAGTGTTGACTTTCTGTCTCAAAGTGTCATTTCATGTGCTTTATTTGGTAATTTAGCATGGTACAAAAAAATAATAATAAACTCATATTAAGTTTGAATATGTGGTATATGGTTTTGCTGTAAACATCAAAAGAATTTGCTTTAATTTGAATTAATTTTAATATGTACTTTAATCAAGTAAATTATTGTTTTTCATCTTTTTATTTTTACATTTTCTAAATCATTTTATTTAATATATGTCTCTTGTTTGCTAGCTTTTGCCTTGTGATCCTATCTAAAAGTCTTTTTCTTATAACAGACAAGTTTGACCATTTAGATGAAATGATATGATAGATATATTTGATCTTAATATGTCATATTATTTTGTACTATGATTTTGTTTTTTCTTAACTTTTGGAGTTCAGTTATTTTGCTAGGAAGTGACACATCTTGGATTAGACACAAACAAAGCCAGAAGGCACAAATAAGCTGTATGAACAGGTAACCTAGACTCCTGTGTCATCTACTACTATAGAAATGACACCTCCAGGACACAGTCATATGGGAGGTTCCCTTATGATCTGCTGACAGAGTAGGAAAACATCTGAACTTGGACTACTGATGGTTAGCTCAGTATGTGGACGGAAGTCAAAATTTAACTGTTGTTACAGTGTAGACCTACTTAGAAGTAGACCTTGAATGACAACAATAAGAGAAAATTCTCCCAATGGACAGAACTTCAGGCTGTGCACTTGGTCCTTAACTTTGTATGGAAAAAGGAATGTACAGGTAAGAGCTAAGAATCATGAGTGGTGGCAGATGGCCTGGCTGAATGGCCAAGGGCCTGGAAGAAGGAAGATTGAGAGATCAGAGATAAGGAACTCTGAGTAAGAAACATGTGGTTCGATACATGGAATTTGGCACAAAGTGTAGATATCTTTTTTATCCTATTTTAATGCCCATGAGAGCATTAACCACAGAAGAGGCACTAAAAAAACAAGTGGATAGAATGGCTTAGATGACATCAGCTTTATCATAGCCACTACAGTGTGATCCAATGGGTGCATGAATGGAGTAGCATTGGGATATAAGCTAGGCATCACCCACCAGCATAAGCTCCTATTCACCAAGGTTGATCTTGTTATTATTGTCATTGCCTAAGTGTGCAATCTGCTGGCAACAGAGGTCAATGCTGAGCCCCCAAAATGGCACTGTCCCTCAAGGAAACCAATCAATCATTTGATGGCAGTTTTTTTACTTTAGGTCTTTCCACTCTGGAAAAGACATCAATACCTATTGAATAGATGTAATCAGAGTTTGAGTTTGCCTTGCCTGTCCCCAGGTCTTAAGCCTCAACTACTGTTTAAGGGGTCACAGAGTATGTGATCTGCTGACACAGGATCCCACAAAACATTGTATCTGACCAAAGAACCACTTTACAGCAAGGAGGTTCAGCAGTCGGCACATGATCATGGGATTCTATCACTTGTTCTTATCACATACCACCTGAAACTGCTGGACTAATAGATCAATAGAATAGGCTTTTGAAGGAGCAACTCAGCCAAATACTCTATATGAATGGGCCACCATTCTCCAATAAGCAATATATATACATACATACATGCTAAAATAATGACCATTGCCTGGTGTTGAATTCACTATGGGTAGAATACACGAGCCTGGGAACCCAGTCACTCCAGGTTCCCGAGTCAAGAGACCAGCAGAAAACAAAAAGAGCTGCCATCCTGGCAAGGGTAATTGGCCACAGCATTAGGAGGAGGTTGGCTGCTGTTACACAGTGGGGCATCTGTAGGCACTCCCTTGCCCAATTTTGATGTAAATGGACAATGGAGTAGTCGCAGCCTAAGAAGGGCATGGAGACCAGGGTCTCAGATCCCTCAGGAAAAAGCATCTGAGTCACCCAACTAAGAAGCAACTTAAATCAGCAGAGGTGCTAGCTGAAGGTGA
This sequence comes from Balaenoptera borealis, assembly GCF_965194805.1. NCBI lineage: Eukaryota > Metazoa > Chordata > Mammalia > Artiodactyla > Balaenopteridae > Balaenoptera > Balaenoptera borealis. Next base: position 109,752,333 of record NC_138862.1, on the reverse strand, counting down.
GGAGAATCTAGACTAGGTGGTAGAGGAGGAAGACTGTATCAGCTTTCTTGTTGCTGCTGTAATGAATTATCACATATTTAGAGGCTCAAGAATTTGTGTTGACAAATTAATTTTCTTACAGTTCTGGAGGTAAAAAGTTGAAAATGAATCTCATTGGGCTAAAGCACGGATAGTTCATCTGGAGGCTCTGAGGGGAGAATCCAATTCATTTTCTTTTCTAGCTTCTACAAGTTATGTGCATTCCTTGACTCATGGCCTCCATGAGCCTCCATCTTCAAAGTACATCACTCCAACCTCACTTCCATCATTCCATCTCCTTCTTCTGCCTCTGACTTTCTTGCCTGCCTACTGCAAGGATCCTTGTGATTATACCAAGCCCACCCAGATAATAGAGAACAATCTCCCCATGTCAAGATCCTGAACTATATTACATCTGAAAAATCCCTTTTGCCATGTAAGATAAAATCCATAGGTTCTGGAGTTCAAGATGTGGACATCTTTGGGGAACCATTATTCAGCCTACCACTGAGACGATGAGTACCAGTTGCAGCACTGATACCAGCTGGAGTGGTAGAGATTAATCAGCACCTCCGAGAAGCTGTTTCCGTATGGGAAGAAATTATTATATAAAGCAAATAGATTCACATGGTGCCAGGGATAGACTGTGGTGGAGACTATGCTACACGGCCAAATCCCCTGCCAGGAAAAAGACACTCATTTTCTCAGCTGGTTCATAGCCAAGCCTGCCTGCCAAAACTGTCCTTGGTCAAAGGAAATGGCCTCACCCAAGATTTTGTTTCTCTCTTGGAGCAGTCATTTTAAATTGGGTCCCTGGAACCCAGTTACCACAGAACTTATATAGATGACATTGAGAAATGTAGTAAACCATGCCTAAACAATCATTTAACAACAAATAGCAAAGAGATTTTCATTTGAATGAAACAAGCCTCAGTAAAAGTTGAAGGTGCAAATCAATGAAAGCACATGGCATATATATGTGTCTTGGTTCATGAACACAAAGGTTCAATAACTTCCATGCTAAGAGAGTACTGAATTATTAGGAAATTTTGAAAAACGTGCCTTGGAATGAGGCTGTAGTGAACAGAATAGTGTCAGTGAGGTTGTTGACCCAAAGGCATATATTCGAAGATTTCTAACTAGCAAAGTTGAGCAGCTGTCTATAAGGATAAATCACTTCACACTGGTCGTAAATTCAGCTGATATGTTAATATATTAGGTATAGGTGTGTCAGTTAGGAACCTTCTTATTACTGTGAACCTCTTGAAGCTAATAATTTCTTATTTCATACCACTTCACTAAAAATAAAGAAATTTTTCAACTGGAAATTTTATATATTCAAATTCCTATGTATGACATGAAGAAAAATTTATTCTCTAAAAAGGAGATTTCCTCCAGTAAAGGGAAAAAACTGAATTAGTAGTTAACTGCTTCCTTCAGCAGATATTCAAAAAGACAAAGCAAAACAAACAAACAAAAACAAAAAACAAAAAAAACCAACCTTTTTAATTCTTTTAATGATGTAATTGAATAGTTTAAAGCTTTTTGGTGAAGAATCAGCTTTGAAGTTAGGGTTTTCCTTATTCACATTCCAGGAAACACCCTGTTCTTATGAAATATATATGTGTTCATATGTATGTGTTTATGCTTGAGCACAACATTGGGTTAGTACCCATGCATATTAAAATGAATATCTTCCAAGGACCAGATCTATTTAATAGCAAACCCATCAAGTTGAGTTTAGAGATTCATTCTCACAGTGACCTGGTCATTGTCACTTTTAAAGTAATTTATCCTAAAGTGGTGGGCATGTCAAAATGGAGGAGTAGGACAATGAAAGAGCCACGCATTGTGCTGCTCCAGGTCTAGTTATCAGGATGGATCACTCTCACTCAGCCATAGACACTACACCTCCACATCAACATCCATTAACCTTTCAGTCACCCTTTTCTATGCTGCAAGCAGTCTTCAAGGAATGGCCCACTGGCAAAAGGGAATGTGGAACCTCTGAAATAAAATGGTTGGTGGTGGGAAGAGTGGATTTGGCATGAAAGTAGAAGCATGAAAGAGTGGATTTTGGCATGAAAGTAGAAAGAGAGAAGAAGGGAGACATCTTATGGCAAAGGATGGACCATTTCTCTTCCCCTTTAGAGACAGTATAACATAGTGGTTACGAGCATGGGCTCTTGGGTCAGACTGCCCAAGCTCAAAGCTATGTTCTGGTCTTATCAGCTCCGCAATCTTGGGCAATCACTTCTCTCTCTATAACTCAGTTGCCTAATCTTTAAAATTGGAATATTATTAATATTTACCTCCTATAGTCATAGTTGTGAGGATTAAATGAGCTAACATACAGGGAAAGGATTTACAACAGTGTGTGGCACATAGTAAGTACAGATAAAGGTTAGCTATTACTGTTTATTATTTCTCTTAAGGATACCAGAACCCTAAAAGCCAGCCTTGGGTTTATAGCTTACAGAGAATTACAGATATTGCCTTCTATGGTTACAATTTTTATACATTTATTCCACAACCACTAAATAACATACAGCACAAAAAAGATGACATAGTTACTCCTCGGTTATAGTCACATTCTACATTGGCATCCATACTGATAATCCTTTATATTTGTATCACTCTTTTCACTTTAAAAACCACACCTATATGCATACCTCATTTATTTTACCATTCCAAGAATCTCCAAAGTCAAGACACTAACACTAACAACAACAACAAAACCAAAAGCTGTCCCAGAGATGATAATATCACTGGGGTTCCCAGCAGAAGCAAGTATAAAACTACTTTGAGGGATAAAACACTCAACCCTCAAGCAATTCAGTATTCACACAAGTAAAATCCTTATTTAAACACAACTAAAAATTTCATATTTATAAAACACTCAAGGAAATAAGAGACTGAGTCTCTAATAAGCAGATTAGATACTCAAAAATTTTAAGTAATAGAATTATTGATCTCAAATTATGCAATTATATGTTCAAAATGATTCAGTGTATAAAGGAAAATTATTTTTATGAACAAAGACCAAGTCACTTTAAAAAGGACCTGAAAGATGTCAAAAAGAACCGAATGAAACTTAGAATGGAAACCAGATGAAACTTGGATGGCAACCAAATTCCAACCCCCAAAGACTCAATGGATTGGAATATAGAGCTGAGGAAACGAAAAAACAAAGTATCACATAGAGATGGAAAATGTAAAAGATGAAGAGACATAGAGTTACAAAACATTTTTTTCCTGCGATGAGAACCTTTAAGATCTACTCTCTCAGTAGCTTTCAAATATGCAATACAGTGTTATTAACTGTCATCACAGGGGAAAAATTTGTAACTTTGATGGTGATGGATGTTAACTAGGCCTATTGTGGTGACCATTTTGCAATACATACAAATATCAAATCATTATGTTGTATACCTGAAACTAACATAATGTTATATGTCAGTTATACCACAATTAAAAAGAAAGACATGGATAAAATAGCATAGAATATAAAGGATATGAGGGCAATGCTTTTTGTCTGCTTTGTTTACCATTATATTCCCAATATCTAAAAACATTGCTGGAAGATAGTAGGTACTCAAAACATATTTGTGGAATGCATAAATAAGTAAATAAATAGGATTTCCAGAAGGAGAGATTAGATGGAAAAGGCAATATTTGATATAATATTTAAGAACTTTCCAAGTTTGATAAAAGGCATAAAACTCAAAATCACAAAACACAATGAGGGTTAAGTAGAAATACACAAATAAAACCACATCTAGACACATAATAGTGAAAATGTATAACACCAAAGACACAGAGAAAATATTAAAATAGAAAAAAGTAGATTATGTACAAAGGAATGACAAACTGACGGCAGATTTCACAACAGCAATAGTATAGATTACTGAGGAATAAAAAGACTACAAATCTAGAAATCTATATCCAGGTAATTATTCAAAATTAAGGGCAAAATAAAGACAAAAAGTCTGAAAAACAGAAAAACAAACATTGAGAGGGTTTATTACTAACAGGCCTTCACTGAAGGGGCTTTAAAATGCATACTTCAGAAAGTAGGAATTTGGATTCAAAAGGAAAAAAAAAAAGAGGAAGAGAATAAAAAAAAAAAGAATGGTGAGAAAAGAAACAGTATCTTAGGTACTCAAAGTAAGCATTGGCTGAATTTAAAAAAACAAATCAGTAATTTTAAAGAATAGTTTTGAGGGCATTAAACAAGGTAGAATAAAAGTACTGCTTAAGAATATGTAAGATGAGTATTAAAGTATTCCAACTTCCTTGTGGTAATAGGAGGAGAATAGAGCCACTGCATAACTTTAGACAAATTCATTATAATTTATCAAATGTAAGAAGATGTCAATTATAAGACCTACCATTATGAAGAAAGAGAAAAATGTGCCATTTAATTGTGAGTTACATCATGCCTCAAAGAAAATCTTATGCACGACATGAATTCATTTCTTTGAAATTTCTTTCATCTATTCTAAGGGAATTGCCTGTTTCTTCTGCTTTCAGTTGCACTACTTACTGTATTTTAATAGGCAATCTTTTACAAATACCTCAATAATAAAAAGGTGTTTTTATTTTGTTTTGTTTTAGTTTCCATAAAGTTCTCGGTTACTGTTTTGCAAGAAAAGATGGAATTTCTATCTTGCCCCCAGTGATGAATATTTCATTCACTAATACAAAATTTATACCCTGGTCCTCTCTTTCCATGCCTTTCTGCATTGCTAATAAGTTTTTGTTTCAGTGCCACATTATATTTAGAAGTTTTGAAACATTTTAAATGTATATTTAACTCAATATTGGTAATAATAATGCACATAAGTCAGTTGGAATGTTAACAATATGCAAAGCTATGATAAGTTCATGCATACGTGGGCAATGACAACTATATTATGCCTATTGCCTGGCCCATAGCAACTGTCAGATTGCAATAAATTATAAAATGTATACTTGTTTCAGAGATATAGATATGTGAAAAGTATCTTAGAATTGATGAAATATAGTGACTATGTTTGCTAAAATTTTAAAGGTAACTACTAAGAGTCTAGAAATAGAAATTTTAAATTTTTAAACACTTCTCTTAGCAATTGGCAGTCCAAGCAAAAACAATTTTATTGAGGCTATAGAAAATTTGAACAACATAATTAACAAGAATTCTTTAATTGACAAGCTTAATGTCTTATGCTCAATGATTAGAAAATATGCATTCTTCTTGGGCACATATGAAACATGTAAAGAGGCAGGCAGTATAGTGTGGTGCTAAGAACAGTTTCTGAAGCCAGACTCTCTGAACTTGATTCTTGGCTCTACAATTTACTAGCTATATAATCTTGGACAAGTGAAATTATTAAACTCTCTGTGTCTCAGTTTCCTCATCTATAAAATGGGGATAATATTAGTATATTTATCTCAAAAGTTTAGAAAGGAATAAGCATATTAACTTGTAATAAGCTCTTAGAACAGTTCCTGGAACAAAGCAACTGCTACATAAGCATTAGCTATTACTATGTACACAAATTAGCCATAAGCTATGCTACAAAGCAAGTCAACCATTTCCAAACAATTGGTATCATGCAGTTAACATTCTCTGACTACAATGCAGTTAAATTTTAACTCAACAAGATTACAAATATTCTTTGGGACATTAAAGAACAACCTTCTAACTTACTTATGATTCAAAGAGGAAATCACAATCAATAAAGTATTTAGAATTCATAATGAAAATACTATGTCTCAGAAACTTGTAGGATGAAGCTAAGTGGTACTTAGCAAGAAATCTATCATCTTAAGTGCTTATATTAAAAAATAAGAAAGTAAAAAAAGCAATAAACTAATCATACAACTGAGGAGATAAGTTAAAAAAAAAAAAAAGCAGAATACAACCAGAGAAAGAACAAAGAGGAAAATCATAAACCTTAAAAAAGAAATTAATAGAAAGAAAGATCCTATATAGATGCTAAAAGCTTTAAAAAAAGATAAAACTCTAAAAATATTGATAAAAGAAAATATCAGTGAAAAAGAGCATTTAAATACAGATGCAGCAGAACACACACACACACACACAAAATAATGCAAACATTTTTATGCCAATCAATTTGAAAACTCCGATAAGATGTACAATTTCCTAGAAATTATATTTTACCAAAAGTGACTAAAGCAAAAATCCTTCCATTTTCTTCAAAGAAATTGAATCAGTACCTCAAAAATCTACCCCAGAAAACCAACCAAACAAACTCATGGTGCCCCGAGGGTGTTCTGTGAGATCAAGGAATAGATCATCACCACCTTATAAAACTGTTGTATATAATAGAAATGTGGAGATATTTCCCAACTCATTTTATGAGACTAGTATTTATACTTTGATACCAAAGCCAGGTAAAATTAGTAGAAGAAAGGATAATTATAGGCCAAGCTTACAGTTCCAAAACTCCTTTAAAAATATGAAACCAAATCAGGAAATGTATTAAAATAAATGTAAAATTTTATTTTATCCCAGGAGTGCAACAATGGCTTTATAGTTTAAAAATCTATTACTGCAGTTCACCACATTAACAGATTAAAAGGGAAAATTGGATTATCTAGAAAGAGCAGAAAAAGCAGTTGATAAACTTTAACAGTTCTTAGAAAAATACGAATAAAAGGGAACCTCCTTAATCTGACAAAAGGTATTAACCAAAAGCCTGGAGCAAACGTTATACTTACATTGCAAAGTCAGAAAGCTTCCTTTAAAGAAGGAAAAAAGTATATAGGCTATTCCTATTCTATTCAACATTTTTCTCTAGAGCTAGTCAGGACAAGGAGACAGAGAAATCAAATAAAAGGCATAAGAATTGAGAAGAAAGAAACAAAACCATCATTACTTTAAGATAATGATTGTATATATAAAAAATTCCAAAGAATGTGCTTCTCTTTTCTTAAAAAAATCCTTTCTTGGACTCCCTAATTCTTTCTAATTACCACTCCATTTCGCTGTTCCTCTTGGTAGGAAAATGCCCAGAGTTGTCACGGCTCATTTTCTCCAAATCTCCTCCCATTCTGTCTTAAACTCCAATCCAGTTTTCACTCCTCTCTACCCAATGATACTGTTTTTGTCAAGTCACAATGACCTTCATGTGCTGGAATAATGGTCAGTTCTCAGTCCTCATCTCACTTGACCTATGAGCAGCATTTGACATCGCTCTGTCCTTGATAGTGTCCACTTGGCTCTCAGGACATCATGCTCTTCTGACTTTCTTCCTCTTTCACTGGACCTTTCTCTCAGTCTACTTTACTCGTCCTCCTTCATCATCTTTTTGATCTTTGTGCGCTGGACTCAGCCTTTGGACTTTCTTCTTCTCTGTCTACACTCACTCCCTTGGTGATCCCATCAAATCTCAAGGCTGCTGAGTTCCAAAATTAAAATGTCCAGCCCAGACTTCTCTCCTCAACTCCAGACTCATATATCCAACTATCTACACTATATCTCTGCTCAGATGTCTGACAGCTCAGACTTTACGTGTCCAAAGAACTCTTGATCCCTTTCTACCTCTCCCCCAAATCTGTTCCTCCCAGTCTTCTCCATTTTTCTTAACAACAATTTTATCATTCTAGTTTTTGAGACCAAAAATCTTCGAGTCCTTTCTCTCTCTCTTTTTACATGCCGTACCCATATCAACGAATCTTGTTTGTACCACTTTCAAAATATATCCAGGATCTGAACACTTCTTATCACCTCTATTGCTCCAAGAGTCTCTGTTGTTTCTTATATCTGGATTATTGCAGAAGCATGTTAATTGGCCGCCCTGTTTCCACTTTTGCCTTTTTGCAGACTCTTTTCAAAACAGGAAAAGGAAAGTCAGATCATGTTACTTCTCTGGTCAGAACTCTCCAACTCTCTGCCCAAGGACCTATGTGATCCAGCCTGCCCTTTCCTTCTGACCCGATCTCCTATGATCTTTCCACTTTGCTCCCTCTGCTGCAAGCACACTGACCTCCTTGCTGTTCCTCAAAAACTCTAGGCTGCCCTCAACTTAAGGACCTTTGTACTTGATGGTTCCTCTACCTGAAATGATTTCCTGCAGGTAGCCACAGGTAATGCTCCCTCATTTCCTTCAAGTTTTGCTTTAATGTCAGCTTCTTAGTATGGCCTGCCTTGTCTGCTCTACTTAAAATTTCAAACCTCCAATTTTATGTCCCCATTCTGTTTTATTTTTCTACATAGCACTTATCCTCTTCTACTATACTACATATTTTCCTTATTTCTTTTATTTTCTGCCTCACCCAATTAAATGCATGAAGGCAGAGTTTTTTGGTGTTTTTTTTTTTTTTGGTCTATTTTGCTTACTCCTATGTCCTCAGCATAGAAGTGTCTGGAACGTAGTAGGTATCTAATAAATATTTGTTGAATAAATGGAAAAAATTTATAAGCAATAAGAGAGTTGAAGGAGTTTACTGGACATGATATTACTATACAAGTGTCATTTATGCTATTATCACCTCAAAAATAGTTGGAAAATATAATTTTTTAAAAGGGTACCATTTATAACTTCAGCTAAAAACGTAAAATATTTATAAATTTTAAAAAATGTACAACACTCAAGAGCCTTAAGGAAAAAAACTAAAACCTTATTGAAAGATATTGAAGAAGATCTAAATAAATGGACAGATGAACATTATCTACAGATAAGAAAACAGTACCATAAAGATGTTAATTTTCTTCAAATTAATCTATAGATATAATGAAATTCCAATCAAGATACTGACAGAATTATTCATGAAAATTGAGAAGCTTAATACAAAATTATTAAAGAACAGAAATGAATCAAAACAATTTTAAAGAAAGAGTTTGGAGGATACTCATCCTATCGGATATCAAGATGTTACAGTAAAAGGCAAGCTATATTTGGAGTAAGAGACCTGCAACATGCACAAAGTGACAAAGGATTTGTAGAAAAATATACAAAAAAACTCCTTTAACAAGAACAGATTCTTTTTAAACCTCAAGAGAAAAATGGAAAGGAAAAAAAAAAACTCAAACCATAAAGAGGTGCTTTACTGAAAAGAAAACTCAAATGGCAAATAGCAAATAAACATATGAAGAAATGGTCAGACTCCCTAATAATGAGAGGAGTGAGAGTTTAAATAACAATCAGACACTGCTTCACTTAAACTGACACTTTAAAAATCTGATAAAAGCAAGCATTGATCAGGAAATAAAGCCACTGGGACTCTCATACTGTACATGTCTGATGGGAATGTAAATTGGTAAAACCACATTGGAGAGCAATTTGATGGTTTATCAGAAAATTGAAAGTATACAAAACCCCAAAATTAGTTGTTTCACTACAGATTGTGTACACTAGATATGAAGCACATTTGCCAAAATTGTTAATTATAAGAATGTTCGCTGCAGCACTGTTAAAATAGTGAATGTCCATCCAAAAAAAGACTGGATAAATAAATTGTGGCATAGTCATTTGATGGAATACACTATTGCACTGAAAACAAAAGAATTGGAACTACATGTACTGACATAGATAAACCTCAAAAACATAATATTGAGACTTATGACACTATTTATATAAAGTTTAAAAACATGAACTACAGTGCTATAAATCATTTTTGAGCCATGCATATGTAGCAAAGAAATAAAAACACGTATGGATAAATACCACAACAGGATATTGGTTTCCTTAAGAGAGGAAAGGGAGGAGCATTGGGTTAGAGAGACACATGCAGGTGATAACAATTTTATTTAATTTCTTAAATTTGGTGATTTTTGTGTACCTAACATTTTTTTATTGTTAAAAAAATTAAAGAGAACTGGAAGACGGGTAGATCGATTAGGCATGGGTGAGCATCGTGGGAAAGGTGGTGCTGAGAGTATGAGAAGAGGCTGAATGGATAGGGAGAGAGTCTCACCTGGGTAGTCTGGAAAGAGGGAGCCTAGGTAGTCCAGATAATACTTGAAATGAAAAGACAAGTATAAGGTGTATTTGGGAACTTAGAATTTTGAGTGAGAAGTCACTTTCTCAAATCAAGCCTGAGGATAAAATATTTTCCAGCTCTGTTTTAGAGTAACTGATGGAAAAAGAGGGCATGGACTGCAGAGCAGAGTCTAGTAACATTCGATTGTTTTATGAGTCACTTTGGGGGAAGGATTAAAGGCTTGCTTACTGAATCTTCAGATTCTGCAAAGCTGGGAATGATAACTAATATATTGGACAGAATCATGGTTTTTTAAAAGGTATGGACATTCTGGAATGAGGGCCTAAAGATAAGAATATTATTTCAATGGTTAAAATGTGACATTCTATACTTAAACATTTTTTTCAAGTTATCTAATTACAAATCTTGATTTAACCTGAGGGTCTTGGCACATCAAAGGATAAATGTGGCCAATTATGTGATGTTACTATTGAAAAGAAGTTTTAGAAACAGAGTATCTGACTAGAATCAGCAACTGTTCCAAGCAATTGGTTCAAGTATCAGGCAATGATAAATTACAATAATAAATTTAAAAGGTTCCAGGGGAGGGTAACCAAAATTCTGAGAACATAGGCTACAAAGAGGCATCCTCCAAAAATCTGGAAAAAAGATTGCCCTTTGAGGATTAAACAAACAAAAAAAAACCACTTGTATGAGTGGGATTAGCTAACTACAGGGCTAACGCAAGACACTACCTATACATGGGTGACTTTACAGGTAAGTTAAATACAATCTCAGGGAGGTAGGGCTAAAATGTGATTATAATAGAAGAAGAAGACGCCTAATCAGTAATAATATTACTTGTCTAGAGAAAGACAGTAAATAGAGTTGGGGAGAATAGCATGGAACACACAATAATTCTGACGGACGTGAGTTATACTTTTCTTTATAAATCACTAAGTCACCATTATGTTTCAGACTTCTGATAGCATGATTTAAATAGCATTTCTCATGTACTGACAAAATTGAGTTTCCACACCAGAGACTGGTGTAAACTATTCCTGCTACAGGCCCTTCTTGGTCACGGAAAGACATAAGGATATTCAGCTGGGAAGAGAAGCGGAGGTGAGACCTGATACCTATCTGCACATGTTTAAAGTTCTTCTTGTAGGAACAGAGGTTAGATTCTCTTGATTGTTGAGGGCAGATAATAGAACAAAGAATAGTAGAAAGAAAATACATAGACTGCGATTTTACTAGGCCAAAAGGAGGAACACACTAACAATTTGAACTTCCAACAGTGAGACAGCTATCTCTTTGACGGTTAGGATTCTTTGTTCATAAGCAGCAGAAAAAGTTGGGATAACTGTAGCAAAATAAACAAACAAATAAAATAATTAAAAGATATGAGGTGGCTTGCAGATTTGAAGGGAAATTTGTAGTATCTAGCCTTAGAAAGGCAATGACTGAGGCAGCTATAGTCACAGAGGGACAGAAAGCAAGGACTGTTTCTTTGGGACACCATCATCATGATAGCTCACCCTTTGCTGATTTCTTTCCTAGAATTACTGGGAAAGAAAATCTGATTGGCATAGCTTGGGTCAGGTGTCCCCACTCCTGCCTTCCCCGCTCCCTGGCAAAGGCAAAGTAGAAAACCTTGACTCAAGGCCCCATCAGGGAAGGCTTCATGCGATGGGAAGGGGCAATTTACCAAAGGAAAATGGAGGAGCAGGAAAAAAATATCAGAAACCTACTATGTCCCCATCATTGCAAAAACAGAAGGAGAGGCCACGTATTTGTCGAGAATCCTAAAGAAGGGACTTCTGTTCTGGAAGGAAGTTGGACAAGACAGTTTAGAAGGTCCTTCCAGTTCTATGTTTCTAAAGAGGAATTGAGAAGTGGAATTGATTACTGAGATCCAGGGTCATTAGGAAAGCCCTAAGAAGGAATATTTATCTGATCTTGGTTATAAGGGAAGGATGGGATGCAGCTAACAGGGAAGTAACCATAGAGTAGGCATGGTGGTTCAGGGGACTGATCACTGGCATTGGTCATTGAATGTCATGGGTATTGAGGCATCATGGAAACACTTTGAACAATGGAGAGACATGTAATAAAACCTGGCTTAGGAAATTTAAGCTGGTAACTGTTAGTAGATTGAACTAGAGAATGGCAAGGCCAAAGGCAGGGAGATCAATTGGTTTGGGAGCCTAAGCCAAGGTGATAGCAGCAGGAAGGGAAGAGAAGCAGCAGATGAGAGGCATTTCTCATGCAGTGCCTACAGAATTTACAGGAAAAGGCGAGAATGAGAGAAAGAGGTCAAGAATGACTCCAGGTTTCAAACCTGGAGATCTAGGAAAAGGGTAGTATAACTGGAAGAAAGGTGACAAATTCTAATTTAGATATATTGAATCTGAGGTGATGGATATCAATTAGTACGAGCTTGAAATTTAGCGAGAGATATGAAGGCTGAAAACAGATCCCGGATTCCCCCATGTAGAGGTTGTACTTGAGGATATATGAATAGATGACTTTCTATAAGAAAAGAGTATAATGCAAAAGGGCAATTGAGTCCTTTTAGAAAGAGGCAACCACTAAGAACTAGAACCACTAGAAATCATTTCAGGAATAATGAAACTTGAACTGGCTTTTAAAGGAGGGGAGGTGGGAAGGAATGCCAAACAGGGACATGTTTATAACTAGGATTGATCAGCAAATTTCAAAACTGGATTGATCAACATGATCCCTGCATTTAAAAATTGGAATGATCTGCATGATTTCTCTAAGAAAAATTATTCTTTTTATTCTGCCACCTATCTACTCTGTGCCATGGTTACAGATAGAGAATGGAAGAAATGGGATGTGACAGAAATTAGTAGATGAAGATCTCAGGAGAACTACTAGCTCTCCAGACCTATTAGTCTCGTGGGTTGCTAAGTGGAGGGCTTAAAGTATGGACAGTGCTCTTGATGACAAAGGACATGGCAGCCTTAATGGTTAAAAGTGGGGACACATAACAGAACTCACCAGTCCTGAAATTCTGAATTTGACATCTGTGAGACAAAGCAATTGATGAAGGAACAGAAGAAATCACTGACACTAGTGACCTCTAGTGGAAATAGGCTTCAGGGAAATATAGATACAGATACCTAGATATGCATATACATATACATATTTTCCATTAGCTTAGATAAAATCAGTAGCACATTCAGCCAGTTTATTTCCAGAGGAGTGTGAAGGAAGGGACTGCTGGAAATAGCACACAAATCCTACCCAGAAAGCGGAAATGTACCAGGAATACTTTGTTTTCTGAGTCAGACTAAGTTGATTAATTTTCTGGACACGTAATGGCTGTCAAAGACATTACCTGGGAAAAGAATAGTGTTTGGGCAGTGACTTCACTTGTCACTGGGCGGACTTGGCACGTTAATGGCAGCCAGCAAGAGAACGTGCTGACAGATTTGAGGAGGAAGCAGCACTGGTTGCTGTGCCTTTTAAGCATCTTTTCATTATGACATAGAAGAAAGCTGTTATCGCTGAAATATGTACATATTTGCTATTCAGTATTTTATGGCTCCAGTCCTGTCTCTTTCCTTTGCCTGGTGGGTGTTTGTGCCAAGTGTTGGCAAAAACACTGTTGAGCTGGGAGGATGGGAGGGCATAATTGGTGGCCTTGGCCTTTGAAATGGGACCAACCTCCAAGCACAGTCAAGAAGGTCAACATCAGACCACGCCAGGCAGTCCACACGCACTCTCTTTCAGAAGTGCTTTCAGGATATATAATCTTGACAGAGGAAAAGCGAAGGAATGGGAGGGTTGATGGAGATTTTAGGTTTGTCTGATCACACTAGGGGCTAATAACGGGTGAGTTGAATTAAATGGGTGGGGGGGGTGTAGGAAAAGGATCAAAGGAAAGGTTAAAAAAATGGAGATTATACAGAAGCAAACAGAATCAGCGTTATTAAGCCCTGGGCAACTGTCACTTCTGGCAGCAGAGTGATAGTTGTCCTGGTCTCGTATTACCTGTGTGGCAGGAGGTGTCACCTTGCCTTCTTTCATTATTTAACCCCCATCTCACACCCTGCTTTGTTTACTGATGCTCTTGTGCAGCTTGGTGGGTCTGCTTTCCCCCAGATTTGCTCCCTCTCCTCTCCATGTCATTTCAAGGATATAGAAACAACCTTTAGACAGCCTTTTGTGAGAATTCCACTCTGGTCTGCAATTTCCAGAGTTCTGGTCTCTGTGAATGGGCGAAAGGTGGTCTGGCTGCTCCCGAAGTCAAAGACTTCCCTGGTATTATTTCTTAGATGCCAGCTAAACCACAGAGAAGAGTTAAGAGAGACCAACATGAGTGGTCCTTCCTCTTTCCTCTGCAAAGATCTTTTTCCCCAGGATATGTAGTCGTTTAGCTCCAGAATAGGTCATTTCAGGGGACTAGGCTAAGAATGAGTTTACTTACTGAAGATGAGCTGATGATTTTAATTTGCTCCAAGGCTTCTGTCAGGCTGCCTTCAATCTCAGAGTCATCTAAGGAGAAGAGGTCGCCGGCTCGTGAAAGATCTTTTTGTCCCAAGACCAGTCTGAAGAGTTGATGCATGCTGAGGAGTCTGATAATCAGTGGACTGTCTGCAGGCCCAGGACCATGTGTCTCCGTCACCAGAGGTTAGTGAGACAAAAACATGTAGCAGGACATAGACTTCGTATTCCTTGAAAGGTCATTTTTCTCCAGACTTTGAGGTCTTCTTTGACACTCTCTGCAAGAGAAACAAATGACACAAGATAGCCTTTAGTAGGATGGCATGAGCTCAGAATGTGAACGTGGTGCCCAGAAGAGAGGAAAACAAAGACATTTGGAAATGTGCATGGGATCACAGATTCTGGCTTGATGATCTTCAAAAGAACTCTTTCCGTATTTTGTCTCAAACAGTCCTGTCAAAAATGATTATATTTCTCCAGAATTTAATTTGAGCCTCAAAAAGCAGCTTAAATCCCCTACTTTTCTCCTTTCTATATCCTTTCTATATCCTCTCCTCTCCCTGCCACAAGGAAACAAGTGGACCAGCAACAAATATGCCCAATACTTGCCATATTTTCCCCAAACAGATTCCCATGGGAACCAAACAGAAAAGGGCAGTGAAAGGAAGATAGAACACAGGAAACACCTTTTAGACCCACTGCCTGTTTCCTGGATGTGGAAACTGATACTTAACTTACCTTCTTGGCTGGGCTTCTTTGCTGTATTGACAACAGAAGCTTCCTGAACCTCAGTCCAGAAGGTGCCCTATTCTTATGTACTCTCTAAACAAATGGCTATGAAATAAAGAACTCTGCCTGGGAGTACGAGACAAGATGAATCTCTATAGCACGTGAGCGTGAACTTGAACACAGAGCTTGAAGGTGAGAATGTTGCAATGAAGGCTAAAGAGGAAGGGTTTTAGGATCGGGCAATCCTCCCTCTATTCCCAAAGTTGAAATAATAAAGTCCCATTGTAGTTCTTACTTAATTAACAGCCCACAGAGAGTAAGGCAATGGTACCAATTAAATAACTGATTATTCTCATCAGCTACTTTCTGGGCCCAATAAAACCACAGACCATTTGCCCTGGTAGAGACCTTAGCAGTCATTTCATAACCTTGGGGAGGTTTAAGACTTCTTCGAGGCCTCACGGTAGCTGTGGCAGTGCTCTTCTCCTGATCTCAGGCCAGTGGGTTCCCCCAAAGTTTACATTAGAGTGGAGTCACCTCATACATACAGGTAACTTACAAATGCAGCCACTTGTTCCAAGAGTGAGAGCTGAGAGTGGTTTATGTAACATAAGCGATTCTGCCCAGCATTTCAGTCTGAATGTGCTCCCCAGAATGAGTGTGAAAAGGGAGAGTCTGCTGCTCCCTTGGGTGTCCCCCCGTGAGCTATCACTGTGGCAGCACCTCTCTGTGCCGAAAGCAGTTTTAAAGTTTAAAGATACATACTCTCCATACAACATGCTCTCAAAGCACAAGCCAAATCCCTCATCAGGCACTTAACTAAAGAAGCTATCTGTAGTATTCCAAATGGTGCAATTTATAGGCCATTGAAGAGATTTCAAGAGTAGTATTGCCTGCATGCAACTTTTGCACTACCTACCAGCTTTAGAAAAATGACGCCCAGTACTTACATATGCTTGTCTATATGCCAGATCCTGGATGCTTTGTAAACATTAACTCATTTAATCCTCATAACAATTGTATGAGGATATTTCATTCCTATTTTACAGGTGAGGAACACAAGGCATTAAATAACTTGTCTAAGCCACATAGCTAGTAGATTAGAGAGCTGGGATCTGGACCCAGAGACTCCCGTGCTAGGCTCCCAGTTCATAACTGCTGTGGACTGATGATGACACATAAGGCTCCACGTGAGGCTACCGTTAAGAGTGGAAACCTCATGAGTAACATTTGAGGATGAAGATATGGGTAGGGTCATAAAGCAAGAAAATGAATTCCTCTTGCCTCCTACACTGACCCTGCATCCTTGTCCATCTACACCCTGGGATTTAGGCCAACCAGAGAGCAGGAGGGTCACAAGGAAGAGAGGCTTAGAGGGCGAGAAAAGAACGACAGGGGTGGGGAAGGTTTCAGGGGACGGGGAGAGAGGAGAGTGAGGATCCTACAGAGTACCTTTGCATCCTGGCAGATGTGGAGGGGTGAATTACAATATCTACAAGAAAAATCAGGGCAGTGTTTTCCTGAATTTTCCCCTGCTCTCCTCGCCCTCCCCCACCCAGATATTTGCAATGACAGAGTCTCCGTGAAATAATATTCAGGAAAATAAGGTATTGGATGGAAACTAATTCACCTTGACCAGTCAGCTTGTGGGTCACTATCAGGCACTTCTGGAAGCAGATTGAGCTGCCCCAGACGTAGCAGAGCTGGAACTCTGAGAAGGAGCAGAAATACGTGCTGGGAGAGAGGGGCACCCACAGGGTTCTCCTGGGCTCCTTCTTTTCTTTTCACACTTGCAGTGACACCTGGTGTGGAGTCCCACACTCATGCTTCCAACTGCAGCTGTTACTCTTGTGTGTCCACCATGTGCAACATTGTTGTTCAACACATAGCCATATATGAAAACTTTCACACATCCAGGGGTGGAGGAGGGGGAGAGGAGACTTGTACCAAATGTTCTACATTACAAGGATGACCCAGAGAAAAGTCCCCGAGGTACTACAAAAGGAAGTTTGGGGAAGTACGAGGGAGAGAGAGATCTCTCCTAGGGGAAGATGATAAGGAATGGGTTTGTGGAGGAAATG
Organism: Balaenoptera borealis; assembly: GCF_965194805.1. NCBI lineage: Eukaryota > Metazoa > Chordata > Mammalia > Artiodactyla > Balaenopteridae > Balaenoptera > Balaenoptera borealis. Next base: position 109,735,099 of record NC_138862.1, on the reverse strand, counting down.
GTGTTTAGCCAGAACTTTTAGGTTTCATTCAGTGCATGTGTGCTGAGTACATACTAAGCCACCTGCTTGTCTGGGGCCCCAGATTCAAGTTCCAGCCCAGCCACTCAGTGGTCATGGGGCCTTTGGTTCATGCTCTTCCCTTCCCCAAGCCTCAGTTTTCTCATCTGCAAAATGTGTCTAAGGCACACCTCATCTACCTCATCAGGTTGTTTTGAAGATCAAAGCAGATAACACACAAAAGAGCACTTTGTAAAATAATGACACCACCAGCTGATGTTTAGTGGGTGTTTACCATGTGTCAGGCACTACTCTCGAGAGTTTGCCACATAAAGAGTCACTGAATTCTCACAACAATTCCATGCGGTGAGAAACTGGTGTTCAGAGAGGAAAACAAGCAGTCCAGGGGGACCTGGAGAGTGAGTTGCAGAGTCAGGATTGAAAGCAGTTGGTCTCCCAGGACAAAGCCCCTCTCAGGACTGTGTGTAGGTACATACATGACTGTGCATGGTAATTATTGAGCTGCCTCCCTTCCATCCGTCCTCATGTAAAGAGCACCTTGCATCCTTATCCAGTCCGCCCTTTCCTGGATAAGAATCAACAGGGCATGTCATTTATTTTGCAGCAGCTCTGGTCAATGTTTTGCTCAGGTGTCTGGCTTCTCTTGCTGTTCTCTTTGCAACAGCCCAGAAGGTTAGAGCCAGATCAAATTTTACCTCATCTTCTGAGAAACTCCCTACTCTTATGAATGTCATGGTCCTATGACCTATATGTAGGTGTACATATGCACCCACCGTACACACACACACACATGTATGTACACACACTAGGACACTTCCTATGTACCAAGTTCTTCGCTAGACACTTTCTTCTCAGTTCTCCCATCAACCCTGCAGGTAGATACGATTACCGAAGAGGAAACAGGACTGGTGAGGTTAAACATCATGCCCCAGGTTATACACAGAGCCAAGATTCACATCCAAGTAGGTCAGCCTCCAAATCTTCTACTTTCTATGTTACAAAAACTGGCTTATAAAATTCCTTTTCATCCCCAACTTTGGCCCTCCTAATTTCCTTCCCTAATCTTCAAGAGACCCTAATCTGACGCCCAGGTTCTCATTATTCAGTCTACATTTTTTAAGCAGATGTTGACTGACAAGTCGGGTTTCTGTATGGAGAAACAGACGCCCCAAAAAGAGAAATGATTCTGAACCACGCGCAACACATTTTGGGGAGTCCCAGCTGTCCCCCGCAAACGCGCTTTACCTGCGTGCTACTCCTCAAAGGCGCACTTGCTGCTACTCAGCGGTCTGTTTTGAGACTGGGTGGGAGACTCGGGCAGCGGACTCCAAGGGCACAGGGAGTGGAATCTACTCAGCTCAGTGAACCTGAAGTTGTTCACTGCGGTGCCGGGTTCAAGAATTCTAGGAATGCAGCCCGATGCCACTGGCAGCTCTGGAGCTGGTCAGGTGACAGGCTGCGCCTCACCCAGTGGAGAGTTACCTCTGAGTGAAACGCTCTGTTTCCTGGGGTGAAGCAGAAAGCCTGCTCCAGTAAAGTGGAGTTGTTCTTAACAGCGAAAACAAAACCGCCTGTGTTCATGAAAATCTATACTTTCCCTGAGAAGAATGGAGGGGAAAAAAAAAAAAGCCACGCAGATAACACGGTTTCAATAGGAACTCAAGCAGGTGAATGGGACGGCTAATGGGAGCCATTTCTTAACATCCACCCCCCTCCCCTCCCCGGAAGGGAGGAGAATTGCAGCTTAATTAACACTTCCCTCCCCCTCGAGATTTCACATACAGAGTCTGAAACACTGAGAGTTTGTCCAGGAAGAGTCACAGCTCCTAAAGAAGTCATCCTCTTGCTCTGCCTCTAGATTAACATTGTTGAAAGTTTCAGGATGCAGGAAGTTGCTAATAAACAACAAACTTACTCAACAAAGATGCATACCCTGTTTTTTCCCACTTTATTTGCTGGGAGGTTCTTGAATCAGACTTAGATTGGTACTTTAAATATTGCACCAATACTCAGAGAAAATGTTTATCTGCTTCATCTATTGATACTGCAGAGGAGAAAAAGTTACCGAAACCCTTCCTTACTGTTTCAAAAGTTAGTGACACATTTTTAAAACATGTTTTAAACTATATTATTCTCTAGCTTGTCTAGCTTGTCTGTTCCTATAGTAGGTCTGCTCGTCCCATGGAGTCACCTATCTGCTGACAAAGTGCACAAAAAGCTGTGCTGCAGATAAATTCATCTGCATGATCACCAAGATGTGAACACTGCAGGTGTCTCCCCAGGGGTGCTACCCCATAAAGGTGTGTGCTCAGGGTGGCCACACACCTGCCACTGAACCAGGTCATATGCTTCAGGAGAATAACCTCTTAAATCTTCCTAAACACTTGGTGGTCAGTCTGTTTTTACGCCATGCCCACGTGGAGGACTGTCTCCTTAAAGAGTTTACTTTATAAAAATAGAGAACCTAGTCATCCGTGAGAAGGTATATTCTCTCACTGATAATTTTCTGATACAGTAGCTGTATTCTATTCCCTTTTAATGGAATAGACTATATTTCTTTAGTCTTCCCTCTTCTTCCTCCTCTATTCATTATTCACGGTACTTATCACTAGCTTTTATTCAATTTTCTTTCATTTTTAAATGAGCTTAGGGTCCAGAATTGGACAGAGTATGGGGACCCAGTAAGAAGAGCAGAGTGGTAAGTGTGGGGGGACCTGGGCACATCTGGGCTCAGCTATGCCGTTACCTGCAGTATAAACATGGGCAGATTAATCAACCTCCCTGAGCCTCAGGTTCCCTATTTACACCTGAGGATGGTGATGTGGGTTGTTGGGAGGTTTAAAGAGATTATGTAAAGCATTTCACACACATCTGGCATATAGCAACCACACGAAGAGTGACAGCAATCATATCCTTAATAATAGCATTATTCTTATAGGTCATTCTCCTGTTTACATGTCCCCATGCCATACCTTGTAAATGCTAACGATGACTGTACTGCTACCTGACATTGAATTCACAACGTTAAAGGTGCCTAGGTCTTTTCCATTTGTGTCATATTTATATCCTAGTTGTACTCTCCCCCAATCTTAAATCTGGGTAGTTCATGCACTATCTTGTATGTGTCCCTGTTGATTTCTTGGCAAACTTACCTTGTTCTCTTGGAGAGACAGCTTTACTGTGATGTTGTCCCCACCATGGCCAAACGGTAACAGTGAATTTTTTCACAGAGCGGATATGGACTGAAATACAATGTATCTCAGACTTTTTGTGGCCAGGTAATCCAAATATTTGAGCTTTCTACTTAAGTGTCGCGCTCACTCCCATGTTTATTAGGAAGGAGGGGGGGTATTATTCCCTCCAGGGCACCAGAGGGAAAAGTTCTTTATGACTTTTCAAGGTGACCTATGCTGAATGGGTGCTAATAAGACATTGCTGCTTTACTCTATTATGCATCAGTAGATTCTGCTAAATGAAAACACACTTGAACCAGAGGACTTAATCGCCCAGCTATTGGGATACCACTTTGGGGGGATTTCAATAAACATAACTATCTCAGAAAGCCACATTATTCTGAAGAAATGAGCTTCTAGCTTCCAACTCCAGGTTAGGATATTCTCTGGTTTCTTCACTTCAGATAATTCTAGAATAGCAATATTTACTTACATTATGCTTTGGACAACACTACTGTGCATCAAAAAATTCTCATTTTATTCACCTGTGTTTAAAATGCCCAGTGACTAACTTAGACCCATTTGGGTTCTAGAAACTTTCAATAAAGTTCTCAGATTTTCCCTTGAAAGAAAGGATTAAAGATCCTTTTCAAGGAGCATCTTTTTCACACAGTGTGAAAGAACTACAGGCGTTCCCATGGGAATGGGCCGCATACATTTCAGCCCTTCCCACAAGATGTCTATTGTTCCCTGGGCGTCTCTCGGCTCCCTCTGCTGTGACATGTTGCTACACTTCACTTCTACTGAAAGCCTTTGAGGCTGGGTCATTCCAAATGATGCTAAAGGACTCAACCCTTGGTGTTTTTGCTAGAACTCATACAGTCTAAGTTTGTAGCAGCCTTGTTTTCATAAGCGCATACAAAAATTAGGTTTGGTGACCTGTTTAGGCAAGAGCTCAAAAAAATCTACTTAATTTTGAAAATATATTGCAACTTATGAGAACACAAATAGATAGGAAACATTTCATCAGGAATGAAGGAAACATCTAACAAACTTTCTAAACCAAGACTTTGTGATCTGTCATAATGATTTCAAGGTGTATCAATTTTCATTTGTAAATTTTGACTTCACAAGACACATTTGCTCTGGAATTGATACAAATCTCACCAAAAAAATTTTAATTCCAATTTTCTGGGTTTGTTTTTCCAGAGAACATACCCAGAGTTGCAAATTACAAGGAAAATTCAATGTTAAATGTATCTTTATTTACATTTAAATTTCATATATTAAACAACTGCATGACCAATTCAAATAATGCCCTAAGTATTTTTTTTCTAGTCTTTAAGTTGAAAACATATGTAAATGTCATGGAATTCAGCAGTTGAGTACTATAGCAATTTAAATATGTATTTGAAAAACAAAAAAGTGGCTAGATTCAGTTATGATTTGTAAGGTATCTGAAACATCAAGGGAAAAAAATGACAGCAACAACAAACAATAATGGTGACTGTCCTACCCAGTGACTGTAATGATGCCACTGAATTTTCTTTGAAACTCATAGGCAGAGCCAGTTTCTTTGCTGGTTGCAAAATGTTTCTTGAGGTAAACAAAAGTATGAAATAGAAATGAGCCTAGACTATTACGGAGTAAAACAAAAATGCACATTCTGTGAATCTAGAAGCACAGTTTTCTGCTCCAGAGGCCTAGAGACATGTTTTAATAACCCACAGAGAGGTTGCTTTTTTTTTTTATCATAATAACTGAAAAGCATGCATACATGGCTAGACACACAGCTCCCAAATTCACTTTATCTGCATAATCAGCCACAGCCGCTGGAAGTTTCTCTGCCCCAGTCCGGAAGCCTACTCCTTGCCCCAGTACCGCTTCTGACGTTTACTTTAATTAGCTTTTGTTTTTGCTGAACAAAAGGACAGGAAAGAAGACAGCCATACCTCTTAGCACAGGAAACTCTGGCCATCATAGGAAATAGATGGCAAAATGCTTGATCTTTAGAGCAAGTCGGCAGGAACCCACGACCATGCTCAGAAGCAGCCCAGTCGCCCCTGCCTGGTTCCGTCCTGTCGGCAGGCAGCAGCCGTGTTTTCCTGAGCTGCTTGTCAAGCCTGAGGTGCACTTGATTCCCTCCCCTGGACTCACCATGCTGAATCGAGCAAATGAGTAACTTCTCCTCCCTCTTTCAAACTTCTGCTTAGTGCTAACAACTGGCACAAAGCTTCGCTTATTTCTGCAGTAGATTTACAGAAGCCTCTCGGAGCAGATCCGTAGATTGAAAAGAATTAGAAGATTTGCCTAACAACCAGTAATTTAGGTGCTGTTAATGAATAGCTCACTCTAAGGAATCAAGGAAGTTTTAGGTTAATATCAGATGTGGGGCCTTTTATCAGGCAGGCATCAGTGAAAAGGTCTGGGGAGGGATGGAGGGAGGAATGTAGTGGAATGAGATAATATTTAAGCCAAATATGATAGAAGAAAAATACCACAAGAGAAGGAAAATAACTAGTCTCAATGAGCAAACAATCTAACTATATTAGTATTGCTAGTGAAACCCTGAACAACTGAATGAAGCATCTAGTAGCACTAGAGATCTTTCCAAGCCAGCACTGTCCCTTCTTGTGCCCATCCAAATTGCTAATTCACTTCCTCTTACCATCCAAATATGGAACTCCTCTTCTCAGGCCTAATACACTGAGGATCCCTTACAAGCAGTCTTACATATCCTTACATCTCTCTCTCTCTCTCTCCTTTAAGGAGAGTGCTCTTCAAACCTCTAATGCATAAATTAATTGGTGGTACCCAGTGGATTGTAGTATCTGGAGGCACTTCTCTCCCCTTATGTGCATGACATGGGCTTTCTACACTTATTGATCTGAGCTTTTGCCTACACACAAAGCAATAGAATATTTCTGAGCCTCTTCTAACTTAGAGCTTTCAGTCAAATGAAGTATGTGAGTGTGGTGGGGTAGTGTGGTGGGGAGAATAAGATGTAAGGTGTACAACTGTACAAATTGCACAGATATCAATATTTCCATGTCATTGGCAATCACGCTACCATATAAATAAATTGCCGGCTCAGTTAAAAGGCATTCTCGTGGGGTGAAGAGGACTTTGCTTCTGTGTTTACCGCCCAACATCCACTCATCCTACTTCTGGTAAAAACTATACCCAAATTTTCCTTGGAAATGATGTCCTTTAGATAGAGTTGATTTACATAAACAGGTTGGATCTTAGCCAATCAGAGAATTGGATTCTCCTAACCATAGTGATTAATTTAGGGGAGGTGTGTGACCCCTTGCAGCCCAATGAGAGTCAAGATAAAGATGAATGTTTGGCTTTGGGGGGACAGAGTCTTTCCTGCTAGACTTGATGATGAGATACAAGGTCTGGTTGCTCTTGCCACCAAAAAGCAAATCTTGTGACTTTGTTTAAGCCTCTTAAACCAGCTGCTTCTGATATTGGTAAGATCCACCCTTCACTGTAAGCCTTTGTAGCTTAAGTGATTTTAAGTTGGGTTTTCTGCCATTTGCCTTTGAAAAAGTTTTACCGGACAGAATCAGCTGAAGACAGGTTTGTGGATGGGCTCTCTTGGGTCCCCACAGGGCAGCCCCTTGCAAAGGAAGTAGACTAGGAGACTCATCAGGGACCACCTCTGTCAAACGGGCCTCTTCAGTGACAACCACAGGCTTCCACAGGCAACAGGTAGAGACAGGAAAGGCCTACAAGGAGTGTAGTCATTCAGTGTACTTGAAACTGGGACATTCCAAATTAATTCTTTAATTTAAACAAGTATATGTTAACTTCCCCAAATATTTCCACTTTAACCACCTAAACTTGTTTGGTGGATCCTAGTCACGTACTGTTTGACCTTAATAAACCTAATCATGGAATCCATCCAGCCGTGTACAATTTTCATAAATTCCTTTGGGTAATTAGTTTCACAGAGTATTGCTCTCCCCCCTCCCCTGTTTCTGCACAACTTCCACCCCTTCCCACACTCCCTTGGCAAATTTGAAATAAAGAATCTCTAACCACAGTCAAACTAAGATGCTTCCTTTACAGAACATATATAAATTCTAAAACAACTTTAAATGTGTAAATTATATATAAACACTGAGAATTCCTGGATGATTTCATTTTCTATAAATAATTTTTCTTACCTGAAACCACTCACACTGCTTCAGGTATACCATTTCTGTGTTCAGGCTCCCAGGTTTGCAAGAGTCCATTAGAAGCGCAGAAATTCACACAGGTCCAGGAACTTCCTTTTAGCTCAGCAAAATAACACATGGCTTGAACTGCAAGAGTTTGTTTGTTTTTTTGGTTTGTTCGTTTGTTTTAGGAAAAGGAGAATAAGGACCTGGGGCTAGGTTTATTGTCTATTTCATTAAAATAAAAAATACTTTGACTTTAAAAATGTGGTAGTGGGAATTCCCTGGCAGTCCAGTGGTTAGGACTCTGCACTTCCAGTGCGAGGGCAGGGGGCAGGTGGGTTCGATCCCTGGTCAGGGAACTAAGATCCCACAAGCCACAAGGCTCACGTACAATGACCCTATCACATCCTAGGTCCTGTCCATTCTGTGTCCTCCACATTCTTTATTATATGTGGTGGGCAGATCTTAAGGTGACCCTCAATGATCCATTTTCTGATGTTCACGCCCTGTGTAATTTTCTCCCCTTGAGTGTGAGTGGAACTTGTGACTTGCTTCTAAGAAATAGAATACGGCAAAGATGGTGGAAGGTTACTCCCATGATTACCTAATGTTATATAGGACTCCATCTTGCTGACAGACTCACTCTCAGATTCTCCTTGCTGGCTTGATGAAGTAATTGGTCCTACATGACAAGGAGCTATGGGAGGGCTCTAGGAGCTGAGGGCAGCGTCCAGCCAAGAACCAGCAAGACGCCAGGGCCTTCAGTCCTACAGACACAAGGAAATGAATTCTTCCATCAACCTGAGTGAACTTGGAGGAGGACTCTTCCCCAGTCAAGTTTCAATAGAACACAGCCCAGCCATCGCCTGGATTGCAGCCTTGTGAAACCCTGAGCAGAGGACCCACCTAAGGCATGCCTGGATTCCTGACCCACAGAAAATGTGGAACAACAAATGTGTGCCGTTTTAAACCACTAGGTTCATGATAATTTGTTATAGAGCAATAGAAAACTAATACATGACCATTCCCCCCTCTCCACTGTGATAGCTAGATAGCTTTGTTTCTGTTAAATTCTATTTTTTTTTTTTTTTTTTTTTTTGTCTGTTAAATTCTTCATCCTCTCTTATCTGGATGGTGACAGGAGTCTCCTAGCAGATCTCCCTGCCTCTAACATGGCCCCTTCAATTCCATTCTCAACTCTGCCACCAGATTAGCTTTCTCAAATAAAATATGATATATGACTCTTTTACTTAAAAATGAATAAGTGACAACTCACTGCCTGAAGATGAAATCCAAACTCCATTACTTGGTATACAAAGGGCTTTGTAATCTGGCTCCCACCCCCTTTCAAGCTTGCTGCACCACTCACGCGCACACAACCCTGTGTAGTGAGGCCAGTGCCTTCAGAATATATCCAGGAGCCTATCACCTTTCACTCTCCTCTCTTTACTACCACTACTACTGTGATCCAAACACCATTATTTAATGTCTCACTTGGATTATTGCAATAGCTCCCTGCCTTCTGTTCTTGCCTTGTTAAAATATAGTCTTAACAGAACATCTAGATGATCCTATGAAAATGCAAGTCAAAACTGACTCCCTTCTGTTCAGTACTCTCCAGTGGAATGGCTCTCCACCTCACCCTGACTCAGAGCCAAAGTCCTTTCGATGATCAACAAAGCCTTGTATGATATAGCTTTTCCCCCTTCTTCCTCCTTGTCTTCAACTTCATCTCCTACCACTCTTGCTTTTTGCTCTCTCTGCTTCAGCCACACTGGAGCTACAGAGTTTTCTTGTTCCTTGCTATTCCTTGGACACAGTAGATATATTTCCACCACAGGGCATTTGTATTTGTGTTTCCTCTGCCTGGAAGGCCCTACCCCGAGAGGTCCTCATGGCTGGCTCCTTGACTTCATATGTTTACCCACATATCACCTTAGCGTGCTTTGCTTGACCACTGTCTATAAAACAGTGACATTGCCTGCCTCCCTTGCATGTCTCAGTTCCTGTTTTATTTATTTATTGGCTGTGTTGGGTCTTCATTGCTGCGCGCAGGCTTTCTCTAGTTGCGGCGAGTGGGGGCTACTCCTCGTTGTGGTGCGCGGGCTTCTCATTGCGGTGGCTTCTCTTGTTGCGGAGCACGGGCTCTAGGCACGCGGGCTTCAGTAGTTGTGGCACGTGGGCTTAGTAGTTGTGGCTTGCGGGCTCTAGAGCACAGGCTCAGTAGTTGTAGCGCATGGGCTTAGTTGTTCCATGGCGTGTGGGATCTTCCCGGACCAGGGCTCGAACCCATGTCCCCTGCATTGGCAGGCGGATTCTTAACCACTGCGCCACCAGGGAAGCCCAGTTCATGTTTTATTTTTAAATTTTTGTCCATACCACTTACTGTCACCTGACATACTATATATGTTTGCCTCCAACATATATTTACTTCTTTCCTTTTAAAAAATTTTTGTTACACTTCTTTCTCACCACCCCTCCAAAACTATAAACCTCATGGAGGTAGGAACTTTGTTCAGTTGGTTCCGTAGAGTTCAACCTGGTGTCTAGCATATAGTGTGGACCTGACTTGTTGAATAAACTTTGAATAAATAAAGGAAGGTAATTTAAGCTTAATCAGACTCTCCATGCAAGACTGTAATTTAGAAGTGAACAACCTGATGAAGGATAACTGTGTAGAACCCACTTTGTCATTGAGTTTGGTAAAAGAAACATCCATCTTTCATGGGCAGGAGTGGCAGCAAGGTCACGGTCCTGGCTTAACACAGGCACCTGTGGGACCAGGCTGGAGGTGGTTTCGCCACAGCTCCCAGTGCAGGAGCAGAAGGGGCTTCCCCACCTGTTCTCCAATGATCCTTCACTCCTCCCAGCATTCTGAGGGCTCCCAATATGGATTTTTAATGAAAATCCATTTCTGTTTAATCAACCCAAAACTGCTTCCATTGCTTGCAACTGAAAAAAGGAACGATGATACAGCCATCATTCTCCCTTTTGCTACTGTGCCTTGTACCTGGCAGCCCCTCTACCTGGAACGCCTGGTCTGTTTATAAAGTGCCAGCTCATCCTTTCACCATAATTCTTACCTCTTCCTCTCTGTAAAGATACTCATGCCAAGTAGAGCTGACCTCATTGTCTTTTGTTTCCACAGGGCACTTGTATAGAAGGCTACCATATTAATCTCATTATCTCCCACTAGCTGACAAACCCTTATGGGCAGGGACCAGGTTTTAATCCATCTGAGAAACTCCAGCTCTAGCCTACTATCTGGCACAGGGGAGGACTTCAATAAAAATTTCATGAGGGCTTCCCTGGTGGCGCAGTGGTTGAGAGTCTGCCTGCCAATGCAGGGGACACGGGTTCGAGCCCTGGTCTGGGAGGATCCCACATGCCGCGGAGCGGCTGGGCCCGTGAGCCACAACTGCTGAGCCTGCGCGTCTGGAGCCTGTGCTCCGCAACAAGAGAGGCCGCGATGGTGAGAGGCCCGCGCACCGCGATGAGGAGTGGCCCCCACTTGCCACAGCTGGAGAAAGCCCTCGCACAGAAATGAAGACCCAACACAGCCATAGATAATAAATAAATAAATAAAATAAAAAAAAAAAATTATTGAGGTGAAATTTAAAAAAAAAAAAAAAAAAAAAAAAATTTCATGAATAAAGGCTTCCTTTTTAAAGCATCAGTAAAACAGTAATTCTGTAATTGAAAAGAATTCTGATGCAGAAACAAAGAAATATATAGCAAATAAATCCATTTGGCTGAGATATAATTATTTTCTTGTTAAATTGGTAAAAAAAATTTTTTTTTTTTAAATTTTCCTAGTACTGGTAAGGAGGCATATCCTTTACCAAAAAAACTCTAACCAGCCCAATCAGAGAAACAGGGAGAAGACACAAATTACCTGTATCAGGAATAAAAGAGATGACATCACTACAGATACTATAGGTATATAATACTTCAATCACTTAACAATATAATTTGGTGCCCTAGCTTATTCGTTCTTTTTTTTTTAATTTAAAAAAATTTGTAAATTTTTAAATAAATTTATTTAATTTATTTATTTTTGGCTGCATTGGGTCTTCGTTGCTGCACGTGGGCTTTCTCTAGTTGTGGCGAGCGGGGGCTACTCTTCTTTGAAGTGTGTGGGCTTCTCATTGCGGTGGCTTCTCTTGTTGCGGAGCATGGGCTCTAGGAGCGTGGGCTTCAGTAGTTGCGGCACGCAGGCTCAGTAGTTGTGGCTCGTGGGCCCAGTTGCCCCACGGCATGTGGGATCTTCCAGGACCAGGGCTCGAACCCGTGTCCCCTGCATTGGCAGGTGGATTATTAACCACTGTGCCACCAGGGAAGTCCAATTCATTCTTTTTAAATCTGCATTTTATTCTACTGTATGGATATGGCATAATTTATTTAATAATGGGTGTTTGGGTAATTCTAATCTTCATTTCTACAAATAGAGTAGTAAATTAGAATAGAAGCTTTTAGCTTTTAAAAAATTCATCTTTCCTTTTATGGTTCATACTTTTAATGTCTTATATAGAGATTTTTCATATTTAGGTTTTAATGCAAAATTTATTTTTTGTTTATAATGTGAGGTAGGAATCTGGTTTTATTAGTATATATGTATATACATACATATATGTGTATGTATATATATATGTTTTCTAATAGTCTGCTCTTTACCCATTGATTTATGATACCAGCTCTGTTATAGTCCACATTTACATATATGTTTGGGTTTATTTCAGGAGTACCTATTATGTTCCATTGGCCTATTTGTTTTCCTCTTTGCCAATACTACACAGTTTTGATGATCTTAGCTTTTTAATATGTCTTGCATATGTCTTTAATGTCTTGCATATGTCTTTAATATGTCTTGCATATGTCTTTAATATTGTATAGCAAGAGTACCCCTTCTTTGTGCTTTCTTTTTGAAATTGTGTTAGCAATTCTTTGACCTTTACAACTCGTTGACCACATAAATTTTAGACTCAGTTAATATTTTTTCATAGAAATCAATTTGAGATTTTGATTAGAATTATAATTAAAATTATATGGATTGTAATGAATTTTATAGATTATTTCGGAAGTATTGATTTCTTTTTTTAAAATATTTATTTATTTATTTATTTGCACTGGATCTTAGTTGCAGCAGGCGGGCTACTTGGTTGTGTCTCGCCAGCTCCTTAGTTGTGGCATGTGAACTTTTAGTTGCTGCATGTGTGTGGGATCTATTTCCCCAACCAGGGATTGAACCCAGGCCTCCTCCATTGGGAGTGCAGAGTTTATCCACTGCACCACCAGGGAAGTCCCTTGATATCTTTTCAGTGTCGATTTATTTAATTCATGAGCAAGGTAAAATTTCCACTTAATTCAAGTTCTCTTTTATGTTATTCAATAACATATTTTTTTATGAAGTTCATGCACCTATTTGTAGGATTTGTTCCTAGGTAATTTGTAACTTAGGTACTGTTGTATAATTTTTTGTGATTCTTTTTTTTAATTACATTTTCTATTTTATTATTCCTAGTGTAAGGGAGCCTTAAAGAAATTTGTATGTTAATCTTGTATCCACAACCTTGTTGAATCCTTTTATTAGTTTTAAAAGTTTGTCTATAGAGACTTTTGAATGTAGATAACCTTATCATCTGTAAATAAGACAGTTTTATCCATCTCCCCCCAATTTATAGTCCTCTTACTTCTTTTTTATTCATTTGAACCCCGTCTGATTTTTTTAACCCATTTTGCCATTAGTCATTTCAAAGAACCAGCATCAGTTTCGTTGGTCAGTCCTATTTTTCTTTTTAGTTTCTGTTTCATTAACTTCTGCTTTTATCACTATTGTTTCTTTTCTTTTTTTTTTTTTTTACACACACACACACACACTGTATTTTATTTTTACAAGAGATAAATAGACTGACACCAAGCATTGTACATGGATGACCACAACAAAAGCAACAATGATTGCAATTACCAAACATGAAACACACTCATACTATGTCATAATATTGACATTCAGTCCAGTAATCCTCCACTGTAACAGCTCCTTTACTTTGCAGTGAAAATTGATTTGTATATTCTTTGCCTCTGAGTCCTTGTGGGATTTTTTTTTTTTTTAATTCAGACAGAAAGTCACAAAAATTATACTCATCCTCATCAGTTCACTCAGTCCCATGTAATTAATTTTTTTTTTCATCTTGATCTTTTGTTAGCACTTTTATGAGTTCATCAGTTTTTCATTAGAGTTCTGAAAATGCTTATTCATTCAGTTCAGCAGTACAGTCAGTTACCAGAAACCTGTACTTGTCAGAGTCTTTTCCATGAATTTCTTGAAGATGAAAGCCTTTTATAGGAACATATTTGCAAAAGCATCAGAGTACACCCAGAACTGTCTGTAAATGACAAAAGACTTAAAAATGACCACTGTTAAAGATTTGATGAAAGTTCATAATAATGCAGTTGACAAGAAAATTAGTTATTTCTGAGATATACATTTTAAAGTAATAACTAGGATTATTATAACATTATACCAGAACATATAAGATTTTTAGAAATTTCATGTAATGTCTGAAACATTTATATTAACATATTTCCATACATACTTCCATACAAATACAAATATAAGATTTTTAGAAATTTCATATAATGTCTGAAACATTTATATTAACATATTTCCATACAAATACAAATATAAGATTTTTAGAAATTTCATGTAATGTCTGAAACATTTATATTAACATATTTCCATACAAATAACCCAATGAAAGTTTAGTATTAGTTGTTTTGTTTGTTTGTTTTTTTATACTGCAGGTTCTTATTAGGCATCAATTTTATACACATCAGTGTATACATGTCAATCCCAATCGCCCAATTCAGCACACCACCATCCCCACCCCACCGCAGTTTTCCCCCCTTGGTGTCCATATGTCCATTCTCTACATCTGTGTCTCACCTTCTGCCCTGCAAACCGGCTCATCTGTACCATATTTCTAGGTTCCACATACATGCATTAATATACGATATTTATTTTTCTCTTTCTGACTTACTTCACTCTGTATGACAGTCTCTAGATCCATCCACTTCTCAACAAATGACTCAATTTCATTCCTTTTTATGGCTGAGTAATATTCCATTGTATATATGTACCACAACTTCTTTATCAGTTCGTCTGTTGATGGGCATTTAGGTTGCTTCCATGACCTGGCTATTGTAAATAGTGCTGCAATGAACATTCGGGTGCATGTGTCTTTTTGAATTACGGTTTTCTCTGGGTATATGCCCAGTAGTGGGATTGCTGGGTCATATGGTAATTCTATTTTTAGTTTTTTAAGGAACCTCCATATTGTTCTCCATAGTGGCTGTGTCAATTTACATTCCCACCAACAGTGCAAGAGGGTTCCTTTTTCTCCACACCCTCTCCAGCATTTGTTGTTTGTAGATTTTCTGATGATGCCCATTCTAACAGGAGTGAGGTGATACCTCATTGTAGTTTTGATTTGCATTTCTCTAATAATTAGTGATGTTGAGCAGCTTTTCATGTGCTTCGTGGCCATCAGTATGTCTTCTTTGGAGAAATGTCTATTTAGGTCTTCTGCCCATTTTTGGACTGGGGTGTTTGTTTCTTTAATATTGAGCTGAATGAGCTGTTTATATATTTTGGAGATTAATCCTTTGTCCGTTGATTCGTTTGCAAATATTTTCTCCCATTCTGACGGTTGTCTTTTCGTCTTGTTTATGGTTTCCTTTGCTGTGCAAAAGCTTTGAAGTTTCATTAGGTCCCATTTGTTTATTTTTGTTTTTATTTCCATTACTCTAGGAGGTGGATCAAAAAAGATCTTGCTGTGATTTATGTCAAAGAGTGTTCTTCCTATGTTTTCCTCTAAGAGTTTTATAGTGTCCAGTCTTATATTTAGGTCTCTAATCCATTTTGAGTTTATTTTTGTGTATGGTGTTAGGGAGTATTCTAATTTCATTCTTTTACATGTAGCTGTCCAGTTTTCCCAGCACCACTTATTGAAGAGACTGTCTTTTCTCCATTGTATATCTTTGCCTCCTTTGTCATAGATTAGTTGACCATAGGTGCGTGGGTTAATCTCTGGGCTTTCTATCTTGTTCCGTTGATCTATGTTTCTGTTTTTGTGCCAGTACCATATTGTCTTGATTACTGTAGCTTTGTAGTAGAGTCTGAGGTCAGGGAGTCTGATTCCTCCAGCTCCATTTTTTTGCCTCAAGACTGCTTTGGCTATTCGGGGTCTTTTGTGTCTCCATACAAATTTTAAGATGATTTGTTCTAGCTCCGTAAAAAATGCCATTGGTAATTTGATAGGGATTGCATTGAATCTGTAGATTGCTTTGGGTAGTATACTCATTTTCACAATATTGATTCTTCCAATCCAAGAACATGGTATATCTCTCCATCTGTTGGTATCATCTTTAATTTCTTTCATCAGTGTCTTATAGTTTTCTGCATACAGGTCTTTTGTCTCCCTAGGTAGGTTTATTCCTAGGTATTTTATTCTTTTTGTTGCAATGGTAAATGGAAGTGTTTCCATAATTTCTCTTTCAGATTTTTCATCATTAGTGTATAGGAATGCAAGAGATTTCTGTGCATTAATTTTGTATCCTGCAACTTTACCATATTCATTAATTAGCTCTAGCAGTTTTCTGCTGGCAGTTTTAGGATTCTCTATGTATAGTATCATGTCATCCGCAAACAGTGACCGTTTTACTTCTTCTTTTCCAATTTGTATTCCTTTTATTTCTTTTTCTTCTCTGATTGCTGTGGCTAGGACTTCCAGAACTATGTTGAATAATAGTGGTGAGAGTGGACATCCTTGTCTCGTTCCTGATCTTAGAGGAAATGCTTTCAGTTTTTCACCATTGAGAATGATGTTTGCTGTGGGTTTGTCATATATGGCCTTTATTATGTTGAGGTAGGTTCCCTCTATGCCCACTTTCTGGAGAGTTTTTATCATAAATTGGTGTTGAATTTTGTCAAAAGCTTTTTCTGCATCTATTGCGATGATCATATGGTTTTTATTCTTCAATTTGTTAATATGGTGTATCACATTGATTGATTTGCGTATATTGAAGAATCCTTGCATCCCTGGGATAAATCCCACTTGATCGTGGTGTATGATTCTTTTAATGTGTTGTTGGATTCTCTTTGCTAGTATTTTGTTGAGGATTTTTGCATCTATATTCATCAGTGATATTGGTCTGTAATTTTCTTTTTTTGTAGTATCTTTGTCTGGTTTTGGTATCAGGGTGATGGTGGCCTCATAGAATGAGTTTGGGAGTGTTCCTTCCTCTGCAATTTTTTGGAAGAGTTTGAGAAGGATAGGTGTTAGCTCTTCTCTAAATGTTTGATAGAATTCACCTGTGAAGCCATCTGGTCCTGGACTTTTGTTTGTTGGAAGATTTTTAATCACAGTTTCAATTTCATTACTTGTGATTGGTCTGTTCATATTTTCTATTTCTTCCTGGTTCAGTCTTGGAAGGTTATACCTTTCTAAAAATTTGTCCATTTCTTCCAGGTTGTCCATTTTATTGGCATAAAGTTGCTTGTAGTAGTCTCTTAGGATGCTTTGTATTTCTGCGGTGTCTGTTGTAACTTCTCCTTTTTCATTTCTGATTTTATTGATTTGAGTCCTCTCCCTCTTTTTCTTGATGAGTCTGGCTAATGGTTTATCAATTTTGTTTATCTTCTCAAAGAACCAACTTTTAGTTTTATGGATCTTTGCTATTGTTTTCTTTGTTTCTATTTCATTTATTTCTGCTCTGATCTTTATGATTTCTTTCCTTCTGCTAACTTTGGGTTTTGTTTGTTCTTCTTTCTCTAGTTTCTTTAGGTGTAAGGTTAGATTGTTTACTTGAGATTTTTCTTTTCTTGAGATAAGCTTGTATAGCTATAAACTTCCCTCTTAGAACTGCTTTTGCTGCATCCCATAGGTTTTGGGTCATCGTGTTTTCATTGTCATTTGTCTCTAGGTATTTTTTTATTTCCTCTCTGATTTCTTCAGTGATCTCTTGGTTATTTAGTAACGTATTGTTTAGCCTCCATGTGTTTGTCTTTTTTACGTTTTTTTCCCTGTAATTCATTTCTAATCTCATAGTGTTGTGATCAGAAAAGATGCTTGATATGATTTCAATTTTCTTAAATTTACTGAGGCTTGATTTGTGACCCAAGATATGATCTATCCTGGAGAATGTTCCGTGCGCACTTGAGAAGAACGTGTAATCTGCTGTTTTTGGATGGAATGTCCTATATATATCAATTAAATCTATCTGGTCTATTGTGTCATTTAAAGCTTCTGTTTCCTTATTTATTTTCATTTTGGATGATCTGTCCATTGGTGTAAGTGAGGTGTTAAAGTCCCCCACTATGATTGTGTTACTGTCAATTTCCTCTTTTATAGCTGTTAGCAGTTGCCTTATGTATTGAGATGCTCCTATGTTGGGTGCATATATATTTATAATTGTTATATCTTCTTCTTGGATTGATCCCTTGATCATTATGTAGTGTCCTTCCTTGTCTCTTGTAACATTCTTTATTTTATAGTCTATTTTATCTGATATGAGTATAGCTACTCCAGCTTTCTTTTGATTTCCATTTGCATGGAATATATTTTTCCATCCCCTCACTTTCAGTCTGTATGTGTCCCTAGGTCTAAAGTGGGTCTCTTGTAGACAGCATATATATGGGTCTTGTTTTTGTATCCATTCAGCCAGTCTATGTCTTTTGGTTGGGGCATTTAATCCATTCACGTTTAAGGTAATTATCGATATGTATGTTCCTATGACCATTTTCTTAATTGTTTTGGGTTTGTTTTTGTAGGTCCTTTTCTTCTCTTGTGTTTCCCACTTAGAGAAGTTCCTTTAGCATTTGTTGTAGAGCTGGTTTGGTGGTTCTGAATTCTCGTAGCTTTTGCTTGTCTGCAAAGCTTTTGATTTCTCCATCAAATCTAAATGAGATCCTTGCCGGGTAGAGTAATCTTGGTTGTAGGTTCTTCCCTTTCATCACTTTAAGTATATCATGCCACTCCCTTCTGGCTTGCAGAGTTTCTGCTGAGAAATCAGCTGTTAACCTTATGGGAGTTCCCTTGTATGTTATTCGTCGTTTTTCCCTTGCTGCTTTCAATAATTTTTCTTTGTCTTTAATTTTTGCCACTTTGATTACTATGTGTCTCGGTGTGTTTCTCCTTGGGTTTATCCTGTATGGGATTCTCTGCGCTTCCTGGACTTGGGTGGCTATTTCCTTTCCCATGTTAGGGAAGTTTTCGACTATAATCTCTTCAAATATTTTCTCTGGTCCTTTCTCTCTCTCTTCACCTTCTGGGACCCCTATAATGCGAATGTTGTTGCGTTTAATGTTGTCCCAGAGGTCTCTTAGGCTGTCTTCATTTCTTTTCATTCTTTTTTCTTTAGTCTGTTCCACAGCAGTGAATTCCACCATTCTGTCTTCCAGGTCACTTATCCGTTCTTCTGCCTCAGTTATTCTGCTATTGATTCCTTCTAGTGTAGTTTTCATTTCAGTTATTGTATTGTTCATCTCTGTTTGTTTGTTCTTTAATTCTTCTAGGTCTTTGTTAATTATTTCTTGCATTTTCTCAATCTTTGCCTCCATTCTTATTCCGAGGTCCTGGATCATCTTCACTATCATTATTCTGAATTCTTTTTCTGGAAGGTTGCCTATCTCCACTTCATTTAGTTGTTTTTCTGGGGTTTTTTCTTGTTCCTTCATCTGGTACATAGCCCTCTGCCTTTTCATCTTGTCTATCCCTCTGTAACTGTGGTTTTTGGTCCACACGCTGCAGGATTGTAGTTTTTCTTGCTTCTGCTGTCTGCCCTCTGGTGGTTGAGGCTATCTAAGAGGCTTGATGGGAGGCTCTGGTGGTGGGTAGAGCTGACTGTTGCTGTGGCGGTCAGAGCTCAGTAAAACTTTAATCCACTTGACTGTTGATGGGTGGGGCTGGGTTCCCTCCCTGTTGATTGTTTTGCCTGAGGCAACCCAACACTGGAGCCTACCTGGGCTCTTTGGTGGGGTTAATGGCAGACTCTGGGAGGGCTCACGCCAAGGAGCACTTCCCAGAACCTCCGCTGCCAGAATCCTTGTCCCCACAGTGAAACAGAGCCACCCCCCGCCTCTGCAGGAGACCCCCCAACACCAGCAGGTAGGTCTGGTTCAGTCTCCCCCAGGGTCACTGCTCCTTCCCCTGGGTCCCGATGCGCACACTACTTTGTGTGTGCCCTCCAAGAGTGGGGTCTCTGTTTCCCCCAGTCCTGTCGAAGTCCTGCAATCAATTCCCACTAGGCTTCAAAGTCTGATTCTCTAGGAATTCCTCCTCCTGTTGCCGGACCCCGAGGCTGGGAAGCCTGACGTGGGGCTCAGAACCTTCACTCCAGTGGGTGGACTTCTGTGGTATAAGTGTTCGCCAGTCTGTGAGTCACCCACCCAGCAGTTATGGGATTAGATTTTACTCTGATTGCGCCCCTCCTACCATCTCACTGTGGCTTCTCCTCTGTCCTTGGAGGTGGGGTATCCTCCTTGGTGAAGTCCAGGGTCTTCCTGTCAAAGATTGTCCAGCAGCCAGTTGTGATTCTGGTGCTCTCGCAAGAGGGAGTGAGAGCACATCCTTCACTATTGTTTCTTTTCTACAAACTTTATTGGGTTTACATTTTTTCCCTTAGCCCCTTGGAATGACTAGCTTAGCCATATATATTTTTTTAGTTTTCTAAAAAATTTCCTTTATATTGTGTTTATAGATTTTATACTCTTATCTTTATTACTTCCCCCCTTCTGCTTTCTATGGGTTTATTTTGCTGTTCTTTTCTATTTTCCTGAGTTTGAAGTTGAGGTTATTGATCTTCACCCTTCCTTCTTTCTTCATATTTGCCTTTAAAACTAAATTTTCTTTTAAGCATAGTTTTAGCTGTCATTCATAAGTTTTGATATGTTGTATTTTCATCACCATTGAGTTCAAAATATTTTCTATTTTCATCATGACTTCTTTGACCCAGGACTTATTTAGAAGTTTATTGTTTAATTTCCAAACATTTAGTGATTTTCTAGTTGCCTTTTTATTCCCCCACTTTAGGCAGAGAATCCACTCTATTCAATCCTTTAAAATGTTTTGAATATTGTTTTATGTCTCAGCATATGGTCTTTTAAAAAATGATTGCATGTTGGATTCAGTGTTCTGTTTATGTACATTAGATCAAATTTAAAAATTAGTTTTCCAAATGTTATAATATTACTTTTTATATGACTTTTTAAATTAGATATTTCAAGATGTGTTACAATTTTCTGCTATGTTTTAGAATTGTCCATGTCTCCGTTTGTCTCTTTTGAAGTTCTGTCTATTTTGTAATTATACTATTGTGAGGCTCTGTTATACTTAGATAGAATATTAGAATTGTTATCATCTCTGGTGGATGAAAACTTTTATTATTAAGAAGTGTTCCTTACTGGTAATAATGATTTTTCTTCTAAAGTCAGCTTTGTTTGACAATAATATAATTATGCAGTATATCTTTTGGTTAATATTCGCATGCTCTAGATCCTAATTTCAACCTCTCTTTATCCTTATGTTTTGAATATGTCTCTTTTTTACGTCATATAGTTTTGCCCCCTCAGTCTCATTACTTTCATGTTTTAATTAGAATATTTAAACCATTTTCATTTAATCTAATTACTTATATATTTGGGTTTAAGTTTATCATTATAGTATTTGTTTTCTATTCTGTTTTATGATTCTTTTTCTCTTCTTTCTTGATTTTTAAAAAAAATTTTTTAAAAATTTGTTTATTTTTATTTTTATTATTATTTTTGGCTGTGTTGGGTCTTCGTTGCTGTGTGCAGGCATTCTCTAGTTGCAGTGAGTGGGGGCTACTCTTCATTGCAGTGTGCAGGCTTCTCATTGTGGTAGCTTCTCTTGTTGCAGAGCATGGGCTCTGGGCGCGTGGGCTTCAGTATTTGTGGTGTGGGGGCTCAATAGTTGTGGCTCATGGGCTCTAGAGCACAGGCTCAGTAGTTGTGGCGCATGGGCTTAGTTGCTCTGTGACATGTGGGATCTTCCCGGACCAGGGCATGAGCCCATGTCCGCTGCATTGGCAGGCAGATTCTTAACCACCGTGCTACCAGGGAAGCCCCTTGCTTTTGTTTTGATTGAACATTGTTTATTTCTTTTGTCTCCTCAGTAAGCTTCAAAATTACATACTCATTTACTATCTTTTTGTACTTCCTTGGAGAATACAATATGTATAGGTGTACACTATGTAATATGTGTATATATAATGTGTGTGTATATCTCCACAAGACTTTATTATTTTAACAATGACATTATGTTGCGCTTAGGTGTGGATCTCTTTTAATTTATCCTGCACTTGGGATTCCTAGGGTTTCTTGAATTTGTGGTTAGAGGTCATTTTGGAATTTTTCAGCCTTTGTCTCTTCAAATATTACTCCTGCCCCATTTCCTCTCCCTCTTTTCCTTCTGGGTCTTTAATTACATGTATGATAGACTCTTTATAGTACGTTTTTTTTGTAAATTTCACTTGTTTCCATCCTTTGATTTTCTGTTCTACATTCTGGATATTTTATTTTGATCTTTCAGCTTATTAATTCTCTCTTCAGCTGTGTCTAATATACTATCCCATCCACTAAATTTTTCATTTCAGTCATTTTTTTATTTCTAAAATTTTCATTTGCTTTTTTTCACATGTAGATTCCAGTTCCCTGCCAATTTTTTAGTCGTGTCTTTTTTTCCTCCTTGAATATTGTAAGCAAAATTATCTTAAAGTCTGTGCCTAATAAATCCAGTATCTGGAGACCTGGTGAGTCCATTTCTGTTGCCTGGTTATTTTCCCCCTCTTGTTTTTATTCATATATGTTGTCTCCTTGTACGCTTGGTTATTTATGTGTATGTGAGTATGTATGTGTATGTGTGTTTGTGTGTTCATGTGTGTGTGAGTGAATGGACATTGTATTTACAAAATTGACTATAAAAATAATTTGAAACTAAGGATGTCTTCTGCTTGAGAAGAGGATTCAAATATGCTCATGCATTAGCACTGGTATCACCTCAATCCAATTTTAAGTATTGCGATAAGTTGAAACTTTATTTCCTCTATTTCCAGTTTACCTTTTCCCTAGGGTGCAGCCCTTTGGAATTTCTACAGGAGTTTCTGCAAGTCTCCTCCCTTCTTGATAGGTCCTGGACTCTAATGCCTATTCCCCTTTCTCTGTGAAGCTGTGAAAAGTAATGCTCAGGTTCTCTGCCTGTTAGACTTTCAGATTCCTTTTTGAGTCAGCAAAGCCCATCAGGGAAAAATGGCCCCCAAAGCCAGGTTCACTTCCCTGGTCTTCAATCCTCCTCCACATCTAGGCTCACTGATACTTTATTATGCTTTTGCCTTTTCAGTGCCTTGAAACATATTTTTTTCCAAACACCGAAGAAAGTATTTTGTCCAGATTTTATTGCTCTCATCAGATGAATTGGCCAGATTTGCCTAGACTATATTGCAAGTGGAAGTCTAAAACAGTTAAGTTTTTATCTCTAAAATGTGTTATTTTTTTGCACGTTTAGAAAATTAGTCTGCACATGCACTGAGATTATACTAAAATTGCATTTATGGATATTTTTATTATTTCTACAACCTTAGTTTTAATTGTTCAAGAGTTCACATTAGTGGACACAGAATAAAGCAATAATTTGCCTTGAAAAATGTCTGAACTTCAGTTATGCTTTACCAGCATAGATTACTTTGTTCTTTATAAGCAATGGAATTACAGTTGCCAGGGAAACATCTTACCTAGCTCCTTTATCTGTAACCTTCATAATAGATTTCTACCTAAATTTCCCAGGACAAAACAATGGTTAACTTTCTTAACTAAAGGGGATTTCAGAAAAGAACTAGTATGGCTGATATGAAACATATGCTAAGAAGGCAAGACCATGAAATTAAGTATTTTTTATGTTGGTACCATTGTCTTTATCTTTACTACCTCATAAAGAATGGTTTGTAGGCTGAATACAACCCCCATCCCTAATGTGCTTCATTATGAAAGCAACACTCAATTAAGTGGAGGACAAAGCCAGAAACATGCTATGGTTTCGGGAAATCTCTTAGTTTATTTTCAGATGTTTCTAGTTTGGAAAAAGCCGAAGCACATTTTGTTGAGCACATTTTATTCCTATGTGTATTATAAGGGAAATCTAACCCATGTGTTTTATTTCATTAATATTTTGCCAAGTTAAATGGTTCTTTTGCAAGATATATTTAATGTTAAGTTATTTTTATGAGGCTTTTTCCCTTGGATTATGAATTCACATGTCACCTAAAGTAAGTATACTTTGATCCAAATATCTTGTAGTTATGAAGTCAGAAACCCACAAAACTTGGGTGATTTCCCAACAGTGCCAAATACAATATTTCATTTCTACCACTAACATGATTTTTCCCTTATATTTGTCAATCAGCACTTTATTGAGAAAACAACAGAGTTATTCTCCATTTTAAGCCCTGCTTTTTGATAAACGTCCAAATGAGGCTGTGGCTCAATTCGATATGGGGCACTAACTTCAAATTGTGGGCACAGATCTAAGTACATGGTTAATATACTGACTGAATCGCATCTGTGGTTACTTAAAAGTATGATATAAGTGGGCACATCAGAGAACTTGGTGAATACTAAATCCTAAGAGTGGCAAAAATGACTGGTGAAGATATGAGGCAACGGGAACTTTCAGTCAATGTTGGTGGGTGTGCAAGTTAGTAAACTGCTGTAGAAAATAATTATTATCTAGCAAAGTTTCAGATATGCATGCCCTATATCCCAACAATTCCACTCCTGGGTATAGTCTCATAGAAGCTTGCACATGTGAACCAGGAGACGTGAACAAGAAAGATCATAGTGTCATAATAACAAAAAACTGGAAACAGCTTAAATATCAATCAGTAGACAAAATGGATGTAAGTTGTGCTATTCATACAAAGAGCAATCGAAATGAGTGAATTATAGGCACATATATTATCAACATGGATGAATCTCAAAAACAGTGCTGAATGGAAAAAAGTCATAGTAGAAAAAAAATGTAGTAGTATTGTATTTATATAAAGTTTGAATGTGTGCAAAGAATTTAGTGCTTAGGAATATGTACAAATATGTAACACTATAAACAAAAGTCATGGAATGATACAGATAAAATTCAGGACAGTCATTACTTTGCATGGGGTGATGGAAAGTTGAGGGGATAAGATACAGGAAGAGCTTCTAAGTTTTTTTTTTTTAATGTTCTATTTTTTAAAGCTGTGTGGTGTGTGTACACAAGTTTTTGTTTTATCATTATTTTTATATTTTAAAATGTCTTATGAGTATGATTTTGTATGTATTCAACCTTTAAAAATTAATTTTAAAAGTGAAGATTTAAGCATGCCATCAAATTGCTGGGCTGTTTTCCTACTACTCCAATTCTCATGAAACTAAAGCGAAAGGTACAGTCTGTCAGAGTTTCGTTATGTGCTTAATGTTTCCCTTCCTGTCCTGACTTTTCAAGAAAAATCCCTTTGGGTTCATTCTGTGTCTTACATAGTTGGGCTATTTCTTGTATTTTCAGATTGGATTAAATACTATCAGGCAGCTTCTGTCATTCTGCATAAGTAGTAATGATTACTCTATCAGAAAAAAATCTATAATAACATAGCATAGCAGTTAATGTTTGACAAGCAAGTCTCAGTGGTATACTATAGCTGTCAGTATAGCCATTAGTAACAGGAAGACACAATGGGCTAAATTCTGCAAGAGAATAGAGCTCTCCCTCATCAAGACAAGAGTGAATTCTTTCCAGACAACAGGGAATCTCTTTATTATGTAGAATCAATTATTCACAAGCCCAGAATGGCCAGCCTCCTTCCCTCTCCACCCCATTCTTTACTTTTTTCCCTCCTCCTCTTCCTTCCTTTCTTTCCTTCTTTCTTTCACCAACTGTACTGAATATCTATTATATGCCAGGTGCCAAATGTTCAAGTATATGCTGGTGTCCCCAAAGAATTAACAGGACCTTTGGCAGTGCACATACTGCAGTCATACTTCCTTTTCCTCTCTGGCATGGAATGACACCTACTTTGGTCAATCAAGGGGTACCTTCACAATTTTTGCCATATTTGTTAGCTATATAATTCCTTTTGTCTTTTTAAATTGTAAACTCTGTAATATATACAAATGAATGTATTATTTTTAAATCTACAATTTAAGTGATTATAATAAAATGAACACTCATCTACTCACCACCCAGCTTAAAAAATAAACTGCAATTAGAATGTGTGCCCCTCCTCAATTTTCCCTCCCTTTCCCTCCCAGAAGTAATGTACTATTGGAATTGTATATCATTATTCTCTTGCTTTTTAGAAATAGTTTTATAACCCACATTTTTATCTAAATACTTCACGTTTTTGAAATAATAATTGGATAATAAACTATATTCTTCTGTGACTCAATGTTTTTTACTCAACATTCTGTTCTTGTGATTCTTCCATGGAAATGTAGCTGATTTACTTTTAACAGATGTATAGTATTCCACCCTATGCCTTTGTCCCACTTTATTTTTAACTTGTCAATGGGCTTTTGGCTTGTTCCATTTTTGCTGTTATGGAGAGTCTGCTCTGGACATTCCTATACATGTCTCCTCATACAAATGTGCAAGTATTTCTCTTGCGTATACACTTAGCAGTGGAATTTTTAGGTCATAAGATATGTGAACCTCCCACTGTACTGAAAAATGCTTATTTATTTTCCAAAGTACTTGTCTTGATTTACATTCTCATCTGCAGTGGGTGAGAGTTCTTAGCTCCACATCATTACCAACAGATTATTGCTTGACTTCTTAATTGTTGCCAATTGGATGAGTGTGATATTATGTCTCACTTGGGCTTTAAATTACAATTCCTTGATCACCAATGAGTTTGATCATCTCTTAATATTTATTTGCCATTCATATTTTTCTTCTGTGAAATGCTATTCATGTCTTTTTTCTGTTTGGTTATCTTTTTCTTGATGATTCATAGGAACCCTTTATATGCTTTACTGATGAGTTCTTTTCCAGATATTGGTAGTACAAATTTTGTACTACCAATAGTACAGTACTACCCAGTTTGTGGTTTGAATTTCATTCTCTTTATGACATTAAAAAAAATTATTTATTATTATTATTATTATTATTATTATTATTTTGGCTGCGTTGGGTCTTCGTTGCTGTGCACGGGCTTTTCTCTAGTTGCGGTGAGTGGGGGCCACTCCTCTCTGCGGTGCATGGGCTTCTTTTGTTGCGGAGCATGGGCTCCAGGTGCACGGGCCTCAGAAGTTGTGGCACACGGGCTCAGCAGTTGTGGCTCGCGGGCTCCAGAGTGCAGGCTCAGCGGCTGTGGCGCACGGGCTTAGTTGCTCTGTGGCATGTGGGATCTTCCTGGACCACGGATCGAATCCATGTCCCCTGTATTGGCAGGTGGACTCTTAACCACTGAGCCATCAGGGAAGTCCCTCTTTATGATATTTTAAAATGTCTTCTGATATTTTGATTTTCATGTAGTCAAAATTATAAGTCTTTTTCTTTATGCACTGTGCTTTTTGTATATTATTGAAGATATTCTTTTGTACACTGAGATCATAAATATATTCTCTCTTACTGTCTTTTAAAAGGTTTTAAAGTTTTGCATTTCACATTTAAGTTTTTAATCCACAAGGAACTGATTGTTGTATGTGGTGGTATGTAGGGATCTGTTTTATTTTTCCTCATATTGTCAACCAATAGTCAGGTGCCATTTACTTATGAGTTTATCCCTTCTTCAGTGATCTGCGCTGCCATCTCTATCCATTTCCTTCTAGAGAATGCTGTGTTTCTGAGTTCTGTGTTTTCTTCTTTCAATATATAGCCTATCTTTGCACTAATAACACATTGTCTTAATTACCACATTTGGTAGAGCTAGTTGTCTCATCTTTTTCTTTTGCAAAATTATTCTAGCTACTCTCAGTCCTTTGAATTTCCCTGTAAACTTCAGAATCAGATGGTGACTTCCACGTAAAATTCTAAGTTTTGATTGGAGTATCATGAAATTTACAGTTAATTTGAGGAGTGTTACTATTTATATAATATTGAATTTCCCTAAACATAGCATGCTATAATTCCAAAATCATTTAGATCTTCTTTAATGTTTTTCAGTCAATTAGTTTTTTCATGTACAGTTCGATGAGTTTGGACATATGCATACAGCCTTTCATGAAACTATAGGCACAATCAAGGTCAAGGTAATAGACAGATCCATCAGCCCCTAAAGTTTGCTTGTGCCACTTTGTTTTTGATTTTGTTTTTGTGGTAAGAATACTTAACATGAGGTCTCCCCTCTTAATAAATTTTTTAAGTGCACAACACAGTATTATTAACTATAGGAACTATGTTGTACAGCAGATCTCTTGAACTTGTTTGCCTGTGTAACTGAAACTTTCTACCCAGTGAACAACAACCCCCCGCTCCCCCTGCCCCCAGTCCCTGGCACCCACCATTCTATTCTCTGCTTCTATGAGTTTGACTATTTTAGACACCTCACATAAATGGAATCATGCAATATTTGTCTTTCTGTGACTGGCTTATTTCACTTAGTATAGTGTTCTTCAGGTTCATTTATGTTGTCATGTATGACAGAATTTTCTTTTTTTTAAGGCTGAATGATATTCCATTGTATGTATGTACCACATTTCCTTTATCTGTCAATGGACAAGTTTAGGTTGTTTCCATATCTTGGCTATTGTGAATATTGCTGCAGTGAAAATGGAAGTGCAGATATCTCTTTGTGATCTTGATTTCTATTCTTGTGGATATATACCCAGAAGTGAAATTGCTGGATCATATGGTACTACTATTTTTAATTTCTGGAGGAAACTCCATATTGTTTACTATAGTGGCTGCACCAATTTACATTCCCGCCAACAGTATACAAGCGTACCAATTTCTCCACATGCTTGCCAATATTTGTTATCTTTTTTTTTTTTTTTGATAATAGCAATCCTAACAGGTGGGGGAATATCTCATTGTAGTTTTGATTTACATTTTCCTGATGATTAGTGATGCTGAGCATCTTTCCATATACCTGGTGGCCATTTGTATTTCTTTTTTGAAGAAATGTCTATTCAAGTCCTTTGCTCACTTTTAAAATTCGGTTATTCGGGGAGTGGGGTTTGCTACTGAGTTTGGATTTTCTTGTATATTTTGGATATTAACTCCTTATCAGATATATGGTTTGCAAGTATTTTCTCTCATTTCATATGTTGCCTTTTCATTCTACTGATTGTTTCCTTTGCTGTGTAGAAGATTTTAGTTTGATGTGGTACCATTTATTAATTTTTACTTTTATTGCCTGTGCGTTTGGTGTTATATCCAAGAAACCATTCCCAGGACAAATGTCAAGATTTCCCTCTATGTTTTCTTCTAGAAGTTTTATAGTTTCAGGTCTTACATTTAAGTCTTTAATCTATTTTGAGTTGATTTTTGTATATAGTGTAAGATAAAGATCCAGTCATTTTATTTTTGTTGCTATTGTAAATAGTGGGAGTTTAAACTGATAAAGGTATTTTTTTTTAATTTTTATTTTATATTGGAATATAGTTGATTAACAATGTTGTGTTAGTTTCAGGTGTACAGCAAAGTGATTCAGTTATACGTATATATTTATTTATTCTTTTTCAAATTCTTTTCCCATTTAGGTTATTACAGAGTATTGAGCAGAGTTCCCTGTGCTATGCAGTAACTCCTTGTTGGTTACCTATTTTTTTTTTTTTAAATAAATTTATTTATTTATTTATTTTTGGCTGTGTTGGGTCTTCGTTTCTGTGCGAGGGCTTTCTCTAGTTGCGGCGAGCGGGGGCCACTCTTCATCGTGGTGCACGGGCCTCTCACTATCGCGGCCTCTCTTGTTGTGGAGCACAGGCTCCAGATGCGCAGGCTCAGTAGTCGTGGCTCACGGGCTCAGTTGCTCCGCGGCATGTGGGATCTTCCCAGATCAGGGCTCGAACCCGTGTCCCCTGCATTGGCAGGCAGATTCTCAACCACTGCGCCACCAGGGAAGCCCTGGTTACCTATTTTAAATAGAGCAGTGCGAACATGTCAATCCCAAACTCCCAATCTATCCCTCCCCACACCCTTCCCTCACTGGTAACCATAAGTTTGTTCTCTCAGTCAGCGAGTCTGTGTCTGTTTTGTAAATAAGTTCATTTGTATCAATTTTTTTTAGATTCCCCATATAAGCGATATCATATGATATTTGTCTTTCTCTGTCTGACTTAGTTCACTTAGTATGATAATCTCCAGGTCCAACCATGTTGCTGCACATGGCATTATTTCATTCTTTTTAATGGCTGAGTAATATTCCATTGTATATATGTACCACATCTTCTTTATCTGTTCATCTGTCAGTGGCATTTAGGTTGCTTCCATGTCTTGGCTATTGTAAACAGCACTGCAGTGAACACTGAGGTGCATGTATCCTTTTGAAAAATGTTTTTTTCTGGATATATGCCCAGGAGTGGGATTGCTGGATCATATGGTAGCTCTGTTTTTAGTTTTTTAAGGAACCTCCATACCTCCTTAAGTTCTGCATAGTGGCTGTACCAACTTACATTCCCACCAACAGTGTAGGAGGGTTCCCTTTTCTCTACACCCTCTCCAGCATTTATTGTTTGTAGACTTTTTGATGATGGCCATTCTGACTGGTGTGAAGTGATATCTCATTGTAGTTTTGATTTGCATTTCTCTAATAATTAGTGATGTTGAGCTTGTTTTCATTTGCTTTTTGGCCATCTGTATGTCTTCTTTGGAGAAATGTCTATTTAGGTCTTCTGCCCATTTTTTGATTGGGTTGTTTGTTTTTTTGATATTGAGCCACAAGATGTGTTTATAAATTTTGGAGATTAAATCTGCTGCATTTCTATACACTAACAAAAAATATCAGAAAGTGAAATTAAAGAAACGATCCCATTTACCATCGCATCAAAAAAAAAAACAAAACCTAGGAATAAACCTACCTAAGGAGGCAAAAAACCTGTACTCCAAAAACTATAAGACTCTGATGAAAGAAATCGAAGATGACACAAACAGATGGAAAGATATACCATGTCCTTGGATTGGAAGAATCAGTATTGTCAAAATGACTATACTACCCAAGGCAATCTACAGATTCAATGCAATCCCTTTCAAATTACAATGGCATTTTTCACAGAACTAGAACAAAAAAATTTTGTATGGAGACACAAAAGACCCAAATAGCCAAAGAAATCTTGAGAAAGAAAAATGGAGCTGGAGGAATCAGGCTTCCTGACTTCAGACTATACTACAAAGCTACAGTCATCAAAACAGTATGGTATTAGCACAAAAACAGAAATATAGATCAATGGAACAGGATAGAAAGCCCAGAAATAAACCCATGTACCTGTGGTCAGTTAATCTACGACAAAGGAGGCAAGACTATATGATGGAGAAAAGATAGTCTCTTCAATAAATGGTGCTAGGAAAACTGGACAGCTACATGTAAAAAAATGAAATTAGAACATTCTTTAACACCATACACAAAAATAAACTCAAAATGGATTAAAGACCTAAATGTAAGACCAGATACTATAAAACTCTTAGAGGAAAACATAGGCAGAACACTTTTTGACATAAATTGCAGCAGTATCTTTTTCGATCTGTCTCCTAGAGTAATGGAAATAAAAACAAAAATAAACAAATGGGACCTAATTAAACTCAAAAGCTTTTTCACAGCAAAGGAAACCATAAACAAAACAAAAAGACAACCCACAGAATGGGAGAAAATATTTGCAAACAGTGCAACCAACAAGGGATAAAACTATTTTTGGAAAACAATATGACACTATCTTACGAAGTGGAAGAAACACATACCTAGGACCTAGCAATTCCAGTCCTAAGCGTATACCCAAGGGAAGCTCTTGCCCATGAACACCAGGGGGCCTGTAAAAGCAGCATTGTGCATAATAACAAAAAGTGAAAACAATTGAAATGTCCATGAACAGTATAGTAAATAGATTATTGTGGTATGTTCACTGGAATAGTACACATGAGTGAAAATGAGTAAACCAAATCTATGCATATTAACATGTGTCAATACTAGAATCATAATATTGAGTGAGAAAATCAAATTGTAAAGAATCCATACAGTGTGATTCCTTTAATGTAAAATTGAAGGACAGGAAATGTTAGATAAAATATGGCTTGGGGTACATACACACATAGTAAGATTATAAAGAAAGGCAAGGGAATGATCAACATGAAACTCAGTAAAGTAGGTACCTGGGGATAGGAGGGAATGGGGTTGCTGTTCGTAGGGCACACTGGACACTCCAAAATATTAGTCATTTTCTATTTATTAAGCTGGTTGGAGGGTGCAGGTGTATCTTATTATTTTAAAAATATACATATGTGTGTGTATGTTTATACATGCCATACATGTATACATAGCATACATACTTTTGATGCATGCTATAACTTATAATAAATCTTAATAAAAATTTAATTAAAACATTTAATAATTGAGAGTTATTTTTTGGTAATTCAAAGAGTACTTTAATGGTTTTATGACAGTTCATTAATGTGTTAGTGCCTCAAGGGTGTGTTCTTGGTCTGAGCTTCTTACTTTGTCTCTTTCTATACAGCGAGGTAATAAGCTAACTGTGGTATGTTTTCAGATCCCTTCATCTGTGTATTATAAATTTTTGAAAGTTACATTTCCTGATTTATCTAAGAAAGAGATTCACAGAGGCTCCCAGGGCCCTCGTGCAGACCTGGGTCTGGCCCCCATGACAGCATTGAGCCATGTATAACATGTGTCATTGAAACAGTGTGGAAAAAATATCTGTTGACCCTAACCTTTTTCTTTTCCCAGGCTTATGGCTGGAGAACTTCCCTTAGCTCATTCAACAAATGAAAATGGGATAAGTGACAAATTTTGAAATCCTTCTTTAATTTCTAATTTGTTTATTCCTGTCCTCCAGTCTTCCTTTTCTATTTAAAATCATTTTAAACAGAAACACACATCTTTTCAACACATACACAGAACTGTTTGTTAGGCTGAATTGCATGAAAACTTCTTACCAAAAAAAAAAATTCTAGCCCAAATTTTCCTAAACTTCAGCCATTTGAAAAACATTTTATGATTTTTGACATATCCATTTATCATATCTTATTGTAAATGTGGTATTTTTCTTTAAATTTGCTTTAATTTGACTCACTTTTGGTATCTTTACCTCACTCTAACAAATACTATTAGTCAAATCATGAGTTTGATGTGCTATTTCTATTTTATCTAATATTCATAGAAATAGAATCATAACTATTACCATTTTTTAATGTTTGTCCATATACTACATTAAGACCCAAAATCATTCTAGGTATGACCACGTGCTATACTTTGGGAAAATCTAACCAAATTTAGAAAGACAAAGAAAAGTCTCTCTCCCACCTCCTCTGCCCCAACAGTACATGTTCAACAGAAGGGCAACTGGCAGCCAGCTCCAACGTCAGCATTTGCCAGACTGCCAATTTTCTCCTTTGTCTGCAGAATATTTCCCATTTGGATTTGCTTTATGCCTTTTATTTGGGATTGCCATCTCTCTGTTGCCCAGCTCATTATAGAAGGGGGTAAATTTATGCCCGGGGAAACCAACACTCCCACAGCTGCAATGCCAGCCAGTCAGCCAAGATAAAGTAGCAGAGCAGAATTGATAGACTGGTGCCCATGTCCCTGTTTATATGCAGGTCAAGTCACTGGGGGCATGTGTGGCTGTGTTGGAAGTGGATTGCCAACCTCCCCATTAGCATCCTGCCAATAGCAGTGTGACAGCAGACCTCATAGTCTTCAGTGACAATCCAATTCACATGTCTCCTCAGTGATCATCAACCACTTGGGTTAGTTTACTCAAGTTCTCCACCGCTTTCTAGCTGGGCATTCCTAGTTTATTAAGCCCTGCTTCTTAGTGGCATGGGGCATCTCTGATACAGTGTGATTAAAGAGCTTTTTTCCCCCCCTTCCATTTAGCTGCTCTTCAAGGTCAGGTAGTTTAGATATTTCAAGAGGCTGCCACTGCCTCTTAGTTGCACACATGCGAATATAATGGTATGGGCAGGGTCTTCCAGGAACATGGCTGAGTCCATTAGGACTCAGTGAAGCCTCAAAGGGAGGATCAATGTTTCATTTCATCAGAAGGCTCTCCCTCTCATCACATCCTGCTGGACACAGGCTGGATAACATCTTACCACTAATCAGCTGTCTCTGACATCGAACTCTAAGGATTGGTAGTTTGAAAACCAACAGTATTAGCTCTGGCCCTCCCCGCTCCTCCCAGACAATCATCTACCCCCTTGCCAGAGTGTACAATTTGACACGCTTGTTCGTCGACTTCTCACTCATTAAACTGATCAAGATACAAAACTTGTTAGTTAATTCTTCATGCACTTGGGGGATCTGGTTGCATATTTTAATGATCTGCTCTCAGGATGTGCTGATCAAACTACATATTTTGTTGATTTGCCATGACACATTCTTAACCGCATTGTTGCTTGCACAGGGTTCTGGGTGATGTGAGATGCATCCGGGAAGCACGGAGTGGCTGCCGTGTGTGCGTGGAATTCCCCGTCTGATAACTATTGCACCAACGTGTATTTAAAATCCAGCTTGTGGACTCCTTCACTGAGTGAGCGAGATGGGCAGAGCCCATCAGCCCATCAGCACGGCTCCTGGAAGCCTCCTTCTAAGACAGAGCCTTAGGCCCCAGACCCCAGGCAACCACAGCCCAACCTCCCTCTTTCCAGCTGGAGATTCTCAGTTGCACCAGTGCTTCTTGACCTTTTCAGATACCTGAATTTTTGGCAGCACATTTGAGGGAATCAAAAGACACACACTTTTTTGTGTTTGTTTAAAACAAGTTTCCAAAAACCCAGAAAACTTCCTGTAATAACCTGCTGTTCTTTTGTTTGCCCACTCCACCATGTCAACCCTTGAGTGGAAATGGTTACTGCCCTGAGAATGTTCTCGTGTGTTCTCCTGGAGTACAGCTCTTCTGGGTTCCTGTAAACCTGTGCCCTACCTGTGGCCCCGGCTGGTGTTCCATTTCCCCATTCAGCTGTCACTCACAGAAAGCTGACCCCTGCCTCATGCCACCCACCCTACCAGCCCTGCTCAGTCAACTCTCCAGCCCTGACTGGCTTCACCTCAACTGTAAAACTGTAAAAACAAATTGCTCATACGGATCCAAATGTGTGGCCACTGTTCTGTTAGGACCCACACGGCAGATGAGCAAGTGCAGCCCGGTTTACTGTATCTGGGCGTCTTACAGAATGGTTCAGAAATCTCCGCTCTCACAACTTTCAGAGCCCCAGAGCTTCCCTCTGTAGTTGAATGTCTGTATCTGAAGGCATTTTTAAAAATAGAAATGCAAATGCCTGTTGCTGATTTTAAATGCACCCTTGGCATATATCAGTGACAGCTATTGTAGTACAGCAGTCACTACACTTAAAAACACTTTTCTAGACATTTTTTCATTTGCGCCTTGCAGCAACCCTGATCTACACAACAACCAACACCTCCTAGGGCCCTGTGATTATTCTGCTTTACAGATGAGATGACTGAAGCTTAGAGGACAGCAAAGTGACTCCCAGAAGTCACATAGCTATGTACAGAGCCAAGATCTGCACCCAGGCAGCCTGAGCTCCCAGGCAACACACTTCTCCACCACTTTATGAGGCCTCATTCAGTGACTTTTTCATTTATAATTCATCATAAATGATTCAAGTTTTCTAGAACATAAGGCTGCAGGCTTGATTGTCCCAGGCGCTCCTTTCCACCCGGCTACACTCATTTCCTCATTTGATGACGTGCCTTCTTCCTTACACAGCTCTTTACAAACTGTGGTCAACAAGCATTTTCTTCATTGCCTCCTTAGGCCTCTCCCCACCCTCGATTCTCACAAGATCTTGAGCGCAGTACCGTTTCCTCTCCACTTTTTCTTACTCACATCTTCCACTAGGGGGCACATTCTGACCATAAAGCTTTTGATGTTCTTGCCAGGCAGCTATAAAATACAACCAGTGTCACCCTAATGCTTTCATTCTGTTATAAGAAATGGCTTTATTCAAGCTACAGTCCTCATTGTTACTTCATGGAGGGGGAACAACAGTAAAAAAAAGGAAACTGTATAATTTTTGTGGACTGTTTCTCCATAATTCATTCACTGGATTTCTGTTATGTTGTATGGAATTCATTAAGCAGGATATTGAAGCTTATGAATGGAGACCTAGTAATTCCTCCTTAATAAACATGAGTTACTTTTATTTCTTAAACTTTATTAGGCGCTTACTCAAAACATTACTCAAAAATGCTTGTTAATAATATGAATGATGATTTTGATTCCGTTTGCATTATTAGGATTTCTAAAGGCCTAAAATACAAAGTCTGGACTATTCATAAGGACGGAGAAAATGGCTGGCATTTGAATGTAAATCTTTGTGCCTGAGTTTAATTCCATCTTGACACGTCTCACCAAACCTTGTAAGGAAGGTGGTGGCAGCTACCACAGGGCCCTTCTTGTGTAGCTGAGGAAGCGAATAGTGGAGGAGACTTACTCAGAGCTTTAGGAGGGAGTCATATATGAGGAGCAGGCGGGTTTGTGCTGGTTCCCTGTCAGCTACACTATGCACCAAGCAGAGCTATCACAAAGAGTAAAGCACTATGAGTACGTGTTTTAATTTAAAGTCCAGCTTACCTTGTCCTCCTTACCTGCCAGACCTCTAAATGCTGGAATCCAGCTGTTCTTTGCCCTCTTTTCTTCTCCATCACAGTCTTTCCCTAATCAATCTCATTCATAACCATGACTTTGAAGAACATTTATAGAGTGATGACTCTCAAATTTCCATCTCCTAAGACCTCGCCTCTGAACCCCAGGCTCATACCTAAATATCTTCTTGACAATTCCATGTGGATGACTTCTGGTCCTATCAAACTGAACAAGTCCAAATGGAACAATAGATTTTGCACCACAACCCTGAAAAGGTATCACCATCGTCCCAGCATCACCTTTTCCCCAATTTTAGGAAATGCCCCTAACATCTACCTGGTTATTAAAGCCAGATACCTAGAAGTCATCCTGGTACCCACTCGTGCCTCTTCCCAAACCTAGATGAACCAGCCAGATCTCTTGATCCCATATCTAAAATATATCTTATATTTTTCTACTGTTTTCTTTCCATTTCCTGTTCCACTTTAGTTCAAGATTCCATCATCTATGGTCTGGACCACTGTAGGAGCCTCTCGCTGGCACCACGCTCCCATTCTTGTCCCTCTCCTCAACAATCCAGTCCCCAGACAACAGCCTGATTCATCTTCTTAAATCTCAATTATAGATTTGACTCTGATTTCTCCTGCTTAAAACCCTTCAGTGGCATCTCATTGCACATAGAATAGAATCCCAACTCTGTATCATGGCCCACAAGGCCCTCTAAACTCTGGTCCCTGCCCATCCGTCCAACTTTATCCCAATCCTCACTCCACTCAGCTGGCCTTCTGTGGAATCCAGAACAACCTCTTTCAACACCTCAGGGCCTTGTGCTGGCTGTTCTTTCAGGCTTTTCCTGATCATCTTAGATAGGCAGGTGTCCTGATTATTCTCTATCACCCTATTCACTTCCTTCCTAATGCTTTTCACAGGCTCTAATTATTTTATTTATTTACATGCTTGGTCATTTATTATGTTGCTCTCCAATGATGTAATCTCCAAACCTAGTTTGGTCAAGAAAAATCACTGTCCTTAACACCAGTGTGCAAAAATATGACTATTTAAATGATTACTTTTTGTTCACAAATTCCCACTCTACCAAGGCAGGCAAATCTAATCTGAATCAAGGTGGTCCCCCATCCACTTCTCTGGGGTTGCACCCAAGTGGTAGGGGGATTACATGGGTGCCCCCTCAAGATCTCCATGTTCTCCGTCCACTAGTACCTACCAGGACACCTGTTGTTCTTCTGAGCCTCTGTCAGGCCTTTGGTTCACAAAGGCCACCAGAGAGACATCCTCTTCCTAATCCAAAGGCCTTTCAATCCAGTAGTTCACACCACGTTTCTATTAGATGCAAAACAAACTATTCCGCAGTTTCTACACTGCTTTGGAGTCTGGGCAGTCTGTGCTGCTGGCTGAAGCTTGGTCTTCTCAATCTGGCTCTGCAGGCATTCCTACCTGGGGACAGGCACAGGGCCCTGTTCCAGAACCCATCAGTGTCTGCACTTTTATTACCTTCCTCCAGATCTTCTGTCCTCTCAGTTAAGAGAATCTTTTCCTAAAAGGAGCAGGAGATGGGATAAATAGAAGCCTCACTCTTATTTTTGAGATCCCTCTCTCAAATATTTTGTCTATATGGAGTCCTGTGTGTTCCCCTCAGGGCCTAATCTTCTGAAACTCAAAAGCAAAGGCAAACTATTTTTCTCCACTTACTGTTTCACATAATTTCCATGGTTCTGTGAACCCAGAAAAACTTAACTAGCTGAACTGGGGGAAAGAGCTAAAAATAGGAGGTGGTAAAATTATTTTTATTTATTTTTATTTTATTTATTTATTTTTTGGCCACACCTTGTGGCATGCAGGATCTTAGTTCCCTGACCAGAGATCAAACCCGTGTCCCATGCAGTGGAAGTGCAGAGCCTTAACCACTGGACCACCAGGGAAGTCTGGCAGAATTTTTTTTAAATAAACTAATGCTTCAAAAATATTTCTTCATCACACTAGGCTTGTGCCTGGTACATTGTTGGTGTGTAATAGGTATTTGTAACTTAGAAAATTATTAATAAATGAATATCTGAATGAATATATACTCAATAGTGTCAGAAAACTGCAGTTAGGTAAATAGAGAGGCCAGAACACAAATTAGGAGGTACAAGTACTATTCCTTACCCTCCGGCTGAGTATCTGATCCTCTACAGCTGATTAATTATACCACTCCAAGCCTTCAAAATAGAGACAGAATTATGGTTAACAGATGATGATAGCCACTTAGAAGTGTTCTTTGAGCTCCTTATAACAAAACATAAGAACGTGATGCCAGGCCCTGCAGCCAGCTGCTCTGGAACACAGCGCTGCCCACCAGTGGACGAGCAGCCCCCCCAGGAGGCACCTCGTGGCAGCCAATCAGGCTAGGGGCCAGCCCTGACTATCAGCATGCTCACAGTGGTTGGCCATGCTACAACAGAAGGGCCACATAGAGGCCCTCCTAGAGCATTTAGCTCTGGGGACCAGAGGGGCCTGTGTTGCTGGGTGATATGGGACCTACATAAGGCCTCTTCTCCAAGACTGGGAAATGTAACTAACCTACCTAATACATAGAAATAAAAACAGAATCAGGCAAAATGAGGCAACAAAGGAATAAATTCTGAAAGAAGGAACAAGATAAAACTCCAGAAGAAAAATTAAACAAAGTGGACATAAGTGATCTACCCAATAAAGACATCAACGTAATAATCATAAAGATGTTAAATGAACCTGGGAGAATGAATGCAATGATAAGGTTAACAAAAGTTAGAAAATATAAAGAAGAACAAAACAGAGTTGAAGAATACAATAACTGAAATAAAGAATGCACTCTAAGGGATCAACAGTAGATTGAATGATACAGAGGAATTCAATATCCATGTATGATAACTTTCAACAAAGTGGGTATAGAGGGAATATACCTCAACATAATAAAGTCCATATATAACAAGCCCACAGCTAACATCACACTCAATGGTGAAAAGCTGAAAACATTTCCTCTATGATCAGGAACAAGACAAGGATGCCTACTCTCACCACTTCTATGCAACATAGTATTGGAAGTCCTAGCCACAGCAATCATACAAGAAAAAGAAATAAAAGAATCCGAATTGGACAGGAAGAAGTAGAACTGTCACTTTTTGCAGATGACATGATACTATATATAGAAAATCCTAAAGATGCTGCCAAAAAACTATTGGAACTAATAAATAAATACAGTAACGTTTCAGGATACAAAATTAATATACGGAAATCTGTTGTGTTTCTATGCAATAACAATGAACTATCAGAAAGAGAAATTAAGAAAATAATCCCATTCACAATTGCATCAAAAAGAATAAAATACCTAGGAATAAATCTAACCAAGGTGGTAAAAGACCTGTACTGGGAAAACTATAAGATTTTTTTTTTTCAGATACAAGTAATAAATTTTATTAGAAGTTGAGTATCTGTTAATTAACAGGCAGCTATATTACTTACTATAAAGCCACTACAATTCAAACATTGTAGCATTACTACATGAATGAACACATATACAAATTAAACAGAAAAGAATATCCACAAATAAAAACTATAAGATATTGATGAAAGAAACTGAAGACAATGCAAACAATTGGAAAGATACACCATGCTCATGGATTAGAAGAATTAACATTGTTAAAATGTACATACTACCTGAGGCAATCTACAGAGTCTATTCAATCCCTATCAAAATACCAATAACATTTTTCATAGAACTAGAACAGATAATTCTAAAATTTGTATGGAAACAAAAAAGACCCCGAGTAGCAAAAACAATCTTGAGAAAGTAGGACAAGCCTGGAGGTATCATGCTCCCTGATTTCAAATCATACTATAAAGCTATAGTAATCAAAACAGTATGCTACTGGCACAAAAAGAGACACATAGATCAACAGAACAGAATAGAGATCCCAGAAATGAACCCACGCTTATATGGTCAATTGATCTATGGCAAAGGAGGCAAGAATATATAATGTGGAAAAGAGAGCTTCATCAATAAATGGTGTTGGGAAAACTGAACAGCTACTTCCAAAAGAATCAGATTGGACTACTTTCTCATACCATATACAAAAATAAACTCAAAGTGAATAAAAGACAAATGTAAGACCTGAAGCCATAAAACTCCTAGTGGAAAACACAGGCGGTATACTCTTTGACAGCAGTCTTAACAATATTTTTTTGTGTATGTCTCCTCAGACCAAAAAAACCCAAAAAAACAAAAAAAGCAAAAATAAACAAATGGGACTACATTAAATTAAAAAGCTTGTTGTACAGTTAAGAAAACTATCAACAAACCCAAAAGGCAGCTTACTGAATGGGAGAAGCTATTTGCAAACAATATATCTGATAAGGGATTAATATCCAAAATATACAAAGAACTTATACAACTCAACATCAGAGAAACAAACAACCTGATTAAAAAATGGGCAGAGAACCTGAATAGACATTTTCCCAAAAAAGACATACAAATGGTCAACAGACACATGAAAAGATGCCAGCATCATTCATTATCAAGGAAATGCAGATCCAAACCACAATGATATATCACCTCACTCCCTGTCAGAATGGCTATTATCAAAAAGACAAGTAACAAGTGTTGGTGAGGATGTAGAGAAAAGGGAACCCTCATACACTGTTGATAGGAATGTAAATTGGTGTAGCCATTATGGAAAACACCATGGAGGTTCCTGAAAAAATTACAAATAGAACTGCCATGATCCAGCAATTCTGCTTCTGGGTATTTTTCGAAAAACAAAAAGAAAAGAAAACCACGGAAATACTAATTTGAAAAGATATACGCACCCTTATATTCATTGCAGCATTGCTTACAATAGTCAAGATATGGAAGCAACCTAAATGGCCATTGGTAGATGAATGGATAAAGAAGATGTGGCATACTTATACAATGAAATATTACTCAGTCATAAAAAAAATAAAATTTTGCCATTTACAACAACATGGATGGATCTAGAGAGTATTATGCTAAGTAAAATAAGTTAGACAGAGAAAAACAAATACCGTATGATTTCACTTATATGTGAAATCTAAAAAAGAAAAAAAAATGAATGAACATAATAAAACAGAAACAGACTCCTAGTTACAGAGAACAAATAAATGGTTGCCAGAGGGGAGGAGGTGGGGGGGATGAGAGAATAAGTGAGGGAGATTAAGAGGTACAAACTTCCATTTACAAAATAAATGAGTCACAGGATGAAATGTACAGCATGGGGAATACAGCCTATAATATTGTAATATCTTTGTGTGGTGAAATGGTAACTGGACTTACTGTGGTGATCATTTTGTAATGTATAGAATATCGAATCACTGTGTTGAGAACCTGAAATTAATATGATGTTGAAGGTCAATTATACTTCATTTAGAATACAATGTTATGGTTTATATTCTTTATAGAAATCATTTTATTATACTATTCTCCATGATCAAAGTATTTGCCAGGATTTTTCCATTAACTTGTTTTATAATGTCTCTAACAGACAATGCAAACTATGGGTTTGCATTCATAGGTTTACTTCAAGGTTTACTCTGAATTTAGATTTTTCCAAAAGTAGTTCAAA
Source organism: Balaenoptera borealis (assembly GCF_965194805.1). Classification (NCBI taxonomy): domain Eukaryota; kingdom Metazoa; phylum Chordata; class Mammalia; order Artiodactyla; family Balaenopteridae; genus Balaenoptera; species Balaenoptera borealis. Next base: position 109,693,299 of record NC_138862.1, on the reverse strand, counting down.
CTAAAACAAAAAAAGTTATTCCACATTGAATGATCCCTTATCACTAGTGTATAGAAAAAAGAGAAGAGAAATATTGAAGAGAAATAACATGGCACTAATTATGAAAATATAAAACGTATCTGTGCTCCATGAGGTTGTACCCATGCCTTTATGCATTGGTTTGTTCATCAATAAAATGGGATTCATAAGTAATACCTATTTCAAGGGCTCATTTTGAAGATTAAATAAGAAAGTACTGTAAATTTCTTATCTGTTGCCAGAACCAATAAATATTAGGTTTTATTGTTACTTCTTAACCAAGAAACGAGCATCTTTGTCACTTACCTATTGCTGCATAAGAAACCATCTGATATTTGTGGCTTAAAACAACAAAGTTATATTATGTTCACAGATTCTGTGAGTCAGGAACAAAGACAAGGCACAGTGGGGACAGCTTGTTTCTGCCCCATAATGTCTGAAGCTTCATCTGGGAAGATTTGAAGGCTTGGAGTGACTCAACAGCTGGGGGCTAGAGTCATCTGAATGCTTGTTCACCCAAATGTCAGGCAGTCAAGGCTGGTAGTCTGCTGGGATCTCAGCTGAGGCTATGGGCTGGATCACCCACTTGTGGCCTCTTCACTTCCTCACAGTGTGGTGGCTGGATTCCAAGCATCTCAAGAGAAGCAAGTGGAAGTTGTATCTTTTATGACCTAGCCTTGGAAGTCACAAAATATCACTTCTGCCACAGTCCCAAGCCACTAAGATTCAAGGGGTAATAACATAGACATCCCCTCTTAATTGGAAAAATATCAACATCACATCATAAGAAAATCAAGGAAAAAGGGAGATCTTGTGTGGCCACCTTGGAAAATACAATCTGTCACAGCTTCCAAATTGACATATCTTAGGACACGTTCACATTATTCTTGCTACTTGTCATTTGTGAACAAATCGTGTTTTGGTAAATGAGGAGTAATTTAATAGGCATGATTTATAAGGTTAAAGGACTTTCTGTCTGTGGAAATACAATCATCATCGTCATCATCATCATCATCTTCTAGGAAGAGAGAAGAAATAAAAGAACCTGTAGGTTCTACCAAACTAATAATAGCATGAACTCTACAGGAATTCACTGCCCATAACACAGGACTGTAAAAGTACTACCACACCTGGCATAGCTGCATAGACACATACCCCAATCAAGACTGTGCAGGGCTCTGAGCAGCCCAGAGTTGATGGTCAGCAATCCTACAACTAAAGAGGTGTGTTTAAGCTCTCTTCTGTGTTGCTGCTGCTTACTGTTGGGCTGAGAAAAAAAGGAAGTGGCCCTCCATGTGGGACTCTGTATGTTCCCTAGGACAGGGCAGCTGAGGAAACAGATTCCAGGAGAAAGAAAGCAGGCACCTGAGAGGAAGCCTGGGTATCCCAGGTGTGTTGGCTGTGGTAATGGTCTATCCAAGACATTTTCTCCTCCAGGTAAAGAAATCTGATTCTAAGACTTTTGGAATCCAATCCACCCCCCCAAACAAAACAAAACAAAACAAAAACAAAAATGAAAGAAAAATATACAGCTATGAACTTTTAATATTCTACTAAGTCCCTTTTTTACAAAAAGAGAAGTCATAACTAAAACATTTCTATATACTTTCCCCATTATTTCCTAGAGGAAAGAGTGTTTTCCCCACCTCCAAAAGAGATGGGGGATGCTTTGGAAGGTCATTATCTCAGAGCAAGAGCTGACTTTTTAAACTGAGTAAATGTAGTTTTATGAACAACTTCCTACATAGTCTGTACCTTTTTCACTTCGATTTGGACCAGTAAAAATTCTATTATGCATCTCTATGGGATCAACAATTGGTTTTGGGGAGCCATTGATTTCAGGACTCCAACTCCCCTGAGGGAATTTGAGACAAAGCAGCCGACTCACTGCTGGAAAGAGTTGTCTATACTCCTGTCTCCTCTCCTCACCTTCCCTTCATCTTTCACAGTAAGGGCTTTCCTCTCCTGTCACTTCACCAAAAATGGTCTCCATATGGTCACTGGTGACTTCTTACTGACCCAATCTAATGGGTACTTCTCAGGCATCTTTCTTCCTCTCACTGGTGTGGGAAATTCTTGATCATTCCTGTCATTCTTTTCTTTTTTCTCTAGCGTTATTACCCTTTACCCCAGATAATTAGGTTCCGCTTTTTCTGAGTTTTCATATACAACTGAGCCAGGCAAGATTTTAGCTACAAAATATTAACAATAATAAGGTAGATGCATGTTCTGTACAGAAAAATGTTGGAAGAAGTCTTTTTTTTCCTATGTGGTAGTATATATGTAACATTGCTAAGGACAAATGATTTAGGAATATGAATATTCACTTCTTTTTATAATAGTGAGAAGCAGATACAGTCATGTTTTATCTCTAATTTCATACAATGAGAACAACATACAAAAATGGCTTTATCCAAAGCCCTAGAAGAGGATTTCTTCCTTGTAACTTACTGAATTGAATTTAACTACAAAATTACAAAAAATCAAGTTCTAAAGGCACTAAAAGCAATTATTCATGGGCAGTATTTTTTATCCTTATTTCTCTGAAGACAGCATTGCAATTTTTACATCTCTTTAAAATTTATGTCTAAAATGTATCTTTTTAGCTGGTCTTTCATTCCTAAAACAATATTTTCCATAACACTGACATATAAGATATCCCTTTTTTGGTTTACTGTACATTTTAGAGTTTAGCACTATCATGGGGGTAAAACGCCTCTTCCTTTTCGTAAAACCTTGGGGTTTTAAGAGCTAAATCATTAAATAATGAAAATACTGAACACAAGCTTAACCTTACTACTAACCTAAGAGTTTATTCATTAAATTTTTAGAAACATTTCTAAGAGAGCCTTCCTTAATTCTTGCACAGGGTAGGTATTCAAAATTTATTTATTGAGTTGAATCTTGCAAGGAATTGATGCAACATCTAAACTCTTGGTTTGTATCTTTCATTTGTCACTTTCTAGCCTGCTCTGTATTAAAGTTACATTTATATATATTGATATTTCATATCACTAATCATCCTGTCAGTTTCTTGAGGTAGGAACCATGTCTTGTATAACCTTGTCTACTTCATAGAGCCTAGCACAGTTCCTTTCATGTTGCAAATGTTCAATGAATATTTAAACTGAGGGGGGAAAAAAGGTCCAATACAGGACCTTATGAAAACCTATAGCAAACCTCAAACTAGTGAAATGTTAGAAAAATTCTCTTTGAAATCAGGAGTGAGACAGGAAGACCTGCTACCACTACTTGTATTCAGTATTGATCACTGAGCTGGAGATTCAGGTTGGCACAATGAGACAGAAAAAAGAGAGGGAACAACAAAGAAAGAACGAAGGAAGGAAGGGAGGGAGGAAGGAAAGAAGAGAAAAGAGAAAAGAAAAGAAAAGAAAGAAAGAGTATGAAGATTAGATAGAAAGAAGTAAAAAATGTGTAATTATATACAGGTGATACAATTATATACGTACAAAATCCAAAAGAACTTCTAGATTAGGTATTATAATTCATAAGAAAGTTCAGCAAGGTTGCTAGATTTAAGAACAATATATGTAAGTCAACTACATTCTAAAACACTAACTATAGAAAACATAGAAATACATTTTAAAAATTAATTTTTAAAAGATAGCTTTTATAATAGTAGGGATAGATAAAAGTATTGAGTAAATCTAACAAAAATGTGCAATACTTTAATGAATAAAATTATAAAACTTTGTTTATAAATCTTTAAAAGTTGAGAGACATACCATTTTTTTTTGGTCTTTTTTGGCTTCACCTGGCGGCACGTGGAACTTCCCCGACCAGGGATCGAACCCGCACCCCCTGCAGTAGAAGCACAGTCTTAACCACTGGACCACCAGTGAAGTCTGAGATATACCATATTTGTATTGAAGTTATTTGCATGTGTTTCGTATCACTAATAGGAAGACCAATATCACAATATTCCCATCTGTATGAATTCAATGTTATTTCAGTCACAGTCTTTACTAGAGTTTGCATGGATATTGACAAAATGAGAATTGACCAGATTATTGTTTCCAGTCAGGCTGAAGTAACAAGGACCAGATTTATCCTACACCTGAAAAACCAAAAACAATGGACAATATATATGAAAAAATGGTTTTTGTGACATTGGACATCAGGCAATGAAGGACAGTGATTCCTGAAATATGAAAAACAAATGAGATGAGCCCTATGTTTGCCCCAGATTATTGCCTTGAGACAGTTTCCACACCAAGTTTCAGAGATGCTCACCCAAGGGGAGTCAGGTGGACTCTCTGAGTTCAGGAGATGGAGCTACAATCCAGAGAGACCAAGGTGGCTAGGAGGTGCTGCTTGAATACCAGAGAGGAGAGAGCTGTTGTGACCCCCTCTGTAGGACCTGTGAGTATAATAGACTTTGTTTTCCTGAATGTCTCCTGTGTCTCCTCTTGTGGCTGCACCTGACTGACCATCACATAAAAGGGCACAGAACACAGGAAAACACTGGCTCTTTTATTCTGTTGCATTGGTTCACTTGTCTATCACGCTGTTAATCCCATATTAACTTTGTGATTAAAGCTGTGCTAATTAAGACAGCATCTTATTGACAGAATGACAGACAAGTAAACTAGTAAAAAAGAATGAAAGAGCCAAAAATGGTCCTATCAATATCTGGAAACAATATATTTCATACCTGGCATTGCAGACTAATGAGGAAAAAGACTACTTAATAAGTGGTGTTAGGGCTAATGATTGATTAATCAAATGGTAAAAAGGAAAATTGGAACTTTATCTCAGAAAATAAATTTTATGTATAAGTAAATTGAAGATTAAAATGTGAAAATAGAGAAATGTTTTGAACTTGGAGAAGAAAATATTAAGATAAAAAAACTAAAAATAGTTGAATGAATTCATCTACACTAAAATTTAAAACTTCTGTTAATCATAAGATACTATAGAGTAAGTGAAAGGGCAAATCCCAGCTGGGAGAAAAATATCTTCAACACACATAACTGGCAAAGGACTGGTAGCCAGGATACATAAAGAACCAAAAAGAAAAAAGCAAACAACTTGATGTTTGAAAAATGGACAATGGTCTTACCAATGACTGTGTTATGGGCAGTGAATTCCTGTAGAGTTCATGTTTACAGAAGATGAAACATGGATCGTCCAAAAAAAAAAAAAAAAAACCACGAAAGACACTCATCTATATTAATATCCAAGAAAATGAAAAGAGAGCCACAGTGGGAAGCTATTTTACACTCATCAAAGGCAAAGATCTAAAAAGTCTCAATACCAAGTGTTGTTAAGAAAGCGGAGTTTGAGGGACACCATTGACTGGGGTCAACGAAATGGTGCTATCACCCTTGAGAAAAATTCAGTAATACCTTGCAAAGTTGGAGAAGTGCATACATTTGACACTGCAATTCCACTCCCCATTAAGAGTGCTAGAGAAACACTCATATGTATGAATGAGGAGACTCATATGAGAATGCTCATAGCATCATTTCTGTAAACCTTTGTTTTCACCAACCCCAAAAGAGAATTAAAGCAAACAAACAAACAAAACAAAACAGGAGACTGGGTAAATAAGTTGGAGACTATTCACAAATAAACTAGTATAGAACAGTGAAAATTAATGAATCGGGGCTGTAACTTCAACATAGATGAATCTCACAAATGCAATTAAGCAAAAACAAGCATACACAGACCATGAATCTTTGCAGAGACTACAGTTGCTTAAGCCACTCTTGTTTCCCTCTTAGCAATAGAACACCAATATTACTTGGCAAATTGCTTCCCTGATAAAGGGGACCTTGCAACTTGGTGTGGTCATGTGATTTAGTTCTGGCCAATGAGCTGTAAGTATAAGTGATGACTAGGACTTCCAGGAGCTTTTAAAGGAGTTGCGCTCAGCCGCTAATGACCCTTTTTTGTCCTTCGGCCTTATCCCCTTCTTCTAGCACGCAAGGTGGCCATAGTGGCTGAAACGCCAGAAGCTAACTTTAGACTTTAAGGTGACTTGGAAAGTGGAAACCATGAGCTAGGATGAAACAGATTCCTAGGTACCACTGTATCGACACTGCTGGCCCACCTCCAACTTTCTCCTATGTGATAGAAGAATAAACATGTATTCTGTTTAAGCTGCTTTCATTTTGTGTTTTTCTGTTATATCTATTTGTTTCTATTTACATCTGATACAGATGTAAATAAGGTTTCAAAAGATGCAAAGCAATTAGTATGTAGCAAAAGCCTGGAAAGCATGCAGTGGTAAACAACAAATTTAGGATAGTGATTACTTTTGGGGTGGGATGCAGGAGGGGGAGATGGGACATGTATATACAGCATGTATTGGGTTTCATTTTGTTTCGTTTTATTCTTCATACCTTTTGCATGTCTTAAATGCTGGCATAATGCTATTTAAGACTTTGGAGCCCTTGGAGCTCTGGGAGCATAAAGTATATAAATATCATTATGGACTCTGCGTGCAGTCTGCCTCCCTCAATTCTCATTCCCTTTGGTGACTGGAGTTGGACAAACAGAAATAAACTTGCTGATTCCCTCGACTTTTTTCCCTAAAGGCCAAAAACAGTCACCCTATCTGCTGCCGCTCCTCCCCTCTCCTCTCGTCTCTCACAGATACACAGAGAAGCCTTCCCAAACATTTTAATACCTCCTTTCCAAGTGTCACCACAGCCAGCATTCCTCGAAAGGGAGAAGCAGGAGGAGAGGAGAGAGGGCCTCTATCATCTTTGCACTTAGGGATGAAGTTTGGTTCTAGTGCACATTAAGTGTTCCTTTTCTCAGATGGCATCATTCCAAAGAAGCAAAGAAGAAGGGGCTTTGCTATGGGGCCAGCTGTTGCTTAGTGCTTGGCACGTCAGCTGCTATCACCCCACCGTGCTAAGAGGATGTCAAATCTGTTGGGCATTTAGGAGCATGCAAAGAGCAGAACAGCTTCTACAATAACAGTGTAACAATTTCCCTCTGGAACGTTTCACAAATGGGTTGATGGGATTAGACAGTATGCCTTTTTAAGAAGACTTTATAGACACGATCGCTTATATAAAGATGAAAGTGGTGTTTTGGGGAAAACGCCAAGTTGCAAATGTGAGGAGGAGAAGATATTCCATTAACCTTGTATCTACGAGGCTGTCTATTAATTTCAAATGATAAAAGGATGTCAGATAAAGCCAATTAGCATAAAACACACTTAGTCAGCTTTGCAAACCTTCAACAAATAGCAACAAGAATGAAGGACATTTGGGGATGGAGTTTTTCCAAGGAACTATTAAAAGTAATTGTGTCTTCACTTTCTTTCATCTTGTAAACTGTATGTGCAAGTCCTAAGGCAACTACTAAGTGATTTTCTAAATCTACTCTTCTTCCTGTCTTTTCTCTCCTTTGTGATTTAATGTCCTGTATCTCTTTGCAGAGAAGAGACAAATGGGGACACATTCTTCTGGGGAAGGAAACACATGATTACATCTGATATTCACAATGTCTCAGGGTCTCTTGAACTGCTGGGAAACTGCCACTTTTAAATTCACAGTGTAACTGTAGTGATGAGGTTTCTACATGGGGTGATTTTGGTGATTAATAGGGAGGCTTGAGGTACAATAATGGGTGAACTCTTTACAAATTGGGTTTGTATGGTGGTGACCCTTTGTTTTCCAAATATACCCCTCCCTGGGTATATTATTGCAGGTGAATTTTTAAGTGTTCACCTTATGCTTGGCTCTGGGTTGATCAACATGGAAGACACAGTAGGCATCTAAGGTATGGGGTTTTCTACTGCTGTAAGGAACTTGGGGACAAGGGCCATGCCTTACTCAACTTTTTTTCCCCAATGCCTGGCATATAGTGGGTGCTCAAAAACAATTTTTGAGTGAATAAATATATATATATGTCAAACAAACAATGAGCCTATAGTAATATACCATAAACTAACAAAAATGTTATATAATAATATAATATGATACAATAATACCAAAATGTGATACTGACCATAAGAGCTATAGAAGTTCCAAGAAGAGGAAGGACACATTCAGAGAATGCTTCATAGAAGAAGTAGAACTTGAGGAGCCACTTGAATACTGGTTACAAGAGAAGAACAGACGGCATTCCAGGGGACATTAATGTGAGCAAAAGTATAGAGGTAGACATGAATAAAGGATGCTTGCAAGATTAGTAGAACAGCCTTGCGTTGGAAGTATAAAGCATTCCTTTGGGGAAATAACGGCACCCACAGCATCTGTTACAGAGCCTCTATTTATCTTGGCTGCTTACCCTCCCATATGCTCAGGGAAGGTGACCAACGATGATGGTTTCATTATTCTTACCAATGACTGACTAGTTTTGTCATGGGCATGTAAGCCAATCCTGGATAAGGAGTTGGGCGTCTTCTGGAAAAAAGGTCTTCTTCACCAATTAAAGAGAAAGCCCCTTTTCTTCACTGGGCATTGTCCTGTTTGCATGTGATCTCTGGAGCAATGGCAGCCATATTGTACCCATGAGGAGAGACAGCACCACACACCAGAATAATGGGGCAAAAAGATGGACAGCACTAGGGTCTGTGACAACATGGTCTAGCCAATCATGAAAATATTGGCCCTGAACTTACAACATGAGATATTTTTGCTTATCATTTAATCCATTTTGGACTGAGTTATCTGTTGCCTCTAAAAGCATCCTACACACCTAATTTCCCCCAAACTTTAGTGCCTTTGGCCCCACTAAGTAATATAGAGAGACAATAATAATTATTACAATAACTATTGCTAGCATATATTGAATGTTTACTATGTACCAGGGGCTTTCCTTAGTGCTCTACATCATTTACTCTATCACAAGAGGTAAATATTTGTATTTGTTAAGGCAATGCTACCTGCTCTAACAAACTTTAAAATGAACACTGGCTCAAACACCATAGAAGCTTCTTTATTCATCCAAGTCCAGGGTGAATATTCCTGATTGGCATAAGAGCTATATGATCCTCCTCCAAATGGAGATCCAGGGATCCCAGGCTCTTTCCACATTGTTGCTCCTTCATTTCCAATGTGTTGCTTCCTAGGATGTTCTGGACACTGACATCTAGCTGGCAAAAGAAGAAAAATGTGCAGAAGGTGCCCCTACTTCCAAACCACATTAACAGAAAGTAACACACATCACTTCTGCTTACATTTCACTGAACTAACCACATATTCCCACCCAGATACAATGAGGGCCAGGAAATGTAGTTCCTGGCCAGGAAGCCACTTCACAGAACAATTCTATACAGTGGAAGAGGAACAAGAATCATCTGTCCTTGAAGACCCTTATTATCTCCATTTTGCAGTTGAGGAAAATGATGCATAGGGAATTTAAGCAACTTGCCTGAGATCACAGTGTTGGTGCACATTGTTCTCCTTGGAAACATTCTGTATCTTAAAAATTACCACATATTCTTGGGCATTTGTTTTATTTATAATTATGGATACCTATTGCTAAACCAGGAACTATTAAGTTTATTGGGAAGAAAATGTGGAGGCCAAATTCAATTGAAATGTTGAAATTTAATGAGGACTGCTCCCTGCCCGCGCCCCATCCCCTCACCCCGCCATGTAGCTTCACTTCCCTTACCTCTGTCTAGAAATGTGTAGTCACTTTCAATTGTCACAAATACTGGGGTACTACTCAAATAACTGATCAAAGCCAGGGATGCTAGATGTTCTATGATACCCGAGACAGCCTGACTCTATGAAGAATCGTCCCATTCAAAAATCCAGTGGTGTCCCTGTGTGACAGTAGACTAAGGCTGTCCCTTCTGTGGGGCACTTACATGTCAGTTGGAGAAAAGATGTGGTTTCAAGGGAGCACAGATTCTGGGGTTGGAAGGTTTCTGCCTGAGTTATGTCCTATCACTTACAAGCTAAGTTAGGGGAATTTAGATTATGAGAATAGCTCAAGGAAGAGATGGAATGACTGTTTGAAGTATAATAGGGAGCAGAGGGAAGACAGAGTCCACCTGGGAGGGATTTAGCTCTGTGTGGACACAGGTTGGGCTTCCGATAAGTGGTGAACATGACCTCAATCAGCAGACAGAGCCACAGGGAGTCAGTCACACACCCAGCTCTCTGGATGGTTCCATCTTTAATGGAAGCATGGGGAGCATTGCTGGAAGGAAATGTGGAAACTGACCAGGATTGGAGGGTGGAGATAAGAGTCATTGTTTTCCAAGGGTAAGAAGCCCCTTTCAGCTTTTTCCATTACTGTTCCTTTTAGATTCTCTTTCCATAAAGTGCTGGTGTGAATTCCCACTAAAGTGAGGTTCAGTGTCTTGACTCCAGTGATGATTGCAGCATCTGTGTGTCAGACAGGCCTGGTTCTAAGAGCTTTTCTTACACTCTGTACCTACATATAGGTGTCTCATTTAACCCAGCCCCTGGCACAGTGCCTAGAACAAGGTAGGAGGTGACATTAATCAGGAATGAAAGCATGAATGTAAGTATGAGTGAGTCCTCATGACAACCTGCCCATCGGTGGGCATTACTGTTTAGGTTTTCAGGATGAGGAAACTGAGACTGCTTAAACTTCTAGGGAAGAGAGAAATTAGCAATGCAGGAAAGGTGTCTGCAGCCTTTTAACAAATGGCTTTAATGAACGGAGCAAAAAGTTAAAAAAAAAATGGCTCCTCCAGAAAATAGCAAAGTTTTTTTTTTTAAGTGAGCAAACAAGATGCACAGGAGACCAGAGACTCATAATGGACCAGTTCTACCAAGACACACACAAAACCATGCCTCCCATTCAGAAAATAATACCTTCCTAACATCTAATCTAATTCATGGTCCCGAATCTGTGACTGTGTTTCAAAAGTTGTGGGGAACTGCTGAGCCATGGCTGTCAACTCAAATGCCAATGGGTCCACAGGGTGCTTGTCCTGTCTTAGAAGGTGAAGCCGTTCCTCAGCTCCAGCCCACTGTCACAGGAAAAGCTGCTCCAGCTGCCAGATTTTCCCATTTCCAAGAGAAGCCCACATTCTCTATTGTTATGTGAAATATTTTTGGTTTTAAATGTTGGCAACAAATTTAAAACTTTTTACAACTAGAGGCCACAACATTATCCAGCTCCAGGCTGCATTTGACCACAGGTCTCTGGTATTGTGCCCTCAAAATAGATCTTAGGAGAGCAGGATAAGACACTGAAGCTGGGAGCAGAAGAGGTTCAAGAAGGAGGAGGGTGTGAGCTGGAGCCCTGCCTTGGCGATGTGGCCTGGGATTCCGGGTCCACCAGTGCCTGTTTCTGGGTTGCCAAGGGCACTTAGCCCCAGATTCTGTTCCCTGAGCACCTCTCCTCCCCAAGGTGGGTCCCGGGGAAACCACCCCACTTGTATGGCTTTAGATAAAGCCCTGTAGCACCAAGCCAGCTGACAACCGTCTCAGGCATATGTTGTATCTTTACATCCCTTTCAAGAACTGGAATCTTTGGCCTGGGACCTTGTATGGTGGTGATGAGGCAGGTACAGGGGTGCCTTGAAATGAGGAAAGTGGAAATCTGTCTGGATGAGTCCGTTATCTTAGACTGTGGCCCTAGACCTGGCATCACTGACTGCTGGGGTAGAAGTGTTTACCATGCCTGTCCTACATTGTCTAGCATTGAGAACTGTGTGCTTGGCAATTTGTATGTGGTGATCAGACACCACCAAGTCTAAAACCTGTACCCTATTAGGGACTTCCCTGGAGGTCCAGTGGTTAAGACTCCGAGCTCCCAATGCAGGAGGCACGGGTTTGATCCCTGGTCGGGGAACTAAGATCCCGCATGCTGCCTGGCGTGGCCAAAAAAACAAAAAACAAAGAAAACCCTGTACCCTATTATGAATTTCAGACTCTCTGAGAGAAAAGGGGACATAGTATGTGATAAAGTATTTGACTAGCACAGCTCAGATGAAGAACAAGGTATGAAATATTTTTTGCTACGGAAATTCTTTATCTGATATGTACTTCTAACTTTGTCTTAATTGGTGTCTTGCATCCAACAGACTTTATTTCACTCTTTTTATATGACCGGAGAGAGCTGTGAAATTGTGTTCTTCAAGCAAGTGAGAAGATCAGTACAGAATTTCCAGTGAGTAATATTTACCTTTTTGATGTTTTAGTAGCTTTGATCATTTGTATGATTGCAATCTGCTGAGACTGGGTTTTGCTTAGAATCTCTGAGAAAATCCTGGTGTCACAGCTGTACGTCACTGTGGGAGAAGTGCTGTGGGGACCGCTACAGAAACGTGTTTATACTTTAACTGTCAGCCATTTTCTTGAAGATTACTTAAAGTATCAACAACAACAGTAAAATCTGTTGGGCCACCCTACCTTGTGGCTGCCTAATTTGCAGGTGGGTGCTGGTCAGCCAGAAAGCTGAACTGAGCTAAAGGCAAGTATAATCTTTGATGCATAATTTACATCTTGGATTTATTTCTGAGCACAACAGAATGGTGTTAGATCCACACATTTGAAATATCAGTAAGAGCCTACTAATGACATATTGGGTGGTATTTGTCCCATTTGACTAACTTACTGGCTGTGATGGACAGACACTGATGTGCGGGTTGTGTGAGATGTGTGAGCTTCCTCATTTTACACTATTTAGAGAACAATCAGGAGAGTTTACAAAAGATTAAACTGAAGACTCCGTTTTCAAATAGCTTTGGTTTTGCAATAAAAGATTACTGAGAAGTTGAAAATGGAGAGTGACATGTGTATGCGTGTATGCGTGTGTCTGTATCTCAAAGCTAAATGTGATTTCAAAAAGAAAAATGTAACTTTTGTTTATTAGCTTCAAACAAAATCCTATGTGGTTTTATAGATAGGACCTGAATTTTCTTACTAATAAAATTGATAACATCTCTTAAGGCGATTAATAACTTATTGCTGCATTTTGTGTGGGGGACAGTGAATTTCATGAAAAATACGATGATGAAACAGAACCTAAAACTTTTTGAAAATCTACTTTTCCTCCTTGCTCTACTCTATTCTTTAATATATGTGTTAAAAGAAGTTAAAGGAATGGTCAAAAAGAAGAGGTTTCAATATTCAAATTCTAAGACAAGCTTCCAAGACTCTTATGCATGAATTGTTTTTCCTCCCTAAGTCTGAAATGTGGGTAGGCTTTACCCGTAAGGTCTCTTTTGAATACCATTTCTTTTGGTCGCACTTATTTTCAAAACACATTCTTTAGGACCTAAGCATATAGCGCTTTGATAAGTAAGATATGCCACTGTATCATTTCAGATTCCAAACCAACAATCATGCTCCATGCTGTCAAGGGTCAGGAAGTTGGAAGCAGTGAACAGAAAGGTGAGCTGATTTGCTTGTATGATTTTTTTTTTCTCAGTGTTGCATTTTAGAAGTTTACCACTACCAAAAAGCCACTAAACAAGAGGTAAAATAAACACCCAAGGTTCTCCAACTGCATCACTTTTCCTAAACCAGCAGCTCTTCAAAAGTGGCAAATTGTTTTAGGCCTTTCTCAATTTGGGAAAGAGTTGTGAAATAAAACTTTGCTTTTTAGGCATTTAATGGCCCAGTTATATTCTAACCCTTCAAAGAAACCCTCCCAAGAGTCCTTAGAGACTTGATTTCTCTGTTCTCTATGTCCTTCATACTATTAAAAAAATCTATTCTTTTAGAGAATATAAAAACAAAAGAGGGGTTTAATAAACCAGAAGTTGGGTCCTTAAAAAGATCAATGAGATTGACAAATCTTTAGTTAGACTAACCAAGAAAAAAAGAGAAGATACAACTAAAATAAAAAATGAAAGTCGGTTGTTACTACCCACCTTTCAGAAAATAAAATGAATTAAAAGAGAATACTATGAACAGTTGTAGGCCAACAAATTAAATAGCCTAGATGAAATGGATAAATTCTTAGAAACACACAAATAACCAAAACTGATTCAGAAGAAACAAAAATCTGAACAGATCTATAACAAGAGATTGACTCAGTAATCAAACCTTCCAACAAAGAAAAGTCTAAGGCCAGACAGCTTCACTGGTAAATTCTACCAAATATTTGAAAAAGAATTAATACTAATCCTGCTTAAACTCTTCCTAAAAATTGAAGAGAATGGAACACTTCCAAATTCATTCTTTGAGGACAGTATTACCTCAAAACCAAGTCCAGATAAAGACTCCACAAGGAAAAAAACTGCAGGTGATAGCTGTTATGAATATAGATGCAAAAATCACCAACAAAACTAGCAAACTGAATTCAACAGCATATTAAAAAGGATTATACACAGCAAAGTGGGATTTAACCTAAAAATGCAAGAGTGGGTCAGCATAAGAAAATCAATCAGTGTAATATACCACATTAATCAAGTGAGGGGAAATAAACCACAGTATCATCTCAATTGACACAGAAAACATGTCTGATAAAATCCAACACCCTTTCATGATGAAAGCACTCAGAAAACTAGCAATAGAAGGAAACTTCCTCAACATGATAAAGGGCATTAATGAAAAACCAATAGCAAACATTGTACTCAGTGATGAAAGACTAAGCATTCTCCCTAAGATGGGGAAAAATACAATGGCACCTACTTCCATCACTGCTATTCAACATTGTACTGGAAGTTCTAGCCAGTGCAATTAGGCAAGAAAAAGAAATAGAAGACATCCAAACTGAAAAGAGAGAAGAAAAACTCTCTCTATTCATAGATCACATGGTCCTATATATAGAAAATTCCAAAGAATCCACACACACACACATAACACAAACTACTAGAGCTAATAAATGAATTCAGCAAAGTTGCAGGGTCCAAGATTAACACACAAAAACCAATTGTGCTTCTTATACTCTTGCACTGTACTATCCAAAAAGAAAATTAAGAAAATAATTACATTTACAATAGGATCCAAAGAATAATATACCTGGGAATAATTTTAACCAAGGAGATAAAAGACTTGTACACTGAACACTATAAAACATTGCTAAGAGAAATTAAAGTAGACTTAGGTAAATGGAGATACTTACATGTACATGGCTTGGAAGACCAAATATTGTTAAGATGGCAATACTACACAAAGTGCTCTACAGAGTGGATGAAGTCGCTATCAAAATTCCAACAGCCTTTTTTCAGAAATGGAAAAGATGTGCCTCAAATTCATATGGACTTGCAAGGGACCCTGCATAGCCAAAACAATATTGAAAAAGAAGACCAAAGTTGGAGGACTCACACTTCCCAATTTTAAAACTTATGACAAAGCTACAGTAATCAAAACAGTTTGGTACTGGCATAAGGATAGATATATAGATTAATGGAATAGGATTGAGAATCCATAAATAAACCCATACATTTACGGCCAATTGATTTTTGACAAAGGTGCCTTGACTGGGAGTGAATGGGATGTTTAATGCTGTACTTCACCAGTATTTTTTGTACTTATTACTTAGTCGCCTCATTAAGCTCTATGCTCTGAGTGGTCTACAGAAATGGAAAAGTGGATGAAGCACTCTCTCTGAGACTTCTGCTGTGCTGGATTGGTGGGAACCTGACAAATTTCATAGGTTGCTACCTGACTAACCAACTGCCTATTCAGTTAAACGTTTCTCAGAATTAATCTTTAAAGAGTGAAAGATTATGTATGCATGGAAGTCCTCATGTATAGGCTTACCAGATTTAGCAAATAAAAATACAAGACACTCAGTTAAATGTGACTTTAAGATAAATAATAATTAACTTTTCTTTTAAGCATGCCTTAAATATTACATGAAAATCCTGTATTTTATCTGGCAACACTCTTTTTTTTAAAAATTAATTAATTTATTTTGGCTGTGCCACACAGCACGTGGTATCTTAGTTCGATCCAGGGATCGAACCAACACCCCCTTTATGGGAAGCATAGAGTCTTAACCACTGGACCGCCAGGGAAGTCCCTGACAACACTCTTTATATATATATATATATATATATATATATATATATTTATTTATTTATTTATTTTATTTATTTATTTATTTTTGGCTGCGTTGGGTCTTTGTTGCTGCACGCGGGCTTTCTCTAGTTGCAGCGAGCGGGGGCTACTCTTCATTGCGGTGTGCGGGCTTCTCACTGCAGTGGTTTCTCTTGTTGCGGAGCACGGGCTCTAGGCATACAGGCTTCAGTAGTTGTGGCACGTGGGCTCAGTAGTTGTGGCTCGTGGGCTCTAGAGCGCAGGCTCAGTAGTTGTGGCACACGGGCTTAGTTGCTCTGCGGCATGTGGGATCTTCCCGGACCAGGGCTTGAACCCGTGTCCCCTGCACTGGCAGGCAGATTCTTATCCACGCCACCAGGGAAGCCCCTCGACAACACTCTTAATGTTACAACTTGTTTAGACTAGAATAGAGGCCAGTCTGTTTTCAGACATTCCTTTTTTTTTTTTAATCTATATTCAGTTTTAATTTCTTGTCTTCATCCAGTTTTAATATTTTCTTGCCTCAAGGTAGCTGAACATGATATGCTGCCATTAGTGGGTATCTTTTCTATTCTATACCAAGACTGAAGAATAATCCACAGATGCTGACAGGTAGTCCACAATGAGAGTAATCATTACCAATAGTTCGTGGCTACAGGCAAACCTCTCTGTGACAATATTCAAATGTAAAATAAATAAATAAATAAAGTGGAAGATTTGTGAGCTTTTAAAATATCTTGTTAATGTACTTAATCATGCAAATAACTTTGTCATCTTCGTACACCATATTATAGACGTTGGATAATGGTGGCTTTGGATTTGACATTTTTGGATGTCCATCTTTATTTACCACTCCAGATTTTTGCAGCTCTCTGCTACATGAACATGAGTATGATCATGCCTTCACAATTTGCAAACTATAAGTTAAAGAATCAGAAGAAAAAAAAAATGTAAGATCGGTAACAGTTCATTTTAATATTTCTATTCATAATTGACACTTTTCTCATTTAAAAATCAATAGAACATTTTATGATGTGACGGACAAGGGCTTCATCTCCAAAATATACAAACAGCTTATACAACTCAACAACAACAACAAAAAACAAACAACCCAATTAAAAAATGTGCAGAAGACCTAAATAGACATTTCTCCAAAGAAAAAATAGAGATGGCCAATAGGCACATGAAAAGATGCTCAACATTGCTAATTATTAGAGAAATGCAAATCAAACTACAATGAGATACCACCTCACAAGAGTCAGAATGGCCATCATTAAAAAGTCTACAAATAACAAATGCTGGAGAGGGTGTGGAGAAAAGGGAACCCTCCTACACTGTTGGTGGGAATGTAAGTTGGTGCAGCCACTGTGCAAAACAGTATGGAGGTTCCTCAGAAAACTAAAAATAGAATTACCATATGATCCAGCAATCCCACTCCGGGGCATATATCCAGACAAAACTATAATTCAAAAAGATACATGTACCCCTATGTTCACAGCAGCACTATTCACAATAGCCAAGACATGGAAACAACCTAAATGTCCATCGACAGATGAATGGATAAAGAAGACGTGGTGCATATATACAGTGGAATACTACTCAGCCATAAAAAAGAATGAAATAATGCCATTTGCAGCAACATGGATGCAACTAGAGATTATCATACTAAGTGAAGTAAGTCAGAAAGAGAAAGACAAATACTATATGATATCACTTATATGTGGAATCTAAAATATGCCACAAATGAAACTATCTATAAAACAGAAACAGACTCACAGACATAGAGAACAGACTTGTAGTTGCCAAGGGGGAGGGGGGAGGGAGAAGGATGGACTCGGAGTTTGGGGTTGGTAGATACAAACTATTACATATAGAATGGATAAACAACAAGGTCCTACTGTGTAGCACAGGGAACTATATTCAATATCCTGTGATAAACCATAATGGAAAAGAATATTAAAAAAAAAAGAATGTTTAAATGGGTATAACTGAGTCACTTTGCTGTATAGCAGAGATTGGCACAGCATTGTAAATCAACTCTACTTCATTTAAAAAATAAAGATAAATAAATTAAAAATAAAAATCAATAGAACATTTTAGAGTTATTTTCAATGTAAGGCAGACTTTGATAAGACATAACATTTCTCTTAATCATCCCAATGACTCCTTTAAGAATTTTGGGATGTGACACATTTAGATTCCATGCTATTTTACCTTTTATTTCAGTTGGTCTGTGTGATTGAAAAATGAACAGAAATGATAAATCAGAAAAATTTTGGTTCCTCTAGGTAACAGAGAGATTGGCAGGAAAAGTCAAACATTCTTAGAGAGATTTCTGTAGGTGGTAAATAGTACCACTTTTTATCTCTTGGCTACTCTAAAAACATATCCTCCCCAAAACCATAACTGCAAATAGCTCCTAAGTGTTTACTGCTTGTCAGTACTGTTGTAACTCAGACAACCTTCACACCACTTGGTAGAACAGGTACTATTTTTATCTTTAGAGGCTGGCCCAGAATAGACCCTCAGCATATATTCGTCAAGTAACTGAATATCATCATTTTTACTTTTGCTTTGATCACTGTTTCTTTCAATGACTGTTTAATTATTTTTTTCATTTCTTCATTTGTTCATTGATGAGCCAATACAAAAATGAAATTTGTTTTTAGCCATCTATCAATGAAAATAGTGCCAGTCTCTCCTTAGGACTCGTGGGGCCCATTTTCTACTGCCCCCTGGTGGCTGTAACTATTGCAAGGTGGGAGCAGTCACTCAAATCTGCAAAATCAACTCCAAAGCCCACTGGGTACCATCGTGAGGAAGGCAGGGAACACCATCCAGCTGTGCACCAGGCTCTGTGCTAGGCCTCTTACATGTGCTCTCTGCTCTCGCTTACTCTTCACAGCAACCTCCGTTATACAGATGAGGAGTCTGAGGCATGGATAAACTGGACCAAGGACACACAACTGGTAAGTAGAGGTGTTGGATTTCAAAATCAAAATAAGGTGACGTCAGGAATTTATCTGACTGATTCACAGTTTAACCGGTTTCACATGAATCATAGCTTCATAAAAAGAGGGCCCGCCTCTGTCTGTTCAATACTGAGTCCCTAGGACCTAGCATATAGCAGGCATTTGGTGAAGAGTGGTGGAATGGAACGAATTATAAAATATGTGGATGTTTCCAGTAAAGCTGCTACTTAGAGGATGCTCATTCAGTTTCCTGCCCTGCTACCCCTTCCCCCCAACACCAAACCCACTTTAAATATATTAAATAAAGCAGGGCATCAAGAACTAAAGTAAAGGACTACTTGGGGAAAAAAAATTGCTAAAATAATGGGATATAGGTGTGTGTGTGTGTGTGTGTGTGTATACATACACATAGTGACCATCATCACTAGTTCAATCAATCTAAAACTAATCCTGAATTTCTGTGGCAAACAGTTTAAAACAGTATGACAGGCTAAGCTCTCTTCAATTTACTCCCTCAGGCCTAAATTGAGCAGCTCATACAATTTATGAGGTTTCTGGGACAGAGTTTTGCTTGGCTGCAATATCTTGTGCAAGGAAAATAGACTGAATTTGGAATGATGTTAAACTTAGGGTCAATGCAGTGTTCAAAAGAAAATGAAGTTTTGCAAAGGAACGTGGGCTCAATTGTTCCTCTCACCCGGAGTGTTAAGGGATAAAGCAAATCCCCCAAATACAAAATGTGTTTGAAGGTAATTTTTTATTGAAGTCTATTGTCTTAACATGTGGTTGTAATATGTAAAAAATTGTGAGTTCTACCTTTGCAGTTACAACTCCACAAATGTTTTTAAATAAATGCTTCATCAGTTTGATGTTAAAGTGGGAATGATTTACCCAGAATCTTGCAATCAGACATCTGGGTGTCTGGTGTCTCTTGATACTAACAACCCTAATACAGATGTAACATAACTACAAAATTAAAAATTGAATGCAGAAGTTAAAACTGCATGGACTTAACTCTGCCCCTAGTAACCCCTGGTGGACATTAGTCTGATTTGTAAGGCACCAAGTTTTCTATTTCAACATAGGTTTTTGTATGTTTGTTTTTATTTTTGGTGTCGTCTGTCACATTTGTTAAGGTTCTACATCCCAGTATTTCCTAGCTCCCTAAACAAGAGTATTCAATTTGACCCTCATTCCTGGATGTTCTCTTGCTTCTATTATTACCTGATGGAGTAAGACCAGAGCCAGCCAGTGCCCGTGGAGAAGGAGCCGTTCTGTCCTGTATGGTTAACGGTTTATGGACCAGCTGCTTTTTGTTTTTTCCTTGGAGAGCTTTCCAAACTGTACCTTGGCTGGCACTGCTGACTGGAGGTTGAGTGATCTAGATGCAGATATAGGAGATGTAGTCCTTAGGATGTAATGACTTGGTTTATACCATCTTGGAGCACCAGCATGAAGTATTCAGTTTTGCATTCCTGGCACCTTGAAATGTAGGTGTTTATTAAGAATTTGTTGATTAAGTGACTCCTCTTTCCCCCGTGACAGGACCTCTGCGTGGCACGTTCCAGTGGTGCCTAGGTTTCTCTTGGTCACTGCTTTTTCTCCGTCTCAAGAACAGATCTTTTGGCTGCCTCTCTCCTTCTCTCGGAGGCCTAGATCACCCTCTCTGTTACTGCTTTTAATTTCCGTTGACTGTTGCTGCCACTCACACCACTTTGCATCTCCTCTCTCCTTTCCTGCACTGCCTTCCTGTCTTCTGTCCTCCTCCAAGGCCTGCCAGTGCTAGTATGGAGGCACTGAGCTTATAAGCATGTAGCTGGGCAACTAAACAGCACTTTCCTTTCCTGTAATTGATCTAGCCAATTACACAGTCCATCAGGTGCCACCTGTGGCTACTCTCATCTCAGATGGACTTGGTGATACTGAGTTCTAAGAAAAGGACATAATATTTTCTTTTTTTTTTTTCCTGGATACCTTTTATTGTGGAGCCATTCCAGAAGCACAAATATTCTGGAGATTATCTACCAGATAAGGGGTATTTATCTGCAGTAATTCCTTTCAATATGCTGCTGGGTATCAGCTCAGTAGCTTGTGGCATTTGTTCACCATTGCCTTGTTTGTTTGTTTCTAAGCACTAGGGAGTAGAAGCCTGCAGAATTATGTGTGATCGGGGTACTGGCATTCATTGTGCTGTCAGTGGCAATACTCAGTATTACTGATGAAGAATTGACATGCGACTTCAACAGGAGTGAAAAAGGGAATCTTCATTTGAGAGCGATAAGCTCTTTCCTTTAGATCCATTTTTTGAGTCACTTTAGAAATGTTTTTGCAGAGTTTTTCATTGTTGTTAATCTTATAACTTCTGCAAAGATGTTGTGGATGTGCTAAAGTTAGTCTAGGAAACATTTTATTTCAAAGAAGAAATGAGAGTGTGCTAGGATGCAATCCCCACCCCTTCCATGTTCTCCCAATAAAAAAAAATCATGAAATAATTTTTATTAATTTGTCAAATTACATCTAAGAAACTTCAAGCCTTTGGGATTTCACAACTAGTGAACTTTGGTATACCAAAATCAATCAGGGCTTTGTAAAATCCAGATACGTGAAAATCGGAGGGCATCTTCTCCCCTCATGGAACAGAGGCTGATGGGCAGGAAGGCCTGACCCAAAGTGACGAGAACTGCTGGTGAACATGCCTACATAATCCCTCCTCCAGGCAGATGATTTTATACTGGTCAAAGAAGGGGTTCCATGGGGCTGACCCAGAAATCCACATGGAAACCGGGTAAATAAACCTATATAGAAATTATTTAAGAAAAAATTTTAATTGCCATTATTCAAAACAACTTAGCATATCCAAGTGGAAAGGTGAGTGATTTTGCTACCTGACTAGGGACTACTACCCATCCTAGAAGAAGATGCTTAATATTTATTGGTCTCCAAAATAACAAAGATGGAAAAAAAATTTCCATACCAGTTCTGTTTAATGACTCCCAATTTCCTTTAAAATACTTAGATTCTAATGTGTGCTTTAATTGCCCCTTAATGCTATCATTCTTTCTGCATTAGGATGCTCTTGGCATAATTGAAATGGCAGGTTTTATTTGTGGCCATCTCTCTTGTATATTCTACTTAGGATCTCAATTCCCCTAACTGTATCGAAATGTAAGTACATCATTTGCTCTGTATGCTCTGATCAATCAAAAGTGCTTCTTACCTCTCTCTCTACCTTTGGAAGATGACTTGGAATTCTGAGGAGTGCATTTGGGACCAAAAACATGGAAGTCACAGTCTTGAATTGATTCTTGCTCAGATTGTTTTGTTTTTTAAGCTCCTTTTGGCTTAGGCAACAGAATACAGATCAACCAGAATTTTAGTCTCAGTCTGTTTTGCTGGGCTTGCATAGTAACACCAATATAATGAAATCACAGTAAATTATACAAAGCATGTGGAGTGGATATGGTGGTTGTTTCAACTTTTGAAAAATCCGCTATTCCCTTGCATTTTGCAGCTAATGTACTTCATTGTGGCAACCCAGAAAGGACTCAATTTGGGGATGTGCATTTTATCTTCCCGATTTTTTAACCATCCAAGGATTATTTGAACTTCCATTCAAATATATTCTCTCATTCTGTCAGGTCCTGGAAATTGAACACTGTAAATTTTTGAATGCTTAGTGGGAATACAATAATATTTTTCTCTAACTAATACATTTGAATTTCCATATGTTCCAAATATTCTTATATGTTTGTCAATATTTTGAAATGAAGTACTGCAAAAGCAATATATATAATATATAATATATATATCTATCAAGAGGAATAAATAACCCAGTAATTAGCAACAGGGAAGCACACTGCAGACTCTGAATAAAGAAGCTTCATGGAAACAACACTTTCTTCAGAGGAGGTTACTATAGTCTCTCCCTCAGAATTGTCTTGAAAATGAGCCCAAAGGCAGCTTCATAGTAGGTAATTTACCAACTCCCGATCCAATAATGGAGCTAAGAGATAGGTGCTAAATGACACTTAAAAGGGCATTAACTGACACCAATATCACACATAGAAGACATTTTAAATATTAAAACTTAGTACTTTCTAATCTTGAAGGAAATGGATGAGAAAAGAAAGATTTATAGAATTAACTATAAATATTTGACGTCTGGACATCAAATATAGATATAAAACCAAAATATAAAGGACATATTAGGAAATACATATGGTGAATAACAGAATGTTAATAAGAATCTCCATAACTGAGAAGGAAAAAAGTTAAATAGAAAAATTTACACAGGACTTAAAAACAGATAATTAAAGAAGAAGAAATAGAAATAATTAGAATATACGTGGAAAATAATTTAACCTCTCTAGGAATTGAACACATGCAAAATGAATAGACCAAAAGTAATAGACCATTTTCATCTATGAAAGAGCAAATACAAAGAAGCTGTAGGGATCAAAGCTGATAAGGGCAGGGCTTGTTGGCACACTCATACTCTGCTGAGTAGAAGTATAAATTATTATACCCTTTCTGGAAGACATTTTAGCAGTTTGTATCAAGAGCAATGTTTATGGAGGTTCCTTAAAGAAACTAAAAATAGAGCTACCATATGATCCAGCAATCCCACTCCTGGGCATATATGCAGAAAAGATGAAAACTCTAAGTCAAAAAGATACATGCACCCCTATGTTCACAGCAGCACTATTCACAATAGCCAAGACATGGAAGCAACCTAAATGTCCACTGACAGATGAATGGATAAAGAAGATGTGGTACATATATACAATGGAATACTACTCAGCCATAAAAAAAGAATGAATAATGCCATTTTCAGCAACATGGGTGGACCTAGAGATTATCATACTAAGTGAAGTAAGTCAGTCAGAGAAAGACAAGTACCATATGATATCACTTATATGTGGAATCTAAAATATGATACAGGGGACTTCCCTGGTGGTGCAGTGGTTAAGAATCTGCCTGCCAATGCCAGAGACATGGGTTTGAGCCCTGGTCCGGGAAGATCCCACATGCCAGAGCAACTAAGCCTGTGCGCCACAACTACTGAGCCTGCGCACTCTAGAGCCTGCGAGCCACAGCTACTGAGCCCGTGTGCCACAACTACTGAAGCCCACACGCCTAGAGCCTGTGCTCCACAGCAAGAGAAGCCACCGCAATGAGAAGCCCCCTCACCACAACAAAGAGTAGCCCCTGCTCACCACAACTAGAGAAAGCCTGTGTGCAGCAACGAAGACCCAACACAGCCAAAAATAAAATTAATTAATTAATTAAAAAATAAATAAAATATGACACAAATGAACTTATTTCCAAAACAGAAATAGACTCACAGACATAGAAAACAAACTTACGGTTACCAAAGGGGAAAGGGGGGGAGAAGGATAAATTAGGAGTTTGGGGTTAGCAGATATAAACTATTATATATAAAACAGATAACAACAAAGTCCTACTGTATAGCCCAGGGAACTATATTCAATATCCTGTAATAAACCATAATGGAAAAGAATATGAAAAAGAATATGTATTTATATTGTGTGTATATATATATATATATATCTCTGAATCACTTTGCTGTACACCCAAAACTAACACAATATTGTAAATCAACTATACTTCAATAATAAATAAATAAATAAATAATTTTAAAAGATGTCATAAGTTCTAAAGAAATACGATTTAAAACTTTTGTGAGGTGGTGGATTGTGTAGTGAAAAGAACAACTAATACCATCCTCACTCCTATTAGTACCAAAGAAGGGCTATTGAGGGGACTCCATTTTGCTCTTTGCATTGGCTGTGATTGGGAACTGCACATAGGGACTCTGGGGGTTTAAAGGCACCAGCTGCCCAGTGTCACAGGAGCACCTGCATTGTGCATCATCTTACTTGGCTTCTTGGGAGTTTTGGAGTCTTACTTCCTGACTTTTTTTTTGTACCCTTTGTCATCAGAATGCCATTTGGAGATAAACATGTACTTTATATGGCCTCTACTAAGAAGTGTAAATAGCTAATGGTATAGCCATTTCATTTTTAAAGTCTAGATATTCATTTATAAAGAAAGCTCTCTTTTTTTCCAAAGTGTTCTAGGTTATTAGCATTGTAGCAGGGGATCAAATTCAAATGCAAGTTCCTTGGTTTTCTTTGGTTCATCAGATAAAAAAGTTGAGCCAAGATTAAGCATTGAAAGTGATGTATTTTAGATATGAAATTCTTGTTAGATTATAATGGCAGGTATTAAGAAAAAGGGCCTTTTCACTGCTGAAAACCCCTCCAGAGAACACTTAGAATTTATAAATGGTAACTAGTGTTCTTCCTTGTGTCAATAAAAGTGATTCTTAGGAATGAATAGTTTATGGTAATAAAACTTTTGGAATAATTGGGTAATGAATTTAATGAAAATTAGCCGTAGTATTTAAACCTACATCCTTTGAATGTTGGGAACAAATATGAGGGCACTCTTCATTTTCAATATCTTAGCTTATTAAAATGTATAATAGTTATGTAATCAAATTGAAATATTATATTTGTGTTCTTTTACTCATTGATGTTTGAGTTTCAGAAAACATAGGGGTACTTATTGTTGATCATCTTGATAAAATTGGCACTAGTTGTCATTCAGAATTGCAACGTAAGAGACCTAGGGCTCATATTCTGGGTTGTCAAAGTATCAAATAATCTCTTAAGAATTCTTGGCATGAATTTTACAGTTATTTTTTGGACTCAGCCATTAAAGAAAATCAAAATAGCTCTTTGCACTTTAGCAGCCCTTTATGATTTTTAGTTCTTTGCCATAGATCACTAACGAGCACTCCCAAAATGTTTACTGTGAAGCAGAAAAATAAAAGCCTCATTTTAAAACTGGATACCTTGAGGCAGAGAGTGGATACTAGGAATAGACTGTGAGTGACAAACTTGGGACCAACTCCAGGGCCCCTGTCCTCAGCAGGTCCAGGAGTGGGAAAGGCAGTCCCAGAACCCACACAAAGGGGAATTCTTGAATCATTCTCCTTTCTTCAACTTCTAGTAAGATGAAGGGCAGAGAACCCCATGCCATTGCGTTAGGAGACAGTGTATTTGTTTCAACTTCTTTCAAATTGAGGGAGTGGGCTAGATTTATGATCTTGTCAATGAACAACCCAAAATACTGTTTTTATTTTGATTTGAGCATATGAACGCTTAATCTCCTGCTCCATGGACTGGAATGCATGGGAGGGTGTTGTCCTCCAACTGACCTTTCCCAAAATCGAATCCCGAGTCGAAAAGCTGTAACCTAAAACCCCAAATCACTGGCCTTAAAGAAGTTTCCCTGAGAGAATTAGGCCATTCCTTTTTGATTTCTAAATGCATATGCCTTGTGCATGCATTCAGAAAGTGTGGTATCCTTGGCCTCAAGCCTCCCTGAGTTTCAGGATGCGTGGATAAGCAATAATCTCTCAGTTCCAACTTGATTGGAGCCTGAACCCAATCTCACCCGAAATTAGTTTTCAAATCCAAATGCAATTAAAAACAGATGTTTCCAATCAGACTGAAAGAGATTGTGAAAAAAAAAAAATCAGGTTCACTGCCTTTACAATCAGTTGAATATTCTAGGTATTTGTAATCAATGGGAAGGGAGAAGAAATAAGTTGTTTCCAGAGAGTTCGCTCTTCTTTCCTTCCACACTGAGCCCTCCAAGGGCTCAGAATCAGTACATTTTGAAGAGGTGTATTATGATTTGCCAGGCTGGACTTTTCTGCCTGATCCACGTTCTAATCTATTCCAGGTCCAGACAGATAAGCATCTTGAGTTAGGCACTTCATAATTCTTATTGCTGAGAATGAATTTCTACCAATAAAAGTAGGGACACATAAAAATAACTTGTTTCTTAAAAGTACTAGAATATTAAAGATTCTTAGACAGAAAGTTTCATTTAGCACATGCTTTAAAATTCCTTCTAGAGCTAGCCTAATGGCAATTCAGGAAACATTAGTGAGTTTTGGGAGGTTTTTTCCTCACTGAATCAAAATCCCATTAAAGTATGCATAGTGGGGGAAAGGAGGAGAAAGCTTACTTGTGGACAAATAGTACCCATGAACTTTAATGCATAAAAATGGATTCATAAGTTCTTCTAAGATGAAAAACACGTGTCCAATTATTGTGAGATTCACCACTCCTTACAAGTTCAGAGCAGACAGTCCTCATCTCCTTGTCTTAAAATGAGTATGTCTATTTTCAGAATAATTTTCAGCATGAAGTCTGGTCCACCATTTGATTTTTAATCTCCTCTTTTATCCCTGGAATCTTGCATTCCTGGTGCACTTCATCTTTTTGTGTGTGGAATAATATCTTTCAGAAAACTTTGATGCATTGGTGAATTAAAAGAAAAAAATGAGATGTAAGTGCTTGCTCTATTTGTCATTTTTAATACATTTTGAGTCACTTGATTTACGGTTAAGCATTTCTTGGGAGAGGAGAATGTTTAAGGTGGTATTTTGAGCTCCATTTAAGGCAATTTAGTTGTCATCAGGCCTCCTCACCCCATAACCTTTGTAAGACCTTGCTTCATAAATTGGACCCAAACAATTGGCTTGTGTTTCGAGTAGACAAAGCCTTATGGAAATGATACTTGCTAAGTGTTTTTATTGGACATCTGGGTAAGAGTTAGTCTTTGTCAGACCAGTCACAGACCATAGCCAGCCTGACTGCTACACCCTTGGTGGCAGTTTCTGCTCTTAGAAAACTCTTTTAAAATTCTTTTAAACGGAGAGGGAATGAGATTTGGATTCATTTTGACCCCCAGCTTTCTGCTTTGATTTCTGATTCCATGGCTGAGTTTAAGGGTGTTCACTCCATTCCTCCCTCATCTTTAGGTCAAATCTCTGCATTTAGTGCTTCCCTTGTCCTCTGCTGGCAGCACGCCCTAGCGCAGGGTAGAATCTCATAGCCCATGTTACATCCATGTCATACCTGGATCTTGTGGCTCTGCTGAGGAATGGCAGGGTGATTTCAGGCCCTGGAGGTGCCAAGTTGAGTTCAGCCAGCTTGAAAGGGTGACTGGGGTTCTCTCTCCCCTCACTTCTTCCTCTCAATGAGTCACCTTGATCCGAACTAATGTTGGATGCCAGTGGCATAACACCTCCTCATGGTCTATTTGACCCTAGATGAGAGAGAGAGAGAGTTAGTACAATTTCACTCCATTTCTTAATTGCAAAACTTACCCTTTATTTAAAAGAAATAAAAGCAATGAATATGGTATCCCCTGGGGTTGATTACCAGATGAAAAAGAATGAGGAGCTCTCTCTAGTATTTTTTATTACTTGTACCATAATATAGAATTTTATGTTGGGAAAGCACTTCTCAGCCATGACTTAATTCTAGAAATTCCTGGGCCAAAGGTAGAATGTCTCTTAGGTGAGAAATTCAAGGACAAAGGGAGGAAGTGCTTTGGCCAAATATGAAACAAAACCAAACAAACAAATAAACAAATGATAAATAGATACATAGAGGAGGGGAAATCTTCAGAGTATTCAGAAGATAAATTTTATTCTTGTTTAAACTGAGAAAAATGTCCATTCCCCAAGAGAAAATGGATTTGCATGTGATTCAGGGTGCTGACAAGAATAACACACAGTCCTAGCAGGTGGTACTCTCTGTCTTTTATTAGTGCTCTCCTGAGAGTTCTGGGGCTGTTTTAAATGTGAGAATGTAAAAAGTGTGCATCCCCTGGAGGTGTTTATTTAACTTCTTCTGGTGTGGAGATACATCAGACATCTTATTAAATAAAGTTTTCAGATAACCCCTCACTGTTGCCCACACGTGATTTCAGAATTGAGGAGACATGAATGTCATTGCGGTCTACTGATGGTTTTAAAACATCTTCTGGGTGACAGAGCCATCTCACACAGGACATCTCAGATTTGCTCTTCTTCAGAGGAAAGGCCCTCAGTGAATCCAAAGAGTGCAACTTGGTCTTTGCTTTAGTCAGTCCCTGTAGTAGTACCAACCGGAAAGCTGCAAACAGGAACTCCTAGAGCCAAGGAATTCTGCCATAACTATCTTCCATCTCTTAGCACTTTAGTTTGCTTGTCAATAATGGATCGAACGAAATTGAGGTGTTTGTCGTGAGGTGGATGGACCTAGAGTCTGTCATACAGAATGAGGTAAGTCAGAAAGAGAAAAACAAATACTGTGTGCTAACACATATATATGGAATCTAAAAAAAAATGGTTCTGAAGAACCTAGGGGCAGGACAGGAATAAAGACACAGACATAGAGAATGGACTTGAGGACATGGAGAGGGGGAAGGGTAAGCTGGGATGAAGTGAGAGAGTGGCATGGACATATATACACTCCCAAATGTAAAATAGATAGCTAGTGGGAAGCAGCTGCATAGCACAGGGAGATCAGCTCGGTGCTTTGTGTGGAGATCAGCTCGGTGCTTTGTGTCCACCTAGAGGGGTGGGATAGGGAGGGTGGGAGGGAGATGCAAGAGGGAGGAGATATGGGGATATATGTATATGTATGGCTGATTCACTTTGTTATACAGCAGAAACTAACACACCATTGTAAAGCAACTATACTCCAATAAAGATGTAAAAAATAATAATAATAAAGTACATTGACTTCAAAAAAAAATAATGGATGGAACTGAATTACATCTAAAATAGTCTTTCCAGCTTTAGAATTCTTTGGCTATTCTCTGTATTCAACTCCAGAGTTTGTTTGTTTTCATTCCTTTGGGTGTAGGACATAAAGGAAAGCAAGCAAGCCAGGGAGGAGACAAGGAAGGCAAAGATCAGGAAAGGGAAATGAGAATGAGAAAGAGCTTGGAGAAGAATGAAAGGAAATAGGCTTCTAGATAAGTAATGGGTGAGGGTGGGACGCAGATTAATTTCCTGTATCTCAGATTTAATACAAGGGGGAATAGCTGATGATTTGAAGCGTAATTCTGCATGAGTGTCAGAGTTAATAATCCATTAAACTTTTTCCTTAAGAAAAACATTTTTCTTAAGAAAGGCACCGTTCATTCTGTACTGCAGGCACATATGACAATGGCCCAGTTGGGTGGTGCTGGGAGCAGAGCCCTTACTGGTTAGTAAGGAGGAATCCCAAAGTGCAAACTGCAGCCTCCTCCATGGTGGGGCGAGGAACTTCATTTTGTTGATGCTCTTTGGGTCCTGGGATGCTCCCATGCCTCTTCCTCCCTGCAGCATGTTCATTCTAGAACCTTCTGCCCTAACCAGGTCTATCCGTTCCAAAATAAAGAGTGGGTTTCCCATCAAGGTTTTCTGCAACTGGCTACATTTTAGTTGATCTGAAAATCTGTAGGAATTACGTCTCTGGTTCTAACTTTATTCAGTGGTCAGCAGTGGTTCTTATCTTTTAATGTACAGAATAACAAAAATTACTGATGTGTTCTGTGGGGCACCCTGGTCTCTTAAAGCAGATGGGGGCTGGGGGCATGGGGTTGAGTGAGGATTAGGCATCCCTTCTGTTGTGGGTAATTGTAAAATGTTTCATTTCCTGGAGGGTCCGGGGATGCTGTGGTAACATATTGATACAACCGTGTAGGGAACTGGTCCTGGAAAAGATGGCAAAGGTTCTCAAGCTGGAATTGGCTGGTGTGAGCAGGCGTTCCATGAACACTGGCTGAACCACCGTGGAGTGGACTGACTGGTGGGCGTGGGTGTGGCTGGGAGGGGACCCCAGTACAGACATGCCTCTCCTGGCCAGAGAGGTGACGGGCTGTGACAACAACGGCAGCCACTCTCCAGACAGTGTGTCTGTTCAGGACTGTGCCGCAGCAGCAGTGGCCTGGAGCCCTTTGTTTGGAAAGAAACTTTATTATTCCTCAAGCCTTAGGTGTGTCGGCTGCTGCCCAGAGTTTACAAGTCCTGCAGGCAGTTGTTGTGCCTTCTTTGTTTATGAAAACCACGCCTCAGTGCCGCCCTTTACTGACATGGCAGCTCATTCAGGGGGGCCCCTCTTAGCTTGTGCGAGAGGGATGGGGGGTTGGATCATTGACTGGAAATAAAATGAAGAGCCATTTTTAAAAAACTAATACATACATACTATAAACATTTTCCTTGAACTTAAAATACAAAACTGTGTATTGATTCAGGAATCACTTGATGCAGGAGGGGAAAACTCTTTTCTTTAAATCTGGCTCTGATATTGGAGTTGTCTTTCACAAACCACATTTATACAATTCCCCGTTTTGGGTTCCTTTAAAGTTATAGCTACATTAGAGCAAGAACTTAAAGATGCTTGTAGAATACTCTGCGAGCAGAGCCCTCCAGGTTGTAATTGTCGTTTTTTCCCTTGAGTCTTACAGTTCTCTCACTCACACATAGTATAACAATATTTTTAGGAGCTCCCTTTTGGCAAGCCTTTCCAAAGCAGCCATCTTCATGTTCCTAAAAACAATTCCTTCCTTTTGCACTCATCTTTCATGGCTTCACATAATATTTAGCTAAATTGTGTAAATATATTAAGTCCAACAGGTCACATACAGGTGTCAAATCAAAAACAACTGATTCTTAAAAGATCCATGCACCCCAATGTTCATAGCAGCACTATTTAATTTAATTAATTTATTTATTTATGGCTGTGTTGGGTCTTCGTTTCTGTGCGAGGGCTTTTTCTAGTTGCAGCAAGTGGGGGCCACTCTTCAACGCGGTGTGCGGGCCTCTCACTATCGCGGCCTCTCTTGTTGCAGAGCACAGGCTCCGGACGCGCAGGCTCAGTAATTGTGGCTCACGGGCCCAGTTGCTCCGCAGCATGTGGGATCTTCCCAGACCAGGGCTTGAACCCGTGTCCTCTGCATTGGCAGGCAGATTTTCAACCCCTGCGCCACCAGGGAAGCCCCTAGCAGCACTATTTACAATAGCCAAGATATGGAAGCAATGAAAGTGCCCACCAGTGATTGGATTAAGAAGATGTGATATATATTTATATATATGTATCTATATATCTCTGTCTAGATATATAGATATAGATATATGATGGAATATTACTACTCAGCCATAAAAAATAATGAAATATCACCATATGCAGCAATGTGGATGGACCTAGAGAATATCACATCTAGTGAAGTAAGTCAGATAGAGAAAGACAAATACTGTATGATATCACTTATACATGGAATCTAAAAAATAATAAAAATGAATGTGTATGCAAAACAGAAACAGACTCACAGACATAGAAGACAAACTTGTCATTTTACCAAATGGGAGAGGGAAGTGGGGAGGGACAAATCAGGGGTATGGGATTAAGAGATACACACTACTATATATAAAATAGATAAGCAACAAGGATATACTGTATAGTACAGGGAATTATACCCATTATCTTGTAATAACCTATAATGGAATATAATCGGCCAAAATTCTGGATCACTATGCTGTATACATGAAACTAATATTGTAAATTAACTATACTGCAATTAAAAAATCAATTCTTGGTGAATTTACAACTCAACCAGTCAGAGCAGGAAGAGGCCTGCTCTTGGTTGACCCTTGGTGTTGGTGGCAAGGAGCAGAGAGGCTTACAGAGGGTGGGAGTGACCACTCATCTGCAGAATTTGTAGGTGGGGGTCATTAAGCAGCTTCCACTCTAGTATATTCGTACCATGCAGAGTGCAACAGTCCCTAGTTGGGAAAAAAAGAGAGAAGTCCAGTTGCTGCTAAATGTTATGTGCAGTGGAGACAATTAGCACATTGGAAGAGAGGTCACTTCTGGCTGAAATGAGCAAATGGCAGGAAGTTTTTATGGGATGAATTGTGTCCCCCCAAAATTCATATGTTGAAGTCCTAACCCCCAGTGCCTCAGACTGTAACTGTATTTGGAGATAGGTCTGTAAAGGTAATTAAATTAAAATGAGTGAGCCCTAATCCTGGTCTTTTTATAAGAAGAGGAAATTTGGACACAGACATGGACAGAGGGAAGACGATGTGAAGACACAGGGAGAAAATGGCATCTATAAGTCAAGGAGAGAGGCCTGGCATGGATCCTTCCCTCACAGCCTCCAGAAGGAACCAACTCTGCTGACACGTTGTTCTCAGACTTACAGCCTCCAGAATATCTGTTATTTAAGCCACCCAGTCTGTGGGACTTTGTATGGCAGCCCTCACAAACGAATACAGAAAGCTCTATGGAGGAGGGAATATATGATGTGGGCTTGAAAGGATGATTAGGTTAGCAGTTGATCAAGGTTAGAGGAAGGAACTTCCAGGCAGATGGAAGAGCAAGGCTTAAAGGTGGGTACGTATTTGAGATCTAGTAAGAAGACTTGTCTGGCTGGAGGAGGGTTACTGTAGGGCAGTAGTAGAAGAATAGGCTAGAAGAGGTAGGTCAGAACCTTGGGCCTTAAGGGCCACCTGTGGGCCGTGGGGGACTCACTGAAGGCTTTGGAACAGTGCCATGATCAAAGCAGCATTTTAGAGACGTTAAGTAGCCTGGAGTTGTCAGAGCAGGCTGCTTGGCACCTGCCGAAGTCCCTTGTGGCTGTCATCTGTGTGAGCGTGACCAGCTCCCAGGCCTGGCTGACGAGGCTCCTTGGATACTGCCTAACTCATGAGGGAGGACCTAGCCTTTAATTCACCTTTGGGTTTATGTGATGCTTCTCACGTTGAGGTGTTGAACTTGAAACAGCATTTTACCTTGCGTGTGAGTCTTAAAAGCCGGCTTATCTGTATATGGTAATTCCTGGAAAGCCTATAAAATCACTGGTGCTTAATATTTGTGAATAAATGCAGTAATGAGCATGCCCATGGTTTTTGATAATGCTTGTAGCCTGCTGCATTAGAAGAGGTTTCTCAGGCCTCCATCCACACTAGCTATTCTAGAGCCTCGTGGAATTTTAGAAAATGATTACCCAGAAAGGCTGTTAAGTACAAGGCCCCAAAAGGAAAGATTCTGGGATAAGTCCTGGGTATATCTATTTATAAAAAGTTCCAAAGATGATTGTGACATGTAGCTAGGGTTGAAAAATCACTGATGACATTCAACTTTTCAAACTTTTATAACAGCTTTAAGAGCAAGGTTAAATTTGATACCGAAGAATTTTAATCCTTATACTTCTAATTTTATCAAACTTTATTAGCTTATCTAGAAAAAGTCTTTGCCAATCCAGGATCCAAATAAGTTACTTCAACGCAGCCACTTCTGCTTTCCACTCCAATTTAAAGAGATCCCCTTCTCTTTCTCTGGACTCCCTCAAACCAAACAAACAAAACAAAACCACCTGAACAAAAGACAGAAAATCTATTTACCTAAACAAGTCCCTGCCCAGAACCACCCCCAACTAACCTCAATTAAGCTGAAATACCAAACTCTTTATAAAAACCTAGCAGATACATTGTCCATAAACTGAAATGGAACTTTATTTTTCTATAACTCAACTTGGTTTGTATTTCAAGCTCCCATTCCATAGGAGGCAAATCTTAGTTTTAGTCAATAAAGAGTATTTTCTGTCTCCTTTCCAGGGGCTGCACTAAGGTATTGGGAATTTAAATTGTAGAGGGGCACAGGGGTGGATGGTCAGCAGGAAAGTTGTCTATCTAACCTGAGTCGTCATCGGTTCCTGCTGGCAGCACTGAAATGTCCTCATTCCTGTCTGGTCCTTGCTGCTATGTCACCCTCATACCCCCTGCAAGGTTTTAGGCACCTACTAATTTTCATGTATCTCCCAGGCACAAGATGAATCTGCTGCTTCCACCAACCCTGGGCAGGGGTGAGCTATGGGGCGGCCTCTGGCAGATGTATGTTGATATATGAGGCAGCCATTTCTACCCTGGGCTCTTGCCACTCCCCACACTCTGCCCAGGAAAGACGGATGGGTTTCGTCCATTCCACTGTGTTTTCAGTTGCAGTTGCCCCTCCCTCAAGGCCCCCAGCATCTACTCCTCACTGCCCCTCCCTCTGCTCTAGGGAATCTCTTCTAATCTCTGGGGCAGCAAGCCTTGCATTTACATAGTCCAGCATTCCCACAAACCTGTTGTTTTGTTTCTGCACTAGCATCCTTTCAATTTTCCTCTGAGGGTTGGGCTTTTGAACAAATCAGAGAAAATGCCTTGTCTTCCTCTTTAGGCAGCATCACTTGTTCCCTGAGGCAGTACGCACCCAGCTGAAAGCGTCAGGGTGGTGCTAAGGAGTGATGCAAATAGAAAGTTAGGCTTTCTCTGAAATTCCTTTGATTTGGCCTTGGCTGAAATTGTGACCAAAGCCAGAGGATCATAAGCTTCAGTGATCAGTTTAATGAAGAACTGTCAAGAATGTTGGCACAGGACTTGGTGAACACAAAGCACTCAGTTAGCCAGAACATCTTAATATATAATAGCTGGAAAATGTAAGATGTTTACTTTAAACACACTAAGAATATAAACAGCAAGGTTAGGGTAAAGGTCTTTTCCCCCCCATGTTTATATTTATTCTGTATCTTGTTATCATTAAATTATTCTCTGACTAGTTTGCAAGAATTTCCTTGGAGAAATACTGACTTTAAACTTTATTGTTATATTCTATGGACTACATACAGTCTTAATCTCAGAGACATGGTTGCTTGGAACGGGAAATTGCATTTACTCACCCTAAGTTTGTGAAAGGAAATTAAATTTGATGGAATGTTTATTGCTGGAAATCAAGTTCACTCACCTGAAGTTGTAACGTACACACCAGCTCTGCGGCCTCTCTAACTTCATTCTGTTACTTTATTCTTATATAAGGGCCTTGACTTCATTTAGTTAAGAAACATCAAGCCCTTTACTTAGCTTTCTCCCTATAACCTGTTTGAAGAACTCCAAGACCCTAACAGAAGTAGTTTTAAAGAGCAACATGAATTTTTCTCCACTAGTGAAAAAAAGGAAATACCAAGGGAAAAAGCCATTGATTAACACTTGCTACTACTGGTACTATTATTCTGCCACAGAATTTTAAACGTCTATCTAATATGTCTTAGTGGCAAATACACAACTTCAGAGTGATATCATCCAAGGGGACATATATCAGAGAAAAGTCAAGGAATTAGGACATATATATATTCAGTTTCTCTGGTCAAGTGCCCAGTCTGTCTTGGTACCCAATGTGCTACTACCATAGGAGAAATTAACTTGGTACAATTCATTCACATGAATGTATTGGTTATGTATACTTCCTTTGTCTCCCCATTAGTATGTATATTTCATTAGGGGAGAGACTTTGTCTATTTGTTGTATCTGCAGGACATCCTACTAGGCAGTCAATAAATATTTGTTGAAATTTAAAAAATGAATAAATGAATGGATTCTCCCAGGGTTCTGAATAGACTTACTTGCTCTGTGCCCATTTTTGATTAGGTGGGCTCACTCCCTCTGTCTGGTAGGATACTCTTGAATATTTGCAAATGGGTATTTTCCTATGAATAGCTGATATAGTTTTGTTGTGTGGATGGTCAATGAGTTATGTAGGTGGGTTCTGGAGGAAAGAAGCAAAAACCCCTATTCACTTTCATTCCTCTTGTAGTGTATCCACAAGGAGTCCAGAAGTATATACAAAAGCAATTACAGCTTTTGGGGCATTCTATGCTGAAATGTGCAGAATTTAATAAAACCAAAACAAGCAAACAAGAAAACTTCCTATTTTCCAATTTTGTCGTAGGTGTAAAGTACTTAGCATTTTGCTTGGCACATTGTAGGTCCTCACTGAAAGTTAGTTATTATCATTACAAACCATAGAGGCTCGTGTTGTTTGGAGGTTTGTATCTTTCTCTTGACTAGAGGAGGCACTTTGCAAGTGATATGTCACCCAATCTAGAAAGCTAGAGCTAAAAGGAATGAGCCAATCACCCCCATTTTATGGATGAGGACATTGAGGCCCCAGGAAGTTAAATGGTTTAGACAAAATTATACAGGTAAACTGGAAGGCCTGAGATGAATTCCCCTGGCCCTGAGCCTACTGTGATTTCCACCAGCCTAGGTCCGGAACTTTCCAGACAAGTAGAGCCTATAGGTGTATCTGAGCAAGGCCTCTGGCACTGCTCTTATCATCTACAGACCCCAGAGAAGAGCAAGATGTGTTAAACGTCTTAAAGGAAGAGAAAAACATCCATGAGATCCAGAGAAAACTCCATATCCATTTGGGGCTCAATTTTAAAGCCTGAATAAAAGTACAGTCTTTTGGAATAACTTAATTTTGATCAGGTAAGGTAGGAACGATTCATTGATTTAGATGAATGAATTGCCAAACGTCTGTTTTGTCTGTAAATTAAAATACAAGTCATCAAGTAATGAAACCCAAAATAATGTTCCCCTGTTCCATTTTCTTTTTTCCTGAAAACATGGGTGACAGAGATCTTCACATCCAGGATTACTTTTGGGGAAAACTTAAAATTAAGCTATTTCCCCTCACCTCTGTAGATCTGATCTAGAGAAATTGAGGGCTATGGAGATTATGTCCTAAAGTTGATTTTTCTTCCACTGCTCCCACTGTGGTTCATTCAGTTTAATGTGATTCTATTTAAGTTTTGGATACTCATTAGTCAATCTCTATTTTTAAGCCAGTGTCTTTTCAGAATATTCTTTAACATCAAGGGAAATTAAAATGTTATATTGTCTTTGGTCTTTTACCTTAGGATTTAGAGTTCAATTTAGAGTTTTTCTTTTCAAGATATGTGATTGGTCCTAACCTGACTCCTCATGGGGATGGAGTAAACTGAGATGGAGCTAGCAGATGGAACTTGTCTCTAACATTTCAGGGGACAGCAACACCTCCGAAGAGTAGATGCCAAGTTCAGAGAACTTTAGACAGGGCATGGTTAGACAGGGCAGGGTTAGAAGATCACGGTAAGGCGGGCTCTTGAGTGTTTTGAATTTTTAATTGTTCTTTTTTTTTTTTAATTCTTTTTCAAATTCTTTTCCTATTTAGTTTGTTACATAATATCGAGCACAGTTCCCTGTGCTATACAGTAGGTCCTTGTTAGTTATCCATTTTAAATATAGCAGTGTGTACATGAGACTCACACAGACGGTTAGTTTAGAATAATTTGCCTTGACTGTTAGATGAACTTTTTGTAAAAAGGGAAATAAATTTACTTTTGCTCACCAAACTTCCAAGTGGTTCAGTTTTGGGCCGTACAATAATTTGATCATGAAGTCACATATGACAAATGGATTTCCAGGTGGAATTTCTTGAAAACAATGGCTAAAAACCTCCAGCTGTTAACTAATGCCAGGAAATGCTATAGTAATTGGCGAATACCTTGTCTGACTGATGCCCTGTAATGATTTGTAGAGCAAATCACTAAGTCTTCTGTTGTTGTTTTTTTTTTTTTTTGGTCTCACAAACTGTCAAAGATGTTAGGGAAACATATGCTTCCTATTGTTTTCTTCATCTTTTAAAACTTTGGTATAAGTGTAAAAATAATGACTGCCACAAAAACCGGCAGAAGAACCCTAGGATTTTATTTTATATTTTAAGAGGAGATCCTAGATTTCCCAGACTCTATCAGATTCCAATTTCTGCATCTGTATTATGCTTGGGAGGTCTCATTATTGCAAAAATGACTGTTGGGTTTCCTTTGAAATTGGGTTCTATGAATCTTTCTAATCAATTCTTTTTTTGACATTGCAAATATTAAAAGGCCTCTATATTATCAGGAAAGGGAACGCCAATGTTTCTTTTAAGCTGTATCTTTTTTGTTGTTAGAAGCACCTGCAAATGGACTATTATTTTTTATAGTCTACCTTTCAATTTATTTCCTAACAGTTAGTATAAAATATTTGTGAAATATTTGCTGATGCTTTTCTAAGACAGATTGCTTATTAAGTAACTTCTCCTTTAACACACAACTTTTGGATCCTTAAAAAAACAAACAAAACCATGAACAATGTCTGAGAAAGATGGCATTAAGGATCAATACCAGTGATCATTAAAATAAGCCTAGTCTGCCGTAGTCACAAAATTTTCCAAATAGTGTATATTTGCAGTAGAAGGATAGAAGTGGCCTTAATTTTCATTCAGCAGATATTTACCAAGGGCTTGTCACTCAAAAGGGACTGGGAAGAATTGAAGAACATATGTCATTGAGAACATTGCTTCTGAGCATCTCAAAGTAGGGTCTACAGAACATCTGCAATGAACCTTCATTCGAAATGCAGATCAGATGGCCCCGCCCAGATCTGTTGAATCAGAACATCTGGGGTGAAGCCCAGGAACCTGCATTTAGTTATAGTCATATGCATTACAATTTTAGAATGATTAAGCTAGGGGCTCACATGGGGAAGCAGACTTTCTACATGGGGAAGCAGACTTGTGGGCAAATAATGCAAATTCTTGAAAGGCAGGCAAATGAACTGAGTTGTAAAAAAGTTAGAAAAACTCTTAGGACAGAACAACTCAAGAGGAGAAGAAAGCATGGTTCTACATAAACCCTTCTTAGGGGACATTGAAAAGTGAGCCTTTATCCAGGTGTAAGCATGTTGTCAAGGTCAGTATTAAGCTGTGTCTGGGAAGTTGAGTATTGTAGCCCATGGAGGATAGTAGATTTCTAAAATCATTCCAGCCAGGGTACCTGCAGTAACTCTGGTCCACAGTTCTCCTTTCTATCAGTGACACTGTCAGCCTGTTGCCTCCAGGCTAAAGCTTCAGCGGAACCTCCCCTTTCCAAGCCAAAATCCATGGAAATAAGAGAATGGGAGAATTGGAAAGGGAAAAGCAGCTTATTGTGCATAATTCAGGCCCGGGGGTAGCATGGTGTGGGCAGATAGAGATCTGGTTTCTTAAGCCAGTAGTAGCTGTGTGATTGTTGGTGCAATAATTCCTCAGGGCCTCAGCTTCATTCCTTGTGAGTGAAGTTCTCCATGATCCCTCTGCTGCATTTCATCTCTGAGACTGATTTGATTTGTGAGCGTCAGTGTCTTATCTAATTGCATGGCTGTTTAGACAAGCAAGTCTAGAATCTCACTGGCCTTAGGCCTCTCCTGTAATCTAGTGAGGAATTGAAATGTCAGCGTCAGCGTCCCCTCTGGATGGCACAGTGGTTAAGAGAACAAGCTTTAGAACCAGGTAATCCAGTGTCAGCTCAGCTCTGTCACTCACAAGCTGTGAGACCTGGAACAATCAGGATAATAATGCCCATCTCATTGTCCTGTTGAGAGTACTAAATACTGTTTGTAAGATGCCAGCTCTGTGCCCGTTATATACTGTTAAAAAATGACTAAAGAATACCATTTAGGTGATACAAACAAACTTTAACCCTTCCTGAAGCAGACAGGCTGTTTTAAGAACTGCAAAATGGAGCAGAAGGAGGGAAACTTTTATAGGATGAACAATAAAAAACAAGGAAGAGTGGTGATCATTTTGTCATGTGTAGAAATATTGAATTACTATGCTGTATACCTGGAACTCACATAGTGTTGTAGGTCAATTATACTTTAATTAAAGGGAAAAAAAAACAACAAGAAAGAGAAGAGTAGGAAATACCTGATTGGCTGGAGCCACAAAGTCACCTTTCTTTGGGGTGTGAAGGAAGAAGGAAATTAAAAAAAGAGCCCAGAGCTGGCTTGGTGTCTGGGCAATGGCTGACTGGATGTATCAGGTTTCTGGTCAAGCAGAGTATGTACAGGGACACTACAGATATCTACGTTTCGATATGCTGACGTGGCTCCCCCAGCAGGAGCGGCTCCATCTTGGGCCTAGAAGGTTTTATAGTTCTTCTGTATGAACTTCTGTCTTAATCAGAGGAGTGCCATGTTCAACGAGGAAGGGCCACCATTTATGTCAATCACAATTTTAAAAAACATACTTTGTAATCCATTGCAGGGACATACTTCAAATATTTGACATCTGGAGTGGATAACAAGGGCTTAATTTCCAAAATATATAAACAGCTCATACAGCTCAATATAAAAACAAAAAAACAAAACCCAATCAAAAAATGGGCAGAAGACCTAAACAGACATTTCTCCAAAGAAGACATACAGATGGCCAAAAAGCAAATGAAAAGATGCTCAACATTGCAAATTATTAGAGAAATGCAAATCAAAACTACAACGAGGTGCCACTTCACACAAGTCAGAATGGCCATCATCAAAAGTCTACAAATAACAAATGCTGGAGAAGGTGTGGAGAAAAGGTAACCGTCCTACACTGTTGATGGGAATGTAAATTGGTACAGCCACTATGGAGAATGATATGGAGGTTCCTTCAAAAACTACAAATAGAGCTACCATATGATCCAGCAACCCCACTCCTGGGCATATATCCAGAAAAGATGAAAACTCTTAATTCAAAAAGATACATGCACTCCAATGTTCATAGCAGCACTATTCACAATAGCCCGGACATGGAAACAACCTAAATGCCCATCAACAGAGGAATGGATAAAGAAGATGTGGTACACATATACAATGGAATATTATTCAGCCTTAAAAAAGAATGAAATAATGCCATTTGCAGCAACATGGGTGGACCTAGAGATGATCATACTAAGTTAAGTAAGTCAGACAAAGACAAATATCATATGATATCACTTATATGTGGAATTAAAAAAATGATACAAGTGAACTTGTTTACAAAACAGAAACAGACTCACAGACATAGAAAACAAACTTATGGTTATCAAAGGGGAAAGAATACATTAGGAGTTTGGGGTTAACAGATATTAATACATACTACTATATATAAAACAGATAAACAACAAGGACCTACTGTATATAGCTCAGGGAACTATATTCAATATCTTGTAATAACCTATAATAGAAAAGAATATGAAAAAGAATATATATATATATAAAACTGAATCACTTTGCTGTACACGAGAAACCAACCCAACATTGTAAATCAACTATACTTCAGTAAAAAAGTTTTAAAACCCAAATAATTAACAATTTGAAAAAGACGAGCGAATTGCAATTTTAAAGATATTCAAATTCAGTAAACTGTTTCATGTCTCACTAAAACGTGTACTTGCCAAACAAAACTATTACACCTCCAGTTCACAGTTTTCTTGTTTTTAAATTTGAAATATAAAACCTCCAAGCTGTTACACAGAAGTGACAGAATTCAAGATGTAATTCAAGATCTTTGTTTCTTTGTTGTTGTAATCACTCAGCGACTATTGTTTATTTTGAATTTATTGTTTAAATGCAGAAGAGGTGGTACCACCAGGGCTGAAGGCAAAACCTGCATAAAAATTAACTGCTCCAGCAATTTTGAAGGTTGCAAACTTGCTCTAGAACAAACTCCTGTGTTTGAGTCCATGTGGGTTGGGCGTGGAGGTGAGGCCCATTGTATAACTGGGAATTCTTCAAATTAACTTCTATATAGAATACAATGTTAGAGGATAAGTAAGTTAAAAACTGAGATACTATGAAGCTTACATATATATTATTAAAACCCGATAGTAACACAATAGTTCTCTAGAACGTAGATGAATAAGAGATTTTTTGGGGGGAAAGACACTGACATTGTTTAGAATTGTTGGCACATGTTGATGATAAAAAGCAGATCAACTTTCAGTCAGCTTTATTATTGTCTTTAAATTCTCTACAGACAACACACCCCACTACTGTCTGAGCCTGGTCTGTGCTTGACATATCATTGATCCAGTTGAATATTTCACCTATGAGTTTCCAGAATGCTCTGAATTCCTAGCACCCAGCACTGCCCTTTCCGAATAGTAGGTACAAAATAATTATTTGTGGACTTAAGAATGCCGGTAACACTACATTTCCCTATGCTCATTATTTTTAAAATGCCCAAGAGCAAGTATTATTACCTACCTTTTATAATCAAGCTTTGAGAAATTATATAACCTGTTCAAATTCACACAGCTTGTTAGGGGCAGAGCTGGGATTCAAACCCAGGGCTCTCTGGCTCTCAGCACGAGGCCCATGTACACAGCTTCTCATCTGTGCCATAATTTGTTGACACCTGACTACTGACTTTAAAATTTATAATGCATAATTAAAGAAGTAACCTTTGTGGATACTATTTAAGCTTGTTTTCATCCGAAATGAAGTTGCAAAAATATTTGGCACTGGTGGCTGTCACATTCATTAGGAGCCTTAAACCCATCTGCAGCTCTGTTGATATTCATCAGCCCTGCTAAATCATTTATACCATCAGGAAATTAGTCTAGAATGACACTCCTTTTCAGAGAAAGGAACCAGGAAGATCCAGAGAGGCAATAAGCTGAACCCTGATGGGAGGTGAATAATAGCAGGTAACCGCTCCAGGCCCCACTGCCAGGGGGACCCAGGAGCCACTGTCATCCATAGGTTGAAGAAATAAAAACCCAGCCGCGGTGGGATTTTCATTCATATGGCAACACAATCCAGCGCCTGGCAAGTCACCGAGGCTGCCCAGCCAACCATCTGTTTCAAAGCCTCCTGCTTTTTCCCATTCATGTAGCCATTTAATCTGCCCTTGGCAGGATTGAAAATAAAATTCGAGGGACTCGCTGAGAAATGCATGGCTCAGAAAAGCCCTGAGGTGAACTCAGGCCTAACACACCAGGACCACTGCAGGAAGCAGCACAGAGGCCCTCTTGGCCCACAAGCTTTTTCTAATCAGAAATTATCCCACAATCTGTCACTAGGGGGAGCCCCCCACAAGACACGGCTAGCCTGCAACCACAAGGAGGAGATGGCTCTGGGCACTTCACTGAACTTCTGTAATTCAGTAATTTGTTTTTCTTTCTTGCCTGTTGTGGTGATTGGGCGGGGAAGGGAGGTTTGAACCTTTTCTTGCTTTGGCTAGAAGTGGCACCAAGAAGAGGAAATCAACTTGAAGGGCTGAGTTGTCTTACCACATCTTTTATTTGAGGGCTCAAGAGTTGAGGGAACACCAGGTTGGAAATTTAGTGTGACATTTATTTCACAATTCCCACTCATCAACCAAACATTTTTATTTTCTTTTAAAAAAATTCAAAAAAATTAAAATATGTATAGAAATGCTCAGTTACCCTTAAATTTCCTTGTAGCAGATTTCACACCCTCATGCCTCCTGCATAATTATAAATCAAAAGGTTAAACTTTTAAAAAAATTCTCTGAAGTCATTGGCTCTAGATCCTGAGGATCATCCCGATGACCTAGGATCTTTAAAAATATATATAGAAACGGTTCAGTGAATTTGAGTTGAGGTCTGAGAAGCTATATTAGAAAAATACACAAACTAGGTGATTCTAATGATGAGCCAGGTTTCAGAACAACTGTTTGGGAACAGCCTCATAACATGATTTTACCTGCCTAAACCATCAGGGGCTCTGAATTCCAGTTTGCTGATGACAAATAATTGAGGCACTTGGTTCTCCTAATGAGGTTTTTTATTCCTGAACCTCTATTTCCCAGACTCGCCTGATTCACAAATTATCTAGCCATTGGTCTCAAACTTGACTGCATATTGTCATCACCTGGAGCTCTTTAAAAAGCCCCCATGCCTGGGGACCACACCCAATGGCTCTGATTTTGTTGGCTTGGGCTGGGCCCTGGCCATTGGGATACTTTAAAGTTCCCATGAATCTAATGGGAACAGCACAGCCTGAGAGCCACTGACCGAGCGAGACTGTTACTGCACAGATGCCCAGGCCCCAAGCTCGACCCACTGAATCAATACCTTTAGGGCGGAATCCAGGGCGTCTGAATTGTTAACGAGGGAGCCTTATGCCTGGCAAGTCTGTGAACAGAAAGAACCTCACGTTTCTTTTCCCAGTAGACTGTGGCCCTTCCCTGTGCAGTCGTTTTACTAGAGCTGCAGCTGAGGCTGAGATGTGCAGAGTGGCAGTGAGGTCTGGGGCCAACCCCAAAGCTCCCTCCCTCCCTCTGCCACCCATACACACACATGTGGATGCTTCTATAAATCACTTCTAATACGCGGTTCCTATTCAGGAAGTGTTCTGACTGCTTACCCCTGTAATGATGGAGTGGAGGAAAGGTCTAATTTTGGAATGACTGTGGCTTAGGCAGCGCCGTGTTCCCTGCAAGTCTGAATTTCCTCAGCACAGTGGCTCCACCAC
Source organism: Balaenoptera borealis (assembly GCF_965194805.1). Taxonomy (NCBI): domain Eukaryota; kingdom Metazoa; phylum Chordata; class Mammalia; order Artiodactyla; family Balaenopteridae; genus Balaenoptera; species Balaenoptera borealis. Next base: position 109,648,417 of record NC_138862.1, on the reverse strand, counting down.
CCCGCCTGCTCACCACAATTACACGGGCTGTTTGAGGCACACTCTCCATCACAGCAAATTACTGGTGTGATCCGCTCGAGAACAAGGCTGGACAGCCTTGCTGATGGCAGTCTTTGCAGAACCTTCTTGATAGCCAAGACAAAGGCAAGGTGGGAGGAAGAGCTTGCAGGTCAAGGCTACTGAATCAATTAACAAGATCTCTGCCTGACTTAGGGCCTGAGTGAGACACAGGGGTTGTGAAAGCTGCTAGTACACAGACAGCATTATACCAGGGTGTGTGTTCTTGTCCCCTGGGTTTTACTGGCAAAGTACAATCAGGAAAGGGAATTAGGATTTGTGAAACCCTTTACTAGCGGTCACACTCTGCTAGGCCCTAATTGCAGGAAATTCACTCAACAGCCCAGTGAGGCATCATCACTCTCATTCTCCAGGTGAGGAAACCGAAGCTCAGTTGATCTGGAATCACACAGGAAGGCAGAGGCAGAGCAAGGTTTAAGCCCAGGATGCTCTGTCTTCAAAGCCCTTGACCTTCTCAGTATCTTAGGCCAGTTGAAATCCCACACACCCTGGAATCCAGCTCCTCACAGGTCAGCTCCCGAAGAGCTGGGAGGCAGGGCACGGAGGTCAGTGCTGGCATATCGGCAGTGAGAACCTGTGAATGGGCTGCAGGGTTACCTTCCCAGAAGGACAGGACAGGAGGTGGAACTCCATCCCCTTTCATGAACACAGGGTGTGTCTTACCCCGCATCTACACTGCCGGTGGCTGTTTATCTCAAGCCTAAGGTGCAAGGCTTGGCTCAGTCAGTAGGACTTTGGGACCCTGTGCAAAGCTGTATTACAGGCAGCTTTCAGCCCACTGAGGGATTGCCATCGAGACCATTCCACAGACATCATAATGTCGATGAATTGCATTCCTCATATTAATAAACAACCCACATTCCTTTGAAAACATTGCCTCTGTGAGAGACACACCCTGTATTTGAACTAGGAGTGCAGGGCAAACTCGCTTCTTACATAGGCGCTATAAAAGTAAGGTTTCCTCGTCTCACAAGGCAAACTCATCCAGGGAATCTCACAGGGAAGGGCTGAGGGAGGAGGGCTGCACCTTGTAAAAGGCTCCTGCAGGTAGGGCTGGGGGTGTAGGGTGGAGGCCCAAGTGCGGGATGGGTCCGGAGGTGGTGGCATGGCAGGGGTGTTGGAGACTCCAGACACACGGCCCTCGTGGGATGAAAAGGGCTGGGGAAAGCAGAGACCTGACGTCCGGGCTCTACCAGTAACAAGAAGGAGGCCATCGCTGTGGGCCTTGGGGTTCTCACATGTAACCTTCAGAATTATGTGGCTTCCTATGGGAAGAGAAAGGGAGAGGGGGCTGAGACAGATGAGGGCCCCTCTAGCAGTGGTTTGTTCTGGCTAAGAGTAGAGGGACAGACATTTCCAGAAAGGAAAGGAGGGGCCACAGCCTCGAGGCAGCCCCTGCACATACTGTGCCTGACCTTGTGAACTGGGGGTCAGGAGTGCGTGTTAGGAGAAGCAGCGGCCACTTTTATGGCTCATTCCCAAGCGAGTTCTATTCACCTAGGAATTTGCAGGAACTGACTGTACTGAATATTAAGGGTTGTTCCTGGATCCTGAATAAACTGATGGGCTCAAGGAGCCTGATGACAAAAAAAATTCTGCAACCATTCCTAGGACCCTAAACCAAATTCTGAAATTAACCAACCAGTCAATGATGGGGTGCCTAATGGGGACAGGGGCAGTCCTTGTCAGGTAGTGATGAATTCAGAGAGTCACTTTATATCAGGGAAGGATGAGTCATGAGCTCAGCCTTCCAAGAATGTCTGTGAAGAGTGAGCCTGGAGAGGGAGAATGCAATTATCTAATGCAAGGGCAGCCTCAATGAAGGATGACAAGAGGATGGGCAATAAAAGAAAGATACCCGAGCATCTGATTAAGGCCCCAAATGTAAAAACAATAGTGATTGTTCTCTAGAGAGTCGAGAGGAAGCTTCCTTCTAGGGGAGTTGAAGTAAATAACCCCTGGGCCTCTCTCTGGTCTGAGACCCCCCTGGACTCACCACAAAGGAAGCCGCAATGAATTTTAAATACAATATCAGATTTTCAGGAAAGATAGACACCGGCTCAAAGTCACGGGATTAAGGGGCCAAAGATTTTGGCTTTGACAAGTCAGGTAAAATGTTTATCCTGAAGGAGGGTGTAGCACCAGATGTCTTTCTGCTCGAGGGTACTCCAGGTAAGGCTGGTGAGAGCTTCCTGTTGCATGAGGTGTCCTTGAGGGAGGAAAGAAAACGAAAGGGAGCTCTGCTAATCTTCCTGGTACCGTCTCAGCTCTGATACTCAGAAAACAGGCTTATTGCAGAAGCGGATCAGCATCCGTGAAGCAGCGTGAGTCACGGGAGCCGTAGGGTCGTATCCAGGCCTCGGCTGCTCACAGACAGGCTGGCGTGACTCCCCGTTGCCTCTTACGGGCCGGAGACTCATAACTTCTCCCCTGGGGCTGCAAGGACCAACGATGCACCCGAGAAGTCTGTTCCCTCATCTGTTGAGGGCTCAGAGGGTGGACCACATTTCCCGTACATTCTGGGCCGGGAAGCCAAGGGCTCCTGCAAACTCGGTGGGAAGGACCTCAGGATATTCAAGGACTAGCGCCGCCCCCCCCCCGCCCCATGGCGTAAGGCAGGGCAGAAAGTCTTCGGTGGACACCAGGTAGGCTGCGGAAGGACCGTGGCTGTTTTGATGAGGGGTGGATTTGTATCCCCCTCACTGAGGCAGGAATGAGTCCTTTTGCTGGTCAGTGGGTCTGGCTGGCTGCCCAGTATCCCTTCTCAACGGTTTGTTTTCCCTGCTGACGTGTAGGACAGGCCGTAGGTAAACGCATATACAGGAATGTGCCATGTTCTGGGAAGGTGTCCCTCAGGCCAAGCGTCGGCTGCAACATTCCCTGCAGATATGAAGACTGAGACCTGGTTCCCACCATGTCAGAGGGGGCCAGTTGAGGGTGTGCTCTCAGCTGGCATCAAAAGCTCCTGGCACCGCCATCCACAGATTATTTTAAGTCTGAGACAGAGATTTGAAAAAGAGTTTTCTTTATTTGATAAAGATGCTGATGATGATGATAATTGTCCTTGAAAACAATCTTCCAGAGGGTCATAGGTTTATTTTTTCTGTGGTTTGGGATCAGAGAGAAAAGACATCTGACCAATAGCTGCCCCCCTCACGGAGTCAGCCTCACCCACTCTGTCTGTGAACGTAGGCCCCAGAGGGCCTGGGGGGCGGGTGACTCTTGCTTCCGAGGGCCTGTTCTCTTGACTCGTGTTTTACTTTCCCACAGTCCCGAATCTGTCCTTCAGAGTAATCAGTGAAGGAAAAGGATTGGGAATAAAACTAAAACTGAAATCAACATAGTCAACATAGGACTATGTCTGGCGCTTGCTTTTTCTGAGACTGGAACTGAATTTTAGACTGTGAGGTCCCCAGACCCCACCATCGTGCAGAAGAGAAAGTGAGAACTGGGGAAGTGAAATGCCTCACCCAAGAGCACCGCAGGGATCTGCAGAGTCTGGGGTCCCAACACGTGACTCCCAGCTCGGTGTCCACTGTCACAGTTCTCTTTATTTGACTCTATTGGACAGAAACAGGAGGAGGAGGGATTTAAGATAATCACTGGCTGTCATTTTTTTCAGACCTAGAATCCCAACATTCTAAAGGGGAGCACTGACACTCTTTCCAGGTGAAAATCAACCAATACATACATGTGAAGACGGACATTTTGGCTTTAGGTGTTTCCTACCCCAGTCCCATTCACGAGCCAGATTAGAATCCTTGAACATCTACCCAAGCATCGTAAGCATTGTAAGAGAGCCTCTCAAAAGACTCATTTCCCTATCTCATAGCCATATTGGGGCCGGGGAAGACCAAGAGAGAAGAGAGGATGGTCAGGCAGCTGGGAGGGGAGACAGAGGGACTGGCCTCTCCTGAAGCCCCTCTCCATCCCCTCATGAAGTGACTTGTCCAACCAGCCATGTCTCAGGCTGCACCCAGCAACCACAAGCCTGGGGAAAAGAGAGGAGGGGTCTCCTGAGACAGGCTGTCCTCAGACCAGGAGCTGGTTTTATACTGTAATCCTCATTGCATTTGGAGAGGTCAATGGTGGTGCTCTACAAACCATCATCCAAACTTGGCCTCTGGGAAGGACTATGAATTACAGTCTTAGGGAGAATGAACTTGGGTTTTCATTAAATTTCTCCTGGGGGGCATTGGGCAATGGGCACGTGAGTTCAGATTCTGATGCTGGGGACTCCCACTGTTCCATTTGAGTAAAAGCCACACTTCAGAGGAGAAAAGACAGAGGGTAATGGTGTCTACATCCCTGAGTCACCTTGTTCAGTCCACACCAGATCCATCTGCTTACCTGTCATTTAGACGCCATCACTGCCACCTGACTGGCCACCCATCCCCTGATTTTCCTCTCTCTGTCCTTCTTTACACAAGGGCCAATTTTATCTTAACCCCATCCAAAGACTTTGGGGTGGATCTCCATTGCTCATCAATTCAAACAAACTCTCGTCTCCAAATAGCAGGATCTCCATCCCATAGGCCCATCACTCCCTTCACAGGTCTGCCGTCCTGCCAAGACATATTTCTTAGAGTTTCCCAAACTTAACACTTTCTCTCCTGAGCTTTCTCACCTCCCTGCTTTTTTTTCAGATTAGCTCCCTCACCTAGAATGCCACCCTGCTCTCCCCACGAATCTCTACCTGCCAAAATCCAGCCATCAAAGCTCACCCCAAATGTCACTCAAAGTCCACCACTTTCATTCTCCAGATGCTGGTATGAGGAGGATATTGGTGTGTAACATTTATTGTAACTTATGAGGCCATGTGTTACATGTATGGGTTTTTCTGTTGAACCCTCAAACCTACCCCACAAGGCAGGTGGTGTTACTATCCCCGTTTTACAAAGAAGAAGAAAAACGCTAAGGTGCAAGGAAGTGACATGATACTGTACTCCACCTTGTATTGTAGTAATTTGTATCCATTTTGCATCTTTCCTCTTAGGTCTTGGAGCAGGAGGAGGGTACTATTCAGCTTTTTCTGCCCACCTTGCCTAGTGAACTGCCTGATGCATGGTACCAACTCAGTGCAGTGGGTGTCATTTCAGACGGGTGCAGGAATTCAGCTGTTCTGATTTTTTTTTTTTTTTTTTTTTTGCAATTGCCTATTCTCATCTGGTGGCTAGTTTTTGTATTTCATAGCTCAGGTATGAGGTGAACAGAGGTGGCCCATCTGCTTCTGCAGATGTAAGCGTCATGTAGGTTCCTGAGGGAGACAGGAGAGAAGGGGAGGGAATCTGTTCTTCTCCTTATGGGATGGAGCTTCCCTCCGTGTGTCTATCTGTGACCCAGGACAGCACATAACTGAGTGGCTCCAGTTCCCCCAGCCTAGGTAGGACTGGCCACCATTCTGATGGGGGTGAACTCTCAGAGGTTGGTTAGGAGGAAAGAAAGCCAAAGGTTGGAGTTGATGACTTCGGGCATCACAGCATAAATACTAGAGACTTGGGGCTGATAAAAGGACCATCGGGCAGAATAGAACTGATTAACTTTACCAGTGAGGTGAAAGGCCAAGCTCTCTGTGCCCCGCTGCCTACATCAGTTGTGGAGAGGACGGGGAACCACGGCTTCCCAGTGTGGAGCCCAGACCTCCTGTCCCCCATGGCAGTGGAATCAGCATTCCCAGGATCACACCGAGACCTAGACTCAAGCTTGGCATTGCCACTTATAAGCCAGGTGACCTCTGGCAAGGAACTTACTGGTTCTGAGCCCCAGGTTCCGCATCTGTGAACGTCATCCTGTATTGCAGGGCTGAGGTCAGGACTGGACGAGACTGTGTACACAGACCATGAGCACAGGCGCGGCCCCCACTGGTCGGTTAACCCTGGCAGCTCAGTGAAGGGAGAAAATGGATCTGCATCTCAAGCCCCAGGATCCCCAGTGAACCCACAAGGGACACTGCCCTACTTGCATTTGGTGCTTCTCTGCTCTGAAGGCCTGAAGCCCCGAGGTCCTGGACCTAGCTGGTCCCCTACCACCTAGCACTCCCCAGGAAGCTCTGCCTCTGCAAAAGGAAAGGGGAGCTGGAAGGTGCATTATATTCCCACTGCATAGTCCCTTACATGGCTTTAAGGGGCAGGATATCACTCTTTTCCTGACACCCTATAATAAGAAATGATACACTTCGATAGTTCTTTGATTTGATGTGTCCTTAGTACACATGAACTAGAACTTTGAAGAACATGGCTATAATATGGGGCTTGTGGTTAAGTACAACTCAGATGCCAGACATAATTCACCACCAGTCTGTCCTCTTGGGTCTTCCACTTGTCCACCTTCATTCTTTCATGAAGCCTTTTTAAGGATGTTCTATTTCCTTTCTTATCTCCCTTCCCATCTCCTGAATTTAGGCAAAGAATAAATTCACTTTAAAAATTTCCCTAAGAAGCTCTGCTTTGATTGGTGTCTTTGAGCTCACCTAAAACCAAACCCTCACTCTATAGGTGAGAAAAATGGAGGTACAAAGAGATTAAGTAACATGCCCAGATAATTACAGAGGGCAGGTGGCAGATCCAGATGAGAGAACAGGCTCGGGTGTTCCCAGGGTACGATCTGTCTTCACATTGTGGTTCCAATGATTCTGCATTCATGTCCATTTATGATTTCTCCCATATTCGTATATCTCCTGTACTATTTTCTATCCAACACTTTTTTTCTTTAAGTTGACTAGCATTTTTATTTAAATAAATCTAACTTAAAAGGGAAATTTTAGATCATCACCTAATGAAAAAGCAGTATCACTTACCACTGATAGAAAGTTAACTAAAGACAATGCAAAATAGAATTATATGGAATTATAACTAGATATTGCTGCCTAGGCAAAGAAAACCAGCTGGAACCTGTTCTCTTTGATTATAAAGGATGATTGGCAAGCTTCAGAGATATTCAAGACCTAGTAGGCCTAAATGAAAATGGATTCTGGACCTGATTCCAATGTTACCTAATGCCATCTTTATATCATTGAGAAGAATTTTTCTGAAATAAAATCAGTAGGATATTCTCATGCTTTGAGACCATTGCAGTCCACAATGCTGCCACACCAGGTCCCTGTGACTCCTTTGAGGTCAGCCGACTCCCCCCACCACCTCTCCTGCACAGCAAAACCTTTCAAGGAAATTACACTAAAAGAGCTTCAGGCACATTCTGTTTGGTTACCAGATGCCAAATGAATGCCCGACTCTCCTTCATTTTCATGGTAGACTACATGTTGAATTTAAGCATTAATTTTGGTAAATTTTCTTGTTCATCCCAGAAACAATGTCAAGATAGGTAAATTTTAGATAATAATGAATCAGGGAAGTTGATCTGAGCAGTAGAAAAATGCTGATTTAAATTGCCAATATACAGATACTTTTAGTTCTTGGAAGCCAATGCCAACTGTGCCTGCCGGAAGTTAAACTCTCAGTAGTTTGTTATGATTGATGCAGGCATTAGTCATTATAAAAGAAAAAATCCTGAACTAAATCATTTGCATCCAAAGGATGACATCAGTCACACCTTGAGCTTGTTGTTTCAGAAATAGACCACTAGATGGGGCACTTGCAATTCAAAAATAAAAAAAATCTCAGCCCTGGAGGCACAAGCATTTTACCAAAGGATCTATTGTACTTCTAAACTGTGCCTGTACACAAGCGAGGAGGCACCGCTTGCCCTGAAGATGGTATTCTTTTCTTTCCTCCCAGACTTTGATATGCCTCTCCCTCTTTTCCTCAGGACAGGTCACTTCTCCCCACGGGCAGTTTCTCTGTATGAGTTCACCTTTTTAAACTTCTAGCGTGTCAGTATTCTATTCCTAGCCCTGTGATTGAATAGAAAAATATGTTCCTCAAGATGTGGTTTCTTTCCTCCCCCTACCTTGACACTGCTTACTCCTGAGCACTAAGGCAATGCTTCCTGAAGTCCCATTCCTACATGCTAATCCAACGGCAGAGCAAAAGCACCTTGATTTGGAGGACGTTCATTCTTCTCCAGAAATGACACCCCACCTTTATTCTCCCCCCATGATGATAGCAATAAATCGTCTTTAAAGTTTTTCTTTTTAAAGAAAGTCCAGATCAATGGAGTAGTTGTTCTTGTACCAACTCCTTAAACACGGCCATAATGAGGTTTATGAGCCCAGTTCTCAGAGTGAGGACAGGAAATAGGAGTGACACATTGGAGCAGTAAGGTCTAAAACAATAGAATACATTGAGACCATCGCGGCAAATCGGTGAGCTTATTTGCAAGTTCTAATCCAGGGCTATACTTTCCCCAGATGGTTAATGGTGTGTGTGTGTGTGTGTGTGTGTGTGTGGGAGAGGCATGGGGGGGAAGACAGCAGAAGAACTGAAACATTGACTTATTCTCTGCACAAATAGGTATGTCAACAAAATCAAGCACAAAAGAGCCTCTCTGTGTCTGGGGTTTCCTGGCTGCAGCCCCAGAACCTAAGAACCCAGAGCTCTATTCCCAGGTGGCCTCTCCTAACTTGCTAAATAACCTTGGGCAAGTCACTTAACCTTCCCAAACCTCAGCTTCTTTGGCTATAAAAGGAGGGTGCCAAGAGCTGTCTTTTCCCTGCTTCTGGGGGAAGTTGTGAGGATTAATGATGAGAGAAAAGCAGTCAAGGGCCTGGAGTTTCTTTAAGAAAGGTGTTGCTTACCCTTGGATTGGAGTCATAAAAATAAGAGGAATAAATACACAGCAACAATCCAGGTCAAGGCCATCAGGAGGGCCCTGTGTCCTGCGGGTTTCCACATTTTCCTTTCCTCAAAGGGGGTTCGCAGGGACCAAACCAAACAAAAATACCTAATAATGCCTTTGTTTGACAAAATTCTCACTGGATTTTTATCTGATTGGTCTGTGTCTGTAGATGAAATGATTTTAAACATCCTGAAAGAACTGAAAGGAAAAATCGGTTCATCCCAAACACACCGGCACTCCTGCCCAACCCTTCATCAGAGTGAAACGCATTTCACCGCAGAGAGGAGCGAACTCCTCTGACAATTAGCCTTCTAGCTCAGTGGCAGTAATTATCACCATTAGCAGCTTTTCTTTCCCTCTTATGATGAAATATATATTCATGCCACGGTGGCCCCAACCTGAGGATGGCTTGAGCAGAACCCAAAATGCAAGGAACAGATCAATTTTAACCTATTTTAAAACACTTGATCTAATTCGATATTTCTAGTTTTCAACGGCTTACAGCAAATAGATGAAAATAAATGTCTTGTCACATGTAGTGCTGTGAACTATGCCTTTTGGTTTTCAAAGACTTCTGAAAACAGGAGGAGAATCCTCTATTAGCTGTGTCTTATGCCTCAGGATCTTCCAGCTGTCATTGTTCAAAGGTCTGGTTTTTGGAGCCTTGAGGAATGACCAAGTGGATTATCTGCTCTAAAATGCTGTAAGTGATCTGCTTCTCCGAGTTTTTCGGCTGGAATAATGGAGAGGGATGGGACAGAGGGGCAAGGAGCAGGTCCTCTCAAGAATATGTGGGCCATATATGCATTTCTGTGTATATTTTCAGGATTAAAGATCTAATTCTGTATTTGAAGGGGGAGGAAGCACAATAAATAACCACGGATTGTGCTGCTGTTAGCTTTCTTTTCTGAAGTCTAATTATTGAAGTGGCCCACTGCCTTCATTAAAGCCTTTCCTCCCTACATAATTAATTTGCATTTATGCAAGTGTATTTGCCTTTTTCAAACCTTAACACATAACGCTGAGGACCCAGGCTGAGCAAACCCACTTTCAAGCATATAAATAATTGCCTTGGAATAATGAACAAGTATCCTTGGTAAAGGAGGGCTAAACTTAATATACCATATTAATTCAAAGCAGATACCAGCCATTTGGTGTTAAAAATGTTATAAACACATAAACATTTATAAATGTACATGGGCAATAAGTTTAGTTAGCTGGAATGTGTTAACTAGTTCAAAGGAATAGTTTCAATGTAAATATTTAACCAATTTGTTTCAATCTATTTCACAAGCATTTATGCAACCAGACATTTTTTTAAAAAACAAAGGGCCGGGCTTCCCTGGTGGCGCAGTGGTTGGGAGTCTGCCTGCCAATGCAGGGGACATGGGTTCGAGCCCCGGTCTGGGAGGATCCCATATGCCGCGGAGCGGCTGGGCCCGTGAGCCACAATTGCTGGGCCTGAGCGTCTGGAGCCTGTGCTCTGCAACGGGAGAGGCCGTGATAGTGAGAGACCCGCGCACCGTGATGGGGAGTGGCCCCCGCTTGCCGCAACTGGGGAAAGCCCTCCCACAGAAACGAAGACCCAACACAGCCATAAATAAATAAATAAATAAATAAATAAATAAATAAATAAATAAATAAAATAAAATAAATGTTTTTAAAAAAAGATGTGGAGCATCTTAAAAAAAAAAAAAAAAAAAAACAAAGGGCCTGGGATCGAGAAGAATGGGGATTGAGAGTATAAATGGATGATCAGGGTTCCTTGCAACATTTGAAGCCAAAACTCAACACACGTGGTCTATCGGTGGTGGCTGGGTAGCATCTTCTTCAAATGTCGATAATTCGGGCGTGAAATACACATGAGGACCATCCCACCCACTGGGCTGCTGGATTCTTGGTGGGCAGGGCTTTTGTAAAGGAATATGCTAAGAGAAATCTTTGTTTTCCTAACGCTTGTCTTTCTCTGCCTCCATTCTCACTGGGGAACACGTGTTTACCCTCCTTACTATACAGGTGAAGAGATGGAGGCCTAGCCAGTTCCCAGCCAAGGCATCCTTCCCATCCCCGTGACAATTCCAGATCTGGATATTACCTTATTTCCTTTCAACCCAGTCAAGGGAGCTTGGGAAGCAGTGGGACAGGGCAAGAGGACACTCTGACCGAGGGGGTTATGGAGTGCCCCTCCATCCCTGGGGTCCCCAAGCCCTCGGCCAGGGAGTCTAAAACTGACTACTTCACACCGACTCTCTCTGGTTAGGAGTTTGAGTCCACATCATCTGATACTGTTCTTAAGCCTCACCAGTTTTCTGACATCTTGGGCTGTATCCACTGCAAGTGTTCTAGGCCATCCATTCAAAGAAAAGCAGTTTCCAACTGCAGCTGGAGCAGCTAGCCCAGCCCCCTCCCAACCAGTTACCAAACATCTTGTGTTTGGACCAAGCTGCACTGGTGTTTGGGATTTCCACTCCTGGGTGGAAGAAACTCTTTCTTCCTGCATGTGCAAAGTCGGGTGATGCCTCTGTGCATCTCAGCAGTTTTTGTGTGTGTGGTGGTGGATTTGGTTTTTTTCTTCTTTTGTTTTGTTATTCATATATTATTTTCATTTTGGGATGTTATCCTTATAAACTGAAATCCCAGACGAGTGTGTACCAGGCAGAATCATCAGACTTGTGCTTTGAAAAAGCCCACATGGGCTTTTCTTTTCCTACAGAAATTCCTTTCTGCCACTGGATTGAATCCTTAAAGATAGGAATGGGAGCATCAGGGTGAAGAGTGACGTGGATGAAACTTCCTGCATTGGGTGTATTTCCCCACACTCAAAGATTTTTCAACAGGTCAGCTTTCATGAAACCGCTGCCTTAAAATTCTTGGTGAACTCACCACTGTCTTAAATGGATTTTAGCTGGTCTGTGTCAAGAGCAGGGCAAGGAGAGAGGCTGAATGAATTTCCCGTGAATGAGCTGCATCCTGAAGCGGTATTCCCAGCAAAGAAAGGGACAAGTGAAGAGGGCCAGGAATCATCCGCATTGATAAGTAGGATCAATAGTGTGTCTACCTGGTGCTGGACAGCTCAGGAACAGGGCTGAAGGTCAGAATGCAAAGGAATAGGGTGGTTTGGAAACTTTATAAATGGTTGTGCTAAAAAGAGGATGCTCATGAGTTTGGAAATAAGGTATCAAAAGGGAAATGGGACAGGTGGGCTCTCCCAGACCCATGATTTCAAGGTATTTTTGGAATAACTGGACTGATGAAGGAAGGAATGAGTTGGTGAGTGTGGAATAATGTATTAGCTAGTCGTTTGCCTACTGTAAGATACAGCTTTTTTGTTGTTGTTTATTTGCTTGCTTTTTTCCCCCCCACCAGATTGCATGTTTGAAATTTCCTTTTTTGATCTTTAAATGGTCCTGGGGGAAAGAGTTATAAGGCTGACAAGACGTTTGCAAACTTTTGTATATTTCATTAAAAATAGATATTACAGAGGAGGTTGTAGATCAAATCAGTCTTTGTGGTATAATTAGCTAAGCAAATCCACCTTCCCCCTGCCATGATTATAGTGAGGTCATTCACCTTAGTTTTTCTACCAGTAAATTGTAGACACTGTGTTTCACCAACTAGCTGAGTTGGTATTTAAAAGAACTTTAAGCATTTCTAGAACTCTGTTATATTATAATAAGATTTATAGCTCTGTACATTTTCTGTACTGATAGAAAGTTACTGCTCTATATCATCATTATTCTGAAATCTTGAGGTCTTTGCAATAATTCAAGAGTTTGACAATGAAGGATTTAGCCAAAGAATCTGGCATATTGCTCTGTTCCTATTCTGGGTTAGGTTTTGAATTAATCCAATTGAAATTGTAAGAAAATGTGCCTATATTTTTCTGATATCAAGTGTGATTATTAAATTTTTATACTTCTGCTATATTTCTTAACCCTTTATGAACATTTAAAAACATGCTCTTTCTATGGTTTCTCCTCAATAGGCTTTTGTGACTATTATTAAAGTACTATTGGTCTCATTGACTAACTGCCATTCAATATTTACCAATACGTAGAGAGACATGGAAGGCCAGATTTGTTCCCATGACAGACATGGTTGCTGTGATAAACATTTGTAGCACATTGTTTTTTCAAGTTGAAAGCTATTTCAGTTCCACTAGAAGGAATACCTGAGTCTCAGATATTTCTTTAAATCTTAGTGTGGCTTTCCCATAACATCCCTAAATAAGATGAAAAAATTCTTTGGAAATCCACAGACTTCCAGTCAATTAATAGCTTCATGCCTGTAATTTAGAAATACAATCTGATGGTCATGCTGTCATATTATCAGAGGGAAAAGAAGTAGTATTTATTGAATAACTCCCATGAGCTGGGTACTGTGTTAAATGCTTCTCTGAATTGTCAAATAAAGTATTTACAAGTTGATGGCAAATAAAATAATTACAAGTCCATGGCACAGTGTAATGAGTTGAACTGTGTCCCCACCAAAATATATGTTCAAGTCCTAACTCCCTAGCACCTGTGAATATGACGTTATTTGGAAATAGAGTCTTTACAGATGTAATCAAGTTAAAATGAGCTACACTAGATTAGGGTAGGCCCTAAATCCTGTGACCAGTGTCCTTATAAGAAAAAGGAGAGGCAGACTGGATACAGACACTGAGGATACACATGGGAAAAAGGTTCCCGTGTGTATCCTCCTGTGTGTATCCTGATGAGAGAAGCAGAGATTGGAGTGATCCGCTTAACAAGCCAAGGAATGCCAAAGATTTCCAGCAACCACCAAAAGCTAGGAGAGAGGCGTGGAACAGATTCTGCCTCAGAGCCTCCAAAAGGAACCAACACTGCCAACATCTTGATTTTGCACTTTTGGCTCCTGAACTGTGAGAGAATAAATTTCTATTGTTTTAAGTCATCCAGTTTGTGGTAGTTTGTTGCACCAGCCCTAAGAAGTGAATACATGTGTGCACCATGATGTTACCTCTACTTCACACAAGAAACTTGCCCCTGATCATCTAGTTAGTAAGTGATGGGTGCTGGATTCAAACCCCAGGGCCTCTATGCTTTTTGTAACACTCGCCCGATCCCTGTGCCCATGACTTTGCAAACTTGCCTTCTTCTCTCTTTAGTCTCAACTCTATGGGAATAAATAACACAGCCTCATGTCCACATGTGGGGAGACCATGCTGGAACACACTGAGCTGTTTGCAGTACTCGAAATAACAAACACTGCAGCCGATTCCCAGCATATCAGAGACTGTCCCTGATGTTAGCAAAGTGATGAAATATTTGAAATGTGCCAGCTAGACTCATTAAATTTTCCATTTTTGATGAGGCCTATAAAGATGCTTGTTACCGTCATTAATCCCTATACCCATGGAGTTCCCAGGACAAATAGCAGATCCTGGGAAAATTACTCTTACTTTTGGATGCCAGGTATTTTGTTTTTGATGTATACTGCCTCTTGTAAGAGATTTAATTCTTATTTCCTAAGGCATATTTAAACATTTATTATTCAGTGAAGGCTTCTGTAACCTATGCATGATATTAGTTTATTTGGAAGCAGCTATACATAAAATAATACATTTACCATGGATCTTTTTGGTATTAATATTAACTTTTCTTGACAACTAAGGACTGACTTTCTAGTTCCAGGAGGTACTGCTACAGCAGTTGTTTTTCCTCTAAATGAGTGGACTGTAGTACAGGGAACCCAGACCCATAGGTCATGAGTGAAACCCAAGATGACTTCAGTGCTGGTGGAGAAGGAAGAGGAAGACCCGGCACAGAAGGACTCTTGGGGGTGTGATTTCTCTCTGCTAGGGCAGGGGACAAGGCCTGTTGATGGTGTAGGAAGGTGGGTGGGGTGGAGCCCTTCTGGTAGCTTCATGACCTCCAAAATAACCAGGCCCTTCATTGCTCATCAGTGAGGTTCAAGGGGAACTAGTGTTCTACGGCCAAAATAAATCCCAATCCTTTAATTGACAAAGGAGGCAAGAATATACAATGGGGAAAAGACAGTCTCTTCAGCAAGTGATGGTGGGAAAGTTGGACAGTCACATGTAAATCAATGAAATTAGAACACACCCTTTCTCCATACACAAAAATAAACTCAAAATGGCTTCAAGACTTGAATATAAGACAAGACACCATAAAACTCGTAGAAGAGAACATAGGCAAAAACATCCTCTGACATAAATCGTACCAATGTTTTCTTAGGTCAGTCTCCCAAGGCAATAGAAATAAAAGCAAAAATAAACAAATGGGGCCTAATCAACTTATAAGCTTTTGCACAGCAAAGAAAACCATAAACAAAACGAAAAGACAACTTACAGACTGGAAGAAAATATTTGCAAATGATGCGACTAACAAGGGCTTAATTTCCAAAATATACAAGCAGCTCCTACAACTCAACACAAAAAGCCAAACAACCCATCTGAAAAATGGCCAGAACACCGAAACAGACATTTCTCCAAAGAAGACATAAGATTGCCAACAGGCACATGAAAAGATGCTCAACATTTCTAATTATTAGAGAAATGCAAATCAAAACAACAATGAGGTACCGCCTCACACTAGTCAGAATGGCCATCATTAAAAAGTCTACAAATAATAAATGCTGGAGAGGGTGTAGAGAAAAGGGAGCCCTCCTACACTGTTGGTGGGAATGTAAATTGGTGCAGCCACTATGGAGAACAGTATGGAAGTTCCTTAAAAAACTAGAAATAGAGCTACCATATGATTCAGCAATCCCACTCCTGGGCATATACCCAGATAAAACTATAATTCAAAAAGATACATGCACCCCTAATGTTCATAGCAGCCCTATTTACAATAGCCAAGACGTGGAAACAATCTAAATGTCCATCGACAGATGAATGGGTAAAGATGTGGAATATGTTGACATATATACAATGGAACATTACTTATCCATAAAAAAGACACGGCAATGAGGAGTAGCCCCTGCTCACCACAACTAAAAAGAAAGCCCACGCACAGCGATGAAGACCCAACGCAGCCAAAAATAAATCAATTAAAAAAAAATGTATTTCCAATAAAACTTAAAAAAAAAAAAAGAATGAAATAATGCCATTTGCAGCAACATGGATGGACCTAGAGATTATCATACAAAGTAAGCTGGAAAGAGACAGATACCATATGATGTCTCATATGTGGAATCTAAAATATGAAATGAACATATCTATGAAACAAAAATAGACTCACAAATATAGAGAATAGACTTGTGGTTGCTAAGGGGGAGGGACGGATTGGGATTTGGGGATTAACAGATGTGAACTATTATATACAGGATGGATAAACAACAAGGTCCTACTGTATAGCACAGAGAACCATATTCAATATCCTGTGGTAAACCATAATGGAAAAGAATATAAAAAAGAATATATATGTGTATAACTGAGTCACTTTGATGTGCAGCAGAAATTAAACACAACTTTATAAATCAGCTATACTTCAATAAAAGTTTTAAAAATCCCAATCCTTTAAAAGCTTATAGAAAATACCAATCACAAACTAACTTTTCGAGCACAGCATTGGCAACTAGCTTTGGACTGGCATTTGATAATCAGGTTGTATCAACAAGCTGTATATTTCAGGTCTGTAAGCTTCTGTCACTTTAGGAAACAGGCAAGTTATCGAAAAGGAAAGTCTTGGAGCAGAGTGGCACCTGCTAGGAGAATCTCAGGTTCCCCAAAAGGGGTTTCCTGAAGATCCTACCAGAACACTGGAAGTACAGAATTTTTAACCTTTTATTCCCCAAACCCAGCTCATCCTTGTATGCACCATGGATCTCTATCAGCCACACATTTGACCAGACAGTACCGCTTAACAGCACCATTTTTCCCCTACTTGCCCCACATTTCCAAGCAAGAGGGCAAGAAGGTCCACCATTTCCTCCATCAGTCTTTGGACTAGCCTCTGGCTTCCTGTGCTGAGTATCACTGAAGCATTGATCGAGATCAGGACTACTCAGTGGGGCAGAGGGGAGAGTGGAGATGCCAGAGTTCCCTGGAACAGCGTTTTGGGTACCTTGGCATCCTGGGCTGCAATGAGTGAACATGTGAGCACCCTCCAGGTGCTGCTGATCTACTTTCCCCTCTCCCACCAGCTAAGAATGATTTCTACTCCTTTTGTAGCAAACCTTGTCAGCTAAGGAGCTCCAGAAAAACAAACCCTAGCCTCTTAGCAGCTTTAGTTCAAGGGAAGAATAGAGGAAAAAGAAATCCTTTATTGGTCAATATTTTCTTCTTTCATGGTTATAAGATAAATATTGGGCAAACAGATGGTTTGCTTAAAGATGCACCTGCATTTCCAAATGCAACTAGGGTGAACACTGCCTGTTTTATCTCCCTCTTCTTGAATGCTTATCCACATTCTCTTTCAGATATTCTCCACCCACTGTTTTTTTTGATTTAGAAAAAATGTTTTTGAACATTTAGACATGTATAGCGAATACTAAAGCAAACACTCCTTATACCCATTTCCAAGGATTAATAAATATTTTGCCATATTTCCTTCAGATCTTTCTTTAAAAGTTTTTTTGAGATATAATTCACATACCATACAATTCACTCATTTAAAATGTACAATTCAGTGGGTTTGGTATATTACATTATTAATTCTTAAAAATTGTGGTAAAATATTTAACATAAATTTGCCATTTTAATTATTTTTAAGTGTACAATTCAGTGGCATTAATTACATTCACAATATGGTACAATTATCACCACCATCAGAAACTACAACCATTGAATGAAACTCCCATATCTCCACTCCCCTGACCCTGGTAACCTCTAATCTACTTTCTGTTTCAATGAACTTACCTGTTCTGCATATGTCATATAGGTAGAATTATAAATATGTGTTCTTTTGTGTCTAGTTTATTTTAGTTAGCCAAATGTTTTCAAGGTGTATCCATATTGTAGCAGGTATCTGAACTTCATTCCTTTTTATGGTTAAATAATATCCCCATTGTATGGTATATACTACATCTTTTTTTATCCATTCATCTGTTGATGGACACTTGGATTATTTCCATCTTTTGCTATTATGAATAATGCTGTAATGAATATTGACAAATATCTGTTCCAGTCCCTGCTTTCAATTCCTTTGGGTATATAGCTAGGAGTGGAAATGCTGGGTCATATGATAATTCTATGTTTAGCTTTTTGAGGAACTGCCAAATCGTTTTCCATAGTGGGTGTACTATTTTACATTTCCACCAGCAATGCATGTGGGTTCCAATTTCTCCACATCTTTGCCAACACTTGTCATTTTCCTTTTTAAAAAAATTGCTAGTCTAACAGGTGTGAAGTATCTTACTGTGGTCTTGATTTGCATTTCCCTTATGACTAATGATGTTGAGCATCTTTTCATGGGCTTATTGGCCATTTGTACATCTTCTTTGGAAAAATGTTTATTCAAGTTCTTTGCCCTTTTAAAAATTGGGCTGTTTAGGGCTTCCCTGGTGGCTCAGTGGTTAAGAATCCGCCTGCCAATGCAGGGGACATGGGTTCGAGCCCTGGTCTGGGAAGATCCCACATGCCACGGAGCAACTAAGCCCGTGTGCCACAACTACTGAGCCTGCGAGCCACAACTACTGAGCCCACGCGCCACAACTACTGAAGCCCACGTGCCTAGAGCCCGTGGTCCACAACAAGAGAAACCACCACAATCAGAAGCCCACGCACCGCAACAAAGAGTAGCCGCCGCTCGCTGCAACTAGAGAAAGCCCGCGTGCAGCAACGAAGACCCAATGCGGCCAAAAATAAATAAATAAAATAAATAAATTTTAAAAATTATACAAAAAAATTTTTTAAATAAAAATTGGGTTGTTTATCTTTTTATTGTTGAGTTGTAAATGTTATTTATATATTCTGGATGTTAAACTCTTATCAGATATATGATTTCCAAATATTTCCTCCCATTCTCTAGGTAGGTTGTTTTTTCATTTTCTTGAAAATGTCTTTCAAAGCACAAGTTTTTAATTTTGATTAAGTCCGCTTTACCTATTTTCCTTTTGTTGCTCTTACTGATAAAGTTGCTGCCTCTTTTCTACTATTCTCCAACCAAGCTCCCCTCTCTCCTCAGAGGCTACTTATATAGTATATATTATATAAAATATTATAATATTAAAATATTATATATTATGTAAGTATATAATATAATATATGCATATATATAATCAATAGCATGTTTTGTATACTTTTAAAATTATATATAAACGGTATCATTTTTCTTTCTGCAGCTTTTCCATTGAGCCCACATTTGAGTTCTATCCATGCTGATGCATATTTACCTAGTTCATTCACCTAGTTGCTGTAATTGTACTCAATCAAATGGTCAGGGAGTGATATTCAAAATATTTAACAACTGGCATGGCTCTGGCACCAGCCAACACACACAGGTGCTCATCATGAACAGAAGCACCTCTAGGTACCTATGCACACCTTGGTGTACCTGTGCATACCTGGCTGAATACCAAACCAGCTTCCACATTTTATTTATCTCTTCCATTACTGTAAAATTTAGATTGTTTCCAATTTTTCACTATTATAAATAATACTGCTAGAAATATTCTTGTAGCCGTCTCTTCATGCACATCTGTGAGAACTTCTCTAGGATACATACCTAGGAGTAGAACTGATGGGTGGTCTGCTATGCACATGTTCTATTTTATTATTCTGTTGTATCAGAATTGTGGCTAAGGCCTAAAGCTGAGGACAAAAGATGTTAAGTCCCCATGTTCCATATAACCACCATGATGTCATAGCAGTTGTGACCAGCTACCTCCCAGGAAGGCGTATTGAGAGGCGCCAATGCTGAGAATAGGTCTTTTCTCTAACCACTCCCACCCTGGTCAACCTAAGGGAGGAACGGGGCAGAAAGGAGAAAGGTCTTTTGGAGAATCCAAGCTCACAAAGAAAGGATATCCTCTCTCTTTAAACAATATCCACCAGGAAAGTCAAGGGAGGAAGAAAGGTAATCAATGATAAGGGCTTTCCGGGCATCTGTCAGAATCAGTCTCCTTCCCTTCCACATATAAACTAAGTCAGAGCCTGGTGGTCCTCTTTTATGGAAACTGGGGGTGAGGGCTTGGACTTGCAGAGCACCTACTGCTCCAGGGTGTAGAGAAAGAGGCAGGAGAGAGAAGAGAGGACTGAGAGAGGCAGCGGCATTCCCACCACTGGGCACGACAAACACCCCACTGTTGGTCTACGAGAACTGAGAGGATGCCATAGAGGGTGGATGTTTTGAGCTGTCTTGGTGGTACCCACCACCCACCCCGCCCAAAAACAGCGCCATCGTGTGGGGGAAGGTTATGTTCCATGGAGACACTGAGGCAGGGTGGAAGAAGTTCAGGCGGATTAAATCTCTTGTCAGGTAACTCTTCAGGGCTGAGGTCTCCATGGAGCCCTTCAAAGAATCCATACACGTGCCCCATGAGAGCTCAGCGTCTGGATCCTGCCGTGTGGAGGCGAGATCAACAGCTCATTGGTGTGGGCTGGAGAAGCAGCAAAAACCACAGAGAAAAGTCTACAGACGGAAACCTACTGCCCCCTCACCCAATCGTGCAGGAAGGAACTTTGCCGTTTTCCTTTTCCTCTTCCCCACCCAACTCAAGAGGAGGAAGAAAAGAGAGGGGAAGGTGGTGTCTGAGTCTCTGTGACCCGACCTCCCTAACAATAGCTTGGCCTGATAGAGAGGCGGAAAAGAGCTTTGCATCAGATAAAAGGTCAAAGCTTTAAAACAAGCACAACTGAGTTTTAAACCCATAAATGAGACTGTTCTAATAAGTAAAAGTGGCCAAAACCTGAAGAAAATGGCCAAAGGATATTAAGGGAGCCTTTTCCTCAGCTAGCGGGGAGACTCAACATGTTATTATAGGGCATCTGTTAGACAGAATAAAATCTTGTCATGTTTACAATCCAACGAGACTAGATTTTTCGATGAACTAGTGATACTCAATAAACCAGCAGTCATGTGAACTGCCAAGGTGATCTCCAAGTGGGGAATTCATCTATATTCCCCCCAGCAGCGAATGAGAGCTCCTTGCCAATATCTTGGATGTGCAGTGATATCTGTGTTGTTTTTACTTGTTTATGCTTTTTCAGTCATAAAAATCACCAATTTTGAGCAACAAAAATAAAGCAACAAGAAAACAACCATTTTTTTTAAGGTAGAAGTGACATCTTTATGATGTTGACCTGTCCTATCCAAGAACAAGAGATGTCTTTCCATTATTCAAGTCTACTTTTGTGTCTTTCAGATGTGTTTTAAAGTTTTCCTCTTTAGAGTTTTGCACACTTCTTAAGATTATTCCTTAAGTGGGGCTTTTCCTACTTTATATCCATCCCCTAGTTATTATTTATGTATATTAAGGCTATTGATTTCTGTATGTTAATTTTTAAACATTTGAGTTAGTGTTGTTATTAATTCTCTAGGGTTTTAGATATACTGTCAGGTCATCTTCAAATGGAGATAGTTTTACTTCTTTTTTTTTCCAGTTCTCTTGCCTTTAGTTGAGTTCTCCTATCTAATTGCTTTGGATAACGTTGCATAGTGGTGGAGATAGTAGGCAACCTTGCCTTGTTCCTGATCTTAGTAAATGTCTCTAGTGTTTCCCCACCAAATGAAATACTGGCTTCAAGATTAGCTTAATTACTATTTTCTTGAGTGTTTTAACAGGAAAGGATGTTGAATTTTGTCAGAAAACAACTAATTTTGACCAAAACCCAAGAAAATTGCCAAAAGAGTCATCACTACATAAATGGGTCCATTTTCATTTTCATGAGAAATGACCTAGCCCTCAAATGTTCACATTGAAATAGCCCAGAAAACTTAGTTCAGTATTTCTCCTCCATCAGAATCCTGGCTTCCTGGGGCCCCTTAAAAGCTCCCCCTCCCTCACGTCCTGCATCCCCGCTCTCAGTGGTGATCAGAGGCATCTGTGATATGAGCCTGTGGCCCTGGGAGGCCCAGAGGCTCAGGATACCACACCAGGCTCCCCCTCTAGCCTTTTGTTCAGAACCTTCTTGCTCAGGTTTCCTGCTCTCAATATTCCTTCCCTTTCCCTCACCCTGGTCTTGGCCAGTGCTTAGCTTCTTCACATGGACATCAGCCTGATTTTCAACTGCAGATTTGCCTCCATGGGGATGGCTCATTGCTGCAGCCCATGGGCTGGGTCTGCATCCTGCCTTTTCCCCTCCATGCCATCCAGCCTCCTGGGTGAGGTAGTGGGGGGTTGGACACACCGTGAATCTACTGGAAGGGAGTCTGAACACACCCTGCATGCAAGCCCCCTGCATTTTATTTCTAATTTAAACTTGCAGGCTAATTGTTATCCTGCCACCCTTAGCTGACAGAATGTATAAAAGGAATGGCCCTTGAAGGTAAAAGAGCATTACAGCTGGATTTAAGTAATAACACATCTCTCAAAAACCTGCATAAGTTGCAGTTTGATGAAAATTACAGTCAAACCTTGTGTTGTAAACTGCTGTTTACTGGAAAAAAGAAAAAGAAAAAAAAAATCCTGTAACATATAGAAATAGTATCTGAGACCACCTGGCAGGGTGCTTGGAATCATTATGATGCGTAAAGAAAGCCTTGACAATGACGGATAACCTCGGGAAGATCTGAACGGGGCCTTTTGTTTATCTTCACTTGCCTTTGCATTTAAGTCATGTCTTTCACTTGGGGGTGAGATTTCGTCTTTGAAAGTTGAAACGATTTTTAACTCAAGAAAGAGGTTTACTGGGTTTTTCATGGACTTGTTTCCCCCTTCCCCCCACCCCCTACTTCTCCTTCCCTCCCTTCCTGACTGTCTCCCTCCCTTCCAGCTGGGGTGTGTCAGTCCTGGGTGCCAGATGCAAAATGATTAAGACTGTGCAGTTCCCCAAGTTGAACTTGTTATTGATTAGCACTTCCTAAATCAAACAGAATTGCTGATCGCTATTGCAGGGCGGCCACCACTTGCTTGGGATCCAAGAGCTGCTAGAGTGTTTGAGCCTGAGCAGGCATAGGGGGATTTTTGAGGTGTCCTCCCCCACTTAATCACTGCTGCAGCCTGCGAGGAGGAAGAATAACAACTTTCATCACCAATTCATGTTTCTTAGGCACCGACTGGGTGTGTGGCAGTGTGCAGTCACAGAGGGGATTTTGACAATTAGCAGGAGCTGCCGTCTTTACTCTCCTTGGCCGTGATAATTAATGCCTTAGGACATTTTTATGAGTTGATATGAGCCTGGCACATGACACATAGTACTGAGAGCGTCAGTTACATCCGACCCTTTTAAAAGAATGGGGAATTCAACAGAGGCCATTTTGCCCACTTGGTTTTTAGATACTCTAGCAGGTAATTTGAAATATTAGTAAAATAAAATGAGAAGAGAGGGTCTGTTTGCAAATCAGCCACGACCCAATCATCTGTCCAAAGGCATGAGGTACAACCTCACTCTTGTGTCACCTGCCCCCAATTCCTGCTCTTGCTGATGTATCTAGGCACAAGTCAGTGATCCCCACCTATACATGTGTATGTCTTTTCATCTCCTCCCCCAATCCAACCACCCTTCCTCTCTCTACGTATACATATACATGTACACACACACACACACACACACACACACACACACACACACACACACACAGAATTGCTTTTCTTAACCACTTGAGAGTTAAGTTGTAAACCCCAAGCCCCCTTGTCCCTAAATACTTCAATGTGTATTACCAAAAAAGAATATTCTTTTACAAAATCATAGTATGATTATTAATTCAAGACATTTAACATTGGTACAATACTATTATGCAAACTTAGCCCATATTCAAATTTTATCAATTGTCCCAATAATGTCCTTTATAATATTTTTCCAGCCCAAGATCTAATCATCAATCATGCATTATATTTAGTTATCATGTCTCTTTGGTCTTGTTTAATCTGGAACAGTTCCTCCACCTTTTAATATCTTGTCTTTTATGACATTTGCATTTTTGAAGACTACAGGTCAGTTGTTTTGTATCCCTCAATTTGGGCTTGTCTGACATTTCTTCATGATTAGATTCAGGTTATGCATTTGGGGAAGGAATTCTACATAAGTAGAATTATTTCCATCTGAGGGCATCCTATCAGGAAACACGTGATGTCAGTTTGTCTCATTTTTTTGCAATGTTATTTAAGACAAGATTTTAAAAGAATTTAAACTCACCTTTTTAAAAGCTGTTCATATAGTCAGCTAGTGGGCAATAGTGAAGACCTTGAGGCCCAGCTTTAAGGATTAAAAACCAATTAGAAATATGTGTTGTTGGGCCTGACACTTGAGAGTGACTGAAAAATGATCTCTTTGGCTCCTAAAACAGCACAAATCCAATAGCTCACAAATCGGACCACTGAGTATGACCAATGGTTCTTAAACATGGTTAAAGCCTGAGCAGAGAATAACAGTCATGTTTAAACTCTCTCTTTCATGTTTTCTCTATCAACGTGCACTGAGTAGTATTATTGTTGTTATTATTAAATCTGGGCTTCACCTTCCTCATCTCTAAAGTAGAGGGGTTGGACTTGATGATTCATTAAGTTCTCCCAATGTCTATGTGCTCAATAATATGGGCAAAGCACCTGGAATTTATAAAACATGGAGCATGGGATTTAGAAAATAGAAAAATATGCCTAGAGGAAAGAAATGATGAAGAAGAACTTTCCCCCAATGTTTTAGCAGCCAGAAATGGAGGGCTCCAAGTCAAAGGTTGTCTTGACGCAATCTGGAATTGTTCTTAACGGTCTCTCTGTTTTCTTTGTCACCAGAATATCTCACAGGAGATGAACTTTATGCTTAAAAGGGTATGGAAATTCCCACTTTATGAAATTTTAAAAATAGCTACTTTTAGAACCCAGAAAATAAAAAAATCTAAGTTATTTTCTATTCTTATTGGAGATGACCTGAAATAGCCTTTATATCTTCTATTGTTGAAATGTTTGATTTCTGGGTTTTTTTTTAATTTGGTTAGTGTGTTAACTTTTCCCCTTGACCTAAATCTTTGGTTTATTCACTTTAAATCAGAGCCTGACCTGCTCTCCAAGGCTGGTATCAGGATTTCTAGGCAGTTGTTGGGGAAGAGCTGGCCGATAGGTGGTTTCCAGATAAGGAAGAACCCCACTTTATTTCAGAACAGCCTCATCTCAGGGCCAGGGCAGGGATAACAGAAGAGAACTACTGTGCTCAAGAGAAGTTCTGAAATATCTCCTCAGTGTGTCCCAGAGAATAGAACAGAGAGACCAAAGCTAGGCATTTGTGCAAATTCATTGCCTTTGTAGAACTTTTGAAAGGGATCTTATGAATAATCATATTATAGGTAAGTAAACTGATGTCCAGAGGGGTTGTCTTGCCTAAGATCACACAGCTAGTAATAATAACAGGTACTTTTCTGAGCATCTAATATGTGCCTTGCTCTTTACATTACATTATCTTTATTTCTGTATTATGTATTATGTACATAATGTATTATGACCCTTATTTTGAGGTTAAAAGTCAGACTGAGAAAAGTTAAATAACTTGCCCCTGCTTATACAGCTAGGAGGTAGCAGAGCCTGATCTTGAACCCAGGCCTGTCAGAAAATAACCCCCCTGCACGATTCTGTACCACATCATGGGCAAAGGGGAGGCTGGCCAGAATGCCTGTTCCTTCCTCCTGTCTCTTACTCTCCTGTGAGAGGGGTGGGAAACTTGAGTGGGCTGACGCTATCAAAATTCTTCAAATGTACTTCCCCTGTCAGAGTACTTGTTATCTATTGTTATTATTTATTGGATTTTCTGTCTGCCCCTGCATGATCACAAGTTCCACTGAGGTAAGAATCCTGCTTTTTGTTCATAATTATACTTGATGAACCAGTACAGTGCCCAGAACATAAAAGGTGCTCAGTAAGTGCTTATTGGGAAGCAGAAAAGAAGGGGAGGATGGAGGGAGAGAAAGAAGGAGAGTGAAAAACAGAGAGAGATTGTGAGGAAGGAGAAAATAAAAGAAGAAAATTGTAGAGAAAACAAGTGGAACTCTGACTTTATAACATTATTAAGGCTTTCCTTCTTGTTGCAAATTGCAAAGGAACCTAATTTGGTGATTTCTCAACACACTCACACATACAAATGGTATTACATTTTGGTTTTATCTCAGCAGAGAAAATTACAAACAACCTAATTACTCAAAAATAAGTGCATGAGTAAGTAAATTAGGTACATCCAACTCAATGGAAGAATATGCAAATATTAAAAATAATTGTTTCAAAGGCTAGGAGGAAACACAAGAAAATACATTGGCTAGGCTAGAATTACTGATTTAAAAAGGAAACAGAATATTAAAATGTAGAGATGTGCAGATGGGTAAAGACACAAGAATGCATACACATATAAGAAGGTTTCCAGTTTTATTGTATACTTTAAAAAATCCATAGGGCCTAATATAATGTTGGGTACATAGTAAAAGTTAAAAATAAGAATAACCATGGTTTGGTATAGCCATTGTGGAAAACAGTATGGAGTTGCCTCAAAATATACAAACTAGAACTACTGTATGATCCAGCAATCCCACTCCTAGGTATACATCCAAAGGAAATAAAATTACTCTCTTGAAGATACCTGCCCTCCCTTGTTCATTTCAGCATTATTTATAGTAGCCAAGATATAGAAACAACCTAAGTGCTCATTCGCAGATGAATGTACAAAGAAAATGTAAGGTTTTCATTTGGAATAGTATTCAGCCTGAAAAAGGAAGGAAATCCTGCCATTTGCAACGATCCTGGAGGATATTATGCCGAGTGAAATAAGCCAGAGACAGAAAGACAAATACTGCATGATCTTATATGTGGAGTCTAAAAAAGTGAAATGCATAGAAACAGAGGGTAGAATGGTGGTTACCAGGGGCTGGGAGGGCAGTGAGAAATGGGGAGATGTTTGTCAAAGGTGTACTTTAAGATATAAGATGAATAATTTCCGGAGACCTAATATACAGCATGGTGACTGTAGTTAATAAGATATTGTACATTTGAAGTTTTCTAAGAAAGTAGATCTCAAGTGTTCTTACCACACACATACATACAAAGTTACATATGTAACTATGTGACATGATGTATACATTAATTAGCTTGATTGTCATAATTATTTTGCAATGTATACATATATCAAAAATCACATCGTACACCTTAAATAAAAATTGTATATATCAATTTCGATTTGTCAAGCATACTTCCATAAAGCTAGAAAAAATTTAAAGCACATACACAAAATTGAAAACAAAAGATGAATAATCATGATTTATTGACCATTTACACTGATTTCCAAGATGGAGTAATAGGGACTGGATTTACCCTACTGCCTTAAACAACAAACAGAACAAACAAAATATATGAAACGATAATTTTCAGAGATTGGGCAACAGGCTGCACAGTTCAACAATCCCTGAGAGAAGGGAAACAAAACAGGTAAACTCTATAGTTGCCCCAGCCTACTCCCTGGAGAGTTTGCAGGCTACAGTGCAGGGAGGGAGAACCCAAACAGAACCTGGAGGTCTCTCTGAGTTGAGGAGACAAAGTTGAGAATTAAGGAAGCCTAAAGCAACTGTAATTTTCAGGGCAGAGTTACTAAGTGTAGAGAGCTGCACAGAAAGAGAGCTCTGGAGATGTTTCCCCTAGAGTCTCCTGCTGAGTACTGATCACTGCATGCAAGTGAGGAAGCCATCCAAGGCAGGGGAAAGAACTACTGGAAAGGAACAGACCAGGAATAATTTCATGTTCTCACTGGCTAGAGTGGAAAGACATTATGACCCATGCGGCATTGAATACAGTACTCAAAAGGTTATTGCCTCAGTAGACTAGACTAAAATCTGGACTAAAGGCTGTTCTGGTCTGCCTAGCAAATCTTAAAGGCAAGTCTTGGAAGGATTATACTGTTTCCAAGTAGCTTCATTGTATCTCAGGAAAAAAAAGCTCAAGAATGTTTAGAGGAATATAAAAACATCTTGCAACATATAAGGTAAAATTCACATTGTCTGGTATCCAACTGAAAATTAGCAGGCACACAAAAAGGAAAATAAGACTCATAATAAGACCAGAAAACAATCAATAGAAGAGATTCAGAAATGACACTGATAATAGAATTAGCAGCCAGGGATTTAAAAACAATTATTATAACTCAGTTGAAAAATAGGAAAGCATAAGCATAATAAGTATATGTTGAGAAAGATAGAGGAAAGCATAAGCATAATAAGTATAAGAAGAAATAAAAATGATGCAGTTTGAACTTCTGGACATGAAAACTGCAATGTCTGAAAAGACAAATCCACTGGATGGAATTAACAGCAGTCTAGACATTGCTAAAGTAAGGATTAGTGAACTTGAGGACGAGCAATAGAAACTATCCAAAATGAAACATAGGGAGACAAAAGACTGAGATAAAATGAATAGCGCCTCAGTGAGCAGTGGGACTACTTCGAGGAGTCTGATATACATGTAATTGGAGTCCTTGAAGGAGGGGAAGGAATAAAAAATATTTGAAGAAATAATGGCTAAAGTTTTTCAAATTTTAACTTATAAACCTGCAGATCCAAGAAGCTCAATTGACCTTCCAACCCAAGAAAGTTACTCCAAGGCACATAATAATCAAGTTGTTTTAAAATAGTGATAAAGAGAGAATCTTAAAAGGAAAAAAGGGCTTCCCTGGTGGCGCAGTGGTCAAGAATCTGCCTGCCAGTGCAGGGGACATGGGTTCGAGCCCTGGCCTGGGAAGATCCCACATGCCGCAGAGCAACTAAGCCTGTGCACCACAACTACTGAGCCTGCGCTCTAGAGCTCGCGAGCCACAACTACTGAGCCTGCGTGCCACAATTACTGAAGCCCGCACCCCTAGAGCCTGTGCTCCACAATAAGAGAAGCCACTGCAATGAGAAGCCTGTGCACTGCAATGAAGAGTAGCCCCCGCTCGCCGCAACCAGAGAAAGCCCGCGCACAGCAACGGAGACCCAAAGCAGCCAAAAATGAAAATAAACAAAATAAATAAATTTATTTTTTTAAAAAAAGGAAAAAACTATTTATCATGTACAAAAGAACAAAGAATGACAGCAAACTTCTTATTGGATATAATGCAAGCCAGAAGATGGTGGATTAACATGTAGTAGTACTAAAAGAAAAGAATGATCATTCTAGAGCCCTATACTCAGCAGTATCTTTCATGAATGAAGGTGAAATAAAGACATTTTTGGACATACAAAAGCTAAAAGAACTCACTACAAGCAGACCTGCTCCAAAAGAGATGTTAAAGGAGGAGGTCCTTCAGACAGAAGGAAAATCATGCTAAATCGAAATCTAGGTGCATAAAAAGGAATGAAAAGCACTGAGCACTGGAACTGGTAAACATTTGGGTTAAAAAAAAGGTTTTTTTCTTTTCTTTTTTTCTTTTTTCTTTTTTTTTTTTTTTGGTATGAACATTTACTGTGTCACAGGCACTCTACTAGTTGTTTTGCACACATAATTAATATCTTTACATTGACCTTATAAGGTGGAAATTACTATCTCAGTTTCACTGAAGAGGAAACTTAGACTTAATGGGCTCAAGTCCACACATCCTAGTTAGTGTGGAAGTCAGGGCTGGTAGCCAAGAATGATTCCTAAACACATAGCAAGCCTTCAATAAATAGATGTCATTTGAAAATGTGATAAAGGCCATTGCAAAAATCAAATCTGCAAGGTGATTATGGAATCTGACAACCTCTAGGGCAAGCCTTGAATAAAAAATATTTCTAAAGTTTTTTACATAATATTTCCTGGGGAAGTAAGAGCATGTACAAAAGTAACTCTTGGTTTTAGGACAAAGTGATAGGCTGAGCACACACTGTAATATATGTCCTTGGACACCCCAGATACAGTGGAGTACTATCAGTGGACCAGAAACTAGGAGGATCTCTGAGAAATAATATTGAGATTAGGTAACGACAGTAAAAAGTTTCCATTCTGGTGGAGAAATCTATGGGGGAAAAATGGATACATGACCAAAAATCCTCAGCATTTGAGGAAAGTCAATGTCTTGAAAAAGAGAATAGACAAAACAAACAAATAAATAAAAGAACCTACATATAAGGAAACAGAGTTAATAAAGCAGCTAGAACAGGATTTTAAAATAATTAGGAAAAAAAAATAATGTCTAATAGAAACTGGGCTATAGCAAGTTGCCCTATTTTTATTAGGTTTTGAAGGTTTTTGTGGGGTTTTTCTTTTTTAAATGTACAGTAGAGTGTTGTCTGTATAAGTGTTAACTGTAGTGGGATTTTTTTCAGCAAGCCTGAAATTTATACTTTGAAATAAACTACTGGGTTTTTAAAAATAATAATAATAATAATAATTAGGTTTAATATCCCTAGTGAGATAAAGGAAAGCATTGCATCAGTGAAACAAGAAGAGAGGGTTCTAAAACAAGAACAGGCTGTTATGAACCACAATAAATTAGCAATCTTGGAAAGAGAAGTAACGCCTACTTTACAGGAAGGAAAAACTGTTTTGGTGTCAATGGGTAGTGTTTTTCAATTTTCCAATGGGAAAAAAATAATTTTTCTAGTAGCTATAGCCAATCTGATAGAAAATCTGAAAACTATAAAGTAAAAACTACAAAGTTTTAGCAGAACCAAATAGCTAACAAGCTCTTACAGAGGCTGCCTTGTTAACCTTCTGTCCAGTGTGCAATAAAAAGCAATTATAACAATTAATTTTTCTAAGTGTGTAATGTTCTCTTTAATAGCCAACACAAAATATGGCAAGAGAGACAAGAAGCCTAGCCAACGGTGTCAGGGGCCCACAGAGCTGATTTGATCCATTTAACAGCAATGGATAGGCGTGAAATGCTGTGTGAAGTACCATGCTCTCCTTGACCCTCTTATTATGATGAGCTATGCAAACTAATGCCTGAGAAGGAACAAGAAAATGAAAGATTTCCTAGACTTTTAATGAGCCCTCAAATGAAGGTTTTTGAGGTTGTTTCATATCTCAAAATCAGCAAGAAGAAAATGAACACAACAGTGAAAAAACCCCTAAAGATTCAAATTAAGTAACTGGATTCAAACATGCTGAGACACAAGACTGTTAAGGCTTTGGATTTCTATTGGTTCTGAGGCAACAACTTTCTCTCCTTTGAGCTGAAAAACATCACCCAGAATTCAGGGAGTTGGAGCCATTTGTGTGATCATGAGAAGAACCCTAGAATGCTAATGGCAACTTTACCACACAGGTGGGTGAGTAGGTGTGTGAAGTCCAGGCCGCAATACTCCTGCACACTGACATGGCCCAGAGCCCCAAGGTTTATGGGACCTCAGTTCCCACCTACTGTCCATGAAATGTGATTTTGATAAAGTTTCAGCAACTTGCTAAAAGAAGATGATCCAAAATCGGAAAAAGCATCTTATTTAAGTCAGATTGGTCAGTGGTTTATCAAAATAAAACAAATTATTTTTGAAAAACTACTGGTTGATCCTTTTAGGAATCAATAAGCAAGTCCTCCCTATATAGTCTTGATATTAAAATATTGTCATGCCTGCATAATGGTAATAATACTCTCTTCTGGATAATAGGAGTAAGAAACAAACAAGCAGAAATGGGAAAAATGCATTTTTTCCATCTGTACTTGCAAAATACTGGTCCCTATAAAATGCTCAAAGGAAAGAAGAGATTTGTAAACCAATAATTTGGGGTAGTACTATATAATTTAAGTTTCTCTTGGAGATTCAGAATTCACAGTTGAATATTAAAGGCTTTGAGAAGACCTACAGTAAAGAAATTTGTGGATGTTGTTAAACCCAGTATTTCTGAAAATACTGTTCATGGATCTATTTGTCCATCCATCCATCTATCCATCCATCCATCCATCCATCCATCTATACTAATAAGGATTACATCTCATGGAAGTAGTGTTCCATGGAGCACAATTTGGAAAGCATCGTATACTAGAAATATTTTCACTGCTTATTCTCACTTCTGTGGAGATTTCCTCAATGCCCCAGCCAGAATGACCCACACGGTCCTCTGTGGTCCCATAGAAATCTCCACATACCACTTAGAGGATGGATAAAGAGAATAAACAAAAGTTTGAGAAATAAATTTGATGACTATAATAGCTAATAGTATATGTGTGTCTCCTCAGACTATACACTCCTCCAGGCATGAGGTATTTTCTTATTCATTTTAATATTTTCAGCATGTAGTAGATTGTTAAATACTTGTTCAATCATCTGGCTACCTTGCCTCTCATCTTTGTTTTTCTCTGTATTCCTGCTGCGTTCTCTTGACGACTGATTTCCTCTGCAGTGTTCCCAGTTTCTGCTTCCCCATGGTTTCGGCTCGTGCTTTGACTTAGACTAGAGTCCACTTTGGCTCTGACTCTATATGATTTTTGAAATCTAGAGTGCACCATTCTTTGATTGCTGACTCTGTGTCTCTTGGTTCAAATTATAAAGAAAAGTCTGGTTTAACCTAAGCAATGTTTTGGCTCTTCTTTAATCAGCTGTCTACCCTTGGTCTAATCAACTGGGCCTGGTCATGTATAGTGAAAGGCTGATCCTCTACATGAGTGAGCAGGGTCGTTTGGATGAAGGGAAATCAAGCACGGCTGGAGAATTGACAAGTCCACCACACGTGTGCCATGCACACTTGCTATACAGATGCCCAGGAGTATCAACTTGGATCCATTTAGCCTCCTCAGGTTTTTACCCCCACTTCTCAGAAAGAGGTGAAATAGTGAAGCATTGTACTGTTCAAAAGCCAGATAAGGTTTGAGGGAAGGAGGAGTCCCTGGTAGTTATCAAATGAAATAATTCACCATTGAGTAATCAAAAGTTAACACTGTACCGAAACATATTATTTAATGTGTATTTTTTATTTGTTCAGTATCCACTCCAGTGGCTGAAGATGAGTGGACAAAAGGGTTTCAGCTAAAACAATGCTTTCTCCCCAAGCCTAGGATTCCCTGAGTAGTCGTCTAAAACAGCCCAAAGTTCTAGTGCCTAAAAAGTTACCTCCCATAATCACAGTTGGTTTTGAGCAGTTTCGAAGCATATGTGTTGGTTAGAACACATTCTATATTTTTTCTTTAATATTGATCCACTTCGCCACCAACAGAGTTTTTTTAAAAAAACATTTATATTTTTTAAATGATAGGATATTTATTTTTTAGTGTTAGAAGAATAAGAACTCACTAATTCAGGAGCCCAGCGATCAGTTCCCATCCCCTAATTTCAAAGCTAGTCATGGGGATCTATAAACTATTTTCACTGTTTTAAAAGGACTAACAAAAAATCAACATTTGTCCCTAATAAAACTCAGAGGCTGGCTAACACCTCAGTTTTCTTTGCTTTACGCTTAAACATTATTTGCTCAATGATAATACTGACAGTTTTACATTAATCCGAGGATCTGATGGACACCTATAGCCACACAAGTTCAATTTTTCTTTCCTTCTCACATTCTTGCCCCAGTCCCCAGAGAAAAGATCTTCTGCTAAGGGCAGCTCTCCTGCAAAAGGCCATGGAGGAAGCTTCCATCCCTCCTTCCTCTTACTTACTTCTTTCCACAGAATGAGGGAGGGAAATCTGTTTGCTAAGGTTAGCAAGAGCCTGACATTGTCTGTTAGGCAGGGTTAGTATGTTGTCTTCTTGGAAGCAGGACCCCAGTCACACGCCTCCTCCTGGAGCTGCCCGTACTCACTCCAAGAGGTAAGACGAGGTAAGCTGAGCAGTCCTGCTGTCTAGGCTTTCCTGATGGTCTGGGAGAGGCTGGGCTGAGGAACGGGGGTGGTAAGTGAGGATGGCGCAGACATGCTCAGCTCCCAGGTGGTGGGTGAGCATCCCGGTCATGTTTTCTAAGATGAATAAAGGGATGCACTTGGTGTTCACTCAACTCAGTACTTTGCATTTATTCAAAGTCAGCCAAAATGTGAAGGAAAGTGGTATCTAGTAGGATTTAAGCACCATCCCCTTTCTTTCTTTTTTTTTTTTAACATCTTTATTGGAGTATAATTACTTTACAATGGTGTGTTAGTTTCTGCTGTATAACAAAGTGAATCAGCTATACATATACATACGTCCCCATATCTCCTCCCTCTTGCGTCTCCTTCCCACCCCTCTAGGTAGACAAAAGGCACCGAGCTGATCTCCCTGTGCTATGTGGCTGCTTCCCACTGGCTATCTATTTTACAGTTGGCAGTGTATATATGTCCATGAGACTCTC
This sequence comes from Balaenoptera borealis, assembly GCF_965194805.1. Taxonomy (NCBI): domain Eukaryota; kingdom Metazoa; phylum Chordata; class Mammalia; order Artiodactyla; family Balaenopteridae; genus Balaenoptera; species Balaenoptera borealis. Next base: position 109,614,340 of record NC_138862.1, on the reverse strand, counting down.
TCACTTTGTCCCAGCTTACCCTTCCCCCTCCCCGTGTCCTCAAGTCCATTCTCTACATCTGTGTCTTTATTCCTGTCCTGCCCCTAGGTTCTTCATAACCATTTTTTTTTTTTTTTTTAGATTCCATATGTATGTGTTAGCATATGGTATTTGTTTTTCTCTTTCTGACTTACTTCATTCTGTATGACAGACTCTAGGTCCATCAACCTCACTACAGATAACTCAATTTTGTTTCTTTTTATGGCTGAGTAATATTCCATTGTATATATGTGCCACATCTTCTTATTGGGGGAGGGAGAATTAACACTTAATAAATGGAGTGTGATAGATGAAGTTTTTAAAAACATTATATCCACTTGGGAAGAGAGGGCTTAAAAGGTGGTCTTTGATGAAAAAAGTTTAGAAAACACTGATCAAGTCTAATTATTTCATTTCTCAGACCAGAAAGCTGAGATCCATAGCACTTAAGTCAAGGTAAGTTATATTTTCAGTGAGTAGCAGAGCCAGATCTGGAGCCCATATCTCTTGGCCACACTCTATAGGGTCTCTTTCTGCCCCAGCACCATGTCTCAAATTCAGCTGGTGAATTGGGTCAGGAGGATCTTGGGAATGTAACATTATTTGAACTAATGCTTCTGATCATCAGTCTACAAGAAGCAATTTGGGGGCCAGACTCCTCAACACATGGGTTTATAACTCTGCCTGCACATATGATCCACTTGGGAAACTTTTAAAAATCCCAATGTCCAGGTGACATCCCAGACCAATTAAATGAGAACGCAGGAGGTGGGACATAGGCACCACTAGTTTTAAAAGCTCCCCAGGTGATTCCAATGTGCCCAGTAGAGACGCACTGCCCTTACATTTTCCTCAGTAAAGACAGATGCAAGGGTTTTGATTAAGAATTACTTTAACCTCAGCCAGCTAAAGGGCAATTAAGAAGCACTTAAAATTAACTCAACTCCCACCAGCACAATGCCTTGTGCATAGAGATAATCAATAAATATTTGTTGATGTAGGAAGATGTGACACTTAAACATCAGCTTTGACTTAAATAAACCACCAAAAATAAGAGTTTCTCTTTATTGAAATTTTAAGAGAATTTGGATTGGTGAGGCAGACTGGAGCCTGTTCTCTTGAACACAACCTTTGTGGAGAACAAAAAAACCTCATTCACTCTGTGGGAGCTCAGAATTTGTTCCTGAAATCTACAAAGACCAGACAGGAACTAAATTTGGGTGATTCTCTCTCCCTTTCTGTTCTTCAAATGGTCCCTTTTTAAAACAGAGAAGACATTTTAGCTAACTGCCCCCCTTAATCCCAAAGAAAGGGATTGATGGATTCAATGTATCTCCCCTTAAGAGTGGTCATGGCGAGCAGATGAAAGCTGATACCAAGAAGGCTTTAGGTAGAGAGGAACAGTTATTTTCTGTCTTCTCTGGGATTGGGGTCACTGATAGGATGGGAAAGGACCCTGAACTGGGCACCAGAAAGTCAAGCCTTTCATTTTTTTTTTTGCTGTTAGATAGCTGTGTGATCTTAGAAGTAAAAATCTCTCTGACATCAGTTTTCTCACTTGCCAAATGGTGATACCTCTTTATTTTCCAGTTGTGTGTGATAATCAAACTAAGTAGAAAATTGGACTGTTGTGTGAGAAACATAATATTTTCTAAAGATATAACCAATCTGGACCTTCGAAAAGTTGATATTCAATCTATTATTCAAGAAAACAAAAGGTACACATCTATACATTCATTGAACAAAACCTAATGAGGAATGACCAATGTTGGATGCTGCTCTAGGAACTGGAGATACAAGGGTGATTTAGAGAGACATGCTGCCTGACCTCAGGTTGTATACTGTACTAAGAAATAAAGGAGATTACACAGAGCAGTCAGCCTTCACTGGGTTATCTTGCAGTAACAACCCCCAGATCTCAGGTGGCTTACAATCACAACTGCTTTTTTTATTTTTCATTTATGTTATATGATGTAGGTGGTGACTTTGCCCACATGCCTTTTCATTCTGAGATCCAGGCTGAAAGAGAAGATTTCACATGGGCTGTGTTGTTCCCATGACCACGGAAAAGCAGTTGAGCTGGTGCACACACCTGAAGGCTTGTAAAGCTTCCATCAGACACAACATATACTGTATTCCCTTCTACTGGCTACAGCAAGCCATGTAGCCAAGCTTGCCATCAATGGGGCAGGCAAGGGTATGAAACCCAGCAAGTGGCAGCAGGGTGGGATGTGTAATCCTTATGCAGAGCCATGGCAGCAGGCAGGGATGTATAATCCTTATGCAGAAGCAATGAATAACTGAGAGGGTTAATAGAGTCTGTCCCACAGCAGGCACTGTGGCAGTATCAAGATGGTGTGGTAAGCTGAGGTAAGGAAAGCTTAGGGTATCATGGAGGGCCAAAGGAAGGCCATCTAACTCTGATAAAATTGGGGATTCTGGGAAGGCTTCCCAGAATGCGTAGGAATCAGCCAAGTGAAGGAGGTTGAAGGCGGGGGAAATGTTTTAGGCAAGGGGGAAAAAAATACATGTATGAAGGGTCCTGGGCAGGGAGAAATATGGCATATTTTTATTCTGGAGCATGGAATTGAAGGGTGGCGTAACGATAACTAAGGCTGGAGGTTTTGGGACCTTATTAATAGGATGCCCACATAACTTATCTTCCACTATATCTTCCCAATGTAACCACTTCTGGAGTGAAAGGAGACACTGTTAATACATATACAGGAACAACAGGCAAGAATCAGGACTATCTCAGGCAAACCAGGGAGAAGTTCATCTGACTAACAAGCCCATGTTACTCCTTGGACTTGATCCTATGGACAAGCCCTTGAAGGGTTTTAAGCAAGGAAGAGGCAGGAAACTCGTTCTGACTATAATGTGGAGGATAGATTGGCAGGGGGATGAACAGAGTCAAGGAGACCATAGATCCTAGTAACAATTCAGGTGAGAGAAGATGGAGGGATGGACACACATGCACACACACAGCACACACACACAGACACAAGTGTTATCTGTTATATATAAAAGATGGGCTCATTTCTGCCAAATGAAATATTCATGGCCTACGAAAGTCCCATAAAGTCATATGTTTGTTTCCAGAGTCATCAGGAACAAAAGGAGAGACTAACATCTTCCGATCATAATATACAGTCTAATAGACATAATATACAGTCTAAGGAATATTTTGGTGACTATGGGAGTCCTTCCAGTCACTAAACACGTGAGAAAGACTCAAAAACACTTATACATGACTTTTGGTGCCAAGAGACTGGCTTTCCCTGAGGATTTCTAAGGTAAAATATCGTTACTATGCACATCCAGCAGAAATACCATCATGCTTTGTGCCCAAGACAGCTCAGAATTGCGGTGGGTTCCAGCTGTTTGGATTGGTAGCACTATTGATTCATGTCTGAGATCTGCTGGGTGTTTATGCTGAGAGCCTAAAGTGAAAGGGGTCAGCATTATTGTTTGGACCCTTTCAGCTGGAGCATCTTTAAAGTGAACACCCTTGCTTCTCTGTGGTTCCAGATAACCAGCCAAGGTTGGGGAAGATTAGTTTGTGAGGTTGCATTGACTTCTGGGTGAGAACTTGGAGGTGAGTAGAGATTTCTAAGTGAGCAGCTCTGATCAGGGAGAATTAACCCTAACTGTGGGCTGAACAGAAAACAGACAAGGAATGATTCAAAGGCTCAATGATTCTCCCCACCACCGAGATGATATCATTCCTTTCATGTCAGGCTTGGTTTCCTTTCTCTGTATCTCTGTTGTTGTGTTTGTTTGTTTGTTTTTGCCTGCTTTTTTTTTTTCTTAACACATATTCCATTCTAGCAGCCATAAACAGAGGTCTTTGAAATAAAAGTATGGCAAGAATATCCATCCATTTATGCCAAGTTCTAACTGGCTGCTGCAATTGCATTCTTTCATGATCTTATTCCCATCAAACACAACACTGTACATGGATGCCCTCTTTTGCTTATTTTGCAATTTTGTAGCTCTGACATGACCACAGTGCTACACTATGCAACTCTCTCCCTCGTTTCTGCCCCCTCTTTTCCTCCCAGGACCTTCCCAGCCAGGCTTTACAGCTGTTATAATCCCACAGAACTTGCTGGTCCACATTTCCAGTCCCCTTGTCTTTTTGCCACGAGCAGCTCCATTGCTGACCCTCTTGCTCCTTCTCCTTTTCTACCAGCCGGCCTTATACAGTTCTCAAAATATTTCAAAGCAAACATGTTTGAATAATAATGATAGCTCCCACTTTCTGACAGCTTGCAGTGTGACAGAATGAGCAATGAGCTCTTTGTCCAGACTGCTTGTTCCATCCTCACCACAGTCAATGAGGCAGGTGCTTTTACTAGCTTTGTTTTATAGAATTGAAAACTGAAGTCAAGTACAGAGCCATAAAGTGTAGAACTGGGTAGCTAAAGCACCAGTTTCAGTGCTCAACATAGTGTGTGTGTATGAGTTAGAATTGTGTATGGCTGCAAGTAACAGGAAGAAAAAAAACAATTTCAGTGTTTTAAATAGGGGTTTACTTTTCTCATATTGCAAGAAATCCAGAGGTAGTAGTTGCCCCATTGGTTCAGCAACAAAGCAATATGAGGATTGATGTCTTCCAAGATGCCCACACAGCTACAGTGACACATCTACCTTCAGAGTTGGAAAGAAAAGGACTTACTTCTTAAGAATCTTTGTCTTATATGGATCAATGGAACAGAATAGAGAGCTCAGAAATAAACCCACACACAGTCAATTAATCTTTGACGAAGGAGGCAAGAATATACAATGGGAAAAAGATAGTCTCTTCAGCAAGCGATGTTGGGAAGGCTGGACAACCACATGTAAATCAATGAAGTTAGAACACACCCTCTCACCATACACAAAAATGAACTCAAAGTGGCTTAAAGACTTAAACATAAGACATGACACCATAAAACTAGAAGAGATCATAGGCAAAACATTCTCTGACTTAATTGTTCCAGTATTTTCTTAGGTCAGTCTCCCAAGGCAATAGAAAGGAAAACAAAAATAAACAAATGGAACCTAATCAAACTTACAAGCTTTTGCACAACAAAAGAAACCATAAACAAAATGAAAAGACAACCTAAGAATGTGAGAAAATATTTGCAAATGACGTAACTGACAAGGGCTTAATTTCCAAAATATACAAACAGCTCACACAACTCAACAACAAAAAAACAAACAACCCAACCCAAAAATGGGCAGAAGACCTAAGCAGACATTTCTCCAAAGAAAAAATAGAGATGGCCAATAGGCACATGAAAAGATGCTCAACATCACTAATTATTAGAGAAATGCAAATCAAAGCAGTGAGGTATCACCTCACACTGGTCAGAATGGCCATCATTAAAAAGTCGACAACTAACAAATGCTAGAGAGGGTGTGGAGAGAAGGGAACCCTCCTGCACTGTTGGTGGAAATGTAAGTTGGTGTAGCCACTATGGAAAACAGTATGGAAGTTTCTCAGAAAACTAAGAATAGAATTACCATACAATCCAGCAATCCCATTGCTGGGCATATATCCAGACAAAACAATAATTCAAAAAGATACATGCACCTCTAATGTTCATAGCAGCACTATTCACAAAAGCCAAGACATGAAAACAACCTAAATGTCCAACAACAGATGAATGGATAAAGAAGATGTGGTGCATATATACAATGGAATACTACTCAGCCATTAAAAAAAAAGAATGAAATAATGCCATTTGCAGCAACATGGATGCAACTAGAGATTATGATACTAAGTGAAGTAAGTCAGAAAGAGAAAGAGAAATACTATGTGATATCACTTATATGTGAAATCTAAAATATGACACAAATGAACTTATCTACAAAACAGAAGCAGACTCACAGACCTAGAGAACAGACTTGTGGTTGCCAAGGGGGAGAGGGATGGGGGAGGGATGGGATGGGAGGTTGAGGTTAGCAGATGTAAGCTTATATGTGGAATGGATAAACAACAAAGTCCTACTGTATAGCACAGAGAACTATATTCAGTATCCTATGATAAACCATAATGGAAAAGAATATTAAAAAGAGGATGTATATATATGTATAACTGAATCACTTTGCTGTACAGCAGAAATTAGCACAACATTGTAAATCAACTATACTTTAATAAAAAGATGTCTAAAAAAATCTTTGTCTTTTGGGGAAGGGAACTATCCCTCAATCCTAACCCCCCACTCTTTGCCCTCAGCCACTACCACCACCAGCAAATTTCCCTTACTTCTCATTGTCTAGAACTGGGCAACACTCCCTGCCATCATAGATCATTTACTGTCCAGTGGTAAAGAGTTTTCCAGGACTGATTTAGATAAATAATAATTTGTTCCTTAGAGTTGGGGTGGAGAACTATACTCTGTGAGCTTAAGGTATCTCTCCCCAATAACTGAATAGACTGGGATTACGTTGCAGGGAAGAACGGGTGGAGATGACTATTGGAGAGGCAATTACAGCATCTGCCTACTCAGTGGGTATCATTTCCCAATCCCTTTAGAGTAGAGAGGAATCAATTCCAGGTGTATTCTCCATGTGAATTTTCACTATGGCAGCTGGATTCAGGTAGATGGCCTTTGTGGACAGCATAAAATAAGTCTAAATCCTGGGTATGGTCAGTCAAATTTTTGAAAAACAGCTTGCCTCCATTCCTACAAATAGAGTGTCTGATTCAAAGGGCACTCATCAACATATTTTAAGAACCCTAAGTACTTTGTGGGATTCACTGCAAGCTGATTCTATGGTCATATGAAACACCAAAGACTTAATATATTCCCCTAGCTCATTTTGATCTCTGATTATCTGATATGTTTATTAAAGAACAATTGGTCATCTTGTCAGCCAATGGACTAGTCATCATTTTTCTGGTTTTCTACCCAATAGCTATTTTCTTCTTCCTTGGGAGGTAAAATGCCCAGCAAAAAGATTCAATCTTCCAGCCTCCGTTTGAGGCTACCAGAATGTGGATGTGAATCCTTGAGATACAGCAACCATCTTGCAACAGTGAAGCAGCAAGCATGAAGAAGACACCAGTACTAAGGGGGGCAGAGCAGAAAACTAGAAGGTTGCTGAGACGTTGGTGACATCACATAGCTGCTGAACAGGTCTGAATAAAGGAATAGGCCTTGGGATAAAGGAAACCTTGGATCTCATTCTAAGAAGTAATCTTCATTTAAAACTAGTGCCTAGCCCATAGTGGATGTAAGCGGTCAGCCCTAAATGACTTTTTGGGCTCAATGCTCCTTCATTGGCCCCTCTTCCTTAATAAGGAGATCATCACTGAAAACCCCTCAGCTTAGTGTCTGACCTGTAGTGAACACTCAGAAAATAATATCAATTTGGAAGTTATATAGGTTATCTGTTTCATTTTCACTATCTTTAAAATAATGGGACTATTATTCTGCTGAATGGTCAGGATTAACTGAAATGACATATATGAAGCAGCTGGAACATTCAGTCATTTATTCAACAAGCATTAAGCATTGAGCATCCACTATGGGCCAGGCACTGTTCTAGACACTGAGGATGGCAGAGAGGGACCCTGTTTTCATCTAGGGGGGGACACCCAGACTATAAACTACAAACGTGTGAGCCAACCAGATTGTGTCCACTGGTGATTAACGTAATTGAGAAACCAAGACAGGTGCTGGGATAGAAGTGTGAGCAGAGGTTTATTTCAGTCTGCGTCAGGGAAGGCCTCAGGGAGGAGGTGACATCTCTTTTAAATGACAAGAGAATCCAAAGGGAGGCATTGAACTCAGTAAATATAGCCATTCTATTATTTATTTACATCATTTTCTCACTTAAACCTCACAACAACTTTATTATAATATTCTCATTTTACACATTGGGAAAATGGAGGTCTGGGGAGGTTAAGTAAATTGCTTGAGATTACAAGGCAAATAAGTGGCAGAGCCAGCATTTAAATGGCTATTTAGCCTGAACTAAGACCTAGATTCCAATACTCCTGAAGGGAAAGCCATTTAGCCAAGACATTTTTGTGCTGTTGTAAGTACAAGCATAAGAGAGGGAGTCTCTTGGGCTGGTGGGCCTCAGTAAGGGTTGGGACCAAGCTTTAGGAATAACTGAATCAGAGTAGCCAGGGCACAGGGGCCTTGCCTAGCGTTCTGGACATCTCTGGTCCCCGGCTGTCTGATGAACAGGATGGGGAGCTTGATGAGATTCCAAAGCATCACCAAGATGGCCTGCATCCCCAGAGACTCTGGAAAGATATGCCATCCATTGTATCCCAATTGCCAACCTCACGCTGAGATCACTTTTGTCATATCAACCAGTGCAGCAATTCTCGGGAGACATAAAGGTCATCCTGCCTGATAAGCAGTTAATGAGGAAGAAGAAATCTTGAGAAGGAAATCTTGATGTCACTGCGCCCCCTTAAAACTCTAACATTCCTTTCTTCATTCAACAAGTATTTATTGAGCACCTACTGTGTGCCAAATACAGTGATGAAAAGAACAGTCAAGTCCTCGTTTTCATCAAGCTTTCATCCAGAATAGGAGAAGGAGACGGAAATAAACAAGGAAATCTTGGTAATAAAGTGCTGGGAGGAAAATACAGTTGAGAAATGAGAGGGGACGGGGTGGGAGGGCTACATCCGAGAGGTGGCAGGGAGGACATGGGAACTGAGGCCTGAGGGCAGAGATGACAAGGAGGAACCAGCCCTGGGAACATTCAGGGAATGTGTTCCACGGTCCCACCCAACCTCAGCCCAGCCTGTGGAAAGAGAAGCCTGGCCACATGCAAGAGACATAAACAGCAGGCCACCAGACCTGGACAGTATGAGTCAGGCTGGAAGGAGCGAAATGAAGTGGAGGAGCTAGAGCAGGGCCAGGTCATGGGACCTCATTGGCTGCAGTGAAAAAGAGGAACTGACTCAGTCTGGCAAAAAGCCATCGGGGTGCAGCTGTGGAGAGCACTGCCATGTGCTCCTTGTGCTTGGAGAATTTGGGGGACTCCAGGCCCTCCCCCCACTCACCCACTGAGGGGCTGCGATGAAGGCCTTGGTGTCCCCTTCTGTTGTGTCTGTGACAGATTCCTGCTAAGATAACTGGCGTAGGAATGAAGCTCTCTGCACGGCATGGGGCTCCATCTTCTCACCCTGCGTGGCCATCCATCACGGGGAGGTGACAGACACTCCAGGAGGCGCGAAGCCAAGTGAAAAATATCCCTGTATTTCCTTCTGTACTTCAGCATATGTATGTCAGGAAACAAGCTTTTTCCTCACCAGCCTGTCCCACAGCCATCCTGAGCTCCTCCATGGTGAAAGGACGTGGATTTTTCATGCTAAACCGGTAGAAATACACTGGAAACTGATGCAGCAAGTCCTTGGCCCAGCCCCATGGAGTTATTTGTTGAGAATATCCTTGGGTATAAAATGCCCTTCTGAGGTTCTGTCTCTTATCAGAAGTTGTCCCAATGATACGCTCAAGAATCCAGAAAGGGGCTTCCCTGGTGGCGCAGTGGTTGAGAATCTGCCTGCTAATGCAGGGGACACGGGTTCGAGCCCTGGTCTGGGAAGATCCCACATGCCACGGAGCAGCTGGGCCCGTGAGCCACAACTACTGAGCCTGCGCGTCTGGAGCCTGTGCCCCGCGACGGGAGGGGCCGCGATAGTGAAAGGCCCGCGCACCGCGATGAAGAGCGGTCCCCGCACCGCGATGAAGAGTGGCCCCCACTTGCCTCAACTAGAGAAAGCCCTCGCATGAACCGAAGACCCAACACAGCCAAAAATAAAATAAAATAAATAAAGAATCCAGAAAGGTCAGATATTTTAGTCCAAGCCCATCTCTAATTAATTGCCATATTTATGTTGAAATAGATCAATAGCCAAGTTCAACCTCAAGGTACAATATGAGCTATTACAATATCAGTGCAACATGAAGGGAGCTGCAATACGTGGGTCAGACAAGCCACTTACATTGAACCCAGCAACGTTGACGAGAAGCTTTTTGTCTAATAAACATTTATTTCAGTGTTGAAAATGAGAAGGTCGCCCTCAGGTTCCACCCCCAGCTAAGCTCTGGGCCCAAAGGGAGCAGACGGAGCCCGGTGAAACCTTGGGCTCCGCAGAGCAGTAAGATGAACCAGCCAGCTGGAACCACAGCCATGGCTCTGAGGCAGTTTGTCTTCTTGAAGAGGAAAAAATAGATAAAAATGAACAACTCCTTCACGACCTATACATTATTCTTTTGTATTTCACAATTATTTTTAAAATGTCTTTTAAACGAGCCATACTTGTGGGAAAGTGGAACCCTAGCAAGGTGGATTGGGACAAAATTGGATTGAGAAGAAATGTTAACATCTTTACAAGAATATTGACTTTGCTGGATGGTCCCAAGGACAAGAAGTCCTCCCCACAGAAGCAGCTGGCAGGGCAAGGGGCAGCACTCAGTCCCTGATTCTGTCTGAAATTGCAGCTTTAAAATTCTTTACTTTAGATTTTCACTCTGGTTCTGTTTTCTGGAGACATTTCTTAAGATGCAAATGTTCTTAGGAAAGAGTAATCAACTTCCACCAACTACCAGGTTATTAATGAAGAATTTAGGCAGAAAATATGACTTCATACAGGAGCGGGCAACTTGTGTGCACGTGTATGTGTGTGTGCTTGCTTGTACCCTCATCTGTGAGTACGTGTGTATACCTGTGTGTGTCCATGTGTATACGTGCACTCTGTGTATGTGTCAGTGTGTGGACATGTCTCTGTGTGTGTGGTTGTGTGTAGTATATGTGTATGTTCCGAGTAGCTCTGGGCTAGGAGTCCAGATAATAGGATTTTCTAATTGGAGCAAATTACATGCCTTCTCTGTCCTCAGTTTTCTTATCTGTAAAACCAGGAGATCAGACAACATCTTTCAGGGCTCTTCATGCTCAAATGCTCTATGATCCTGTAAAACTATGTAAAGAGAGACAGGAGACCCAAATCCCAGCCCTACTCTTTACAATTTCATCCAAAGCCAATCTTTCCTGGCATGTGTAATAAACTTTTTTGTCTCATTAGAAATTAGATGATTACTTCCATCTCTTATCAATAAGAAGCACAGATCATTCAATAATTGTGGAGAAAATCCACACAGATAACAACTTTTTTAAAGGCAGGCAGCAAAATGAGTGACATCCCTCTGTGATTTTTTTTTTTTAATTTTTATTTATTTATTTATTTATTTATTTATGGCTGTGTTGGGTCTTCGTTTCTGTGCGAGGGCTTTCTCTAGTTGCGGCAAGTGGGGGCCACTCTTCATCGCGGTGCGCGGGCCTCTCATCATCGCGGCCTCTCTTGTTGCGGAGCACAGGCTCCAGACGCGCAGGCTCAGTAGTTGTGGCTCACGGGCCCAGTTACTCCGCGGCATGTGTGATCTTCCCAGACCAGGGTTCGAACCCATGTCCCCTGCATTGCCAGGCAGACTCTCAACCACTGCGCCAGCAGGGAAGCCCCCTCTGTGATTTTTAATTTCTCTTCTGCACTTTCTGAAAGAGTTGTTGAGTATGTTTCTGAGAATAGATGCAAAACTCTTTCACCCTATTCTGTGGTACCTCTTCAGGGAGGAAATGATATGTCAGAGCCCCAGGTGGACCTCCGTACGTGAAGGCTCCTGAACATAGAACCGGCTTATATCTGAGGAAAAGGGAAGGTGGAGTGACGGGAAATTGTCACAGCTCCCTTCCTTCCAATTTACAAAGAACAGAATATTTTTCAAATCATACTTATCCAAACTGGTCTTTGTTTCAATTTTATTTATCATACTACTTGTATGATTCTCAGGGTTGCCATTTATTAACTATATGATCTTGGGCACATTTCTTAACCTTTTTGTGCCTCAGTTTCTTCATACATGAAATGGGTATAATAATTGTACGCACCTTATACGGTTGGTGTAAGGTTTAAATGAGTTATTTTATTTAAAGCCCTTAGAATAGGGCACCTACTAAACATTATATACTTGTTAGTTATTGTGTCTAATTTTGGCATTCAAAATATGAATCTCTTCACACTAGTGAAGTGTACCACTGGAAAGAGTAGACTTGGGAAACAGGAGCCAGCAAATTCCAGGGATTGCTTCTCTCTGCTTTTAATCAATAAACTATAATTCCATATTTGCATTCCTACATACTTAACACAAGCTGGGGGCCAAGTGCCTGCAAAACTGACAGATGTATTGTGTTTCCTGGGATGCTTACAATAGATTTCCTTGGCCACAAGCCACACCCATCCCAGGGAGCTTAGAGAAGCCTATGATCCTTATTGCCTCCTTCACTTCATCAATCTGATATAATTCAGAAATGATAACTCCCTGCAGCTTTTGAGCAAATAATGTGATTAATTTTACTAGTGTAGAAATATGAGTCTTTTTAATGCCACACTGATTTTCAATAGCCAGTAAAAGCATTTTCCTATATGCTGGTCTGGGCTGTCCTGTATGAAACACTTCCCTCCCGCACCCACTGGGTGTGGCTTCAGGCCCCCTTGCTGGCCTCTGCTCCACCCACTCATTCTCTTTAACCAACATAATTGTTTCAGTAGCAGGATGAAAATACAGTCATAATATAGATGTATCTAAATAGAATATTCTTTGTTTCTCTATGAATTAACTCAATGTAGCTCTCGATGCCATGTTTCCATGTGCAGCTAAAAATTTGTCGTCAAATAACTCAGTTTCCCCCTCCTACACTGTTGGTGAGAATGTAAATTGGTGCAACCACTATGGAAAACAGTATAGAGGTTCCTCAAAAAACTAAAAATAGAGTTGCCATATGATCCAGCAATCCCACTCCTGGGCATGTACCCAGACAAAACTATAATTCGAAAAGATACATGCACTCCTATGTTCATAGCAGCCCTATTTACAATAGCCAAGACATGGAAACAACCTAAATGTCCATCAACAGATGAATGGATAAAGAAGATATGGTACATATATACAATGGAATATTACTCACCATTAAAAAGAATGAAATAATGCCATTTTCAGCAACATGGATGGACCTAGAGATTATCATACTAAGTGAAGTAAGTCAGAAAGAGAAAGGCAAACACCATATGATATCACTTATATGTGGAATCTAAAATACGACACAAATGAGCATATCTATGAAACAAAAACAGACTCACAGATATAGAGAACGGACTTGTGGTTGCCAAGGGGAAGGGGGGTGGGGGAGGGAAGGATTGGGAGTTTGGGATTAGCATGTGCAAACTAGTATATACAGGATGGGTGAACAACAAGGTCCTACTGTATAGTACAGGGAACTATATTCAATATTCTGTGATAAACCATAATGGAAAAGAATATGAAAAAGAATATATATGTGTATAAGTCACTCTGCTGTACAGCAAAAATTAAACACAACATTGTAAATCAACTATACTTCAATAAAATTTTTTTAAAAAGTCAAAATAACTCAGTTCCCCTCTGATTGTGCCCTTGGGCTAGATAATATGCCTAACTCAAAATTCTCCCTCCTTTAGGGAGTGAGAGTTTATGACCACAGACTGTTGCCCTGACTTTAGAGTGAGGCATTTTACCCTTCTGCCCTCCTCAGCTGCCTCCACCCGTACTGAGGAATAAATGGTCCCTCCTGTTGCACTTTGCTTTCAATGCCAGTCTTTACTTATGGTTCTGATGTTCCCAGCTGACGCAACTTGCAGCCTGCTGTCACTGAACTGTCAACACAGGGGATTTCAAATCTCTGTCACAGGCAGAGAGGGGGGTGAACAAGCAGATCAGCTCCATGGAATCCCCCCCACCTCTGACTTGGCCCTGTAAAGCTGCTGGTCTTCTAAGGCTCAGCCAAGTCCAGCATCAGATCTGCAGCTAGAGGGGACTACCCCACAGCCCAGGACACAGAAAACGTCAACCCGCACTCTCCACCGTCAGGATTGAGTGTCACTCTCAAACCTCAACTACCTTCCAAGTTCATCCCCTGTGATCCTGGCGACTTTTTGGATGCTCTCCAGGTCCCAGAATTGAGAGAGCCCAGGGCCGAGGGCGGATAGAAGGGTGTGAGTGCACCTCTGTGTCAGGATATAGCACATCCTCTTTGCCCAAACCCACCAGACACACATTTCTATTTTAAGGCTTGTGTGGAACCAGCTGGGCTCTGTAAGTGACTATTCCTTCCTCAAGTCTGTGCCTCCTGCCCGTTCTGTAGGATGTTTTTCCCCTGCCACCTCCTTCAATGAAAAACAGACAGGGCCATAACTTTTCTGATCAATCTTAGCCAATAAATCCTCTGGTCATCTTAGTCCTCAAAAAGTCTCATACTAATAATAAATGTGTCTTGTCTTAGCTAATAATAAAAACCCTGAACTTTATTTCAGGCTACATCTTCTTTCCTCATGCAACTGGATCTTGCTACAAGTGAAAGCCTGTGGTGGCAGAGGAGCTGAGGGCTACCCTACACAAGCTGTTTCCTTACCCTATTCAGTCTGGTGGTCTCAGTTTCTGACTCCTTGTCAGAAAGCGAGCAGGAACTGTATTACTTGACTGGCTTCTATATGGTGTTGGTTTGTCCTGTTGGTACAGATGGTTAAAACCAACTCTTTCTTTTGGGCAGCCCTCCACCCCCATCTTCCATTCCTCTGCATCATCTGTGACAGGTCACTTACAAGGCCGCCTGCAGTACCTGCACATGGGTGGTACACCTCCAGGCTTATCCAACCTAGCTCTCTTCACCTCTGCATAGGGTCTTCTTGGATGTGTTATGGATTGAAATGTGTTCCTCCTCCAAAAAATAAGATATGTTGAAGTTCTAACCTCCAGTACCTCAGCATGTGCCCGTATTTGAAAGTAGGGTGTTTACAGATGTAATCAAGTTAAGATGAGGTCATACCGGATTAAGCTGGGCCCTAAATCCAATTACTAGTGTCCTTATAAGAAAAGGGAAATTTGGACAATGACACACACAGGGAGAATACCATGTGACCACAGTAGAGATTGGAGTTTTGCTGCCACAAGCCAAGGAAGGCCAAGGATTGAGGGCAACCACCAGAAGCTAGAGACCAGATTCTCCCTCTGAGTCCCCAAAAAAGAATCAGTCCTGCTGACACCTGGATTTTGGACTTCTAGCCTCCAGAACTATGAGAGAATAAATATCTGTTGTTTTAAGCCACTCAGTTTATGATGCAGCCCTAGGAACAAACACATGCAAATTCTCCTGAGACCGAGCTCCTTCTGTGCAGGGATTATAGCTTCCTTATTTTGCATCCCCCAGCCCCATTCAACATGATGTCTAGAGCACAGATATTTCATTTAGTCTTGCATGAATGAATGAGATGTACATGATTGGAGAAAACACTCAGATATTTGGTGATGATTGGATGGCTACTTGAACAGTTTGCTTTTCATTTTGCCAATTTGGTCTCATACAAAAGAGCCATTCAGTTGCAAAACTCTTTATAAGTCAAGAAAGAGATGCATTATTTATTTAATTAAAATAAACCCTTGTTAACTAAGTTTTATATTAGTTAAATTATTTAACAACCCAATTATTTTCCTTGTATGCTGCCCCTATTTAAATAAATCTCTCCTTTAAAATAAGTGATACATAAAATTACCATTCACTGAATTTTGAATACCTTTTTTAAAAAGAGACACATCATGGATGCCACTAGTAATTAGTAAACTAGTGCTAATCCACAGAACTGCTATTTTCTTGCTTGCCTTCTTAGTCTCTCTTTCTTTTGTTTTTTCAAATTGTTTTCAAATTAAAGCAACCTTATAGATTCCTAGCAGTCTGAAAGCTTTGCTTGGTTGACTCTTCCAGGAAACTCTCACATCTATGCAAAATGATCATCACTGTCCCAAGGATGGGATGCAACAGCGTTTCTTCTTTTCCCTTTCGTACTCCTTTGACCTCCTTTCTTGCTTCTTTCTATGGTAAACATGTTTATGTTATCAGATGCAAGAACGTTGAAATCATATGAGCCCATAATATCAATACAGCATCAGGAAAGGAGGGGGAACCGAGGTCTGCCTTTTTTGCTGAAATTCATCTCCACTCAGTTTGGTACGCTGAAAAGAGCAGGAGAGGCAAATCAAGCAGACATATCATCAGCCCTTTTTTCACCAGATTCCTCAAATAATGTAATTACAAATTAATAAATCCAAAGGCAAAAGCTCCAACTGCTCAAGACATTCGAGACCCTGGGCAATCTGTTCTCTAGCCAGTCAACATGTAATGCAGGGGGAAATCGTCCTTGTGATATCACAGAGCTAACAGGGTAAAAGTTGCAGACAAAGGATGTGATTTAATTGGTAGGGGATAAATAGGCTTGGTGGATTTCAGCTTCTCCACCAGGAAGGTGGGTCACTGATGTAACATACTTTTAATTAAGGAAGTTTCAGAGGCTTCTTTATCACATGGGTAAACAATTTCTTAGAATAATATAGAGGTTGTCAGTGATTCTTTTATGTTCAAAAAACCCTATATTGTGCTGTAGGTCAATGAGAAGCTGTGGAAGGTGAGATCTGTTCAATACTCATGGCCTAAGGTCTGCAGAAATTTCCATAATATAAGGAAGATTCCTACAGGGACGAGAATGCTAAACTGCAGATTTTTTTCCTCCTGGCTATCTCTGCACCTTTGCTTCATCTTCTATAAACATTGCTAACCACATGGATTGCTAAATTGCTTTCTTTTAAATAAACCCAGGAATTAAAATTAAAACTTTGGCCAATCAATCTATCTTAATAAAAAAAATCATATCAACCCAAGCGTGCATCAGACAGTAGGGGGAAAAATTGTGTGGATAGAATGAGATTTTAAAGTGCAGTTACAGAAGAGGCAGCTGTTTATTTGCTTATCTCCTATCTTGGAATCTTGGACTTGAGCTCTATAAATGCCCGGTAGGCTATCGGGTTCTTTTACCCATGGCTGCACCCACCAAGCACAAGATGATGGCACTTAAGGTGTAGCCATTTCAGCCTGAAACATGGTGGCCCTGCAACCAACAAGCACCATTGCTACCAGAGAAAGGATTCATGTAGAATCCTTTGCCCTGTATTTATTTTATTTCCACTGTTGTTCCAAACCAACTGTTGTTGGGGCTCTAATGGTCAAATAAATATTCTAAAACAAATCATATTTTCTTAGTTTTCTTTCAAACCATGGCTGCACATCCAGGTCTTTGGTGTCCTGGGCCCATCAAGAGAACATGCTGTTCTTAGTAAAGGCAAAAGCATAATAGGAAATTCTACCCAATTTAATATCTGATCAAGATTAGCTCAAAATGAAGACTTCTCACACAAGAGCAACAGATTCCATTCAGGTAAGTTTGATCAAGCATAGTACTTGGGGAAAAAAAAAGAATCTCTTCCTGCATCTTCCCCTACTGATGGTGATTTATCCCTTTTTTGAAGGAGGTCCATTCTGTTGGGCTGTGTAGCTCAAGGGGAGGGCCTGACACATTTCTATAGCTATGATTAGGGCATTGGAGGTCCTATTCCTGGCAATGCTGATTTGGGTAGACATTTGTCTTTTTTTTTCTGCTAAGTGTTTCATGCACTTAAGGACTTCCCTGCCTTTTGAATTTCAGAGACAGGAAGAGCCCACCCCCACTCTACAAGTGGAAACTGCTATATCTTTGCTTTTCTAGCCTCTCTTGCAGGGATGGTGTGAGGTCATGAACTAGTCTCCAATAGTCAGACTCAATCATACCAGACAGAATCAGAAGCCAAAGATGCAGAGAAACAGGTACTGCATGAATCCTTTCTCTGGTGGCAATGGTGCTTGTTGGTTTCAGGGCCACCATGTTTCATGCTGAAGTGGCTACGCCTTAAGTGCCATCATCTTGTGCTTGGTGGATACAACCATGGTTTTTCTCATCAAGCCTGCTCTGTGGCTTGGTGGTAGCTGTTGTCTCTGGCTACTTAACTGTGTTTCTCCGATCCTTATGGTGATCTGTAAAGTACTCCCTATCCCTTTCATACATGCCTTGCTACTGAAATCAGCTAGAGCTCTGTTGCTTGCAATCACGAGCACTGATGTTCATAAATAAATATCAGCACTTCCTTTGCTCTAACTGCTGTGTAGGGTATGGAGAATTTTTCATTTATATCCCCTAAGGGAATGTTGTTACTGAATGTTGATTGCTTTTCTGTAGTCTAAATTAATTAAATGACACAGTATCCATTGTAGAAAACAAACAGAGATCATTTTACACAGTATACTGTAAACAGTGATTCTAATGTGTGATCTTTCCAGAGAAATAGTAGGAAACAATATTTTCATTCAGACAGTTCCTGCTGGAAATTGCAAGGCTGTCCTCTACATTGTAATCCCTTTCCTCCTTAGCTCTAATGCAGGAAACTCCACTGTGATTTTATAACAAAGTCACAGCAGTAAAGTCCAGTGTGGGGATAAGAGTTGGAAACAAAGTGAGTGCATGAATCCTGCTAGTCTATGGAAACCACGTGGGAGGATACAAGCATTTTTCCATAAAAGTTATTAAGACAAGGCATCAGGCTATTGTCTCTGATTTGTAGACAAAGTAAGGCTATTTTCCAAGCTCATCTCCAGCCTTGGGTCCTGCCAAAAGCTAGAGACCCAGGATGCAGAGTGAGCTTGTTTTTTTGTTTTTTTTTGTTTTTTTAACTAATTTATTTATTTAGTTTTGGCTGTGTTGGGTCTTTGTTTCTGTGTGAGGGCTTTCTCTAGTTGTGGCAAGTGGGGGCCACTCTTCATTGCGGTGCGCAGGCCTCTCACTGTCGCGGCCTCTCTTGTTGCGGAGCACGGGCTCCAGACGCGCAGGCTTAGTAGTTGTGGCTCATGGGCCCAGTTGCTCCGTGGCATGTGGGATCTTCCCAGACCAGGGCTCGAACCCGTGTCCCCTGCATTGGCAGGCAGATTCTCAACCGCTGAGCCACCAGGGAAGCCCGGTGAGCTTGTTTTTAATGCGATCCCATACACTGAAACTTTGCTTTTCTTTAAAGCTGACTCAGAGGGAGAGGCTGTTCGGGCGGCTGACCAGTGGAAGCCTTCTGACCACGCTGCCACACAGAGAGCCTCTCATGCAGCATCGTCTGTACTACTTTCTTGGCACCTTACTCACTCGTATCTTTGATTAAGTGCTATTCAGCATTCATAGGCTCCCTGACTGTGGCCCTGTCTCTTCTAACCTCTTGGTCTTCACTGAGAGCAGAGTTGGCCATTAATATGCATTTATTGATTGACAAGTTGGAAGAGCTCTTGGATACATATTCAGACTGGAGCTGAACTTTGGTGAAAAAGACACAATGAAATAAATATCCCAGCCACATAAGGAGATAGGGATCTGGAATCATGCTGAAGGAGAGGGTGTAGGGTGTGTGGGCGCATATGCAGGAGAAGACAGGAAGGATAGGAACTTTTCTTCCTAAGAAAAGCAAAAGCCAGATTTTAGGCAGTTTGTTAGTTAGCTGGTTCGTTGGTTGGTTAGTTTGTTTGGTTTGATTTACTCTCCCACAGAAAGTACCAGAGCACCAGAGCTAACGCTGTCAGCAGCACCTTCTATCAGCTGGCATCAATGAGCAGGGCATGGGAAGTGGCTTATCAACACTATTCTATATTTATCGGACATCTATGAAGCTCACAGCCCTATGGAATATGTTAATTTATTTAATCCTAACAACTTCGTGTTGTAGGTTTTCTTTTTTTTTTTAATTAATTAATTAAATTTTGTCTGCGTTGGGTCTTCATTGCTGCCCGCGGGCTTTCTCTAGCTGTGGCTAGCAGGAGCTACTTTTCCTTGTGGTGCGTGGGCTTCTCATTGCGGTGGCTTCTCTTGTTGCAGAGCACGGGCTCTAAGCGAGCAGGCTTCCGTAGTTGTGGCATGTGGGCTCAGTAGTTGTGGCTCCCAGGCTCTAGAGCGCAGGCTCAGTAGTTGTGGCTCACGGACCTAGTTGCTCCGCGGCATGTGGGATCTTCCTGGACCAGGGCTCAAACCCATGTCCCCTGCATTGGCAGGCAGATTCTTAACCACTGTGCCACCAGGGAAGTCCCGTAGATTTTCTTTTTATCCCACTTTACAGATACGGAAACTGCGGCTCAGGGATGAGCCTGCCTAAAAGCCCACGGGTTAGGAGGTGGCAGCCCAGGCCTTCTTAAATCATTCCTTGAGCTTTGTTAAATATCTCATCAAATTCCTTTTTGAATACAAAAACAACTTATTGTGAAAGAGTGATGAGTACTTTTATTCACTTATGGATGTGTAACAGTTTTCTATACTGGAATATGCAGGTTTTAATGACAGAAATGTGTGATGTGCTAGATGACTCAAAATAGATGGGATTGAACTGAGCTACTGCAGTGTGAAAGTCCCGGGGGTGGCTCAGTTCTCTGCTCTCTTCCCAGAGAACATTCATCCTCTGAGAAGGTCGTGCCTGTCTCACAGCTTCATCCCAATCCAGATGACTCCTGAATGTCTGTCTCCAGGCCCTTTCTGCCCCTTTGCCTTCTGTTCCAACCCTCTGGCTGCCACTCCTGCATTCACTCGAAGCCTCTCCAGCTAGAGCCTTGAACATGGCTTCCCGAGGGAGAAAGCATTTGATGGCTTCACCCTAGAACTTGATCCTACTCTGGACCCCCCCAAGCCCCCCATCTTTTTGGGAGCTGGTGATAATTTTTGTTTAACATTATTCTGAGAAACAGTTGAGCTCCCCATACACAGCTTGACCCTGAAATATAGAAAACAGTAGAGGAGGTTCTGAACAGGTATAGCAGAGAATAAAATACATTGTCTTCCGGGTAGTCTCTAGGAAATCCAGCTGGAAAACTACTTGGGATAACTTTCTGTGTGTGGAATAACCTATTTAATCCTAAAATCTGAAAGAACAGAAATACTCCATATTAATTATTTTAAAATGTTTATGTGCCTACATATGCCGGGCAATTTACACAAGCTATCTTATTTGAGCCTCACAGCAACCCTAGGAGGTATTATTATTATTATTATTACTATCCCCATATTTATGAATGAAGAAAAACAGGCTTAGAGGGATTTTGTGCTGAAGTGTACCTAGTTAGTGAGCCAGATTGGACCCTGGTATGACCCCCCAAAGACATGCACACTGCTCGCCTCATTACTGCCACTGACACGGTCCACTTCATCTACTCAACCAGAGAAGAGCGTTTACAATTGCCTTTCAAAAGTCAATGTCAATATCTGTGTAGGATTTATCACCTGAATACTAATTATTTAACACATTCGTCTCTTCCTACTTGACCTCATGCAGGCATGAGCTACACTTAACTTTATTATAAGCAAACCTGTTTTCACCCCACTTATCTGTCCCAAGGTTCAAGCACCAGCATGAGTGGGGAGAATCAAAGTATTCTCACAGGACAGGTCACAAAATGTCTGGACAGAGTTGCATTGAATTACTGGCTTTACCTGGTATTTGTAAATTTACATTATAAATAAGGTGTTGATTTGCCTGAATCTGGCTGATATGGGGAAATGGGATGTTTCAGTTATGTAGACAGTCCAAATCTTTCAGTTAGAAGCTTAGGTTACATATGTTTTTAAAAGGAACAATGAGATTCTAAAAACAGCAACATCTGCTTACAGAAAGAAATAAAACAAATAAAACCTTCTGAACTATTTTTTTGGCTTTAAAAATGACAAAACAGTAAAACTAATATCCATGTCTCTGAGTTATGTATTGGAGGGCCTGCTAGAACATCTCTAGACAATTTAATGAAGTGCAAAGCTTGCTGAAGACAGGTGATAAAATTGGAGCATGGATCTCTTACCCTCTTCCTCTTCTACCAAATAAACGTGGTCACATTTAAGAAATGAAGGAGCATCTTCTAAGTAACATTTAAATCTTTTCCCTTCTTTCTTTCTGTTCCCTACACCACTTCACCAATTTTCTGAAATTCTAAGATTTTAGGCATATGGAGGCAGTAATTATTCTAGAAAGTTGATAATCCTGATGTTGAAGAAGTCAACAAGTAATAATAATTAAAACATACTAGCTCATAAATACTAACAAAGTTACTGGGTTTCCAGGAACTGTGCTTACACAATGAGTTCTGTGCCCAAGTTTAATTGGTCAACATTAATTCCAACTTTTCCATTCATTCCCTCTTCCAAATGATGTTTTCCATAATCTGTTTGCAGTACACAAGAACCCCTCCCCAAGATCTCAAGCATCTCTCTTCTTACATTGCTTCATAAGGTTTGTATGGGAAAAGAATTAGAGCAAACATATGCAGTATTTATTTGACTCAAATCAATGTGTGCAGTATACACACTCTGTGTCTATGTGGTCACATTTCTTTCTGTGTTTTGTCACCTTTTGTAGCATTTATGAAATACCTCTATAAGACAGTGTTTCTTTTCATTTTATGGCTTTATAATTGTAAGTATTGCACAAGCAATTTTTAACAATAGGAAACATTTTCAAATGAGAAGGAAAGTCATTCATACTTCCACTTTCTGACAAATCATGTTTGTTTTGTTTTTTTTCCTTTTCCAGCTCTGTCCAGGTACATATGTAATGTTTTACATAGCTATAATTCTTCTCTAAGACAAATCTTTCCAATTCATGTACTGTATAGCATTGTGACATATTTTTACACATAATACTGGGCTGTCCATTATCAAATTAACCTTGCCCATCACAACCTGAATACCTTGAGAGGCAGTTATCTCATTGTTCCCAAAGGTTGTCATTGCTCAACAACTTTTGAGCTTCCACTTGGTAAGCTACTTTAGAACTTGCTGTTATGCTTTTGATCTATTTCAGGTGTGATAAATCTTTGTATTCTGAGGGTGGGTTGATTTTTGGACTTTATCACATTTTGTCAAGTCAAGTTTGATAAATAATGTTGAAGTTGGTTAGAAAAACAAGTAGGAGTACAAAGCAATGCCACTGGTGAGTAACATGTTGAGACACCGAGTCTTCTCACATAGACTGGCTCCAAAGATCATTTCCAAAGAAAGTTTCAAAAGCTACCTGAATAAACCATAATGGAAAAAAATATTTAAAAAATGTATATGTGTATATATATACACACATTCTGAATCACTTTGCTGTAAAGCAGAAATTAACACAACATTGTAAATCAACTATACTTCAATTTAAAGAAAAAGCTACTTGAGAAATGGAAGAATCAGTGTAACGACGTTGGTCTCCCACAGAACCACCCAGAAGGGTACAATGCTCATTTGGAATTTCTAATCCTTGTGTGTGATTTGTAAAAACAGTTCCATTAATTCATAACTTGACACATCAGCCCACCATGCTGCTGATGGCTGCCTCGTGCCTGTCTCTGCAGGGACAGCTGCCTCTGAGGTTCTGGGGTCCCAGGAGCACACACCTCTCAAACCTCTCAGATCTAAAGGTCAAACCTCTGCTGGGAGAGAAGCCAGACTCTTCCCAGATTAGCTACATTCAGGAAGAGCATCCAAAGGAGAGCCTCTGATATTCTTTGCAACTCATTTTAGTCTTGGCGGGGCTGGTCATCTGTAGTTGAAAGTGTAGTGGTTCATGCAAAGAACCTCAGTGCGAGAGGATCAAAAGACTAGATTCTAGTCTTAGCGCTACACCAGCTAGCCTTTGGGATGTCATTTCTCCTCTCTGGCTGCTGAGCTGGTGATTCTCCATTGATCTCCACCTAGCTTTGCTCTCTGCCCTTCTCTGCCCTCCTGTGGTCCCTGGGAGCTGACTCCTGTGGTGACTTTCTAACCCTCTGGCTTCTTGTTTGGTTTGGCCAAAGAGAATCACCTGTAGAGAGTGCAAAGAAAGAGGTTGGAGTATTAATCCTACACATTTTCCCTCTCTCTCTCTCTCTCTCCCTCCCTGTCTCCCTCAGGGGCAGTGGTTTGCCAGCAGCTGCGCTTCTCTATGCTCGCTGCTCCTATTAGGTAACCTCTATCCACAGTTTCCGTTCTTGCCAGCTTCCAGTAACAGCGCCCTGTTTTCCCCTTTAAGCCAAGGAGTGGTTAAAGCTCCCCATTGTTGTTAGTCCCAGAGTGCTTCAACACCCCTACTCTGCCCAGACCTCTGAAATAGTTCCTTCAAAAACTCCCTTTAATTAAGCCTTCTACGTCCTGCGGGGTCATGTCTGATGGGGTTGTCTAATGCGTATATAATAAAGGGTTCAGACAGTTTGAACCTCAAGGTCCCTTTAAGCCCTTGTGTTCCTTGACCACACTGTTTGCTGATTGAAGCAGGGTAATTTTACAACCACAGACTTGCTCAAAGAACAGTAACCTGCTTTTCTAAGGAGGTCTTGACTCTCAATTTTATTATTTTTAAAGTCAACCTAAGATGGCTTAAATAGTCAGTAGTCATCATCAATTCTAGGAAAATGCTTATTCAAAATATTTGGTTTGAAGTTGGCAAATAGACCCCAAAGTGACTTCTTTCTATCCAGGTCTTATTTAAGAACTTCAGGATTAAAAAGCCTATCATTAATTAGGGCACCTTTTCTTTCGCCTGATTCATGAAGTCCACCTTGGCCCAGTCATGTCCCTGCTGACCTGTCTGCAGATTTGTCAGTCTGTCTCGCTGGCCCGCATCCATCCGGCCTATCTAATTGTAACCGCTGGGATGTAACTGGACACCAATGGCGTTCTCCTTCTTGAGTAATCGCATCAATGAGTTATATTAGCTGTCATATTAAAGTAGCTCTCTGCTAACCTCTGGTAATATGAGATCATGGTCACCATCAGCCTTTTTTTTCAGTTGGGTAATACCATCTCCCTAATGTTTTTGCCTTCTTAATCCAAACGAATAAAATCCAAGAAAAAGAACAACAATCTAAGGGAGTTTGGGAGTGAGTCAATATTTCATTTCTGTAGGTTTTTTTTTTCTCAAAATGCAAAAACAAACATGTTAAACAGAGATCTCATGGAGCACCCAGAATGGTGATTTCCTGCGAAAGTGATCACACATTTTTTTAGGAAGTATGGAAGGGTGATGTGGGCTTTGGGAACATCAAACTTAACTTGGAAATAACTGGGGTGGGATAGGGGAATAGGTATAATCATTCTGTCAATTTTACCATCTTGGGCCCTTCTCCAACAATATTAGAGCAGAATTAAAATAAATAGCAACAGCTTACTTAACTGCCATATTTTATTACTCATCCAGGATGAAAAAGTAAGTGTTTTCCAGTTTTTCATCTCTTGCAACATGGATTCAAAGTTGTTTTACTGGATTTTGAAGGTGTTTACAAAAATGCCTGGGATTTCATTTTTTTTCCTATTTAAAATGGATCAAATATACTTTGTTTTCAATGTCTCGTGACTCCAATATATTTCTCGATGAGTGTGATTTGAAAATAACTAACACCGAGTTCATAAGCTGATGTCACCTGTCATCAATTCAAATTCTCAAACCTTGTTAAACTGAGACTTGCTACTTGGCATTGTCATGGCCCTGGACCATTTTTCTATACTTGCCCTGAAGGCAGGAAGATGGGAAACAGGAAAATCAAGCTGCGAACATAGATGGGAAGTGAGAAGAATTTGAGAGGACTTTGGTGTACAGAATTCAGAGTAGCAGTCCTCTGTTTATATGCACACTCACTTTCCCTCCCTGTGTGGCTCCAGCTATGGAGAAATGCTTAACAGTTTTAAGGAAGGGAAACAAACAGAATTATCCAGTTCAGTGAAAATGCATCAAATCAAAAAGTTATAAATTTTGATAGTTCTTTTCCTTTTCTCTTTTTTCCTTTTCCTTCCTTCCTTCCCTCCTTTTTCTTCCTTTCTTTCTTTCTCTTTCTTTCCTTCTTTCTTTCTTTCTTTCTTTCTTTCTTTCTTTCTTTCTTTCTTTCTTTCTTCCTTCCTTCCTTCCTTCCTTTCCTTTCCTTTCCTTTCCTTTCCTTTCCTTCCTTTCCTTTCCTTTCCTTTCCTTTCCTTTCCTTTCCTTTCCTTTCCTTTCTTTCCCTCCATTTTTATTCAGTAAAGTGGCCGATGCCAGAAAAATTAAAAACAACAGAGTTATATAAACAACAACATTGAGATACAATTCAACTCCTTCAAAATATATTGATCAGATACCAATGACAGCATCTTGGGTATTATGCCCTATTTTAAATGTTGAGAAAATGGTGACTATGTTTGGCATGACCTGCCTTTAGTATGTCCCTTTAGTATAAATACACTGATTGAATTTCTGCTTTTTTGGCAAACCACATCTGTTTCTTTAAGCAGCAGCTGCTGTTCCTACCACAACTACACTTTGCTACTATCACCCCTGCTCTGCCTTTCTTGGTGGAAAGTCGGTTTGGTAAATTGCCAACTCCAGAGATGATTTCTATAGTAATAGGATGCCCAGGGCCATGGAATTACACACAGGATCGTCAACTTCTGTCTAAACTGAACAGCTGTGATAACTATAGTAAAATAAAGCCTTTATAATTAAATGATTAAGAACAGAGCCAAGCAGAGAAATGGAGGAGGCCGGAAATCTCCCTAATGAATGAAATTTTGATCACTTAATGTAGTTTTCTTACTTCCAGCAATCTATTTGTTATAAACAGGACAAGGAAGTAATTCATATTTTAGTCTTTTTATATGTGATAATATCTTTCTAACCACGTGCTCGAATATACCAAGCTGTTGTTTAACTTCCTAGTTTGAACCCAAGTGGGGTTTAGTGCCATGACGATGCCTATGCTCATGGCATCATAGGATTGCAAGTGGTCTGAAGCAATCATTTGGCCCAAGAAAATGGGAAACTTCTAGAACAGAAACTCTTCCAGGCTTTTCTTGAAGCCCTCCAGGATTTGAGATTCCATAATCTCCCTCAGTGATGTATTCCAGCGTCACATGATCCTGGGACACATTACATCTGTTCTAACTTAAAGAGGGATCTATTTTTTCCAAGAAATTGAAGACAATAACTTCATCTTAGCAGACATCATCTTCTCCTTTTTTCCTTAATGAGAAAGACTGATGAGATGATCTACAAATCCCTCTGCCTCAAAGATTCAGATTCCCTTACACCGATATTTTGGCTTCTCTTGAAAAGCAAACAACCCTCTACTTGAAGACAGAAGGAGGAGCCTCTCACATAGCAGGAGCCACTAATGTTTATTGAATGAATGAATGAACAATGCATGCACGCCTCTTCTAAACCCTGTGCTCTTGACCAAGTAATTAAATTTCTCTCAATTTTTTCCACGTTACTAATTTTTTGTCATAAAAACTAGGGAGCTAAAAAAAAAAACAAAAAAAACTAGGGAGCTAAGGATGCATAGTAGAAAGAAAATGCATAGCCAAATGGGACCTAACCAAACTTATAAGCTTTTGCACAGTGAAGGAAACCATAAACAAAATGAAAAGACAACCTACAGAATGGGAGAAAATATTTGCAAACGATGCAACCAACAAGGTTTTAACTTCCAAAATGTACAAACAGCTCATGCAGCTCAATATAAAAACAACAAACAACCCAATCAAAAAATGGGCAGAAGACCTAAACAGACAATTCTCCAAAGAAGGCATACAGGTGGCCAACAGGCACATAAAAAGATACTCAACATTGCTAATGATTAGAGAAATG
Organism: Balaenoptera borealis; assembly: GCF_965194805.1. NCBI lineage: Eukaryota > Metazoa > Chordata > Mammalia > Artiodactyla > Balaenopteridae > Balaenoptera > Balaenoptera borealis. The sequence goes on along the minus strand of NC_138862.1, from coordinate 109,586,780 downwards.
CAGTGTTTGTTTTTCTCTTTCTGACTTACTTCACTCTGTATGACAGACTCTAGGTCTATCCACCTCACTACAAATAACTCAATTTTGTTTCTTTTTATGGCTGAGTAATATTCCATTGTATATATGTGCCACATCTTCTTTATCCATTCCTCTGTCGATGGACGCCTAGGTTGCTTCCATGTCCTGGCTATTGTAAATAGTGCTGCAGTAAACATTGTGGTACATGACTCTTTTTGAATTCTGGTTTTCTCAGGGTATATGCCCAGTAGTGGGATTGCTGGGTCATATGGTAGTTCTATTTTTAGTTTTTTAAGGAACCTCCATACTGTTCTCCACAGTGGCTGTATCAATTTACATTCCCACCAACAGTGCAAGAGGGTTCCCTTTTCTCCACACCCTCTCCAGCATTTATTGTTTGTAGATTTTTTGATGATGGCCATTCTGACCGGTGTGAGGTGATACCTCATTGTAGTTTTGATTTGCATTTCTCTAATGATTAGTGATGTTGAGCATCCTTTCGTGTGTTTGATGGCAATCTGTATATCTTCTTTGGAGAAATGTCTATTTAGATCTTCTGCCCATTTTTGGATTGGGTTGTTTGTTTTTTTGATATTGAGCTACATGAACTGCTTGTATATTTTGGAGATTAATCCTTTGTCAGTTGCTTCATTTGCAAATATTTTCTCCCATTCTGATATTTGTCTTTTCATCTTGTTTATGGTTTCCTTTGCTGTGCAAAAGCTTTTAAGTTTCTTTAGGTCCCATTTGTTTATTTTTGTTTTTATTTCCCTTTGAAAATCAAAACTACAATCACCTCACAGCAGTCAGAATGGCCATCATCAAAAAGTTTCAAATAATAAATGCTGGAGAGGGTGTGGAGATAAAGGAACCTTTTTACACTGTTGGTGGAAATGTAAGTTGGTGTTACCACTATGGAGAACAGTATGGAGGCTTAAAAAACTAAAAATAGAGTTACCATATGACCCAGCAATCCCACTCCTGGACATATATCAGGAAAGACAAAAACTATAATTCAAAAAGATACATGCATCCCAATGTTCATAGTGGCACTGTTCACAATAGCCAAGACATGGAAGCAACCTAAGTGTCCATCAACAGATAAATGGATAAAGAAGATGTGGTACCTATATACAATGGACTATTAGGCATAAAGAAGAATGAAATAATGCCATTTGCAGCAACATGGATTATCATACTAAGTGAAGTAAGTCAGACAGAAAAAAAAAACAAATATTATATGGTGTCACTTATACGTGGAATCTAAAAAAAAATGGTACAAATGAACTTACTTACAAAACAGAAACAGATTCAGACATAGAAAACAAACTTATGGTTACCAAAGGGGAAGCAGGGGGAGGGATAAATTAGGTGTATGGGATTAACAGGTACACATTACTATATATAAAGTAGATAAACAACAAGGATTTACTATATAGCACAAGGAACTATATTCAGTATCTTGTAATAACCTATAATGGAAAAGAATAAAAAAAGAATATAAATACATACAGATATCAGATATAGATATCCAAATCACTTTGCTGTATAACTGAAACTAACACAATACTGTAAATCAACTATATTTCAATTAAAAAAAAGAAAGAAAATGGGCTTCCACACCACATTGATTAAGTATACAAACTGGAACAAGTTGCTTGACCTCTTTGCAGCTCTTTTTCTTTGTAATATGGACTACAGGAGCTGACCTCAGGATTGTTGTATAACATATGTAAAGAGCCTGTTGCAAGTTGAAAAAACACAACAATTTTTTTTTCCTATTCTCTAAAACTCCCAAGTTACTCCATTCTTTTTAAAGGAGAGCATGGATGAGACTGCTATTTGCCTATCCCAATCTACATCCTTTCCTTCCCTTCCCTCTAATAGAAAGGCCCTAATTTTGAGCTGGCCCAGCTAAAGACGACATTTGCTAGCCTCTCTTGCAGCTATATATAGCCATATGAAAAACTTCTGCCAATAAATATAAGCCAAAGTGTGATGTGTCTGCTTTCCGAAGGTCTCCTCAAAAGGAGAATGAGCCTCTTCCTTCCTTCCTTCCTTCCTTCCTTTCCTTCCTTCCTTCTATCTGTTGCTTGGAACACGTATGTTATAGCTGGAGCTTCTGCTTCCATCTTCCATTCCAGGGATGCAAGTCACACAGTAGGGATGGCAGAACAGAAAGCTGAAAGGGGTTTGGGTGACTCTTTGAGGTTCTATGAAGGCCTCACCTGCCTACATTCAGACTTCTTTTGTTGAAGAAATAAACTACCTTGTTTAAGTCATTGTTACTTGAACACTTTCTATTATATGCAGCCAGGCCCAGAAGATAACCTCAAGGGGATAAAATATATATTAAACTTTAATCTTAACTAACAAATAATTAGTGTATATTCCTTAACCGCTTATATATTATGTTTCCTTTCATCTCTGTTATCATGTTGACTTAGACTACAGTAAAACTACAGTGATGGGTCACACAACTTGCAATATTTATATTTTTCCTTTAGTATTTATAATTAGCCTATGTTACCTTTTATGCTTGTTTTGGCCTCTTCTCCAACAGGTCAAGGTCATTTCCATTTGAATTAATTTTTTTCAGAGGTATTAATAATATTACTAATTCATAACAATTTAGAAAACAATATGGCAGAGTTGAATGGCCTAGGATTTGTAGTTTGAAGGCTTAGACCAATCCTGGTACTAGCATCATTAATTGTGTGACCTTGAACAAGTCATTTAACCTCTCTGAGCCTCTGTTTTATCCAGAACAAACAGGGTTAATAATAATCCTGTCTTACTGACTTACTGGAGTTAGTGAGAATCAGGTAGGAGAATACATTTGAAAGTACTCTGTAAGATAAAGCACCATAGGGATGTTGCTTGTTATGAATACTATCAGAAGAGACACACTGTAAGATTCTTTATGCATACAGATATTATTATAGATAGAATTATCAGAGAGATAATTTTAAAGATTCCAACATATGGTGGTTTCCAATCTCTTCTTTTGAGGGTAAAATAAATCTTCGATTTGAGACGTGACTGTAAAATATAAATGAATCAGAATAATGGTCATAGGCTATAATTTTTTTTTTTTTTGGTTTAGAGTTGTTTAGGTGCAGAAGGAATAAATATTTAAAATCTTGAATTCCAAGAAATGAATCTGAGGATCTTTGTACTCTTGGTTCCCTCTGGCTCCTTTCTTCCCTTACCACGCTGGTATGGAACAGTGGAATCTGATCCATTGTCCTTGAAGAGCACAACAGAAAGGTCAAAGTCATTCTTTTATAGCTTGCCAATCTTTTGGGACAAAACTGAGAGGGTCAGTAAAAATCGAGATAACTTACATCTGTTACTTCTTCATTGTCCAGGTGGACAATCATAACAAGAATTATTCAAGCTCAATTTTCTCTTCAAAAGCTGTATTGATTGCTGCATAATGTTTTCTGATGGTCCAAGGATCTTATGTTAACTCCCCAAACGAACTGGGAACACCCATTTGATTTTTACCAGTTAGGTGAAAATTCCAGTTACAGAGAAGGCTCTGATAATGAATATGCTTCAGTGGAAGAAATGAACTGAAAACCATATGTATTTATCTTGCACATTATGATTTTACTGAATCTGGTGCAGTGATGCACCCTTTTAGGGTGACCACACATCTTGGTTTGCCTGGGACAGTCCTAGTTTATGTCTGCTCTCTCAGCATAATTATTAATAGTATCCCTTTTAGTTTCGAAAGCACTCTGATTTGGATGATAAATTATATGCTTACCCTATTTTAGAGACATTTTATTGTCCTGGTTGACTAATAATGGGATGTCCTTATAAATTCTAAGCAGGCATCATTCTTTTGTAAATAATCTGCCCTGCTGTGGAGCCTTTAAAACAACATCTCTGATAGTCCATGTTTTCTTAGACCCATGAGCAAGACCACCTGACACTCTTCTTCAGAAAGAAAGGCATTAAAATATCACCATTTCTGAACAGCTATATCAGGGGTTGACAAACCTTTTGTAAAGGACCAGATAGTAAATATTTCAGTCTTTGTGGGCCGTACAGTCTCTGTCTCAACTACTCAACTCTGCTGCTGTAGCATGAAAACATCCAGACAGTATGTAAGCCAATGGGCGTGGCTGTGATCCAACAAAACTGCATTTACAAAAATAAGAGGAGGAAAGGATTTGGTCCATGGCGTGCCGACCCCACGCTAGTGTTTTAATATTTTCTCTTGACAACTGACAAAATGGAATTTATACTTTCCAGATTTCTTTTCAAGTGTTAAAAGGAGCAAAAGACAGACAGTTGGCCCTAGTTAGATTGTAACTAATATCATGGAAAGATGTTCTCATTTCTTACAAACAAAGCTCCCAAGCTTTCTGTCATCGACACATCTTGTTCAATCAAAAGAGTCACAGTGCACATTCAATCTAAAGAAGTACAATGAAGATGCTCCCTCTTTAAATGAATCAACACAAATGTGTATCCTTCAAAGGCTATGGAATTGACGGGCAGCTATATTTGATTGTTTAGGTGTTTTAAACATTGTTTGTTTCCAACATCTATGATGAAGCAGTTTCAGGAAATTTTTATTTTATTTTGCACCTCCTTGTGTTTTCATATTATGGGGACAAGGTGTAAATCTACCTTTGAGAGAGACATCTGAAATGCTTAGATAAACAAGCTTGCATCTGTAAAAGAGGAATTAGAGAGGGAGAGAATTGAATACATGCCAGTAGTTAAAACACAAGAGGAAAGTCCATTGCCCTTTAAATTGAAACAGAAGGAAAGACATGAAGGAAAGCTTGAGTAAAATTAAATAAATGCTGAAAATATACTCAGAAACACATCAAAGCATGGAATTGTTTTCTTGCTATGTTGAGAATTGTGATAATATGGTATGGTTCACAGTGTGTGTGTGTGTGTGTGTGTGTGTGTGTATGTGGGTGTGTGTGAGAACAGGAATTAAAAATAGACAGCAACAAAATGTTAAGACCAAGATATTGGACATACTAAGCAAAGAAATGTATTCAGTCAAAGTAAATAGACAAAGTGTGACATGCTTTAAATGATGATGAGTTGATGAATTCTTTGCTGTCTGACCTGGAATATCAAGCCCCAATCAGAAATGAATGGACTGTCTCTCCTGGAGAGATAGACACTAGTTGCAGCCTGGGGAAAGAGGAAACATAAAAGCAGATCTAGATTTGCCTTGCAATGACAGCTGCATATTAATCTAAAGAATTTCTAAAAAATCAAAAAGGCATTTTTCAGCAAAATACACCCCTAGAGCCTCAATCATAAAGCAGGGGAATAAACTTGAAACAGGATTGATTTCATCTTAAAGGGAATATTTCTTTGAAATGCTACCAACTGTAGTTGTCTTATTTGGTTTTCAATCCTATAACAAAATTGTGCCATATTGTGTCAAATAAGATAATATAACAGCTTTAAACAAATTTTGTAATTATGGGTTCAATCAAAAGTACATCAAATTTGTGTGTATTTGGGAAGTTATACCATTGAATACTAAGTAGCTCTAAATATCAACCTTCATTTTTCACTTCAGTTTTAAGACCTTGACTCTTAAAGGGTTAAATTTCCCCAATAGAAGTTAGAGGCTGGAAGAGATCCTGTGCATTTTAGTAGCTTGCTATTCTCTTTAGAAAATGCCAGGTGCTGTCGTGGCAGAGACTGAAGATATTTAGGCATGAATGAGATGTCTGTGGTCTAATGTTCTTTAATCAACCCCTAAGTACAGTTCTAACCATTGGGCATCTTCATGTTTCACTGTGACATTGTTTCCAGGTTCATGAAAAACTGGGTTCCTTGTGCTAAGAGAAGGCCTGATAATTGAATCCAATTTGTTCTGATTTTTATAGAACTATCTTTCCAGCATTTGGTGTCCTTTGAACAGAGAGGGAAAGAGATGAATAGGTTAGAAAGGCCTTACAGATTTTCAATGTGTCAGGCAGGCCTGAGTTCAGGTTCTGAGTGACTAGTTCTTACAAACTTGGGCAGGCTTCAGTTTCCACATCTGTAAATTGGGGGAAATTTTAGTACCTCTTTTCTAGGTTGTTGTGAGTATTATCTAAGATAATGTATACAAAATAAACAGCCTCAAGTCAGGCACATAATAATGGCTCAATAAAATAGAGCCGTTGATAAAGACTCCGAAGTCATAATTAACTGAAACTGTTTGGGTTTCTGAGTAAGCTTGGCAGGAAATAAGTATGGGAGATATTCTCTTTAAGGTGATTTTCTTTTACCAGCACGAAGAGCAGGATTAATAACTTTGACTGGGCTTGAGAAGGCAGTGGATGTGAGCACAGAGAATCAGACAACTCCATACCCTTCTACGCTCTTCTTTCCAGAACTTTCTTTTGTCACTGAGCTGTTGCACTTAAATATTTTCACTGTAGTCTCTTGGTATAAATTGGATGTGTGCTTTCAATGCACAAGTTTAGAAAGTAGTACTGTATCAACGTACTTTTTCCTCCCTGTGCTAAAATGTTTCCATGGAAGAAAGTAAATTTTGGAGCTTTCTATTTTCTTTTTTCTGTTTATTAAAAAAGTTCCCTGCCTGCAAAGTTGCTGGCAAAGTAAAGTTATCCTTTGTCTCTTAAGACTTGATTCATCTTAAACAAATCTTTTTAAGGAATGCACTGTAGCATAAAGAAAATGGTGCCTGACATTCATCACATGAACATTACATGAACCTTCAGGAAGAAAAAAATCACTCAAAACTGCCCAGGTAAGGGACTTCCCTGGTGGCACAGTGGTTAAGAATCTGCCTGCCAATGCAGGGGACACGGGTTTGAGCCCTGGTCTGGGAAGATCCCACAGGCCGCGGAGCAACTAAGCCCGTGCACCACAACTACTGAACTTGCACTCCAGAGCCCGCGTGCCACAACTACTGAGCCCGTGTGCCACAACTACTGAAGCCCACGCGCCTAGAGCCCGGTCTCCACAACAAGAGAAGCCACTACAATGAGAAGCCCACACACCGCAACGAAGAGTAGTCCCCACTCGCCGCAACTAGAGAAAGCCCGCGTGCAGCAACAAAGACCCAACGCAGCCAAAAATAAATAAATAAATTTATAAAAATAAATAAATCAAGTGTGTGCCCCCATTTTATGGATGAGGACACTGAGAATCAGAGAACTGAGTAATCAGCCCAAGGTCATCTAACAACCAAGTGGCAGAACTGGGATTTGAACCCTGAGTTTACATCCCTTCTACCTGAGTCAAGTGCGTTAGCATCTATTCCATCTTGCAAAATAACAATGTCTAAGGCTAATTCTTTCCCTTGAGCTCCACTGGAAAAGCTGTGTTCCTGCTGCCTTAAGGAGCGGTGGGAACAGGAGAAGAAAAGAGCTTCTTTGAAGCAGTGCAAGTTCTTGAGCCCCATCCCAGACCTACTGAATCAGAAACTCTGGGGAGGGGCCAGCAGGCTGTGTTTTAACAGGCCCTCCGAGGGATCCTGAGGGGCGCTAAAGTTTGAGAACCACCACTCTATAGCTCTAGACAACCTGTCTTCAAAATAAGGTGCAAGCCACATCCTCACTGTCTGCCCTGCCTTTTCAATCATGGCCAACAACTGAGCCCACCCTAGAAGGGCAGAGATGAGAAGAATTCTGTGAATGTTGAAAATGTTTCCACGTAGAAACCAGTGTTAGCTTTCAGCTTCTCCATAAAGTAGTACAAAACACACTTTGTCCATTCCTGACAACAGCATGGAAGCCTTTTAATTAGTCCACCCTAGAGGAAATAGAGATGAGCTCATTAAGTAATTGCTCTGATTACTGGTGGGCAGGGGTGTGCATTGTTTTCTGATGCTTTTGTTTGGAGTGAGCAGTGCTACCAAACTGAAGGTTTCTTACAGAGGGTGTTAACATAAAAGGACTCCAAGAAGCTGTGTGAGGGAGAGGGAGGTGGCATTGATGACAGGAACACTTACAGAGCCAAACACACACCCACACACACAAATACCAGTTCACACTGTACAGACTGATCAATGGCCTGTATCCCAGGAAAGTGAGCATTAATATTCCTGATACTCCCTAAAAGTTCAAAAGATATATCAAAGCCTGGTGCCTTCCTCCAAGTTCCCATTGCATGGGGTTAAATGTCTACATTTTAGTGAAGGTGACTCAGCCAGTGACAAGATGTAGAGACCCAGGTTATAGGAATATAAGAAATTGAAGTGAATACTGTTCGTAGGAATGTCTCATCTTACAACTCTGGGCATCTCATCCTACCACACATTCAACTCTGGTAAGGAGTCTGAGTAATAGTACCCACACTCTCACAGTTGGAAAGGAATGCTGAGACTCTCCTCCAACTGCCTCTTCAATTAAAGAACTCTCTCTTCAATAACTCTGTTCCAGAATCATTCAGTATCATTTTTCTTTTTTTGGAATTAATTTTCATTGGCATATAGTTGCTTTACAATGGTGTGTTAGTTTCTGCTGTACAGCAAAATGAATCAGCTATATGTATACATATATCCCCTCTTCTTTGGATCAGTGTGATTTTTCTGAAGCCACACAAATAGAACCAGGTCTACTGATGGGGCTTAGGCTGTTGGAGCCACACACAGAAAGGGTGTGTGGACCCAAGTCACAAGGGCCAGTTCTGTGGTCCCCAGAAGCACCCTATCAGAAGGTGTAAACTGGCCACACTAAGTAGCTAGACTTTCTGCCCTTTAGTTCAAATTTCCAAGAATAAGAATTTAACTGGTTTAGTTCAATCAAGTCACCCTGGATGAGGTACCTACTCCTAGCCCAATCAGTGGTGGCCAAAGGCGGTCTCTTCAGGGGGTCAAGGGAAGAGTAGATGCTCTAGGTAACACAGAATGATGGGGCTGACAGTGAAACACCAGGTACCACACTGACTTAAAGTTAGTGGTAGACACGTCTGTCTCTTCCTCTAGATCATGAGCATCATCACAACATCTTATTTATCTTAATAAAACCACTTTCTAGAGGAACCTCAACCTGTTAGAGTATAAACATGAACTAATTTAATTTTTTCCAAAAAAAAAAACAAAACTAGCTGTAGACTTCAGGGTAAAAACAAATATTTCAAATTTCCTTCTTGTAGGCTCACAGTAGAATTTCACTTTCCCTGCCATGATGAGGTTAGGTGTGGCCATGTGACTTTCTTTGGCTAGTAAAATGTGAGCAGAAGTAAAGATCACATCTGGGCAGAGGGCTTTGAGGCCAGTGCTTGTTTCACCATGGCTCTGCCCCCTGACTTGAGGACTGTGGAAGCGTATCTCAAGATGGTACAGCATCACCTTGGGTCGTTGAGTGACTGCAGTGAGCGAGTCCACAGTTGACCCACACAGCACAAGTAGCATGAAAGTACACTGAACATGTGTCTTAAGACACTGAGATTTTGAGGTTGTTTGTGTTAAACAGCAATTTTGTACTGGGCACTTCTTAAAGAGGGCAAGACAGATTTTATCTGAGCTAATGCAGTAGGGGAGAGAGACACCAGTACAGAATGAACTCAATCCCAAATACAGCAAAGACAACTGGGGATTTATAGCCAATAGGCAGCGTGAGGGGACACAGTGGATGGACAGTTGCTAAGAGGAACTTCATTAGATATCAAAGATAGGGGAATTCTCAATAAACTGGCTTGGTAGGATTCTTTGTGAAAACTTGGCCCAGCAGGCCAAGGTCAAAGTCTAGTTGAGAAGAGGAACCTGACTAAAGTTTGGTCAAGGAAGGAGTCCTTATCATTTGTCACTGTAGCCTAGATTCTCTCTGCCACTGGGTTAGGAAACATTTATTTTCTTTTGAACCCTGTAATAGTTTGTAAGAACTGCTATAACAGAATATCACAGACTGGGTGGCTTAAGCAACAGAAATTTATTTTTTCACAGTTCTGGAAGCTAGAAGTCCAAGATCAAGGTGTTGGCAGATTTGGTTTCTTCTGAAGTCTCTCTCCTTGGCTTGCAGATGGTCATTTGTTGCTGCATCCTCACATGGCCTTTCCTCTGTGCACGTGCACCCCTAGTATCTTTCTCTGTGTCCAAATCTCCTCTCTTTATAAGGACACCAGTCAGATTGGATTAGGGCCGAATGCCCTCATTTAAATTTAATCACCCTGTACAGGCCCAATCTCCAAATAAGTCACATTTGATGTACTGGGTGTTAGGGCTTTAACATATGAATTTGGAGGGACAGAATTCACCCCACAACAAGCCCCAGTTTTGCTCTCTTTCATTTTCCCAGACCAGCCCTATTTCTGCTCTCTAATATTCCCCAGAATGTATTGAATGCTTTCCTGCTCATGTCAGTCCACCAAAGGTGGAACCTTGTTCTGATGTGGTCTGACCAGTGCTGAGGACCACACAACTCTTACTCCCCTTCTTCCAAACTCTATTCTTCCATGGGCACGAGCTTAATTCCTATGTCACTCAGCTGGCTCTTCAGGACCCTAGAACTTCTTTGGGGTGACTTTGCTGTTAAGTTAAATCTCCCTCATTTAGTTGATTTTCTGAACCCAAACACAGAAGTTTATGTTTATGTTTGTTTCTGTTTATGATTTATTATCATCCTCATTATATTTCCTTTTATTGTTTTTGACTTCTTGTTTGTGGCTTTAAAGTAGCTTTTGAATCTTAATGCTGTCATCCTGTATCCTTACTAGTCCTCTCAGCTGTACGCCCACTGCTGGTTTCATGAGGTTGCCTTCTCTGCATTTATCTAAGTTGTTGGGAGATATGCTTAACAGGAAGGTCCAACTAGGTCACACTTGGACAGCCCCCTGCAGGTCGACATCTGTCCATCAATTCAGGAGTGTAATAGAACAACTGGTGAACTCACCACCCTGCCCTGTATCCAGCCCACATTTGTCGTCAGGAGTTGCTTTTCCCCTGGGCCAAAGAAGCCCACACCCACACCCTCTCCATCTTTTCTTGGGCTATTGTGCCAATGGTCAGCCCGCTAGGACTTGAGCCATGCCTTCTTGGCTGCTAGAGATTTGATTTTTCTGTTGGCTCTGACTTAAGGACTCCGTACGTTCTGGATCCTGGCAGCTCAGCAATTACTCAGCTGGATCTGCCCAAGCAGAGCTTGCCCAAGGGGAACCCAAAGAGGACACCCCTGGGTAACCCTGAAGCTTGGGTAAGCCTCAGTTCTGACAGTAGGCTGAGCATTCTGAAGGGATTTCCCTTCATCAGGGGTCCTTGGTACTGTATTGTGGCCATTCTCAGATCCACGTAAATAGAATAAAAAACAGTCTCAATTTAATCTGCCACTCCAGCCCCTGCAAGGACACAGCTGGTGAGGGTGTGCTGACTTTATTCACAAGCCAGTCCCTTCTCTCCAGCCTTGCAATAATTTTGTTGTCTTTGTTATTCTATATCCTGCGGTGATTTCCCTGAGTGCAGTGAGTGATTAATTTAGCTGGTGTCACAGGCTACAACATGTTGATATAAAGGGAAAAAGAACGAGAAAAAGAAAAGTGTGGAAGAGGTGAAAGGCTACTGCAGCAAACACACACAGGACCCAAGCTCCAGCCCTCGTACAAGATGCTCCAATGGCCAAAATGACCCCACGACATTGTTTTTGTGAGCAGGAGTATGAACTTCTGAATGGTTGAGTTCCGAAATTCAAAGCCTGAAACTCTCCCAGGGCTCTCTCACTTCCCACATTGCCTCTGAAACATCAATAGCTTCAGGAAATAATGAAAAGCAAATCAGAAATAAAATCAGAACTTGAAAACCCCTGGTTCTCTATGAAAAGGGCTTCTACTGTTCAAATTCTGGTTTACAAGAGAGTGAGATTTGGGATCTTGTGTGAAAACAAACTCCAGATTTTTCTGCAGTTTTGATACCCAGTTTAACCCTTTATCCTTCTTGGATCATGAAGCTTAAAAGGACTAATGTGACTACTGATTTGAGACCTTGTACAGTTTACCAGTCCTAGGTCCTAGGTGGAAGCTTGTCTGTACCTATGGTTGTTGATATTGGTGAGGGAGTTTATCAAGTGATAATTGTTTCTATACACAACATAAGGTAGTTATGGCGTATCTGTGAATAATACAGTTTTCCCCATGGTGACCCAACTCCTCCCTTGCCATTTTGTAACCTGGCTTTTGAACGTTGGGTTAAGAAGTAATTTAAGAGAGAATAAATTTTTGTTTTCACACTAAGCTCAGATTTTGACATTTTTATCCTTAAAATAATTTTAAAGGAAATAGCAGTGATAATTTTCATTAAAAGTGATACAACTTCATTAAAGAAAACATAGAAAATATCTTAGAAAAAGTCACCTAAAATCCCACCATGTGGAGATTATCACTTTTAACATATTTAAGTTAGTATTTTCCAGGCACAAATGCATGTATGTGAATGTATATTTCTATACTTCATTCTAAAAATGAGATAATTCTGGACATACTAGTTTGTAACCTATTTTCTCTACTTAATAAGTTGTAAACATCTTTTCTTGGTATTCAATTTTTTCTACATTATTTTTAATGTCAGCACAGTATTCATTTCATTGGAGGGTGGGGGTAAAATGATACATACTCTGATTTAATCTTAAAATATAGGAGAGAAAATAAAAATTACTGGAAGTCCTCCTACTCAATAAAAACCACTGTAAATGTTTGAATGAGCAGCCTTCTGAGACCTCTCCTTGTACAATATTTTGTGCTATCCATGGTGCTTTTCAATTTGCTTTTAAGCGCTTGACAATGGATCAAGGAGAAACTCACATGTCTCAACTTATAGCTCTATATCATTATTTATTTATTTATTTTTGGTTGCGTTGTGTCTTCATTGCTGCGCTCAGACTTTCTCTAGTTGTGGCGAGCGGCGGCTATTCTTCGTTGAGGTGCACGGGCTTCTCATTGTGGTGGCTTCTCTTGTTGCGGAGCATGAGCTCTAGGCGCACAGGCTTCAGTAGTTGCAGCATGCAGGCTCAGTAGTTGGGGTACACGGGCGCTAGAGCATGTGGGCTTCAGTAGTTGTGGCACGTGGGCTCAGTAGTTGTGGCACACGGGCTTAGTTGCTCCACGGCATGTGGGATCTTCCCGGACCAGGACTCGAACCCATGTCCCCTGCATTGGCAGGCAGATTCTTAACCACTGTGCCACCAGGGAAGTCCCATCTATATCATTATTTTAAAGGTCTATATTACATCCCATTCTAGTAGGTTCCATTATTTACATGATGAATACACCATTGATGAACATTTCAGTTGTTTTCTTTTTGTGTGTGTGTGCTGTTCTAAACAACATTGTGATGGACATCACTGAGATTTATCAGCTTGAACTTGAGTGATTATGTCTTCAGAGTAAATTCTAAATGCGGAGTTGCTGGAACAAATAGTACACACATTGTACATTTTAACTACTAAAGTGACTTTCAGAAAAAGCACCAATTTTCATCTCCACTAAATAGTGTGTGAGAAAACTGATGCTCAACAACACTGAGTTATATTAACTTAAACATTTAATTTTGTCCATCTTCTGGGTGAAGAATAAAATTTATTGTTTTATTCACATTTTATTGATTATTAGCAGGGTTGAAATCTTTTAATGCATTGAATGTTTTACTTCTATGAATCGTCTGTTAACGTCCTGTGCTTTTTTTTGTTATTGGTCTTTTCTTTATTGATTTGTAAGAATATTTAGTCAGTAATATTTAGTTGTGATCTATCATTTGTCTTGTAAATATTTTTCCCATTTTGCTTGTTTTTCAGCTTTGTTTATATTTTTAGCTGAGCCGAAGTTTACTTTTTGTAGTCAAATTGCTCAGTTTTTATGTATTTTCATTACATGATTAGAAGTTATTTCCTGATCCAACATTATAAAAAATTATCACCATCTTCTTCAAGAACATTAATGGTTTTATTTTTTTATTACTTTTAAAACTTTGATCCATCTGGAATTCATTTTGGTGTATCCAACTTTATTCTAACTGGCCATCCAGTTGTATCAATACTATCTATTGGATAATTCATTTTTTCCCTATTAATTTGAAGTCCTACATTTATATATTATATGTTATAAATTCCCACCTATTTTTTAGAACTTGCTTTTATTACAAAAATCATATATGCACATGGTAAAAAAGGACACAATCATCAAAAATTGTATACAATAATAAGTCTCCACCACCACTGCTAGTTCCTCACTTCCCCTCCCTAGAGGGAACCATTTTCCAGAAGTGCTCTAGGCATACACAAGCATGAGAGGAATGTCTGTGACACATGCATAATACATAGATGTATACATGTCTGTGTATCCTATTTTATGTTTACACAAGTTAGAGCTTCCTACATGTATGGCTTGACACCTAGTTTCTTTTTTCTTTTTTTAATTAAACAATATATCTTGGAACTCTTTATAAGATCAACAAAGCTACTTCATTCTTTCTCATAATTGCATAGTACTCCATTGTATGTAGGTACCGTAATTTGTTTAAACAAATAGCCTGTTTGTTGACAACTTTTTAAGTTTTTTTTCTATGATCAGCAATGCTATATCACCTCATATTTCTTGCACATGTGTGCATATAACGTGGGACAAATTCCCCAAAGTGTCAGCTGCTGGACCAAAAGGGTATATGCACCTTGTATTTGGTAGATATTACCAAATTGTCCTCTAAGGAGGACTGTCTTAGTCCATTCAAGCTGTTATGACAAAATACCTCAACTGGGTATAAACAACAGAAATTTATTGCTCACAGTTCTGAAGGCTGGGAACTCCAAGGTCAAGGTGCCACCATGGTCAGGTGAGGCCCTCTTCCTTGTTACAGACTTCTCATTGTATCCTCACATAGCAGAAGGGGGCAAAGGAGCTCTCTGGGGCCTCTTTTATAAGGGCACTAATATCACTCAAGAAGGCACCACCCTCATGACCTAATCACCTCCCAAAGGCCACACCTCCTAATACCATCACACTGGGCATTAAGATTTCAACACATGAATTTGGGGAGGCCACAAACAATCAGATCACAGCAAGGTCAAACCAGTCTTGTACTCCCATCTATATTGAAAGAGCTTGTTTAAGATCCTGTCTCAAACATTTTTTTTATCTTTCTCAATCTGAAAATTGCAAAATGTTATCTAATTGTTAAAGTGGATTTCTTTTTTTTTTATTCAAACAGAAAGTCACAAAAATTATAATCATCCTCATCAGTTCACTCAGTCCCATGTAATTAATTTCTTTTTCCATCTTGATCTTTTGTTAGCACTTTTATGAATTCATCAGTTTTCCATTAGAGTTCTGAAAATGCTTATTCATTCAGTTCAGCAGTATAGTCAGTTACCAGAAACCTGTACTTGTCAGAGTCTTTTCCATGAATTCCTTGAAGATGAAACCCTTTTTTTTTTTTTTTTTTGAAACCCTTTTATAGGAACATTTTTGCAAAAGCATCAGAGTACACCCGGAACTATCTGTAAATGACAAAAGACTTAAAAATGACCACGGTTAAAGATTTGATGAAAGTTCATAATAATGCAATTGACAAGGAAATGTAGTTATTTCTGAGATATACATTTTAAAGTAATAACTAGAATTATGACTTATAACATTATACCAGAACATATAAGATTTTTAGAAATTTCATGTAATGTCTGAAACATTTATATTAACATATTTCCATACAAATAACCCAAAGAAAGTTTAGTGTTAGTTGTTTTTTTGTTTGTTTTTTTATACTGCAGGTTCTTATTAGTCATCAATTTTATACACATCAGTGTATACATGTCAATCCCAATCGCCCAATTCAGCACACCACCATACCCACCCCACCGCAATTTTTCCCCCTTGGTGTCCATACGTTTGTTCTCTACATCTGTGTCTCAATTTCTGCCCTGAAAACCGGTTCATCTGTACCATTTTTCTAGGTTCCACATGTATGCATTAATATACGATATTTGTTTTTCTCTTTCTGACTTACTTCACTCTGTATGACAGTCTCTAGAGCCATCCACGTCTCAACGAATGACTCAATTTAGTTCCTTTTTATGGCTGAGTAATATTCCATTGTATATATGTACCACATCTTCTTTATCCATTCGTCTGTCGATGGGCATTTAGGTTTCTTCCATGACCTGGCTATTGTAAATAGTGCTGCAATGAACATTGGGGTGCATGTGTCTTTTTGAATTATGGTTTTCTCTGGGTATATGCCCAGTAGTGGGATTGCTGGATCATATCGTAGTTTAAAGTGGATTTCTTTTATTATTAGTGAGAGTGGGAACATTTTCATGTACTTATAAATCTTTTTTCTTTTTATAAAAAACATGAATTCATGTTCCTGTTCCTTATAGTGTTGAGAGAACTCTTTATAGATTGAGAAAATTAATCATTTGTCAATAATATATGTTTTAAATGTTTCTCTTGTTGGTCATTTGTCTTTTGACTGTATTTATGACGATATTTTCACTGTACAGAAAATTTAATTTTTAGGTAGTGTAATTTATTAACCTTTAACTTTATGGCTTCTGGGTTTGTTTTCTTGCTTAGAAAGGCTTCCACCATTTCAAAATTACAGATGAACCTCATGTTTGTTTCTAGAATTCTTATGGTTTCATTTTTTTTTTTTAATGTTTAAATCTTTGATTCATCTTTCTGTTAGGAGGAAGATTGAGTGTATTCAGTTTTAGTCTTTTCCCAGAGGTCTAGATAGTTGTCCCTAAAACTGTTTATTGAAAAATCAATTTTTCCCATTGATTTTAAATCATGGGTTTATCATATATGAAATTTTCATATAAAGTTAGCTCTAATTTCTCAAATCTGTTCCATTGGTCTAAGCTTTCTAGTCTGTGCTGACAGTGCACAGTTTTAATTATTATAGTTTTATAATACATTTTAATATATGTCAGGTCTCCATCAATAGTCTTTTCCTACTTTTTCTCACTACTCTTGACAAGTGCCAAAATAGACAAGAAATGCTCTAGAAAAATAAATTAATGCTAGTAGGATTTTTATTGCAATTGCATCAAATTTATAGAGTCCCTCTACGTATTTACTAGGTCTCCTTTCATGTCCTTTACTAGTTTTTGAATTTTCTTTATATATTTCCTGTACATTTCTTATTGAGTTTAATTTGAGATATGTAATGGTTTTTGCTGCTGTTGTGAATGGGATAATTTCTTCCATTAAAATTTCTTTCAGATATTGTTTGTCTATTTAAAGCAAACTTAAATGAGACTTTTTTCTTGTCTTAATTCAGTATTGATGTTCTTACTTTTATGGAGAATTCAGATTTGTAACCATCACATTATCAAATAAGAGTTGTGCATATGACCCATTCCAAACCCCAACCGGGTGTGAAGTGATGAAGAAATGATAGGAAACACCAAGTAGATAATGGACAATCAATTTAATCTTCAGGTAATTGTACAGTTTTAGAGGGTTTTTATAATTTAATATTAAAGCAAAGGACAGTGTCATTCTTAGCAAAGGACAATAACTTCATATGAATCAATGCTGGTGACCAACACACTATGAACATTTTGTCACTGATTCCTGCCCCCTCTTCCCTTTCTTCCTGTCTGTGTCAGAGATGTTTTCTCTTAATGCATTCGAAAGGGCTATTTTGGGATTTGAGTCACCTTTTCTCCTTGTGTCTCTGCAACAGACACAATCCATCAACCTCCTATCATACACAAAAGAAAAAAATCCACTCTCCAAGATAGCAAGGCGGTCACTTGGTACTGTGTGTTATCATAAGGGCTGAGCCCAGGTTCTCTGATGTTTCTGAGTGTGAATTCTCAGCCACCTCACATGCCCGCATTTGGTGCCCTGCCTGGCTCAGTTTAGAACAAAACACTTTTCCTGACAAGTTGTGTGGTGCTGATTATATTTCAATTAGCAGTTGGTCAAAACCCTGCAGAAAGCCAAAGAACAGCCCTTCACAGGTTCTGATAAGAAGTCATATGAACTAAGGCATAATTACTGCATCATGGACAGAGGCTACACCCATGTCATAGATCTTTATATCAATAACTGAAGTCATAGATGCTAATTTGGCTGCATTGGGAAGCAGACCTCACTAATCAAGAGAGAGTAAAGAAAAAGAGAACTTTGTGATTATTCAGCTGGCTGGGCGGGGGGGCCTGCTATGATGATGAGAATCCTAAGAAATGCACGGTGCATGATAATTATTCTTTATGAAAAGGAAACATGAAGCTTTAACCAGTTGCTAGACCCTCTTTCTTTGTAGAAGCAGCTGCCCCACTCCTAATTTACAACAGCTCTATTGCCCAATACATGGGCGGATTGGAAAGCATGGAGGTAAACCATAATATCCCCTGAATTGCAGACTCATACGGCCAACCACCTACTTGACATCCATGCCCAGTTTTAATAGGACTAATGCTGAGCTTCCTTCTTCTCCCAGACCTGCTCCTCCCATAGCCTCCCACCAAAAAAACCCCCTTCATGCTTGATGCCTCTCTTTCTCTCACAGCCCATATCTGGTCCATCAGCAAATCGGGGCGACTGTACCTTCAAACTCTCTCCAACATCGAACCACTCCTCACATCCACACTGCTATTACTTGTGTGAAGCCGCTATCATCTCTACCAGGCTGCTTCACTGGCCTCCTAAGTATTCTATTCTCAACAAGCAGAGTGATCCTGTAAATGCTAAATTATGTCTGTTATTCCTCTGCTCAAAAACCTCCAATGGTTCCCCATGACATTCAGAGTAAAAGCCAATGTACTTACCATGTTCTACAGAACCCGCTGGGACCTGGCCCCCATCACCTCTACCACTGCGCTCATCCACTACACTCCCCTCGCTGCCTTCACTCTAGACAACTTGCCACACTGATGTTCCTCACACACACCAGACAAACCCCCCCTCAGCCTTTGCACTTGACAGTCCCTCTCCCCCAGATATCACATGGCTCACTCTATCACCTCCTTAAGGTTTTTACTTAAATGTCATTGTATCAGCAAATCCTTCCCTGGATATACTGTCTAAAAGTGCAACCCCACACTCTCACTTCTCCTTCTTCCTTTCTTTATTATTCTCCTCAGTTTTCAGCACTAACATATGTCCCATTTTATTTGTTCATCTATTGCCTGATGGAGTATAATGTCTTGGAGGACAAGGGTTTTTTCTGATTTGTATCCCTTGCACCCAGAACAGAGCCTAGCACATTGTAGGCTTGATAAATATTTGTTGAATAAGTGAATGAATGAATGGACAGTTAAGAGCAAGGGCACAATAAAATTTTTTAACATTGAGCTTTGACAATATACTACATTTTCATTTCTTAAATTAGATACTTGAAAGGCTCATTGATAAAGCATATGTTAATGCCTTTTTATCACTTGAAAAAATACCATCAAAGCTTCAAAGTTTTAATGACCAACTGCTATCCTTTCCTGTTGTTTTATTTTTCCTTGAAGACTCTGAAAGGCAAAGGAAAGTAGGTCTGTGTGGTCCTCAGCTTAAACTGAAGACTCCCCCATTCTCATTATAATTATGTTGTCACTGATGGAGACTACAGTGTTCAATGTTGTTTTTTTCAGTAGGTCGGGACAGGGACGTGGGGAAGGCTTTCATTGGGCCAATTTAACCCTGAATATAATGCTGTAAATCATAAAAGAAAAGTCCCAGACATTGCAAATTAACCTGGTCCAAATGAAGTCACCCTAAAGAGAGACAGGTGTCAGGATGGCCAAAAGCATTTAGTACCAATTTGCAGTGATACTAAATCTAATGTAAAAAAAAGAGACCAGAATGATGTAACTTAAGTATTTGCCTGGTGGTACATTGTAGGGATCTGGAGTCTACAATGATACATAAAGCAACATTCTCAGGGTCTCTGCTCATCAAATCTTGGGATTTGATCATCTCAGTCACTTGAAAATTTACCTCTTACTCTTTCTATTGATATAAGTCATGTAGTCATTAAGTACACACCTGCGAGTGAAGTTTTGTTAAGTGAAAGCTAATTTATACTCACTACACACACGGCTGCTATTTTTATGTAGCCAATTTGGGTTTTGTTTTATGTTTCCCGTCACCTAGTAGTTCATTTTGTAATGGACTTTTAAAGATTAGAAAACCAGCAACCCATATATAAAGCCAGGTTACTTTAATATTCAGCAGTAGACTATAACCATGCTATGAAAAATAAATTTTATTCTAAGGCTAGCTGACTAGTCACGGGAGAGCAGGGAGGGTTTGGAAAGGGTATTCCCAGATTAGATGCTGCACAACTCACTTCACATGTACTATATGATTTGGAGATGTGAATGGGACTTGGTACCTAGAATTTCTCTGCATAGAGCAAAAACACGTATATAAACTCTTTTAGTATGCCTGATTTGATTTTTCCCTTCTCAATAAAGCTCTCAACCCCAATTCCCATGTAGAAAGTCAGTACCTCTGTAATACCAAACAAGTTCTGTGCAATGAACTATGGAGGCCTGCGTATTTACACTGCAATATAAAAATCCAAGTACATATAATGTACATCCATGATTCATCCTACAAGAGCAATTTTCCAGTGTCACTGGTCCATGGGTCACTTTCTTAAAATAGTGGTATCTGAAGTATGAGATACCAATTGCTCACTTGGATGAGTGTGGGGAGATATGGGGTATGGAGGACAGCTAATGAGAAAGACATTCTGTTTCACAACTTATAAATGTTGGGGGAGATAAGAAGAAACATTCACCCAGCATCAGAGCTCTATGTTTATTTATGTCCTGCCTTTATTTTTAACTATATTTCAAGGCTGTTGTGTTGAAAGAGAAATGTTTGAACACTGTGTCTCATCCCACGTTGAACCCTATACTACACAGGTGGTGTCATGGAACTCTGCTGTCTGTGGACAGAATATTTTTTATCTCAGGACACCCCAGAAAGTGCTTTTAGGCAACCCAGATCCTTATCACTGTAGGCAGGGCCTCATTCTCTATCTCTAGTAATAACTAGTAGAATATTATATTCAGGCTTACAATCCAGAATAGCATTTTTCATTCTGCCAGACTGTGAAATTAATGTAGCACAAGCAGTATTTTTAAGTGACATACAATAGAAGAGAAAATATCAAAGGGTAGCTTATGTAATAGGAACAAGTACTGTTTTATAAGTTTGTGTGTGTGTGTGTGTGTGTGTGTGTGTGTGTGTGTTCATGTGTGTTGGGTATTGACAGGAAAGTGCTTGCTTACTGTAGGTTGTTTAAAAGCCATTTATGGCAAATTACAAGTATTCAACAATATTTCTATTTTCTCCTTTGGAGGTAACATGGCTATATCATTTAAGCCTCTTCTGTAGTTAGATGGACCCATATGACTGAGTTTTGGCCAAGGGAATGTGAACAGAAGTGCCATGCATTCCTTCCAAACTTTGCCCATAAAAATTTCCCAAACTTGATCCTTGCTTTTTCCCCACGTATAACTGAATTGAGAGGACCCAGAGGAAGGCGGAGCCACGAGATGGGAGGAGTCTGGGTCCCTGAAGGTACATGTGGAAGGCTGCTTACTCATCAGTTCACACTGAACTGTAAAGGGGGTGAAAAATAAACCATTTGTGTTAAGCCACTGCAGTTGGGAGTGTGTTTGTTATAACATCTAACTAACACAGGACTGATGACAGGGTGAACACCGTGGCGAGGTGCTCTGCTCTCCTGCCTCTGGTTTTATTTCAGCTCCTTTAAAACTGGACACCCAACAAGCACTAAGCTCCACCTCCACAGAGCATGTATGAGGCTTAGATTTCCTCACAGCCTCGCTGCACGTCTGTTTTTTTTTTTTTAAGACTGGCACTCCCCAATGCTTTCAGGGAAAGGTTTTTCCTTTTTTTTTTAAACTTTGGGTTTATTTATTTATTTATGGCTGTGTTGGGTCTTCGTTTCTGTGCGAGGGCTTTCTCTAGTTGCGGCAAGTGGGGGCCACTCTTCATCGCGGTGCGCAGGCCTCTCATTATCGCGGCCTCTCTTGTTGCGGAGCACAGGCTCCAGACGCACAGGCTCAGTAGTTGTGGCTCACGGGCCTAGTTGCTCCGCGGCATGTGGGATCTTCCCAGACCAGGGCTCGAACCCGTGTCCCCTGGATTGGCAGGCAGACTCTCAACCACTGCGCCACCAGGGAAGCCCCACTTCTGTGTTTTAACTATGACTAAATCTCCAGTTGGACCTTGGCTTTCTGCTCCATTATGTTCAGACATTTGTCTCAATGTCTGTCAGTCACTGAGTCTCACCAAGCCCCTGGGACCTACCCCACAGCCAGTCCTTCCCCACCAGTCCCCTATAGATCCTTATCCATGATCTGTGATCTATTTCAGCCTTAGGATGTAGGTAATGTCTACAAATAAAATTTATTTCTGACAAAAATTTTAATTTATATGAGAATGTTCTCTTCCCAAGAAAAGAATTTGAATAATTTCAACAGTAACAATGAGTAACAATGGCTAGCATGTACTGAATGCCTACCATCAGGCATATATTATCCCTAAATCTCACAAAAATCCAGTAGAGTTGATATTATCACACCCATTAAAAGAGGAAGAGATTGAAGCTCAGAGAGGCTGGGATTTGTCCCAGGTCACACAGCTATAATATGGACTTGAACTCACATTTGTCTGATGACCAAACCCACACTCTTTCGCCTTCCTGATGGCAAAAAAGGACAAATGTCTGATAGCAAGAGGTTTAGATGTCTATACACTGAAGAGGCTTCTTGGGATCCTTCAGTCCACCCTCCATAAGAGGGCACCTGTTCTTGGAGGTCCCACTGGGCACTGAGAAATGCTGAACTTTTAACTCACTTGTGGTTTGTGGGAAACTGGGGAGATCAGAACTGAACTGAACAGCTCCATGGAGGCTGCAGCCGCATTTGCTGCGCACGTGGCAAAGGAATGCCACACTCCCAACTAAATACGGTTCCCGGCACAGCTCTCTGAAGTTTGGTCAAGGAGCTGGGAACTGACAGGAATAAAGGAGACCACTGGAGGCTTATTCCAGTATAAACAGAACTGGCCAGATTGCGTCTTCAGACAAAAATCTAAACCAGTGGTTTTTGAGGGGGATGCTCATGACAGTCCACTGGGGAATGGGAAGAAAACATGAGAACTTCTCCTGGCATAGTAATTCCATTTTAAAATAAGACAGAAATTAAGTGTTTCTAACATCTAATAAATAGGCTGATACCAGTACTCTCATCCCTTCCTTATGTCACACTGGACAAGAAGCACCATGACATATCCTGAGGGAAAGTGAGGGTTCCATGTTCCATGGCACAGCGGCGTGAGAGCTGAGCCCTTACTCATTCTTTCACTTTCTTGTTTTGCAACCCAGTTCAGCTTACATGGCCCTGTTTAAGTGCATTTATATGTTCTGTTATCTGGTTGTATTATTTGGGGTTCTCCAGAGAAACAGAACCAATAGGAGATATAGAGCTATATATAAGGAGGTTTATTATAGGAATTGCCTCATGGGTTATAGAGGCAGAAGAGTCCCACAGTCTATTGTCTGCAAGCTGAAGAGCCCAGAAAGCTGGTGGTGTGTTCAGTCTAAGTGCAAAGGCCCTAGAACCAGGGGAGCCAATGGTGTAACTCCTAGTCCAAGGTCAAAGACTTGAGAACCAGGGGGCTGCTGGTGTCAGTTCCAGAGTCTGAAGGCTTGAGAACCAGGGGCTCCAATGTCCAAAGGCAGGAGAAGATGAACATCCCAGCTCAAGAAAAGAGAGAGGGAATTCACTCTTCCTCTGTCTTTTTGTTCTATTCTAGCCCTCAGTGGATTTGATGAAGCCCACCCACACTGGTGAGAGTGAATCTCTTTACTCAGTCTACTAAATCAAATGCTAATCTTTTCCAGAAACTCTCACAGACATACCCAGAAGTAATGTTTTACGAGCTATGTGGGCATCCCTTAGCCTAGTCAAATTGACACACAAAAATAACCATCACATTGGTTTTAATAAAACCAATTGCCACCTGGCTTTAACAAAATCAATCTTTAAAAACATAAAATGGTCATATGGCTTAAGATATTCCTGCCAAAGTATCTGAATGTTGAAGATAGTCCTAATAAGACAAGCACAGGTAAACAACAAGAAAATGACAGAACTGACCCATGCCCTGAGTACTCAAGGTACCATTTACCTTTGTTTTGATCTCAGCTACATCATGAGAAAAATATGATGATTTATTCAAATATAATAGACATCATCAACTCTTCAAAATGTGGACTTATTCGCCATTATCAATGATGTACTTCATCCCAAGTATACGTTGTCCTTTGAGATATTAACTAATTACTGAACTGCATGCAGACAGTTTATAAAGAAATCCAGGGTGCTGCTCCACAGTCTTTTACTGATAATAACACCTGGCCAAAAAATTTGGAGAACACTGATATGGAAGACAATCTGGCCCATCCTAGGGCACTTTCCATAATTCAGGAGGTACTAGTAGATATTGAACGGCTAGATCCAGATTTCCATGGGGAACGCCTGGGCCTCTGAAGTTACATCTCTCCACCCCTTTCTTCGGACTTCCAGAGCTGTACTAGTGCAACCCTAATTGCCTTCGTAAACACAGGCAAAACCATTTTCAGCCGCCTGGGACTCTGCTGGGCAGATTTTGCTTTCATCAAACTCTTGCTGTTCTCCATCAAGCATGGTTGGAATGATTCGGTCTTGATTTAGATTCAGAAGCTTCATGCACTTACTGCTCTCAGCAAAATTTAATCAAAATATTTATCTCAATAATTTGGTCCAAAAGTTTCTTCAAATTAACTAAGGCAAACCGTTCAGCCAGGTTACTGCAGAAAGCCCTAGAGTGGGACAGAGGTGCGAAAAAAAAAGAAAAGGGTTCAGTTAGGAAGGAAGGCCATACTCTGACTAGATTCAGTCAAAAGTATATACAACATTTATTAGCTAAAGTACCACAAAAAGCATTCTAATCAGTTGGTTTCCTCTCATTAAATGTTAATTAGTTCATATAAGCTTCCTGTGTAGGAAAGTATCAAGTACTTAGCAAGCATTAGGGAAGAGGCGAGTCACAAGTGGGGTCTGAGGGACAAGAGACGCTGGAGCAATGACATTGTTACCTTGCTGGGTGACATTTTTGTTTGAGGCATATGTGAGCTTCTTGAGGAGGATCCAGAAGGCCTGCCAGAAACAAACACAGATTAGAATTTTCATTCTGGTAATGAGTCTCTGAAACAACATTTGTTGAGTTTTAAAAAACATACTTAAGGGGATTAGCTCCTGAACCAAATACTATGATTATATTCCAGATACACTGGCTCACACCGTTTAAACCCACAGAACAGGATAATCGTATCATATTAAATGGCCGTTTATTTAGATTGTTTTAATATGCTGGCTTATAAGCCACTTTGGTAAAGTTATAAAAATAAGAGGAACAAAACTAAGGGGCTGTGTGGACCCCATCATTAAGTGATTTGGAAATGGGTCCCTGGGATCATACATGTCTGGGACTAGAAGGGGACTGCAGCCAGTTCACACGAGCATGGCCACACCATGCTCATGGTGGCCCCTGTTCTGATTGGCCAGTGCCTGGCCCCAAGCAGTTGCAAAATATCACAAATATCACTCCTGAAAAAGTCTAAAGCACTCATTTCACAGATAAAGACACAGTGACCCAGAGAGATAAAGTGACCTGCCCACACTACACATCTTATTAAGAGAAAAACAGAACTTGGACTTGAGCGTCATTCTACAGTGCTCCTTTGGTGTCCCCACACCACCCTCTTCCCCTGAAATTTGTTGCCATTTTTCTTTATAAACTGGTGATGCAACAACCACCTTTTGATACAGAGTGACAAAGGCTGTTAAGCAGGTTGGGCAAATGCTTTGATAACAGGTAAAAGAGCTATAAATTGCTATCTTTCAAAAATAATGTCAAACATTTATTGAGTGCTTACTACATGACAGGCACAGATACTTCACTTGTTTATTAACTTGTTTAATCTTTTAAACAATATCACCTTTAATCTTTACAATAGCCTTATTGAGTAGTTATGATTATTGATTCCATTTAACACGTGGAAGAACTGATGTAGAGCGAGACTGAGTAACTTGCTATGGAGGCAACTTCTAAGGTGACCCCCAATTGATATTCACACTCTGTGTAATTTCCTCCCTTTGGCTGTGGGCTGGACCTAATGACTCACTTCAAATGGAATACAGAAAAAAAAGTGATGGGATGTCACTTCCGTGGCTAGCTTATAAAAGCCTGTGACATCTGTCTTACTAGAGACTCTTATTCTGCTGGCTTTGATGGCTACTCTGTTGGAAATGCCCATGTGGCAAGGAACCTGAGGGCAGCCTCCAGCCAACAGCCAGCAAGGAATTTAGGCTTTCAGCCCAACAGTTCTCAAGGAACAGAGTCTTGCCAAAAACCACATGAGTGAGCGTGGAAGTGGATCCCTCCCCAGTCGAGCTTCAAATGAGATCCCAGACCTTGCGCCAATGCCTTGATTGCAGTCTTTGAGAGACTGTCAAGCAGAGGACACAACTAAGTTGTTCCTTGATTCCTGATTGACGAAAACTATGAGATAATATATGTTGTTTTAAGTCAATCGTTTTAGCATAATTTGTTATGACGCAAAAGATAACTAACACAGTTACCCAAGACTACATAGCTACATAACTCCTGGTATAGCCAGAAGTTGAACCCAAGAAGTCTGGCTGCTAAACCTATGCTTTTTTCCCCTAAATCTACTCTTTTAGCCAGTGATACCACACTACCTCTCAGAAGGGACACCACATTCCTCACGAACATCACCATCCTCACCATCATTATTACCATCATCATCATCATCATCACTACTACTACATACCAAATATTAGCTAAGTGCTTTATATAAATAATTTTATGTAATCCTCAAAATGACCCTGTGGGATATATACAAAAAAAATATAAAAACACCAATTCGAAAAGATACTTGCACCCCAACGTTCATAGCAGCATTATTTACAATTGTCAAGACATGGAAACAACCTATGTTTCTATTGGCAGTTGAATAGATAAAGAAGATATAGTATATATACACAATGGAATACTATTCAGCCATAAAAAATAATGAAATTTTGTCATTTGCAGCAACATGGATGAACTTGGAGGACATTATGTTAAGTGGAATAAGTCAGACAGAGAAAGATAAATACTGTATGATATCACTCATATGTGGAATCTAAAAAATACAACAACCTAGTGAATATAATATAAAAGAAGCAGGCTCATAGATATAGAGAACAAACTAGTGGTTACCGGCGGGGGTGGAGGGGCAACGTAGGGGTAGGGGGAGTGGAAGGTACAAACTATTGGGTGTAAGATAGGCTCAAGGATGTATTGTACAACCCAGGGAATATAGCCAATATTTTGTAATAACTGTAAATGGAAAGTAACCTTTAGAAATTTGTATAAAATTTTTATTTAAAAAAATAACCCTGTGGTTCCAACTTTATAGTTTAAAAAAAATGAATCTCAGATAATAAAAGCAACTCACCTAGGGTCACATAGAAAATTCAGAACTTGACCCAGCTGAGTCCAAAACCAATGACTTTCCAACTGAACTTTGCTGCTTCTCTGTAAACCAAAGGGCTGTACCTAACTGGTTAATGATGCCCTGATATATAATTTTTTACAACATTGGGAAAAATGTTTAACAATTTTTTTAGTAAATCATTGATAACAAAATCTAATTGCTGCAGATTTTTCTAACTTTACCACAGTTAAAAATTCCATGGAGACTTTCAGGATGTGGGATGTAAGAGTGCCATGGAAAACTGGAAGCAAAAAAGAATGCTTTGCTACATTGTATGTAGCACTTCTTGTTAGAAAATATAATGAATTGAAGTTAACATCAATTGTATGATACTAAGTTTCTTTCAAAAATAAAAGTCATAAACCCTAAATCTAATATAATAATTTGCACTGCATATAAAATCTTGAATGATTCCTTACAGTACAGTGGATGAGAAAGCTCACACTCCTTGCCATAGCATTTCGGGCTGACCATCTTAGCCCAATTTTCAGCTTAATCCTCTACACAGATGTCACCTATGAAACTCAAGTCTGATTGTATCATATCAGGGCATGAAATCAGACACCTAGATTTTTGCTTCCAGATTGAACACATTGCTTACCAAAGAACAAAAAAATTTTTGAGGGAGAACAGCGGGACGAGGGGAGGAAGGAGAGATGGGAGTACAAAAGGAAGGAAGGAAAGAGGGAAGGGAGAAGAGAGGATTTCACTCTTTTCACTCTAGCAATGAATCCTCAAATTCACTAAATATTCTAATTCTATCATAAGTGAGTCACAAAGTATCCTGACACACTTCAGTTTATAACAAAGTTCCCCTGCAGACTAAACAGAGAGAAAGCAGAAACGTTGGGTACATGACATCAAGTATTCTACCATAAGCTTTATAACCTCTGCTTTCTTCTGCATCCAGTTCACATGGTCCTAACATCCCTTCCAATTTTGCCCCCAAGGTTTTGAGTGTCTGAACCATATTTAAACAAAAAAGTACCATAGGTACTTTTTTAAAGCAACTAAGAACTCTGCTAAGTCCGATGTGCTTCTGGTGGAAGCAATGGAGTAATTAACTGCAATGAATTATAATGATCCTAATCATGTTCTTTAGAATATTTGCAGGGTTAGCTAGGAAGAAATGGCATGCACAAGACCACCGAAATAATGGAGGAACCAGTAAGCATCATTTTAAATAGTGCTTGAGTTCACGTTGTAGATGGGATATTGGCATGGTCCCCTTCACTGTCACTTCATTAACCATCAGTTCAGGGATTGCTTCTATTTCTGTATTAAGTCTCTGACCTGCTTTTTGGTAGGCCGACATCACTGTAGTCTTGACAGAGTCCTTCAGACTTCAGCTGTCGGCCTTCGTCTTCCAAGCTCACACCCTCTCGTCCCTAATTACATTAGAGTGAGGGAAAAGAAAAATGACCTCAATGGTATTTATTTGGCTCAGCAGGATGAAGACTTGGCTGGAAGAGGAAGTGGTGAGGCTGCAGCTCTTAATTCCAGGGGGAAGCCTTGAAGGCTGCTGTGAAGCCTGCTGCTGTCTTATTGCTTAGGTCTCAAGTCAGGCTGAAAAGCTTAAACGGCAACTTTTCAGCATGTGACTGTACTTTTCATTTTCCTTGTAACTTGCCCACAGCCGACTGTTTAAAACAATGTGCCTAGTGCTATGTAACGTTAGACAATGCAAGTACTATTGCCGACCACTTCTTGTTTCCATCTCCCCCTCAAACCCTCCAGGTTTTTAAATCCCTAAATGTCTCTCTCCTCCCAAGCGTCCCTTGTTCACTCCCTACAAAGTGCCTTTTATGCCTTTTAGGCACAAACACTATTAGTGGCATCTTTTAAAACTTATTTGGATGGAAAGCTTTATAAAATAGATTATGACCTTCAACCCAGGGATGCCCCAGGGACTGTTAAGGTGTGTAGAACTGTCTGCCCCTTTACTAAATGGTCCCAGACGGCTGTACTTTTCCAGTTCTTATGTCTGTTTTCTATTATTTTCTGCCTCCTCTGTGCTACCAATTCTTTGTGCTACTTCATTTCCCACAAATTCTGACCCACCAAATATGTCTCCTAAAAATCAGTTTTTGTTTTTGGAAATCAGAAATAGCTAGGCTCTTAGCCATCACCCTTTACTTTCTGACCCAGGAGTTTAAAGTTCACACAGTGAGATTCTTTAATAACTATTCCAAGGGACTGAAGAAACATGGTAGTTTAAGATACAAAAGTTAGTCACTCTAGGATTAAAAACAAAAGAAAATATTTATAATGATGGTCACCATCTATATTTGGCATTTTATTTCAAGAACTGACTTCTCTTGTATTCAGAGTTCTGAAAACAGCCAGATTCATGGGAGGTAGTTTTTCCTGTAGTCACATCTGCCCGACTTTATTGAATTTCCTTTTCTTAATGAATCATGAGGGTTGAGTTAAATGTTAAATATCGGTGTTTATATAAGGAACATGCATGTTTGCTTTTTCTTCAATTAAGGAAAAGCTGGTTGACCCTTGTGCCACTGAGTCTTGTGCTTGTTAACTGCGTGGCTGTCCCATCTAACAAGCCCTTCTTGTAAGACCCATCACACCATCTCATAGGCACAGTTGGCTCTCCACTAGGTGGCATCACAAGAGAACCTGTGCCCCAGAAACCAGAAGATGGAAAAGTAGGAAATGTCTTATCATGATGCTGCGGGTGGTTTTGACTGCACAAATGTACACATTAGGAACCTGGGGATGATGAGAGGTTACTTCAAACACTTAAAGTTGGAAAGCAACTCAGTATAAGTTTAAGAAACCCAGCTGCACTTACAATCATCTGGAAGGTCTCTTTTTTTCCACCCCTTTGACTCCTCTTCACCCATTTCTCCCACTCTCCACCCCCCACCTCTCTGGCAAACACCAATCTGTTTCCTGTATCTATAAGCTTGGGTTCTGTTTTGTTTTATGTTTTGATTCCACATATGAAAGAGATCACATGGTATTTGTCTTTCTCTGTCTGACTCATTTTACTTAGCATAATGCCCTCAATGTCCATCCATGTTGTCACAAATGGCAAGATTTCATTCTTTTTAATCGCTGAATAATATTCCATTGTATATAAATACCACACTTTCTTTATCCATTTATCCCCAATGGACACTTAGGTTGTTTCCATATCTTGGCTATTGTAAATAGTGCTGCAATAAACATGAAAGTAAATAAAACTTTTCATGTTAGTGTTTTCATTTTCTTCTGATAAATACCCAGAAGTGGAATGGCTGGATACTATGGTAGTTCTATTTTTAATTTTTTGAGGAACCTCCATACTGTTTTTCACAGTTATTGCTCCAATTCACATTCCCACCAGCAGTGCACAAGGGTTTCCTTTTCTCCACATCATTGGCAACACTTGTTATTTGTTGTCTTTTTGATTAGACATTCTGACAGGTGTGAATTGATATCTCATTGTGCTTTTGATTTGCATTTTTCTGATGATTAATGATGTTGAGCATCTTTTCATGTGTCTGTGGGCCATCTGTATGTCTCCTTTGGAAAAATGTCTATTCAGATCTTCTGCCCATTTTTTAATCGGATTGTTTTTGTTTGTTTTGGCTTTTTTTTTTTTTTTTTTTTTTTTGCTATTTAGTTGTATGAGTTCTTTGTATATTTTGGATATTAACCTCTTGTCAGATATATAATTTGCAAATATTTTCTCCCATTCATCCCAAAGGCAAAGTAGATTGCCTTTTTATATTTTGTTGGTTTTCTTTGCTGTGCAGAGGCTTTTTAATTTGATGTTTTCGCTTATTTATTTTTACTTTTGCTGCTTTTACTTTTTGTGTCAGAGTCAAAAAAATCATCACCAAGACTTATGTCAAGGAGCTTACCACCTATGTTTTCTTCTAGGAATTTCATCGTTTCTAGTCTTATGTTCAAGTCTCTAATCCATTTTGAGTTAATATTTGTGTACGATATAAGATAGTGGTCTAGTTTCATTCTTTAGTATGTGATTATCCAGTTTCTAAGCACAATTTACTGGAGAAACTGTCCTTTCCCCATTGTATATTCTTGGCTCCTTTGTCGTAAATTTATTGACCATATGTATGGGTTTGTTTCTGGGCTCTCTATTTTGTTCCATTGATCTATGTGTCTGTTTTTATGCCAATACTATACTGTTTTAATTATTATAGCTTTGTAATAGAGTTTGAAAGCAGATTGCATGATGCTTTCCAGCTTTGCTTTTCTTTCTCAAGATTGCTTTGGCTATCCAGAGTCTTTTGTGGTTCCAAACAAATTTTAGGATTATTTGTTCTATTTCTGTGAAAAACGTCATTGGAATTTTGATGAGGATTGAATTTAATTTGTAGATTGCTCTGGGTAGTATGGTCATTTTAACAATATTAATTCTTTAAATCCATGAACATGGAATATCTTTCCATTTATTCATGACTTCTGCCATCTCTTTCCTTAAAGTCTTGAAGTTTTGAGTATGCAGGTCTTTCACCTTTTTGGTTACGTTTATTCCTCAGTACTTTTATTCTTTTTGATGCAATTGTAAATGGAATAGTTTTCTTAATTTCTTTTTCTGATAGTTTGTTATTAGTGTATAGAAATGCAACAGATTTTTGTGTATTGGTTTTGTATCCTGTAACATTACTGAATTTGTTTATTAGTCTAATAGTTTTTTGATGGAGGTATTAGGGTTTTCTATGTATAATATCATGTTATCTGCAAATAGTGACAGTTTTACTTCTTCCTTTCCAATTTGGATGCCTTTTATTTCTTCTTTTTCCCTGATTGCTCTGGATAGGACTTCCAATACTATGTTGAATAAAAGTGGTGAGAGTGAGCATTCTTGTCTTGTTTCTGATTTTAAAAGAAAAGCTGAGTTTTTTGCAATTGAGTATAATGTTAGCTGTAGGCTTGTCATACATGGCCTTTATTATGTTGAGGTACATTCCCTCTATACTCACTTTGTTGAGAGTTTTTAATCATAAATGGATGTTGAATTTTTTTGAATGCTTTTTGTGCATCTATTGATTGTATCATTTTTATCCTTCATTTTGTTAATGTGGTGTATCACATTGACTGATTTGCAGTTATTGAACTACCTTTGCATCCCTGGAATAAATTCCACTTGATCATGGTGTATGATGTTTTTAATGTATTGTTGAATTCAGTTTGCTAGTATTTTGTTGAGGATTTTTGCATCTGTGTTCATCAAGGATATTGGCTTATAATTTACTTTTATTGTGGCATCCTTGTCTGGTTTTGATATCAGGGTAATGCTGGCCTTGTAAAGTGAGTATGAAAGAGTTCCCTTTTCTTTCTTTTTTTTTTTTTTTTTGAAGAGTTTAAGAATGAGTCAAATTAATTCTTCTTTGAATGTTTGGTAGAATTCACCAATGAAGCCTTCTTGTCCTGGACTTCTGTTTTTTGGGAAATTTTTCATTACTGATTCAATCTTCTTGCTAGTAATCAGTCTTTTCAGATTTTCTATTTCCTCGATTCAATGTTATTAGGTTGTATGTTTATAGGAATTTATCCATTTCTTCTAGGATGTCCGATTTTTGGTCATGTAAAAGACTCCTGTGATCCTTTGTATTTCTGTGGTATCAGTTGTCATATCTTCTTGATTTTCATGCCTGATTTTATTTATTTGAGTTCCTTTTTTTTTCTTGGTGAGTCTAGATAAAAGTTTTTCAATTTTGTGTATCTTTTCAAAGAATCATCTACTACTTTCATTGGTCTTTTCTATTATCATTTTAGACTTTATTTTACTTATTTCTGCTCTAATTTTAAGCTTGTTTATTCCTCTTTTTCTTGCTCCTGGAGGTGTAAAGTTAGGTTATTTATTTGAGACTTTTCTTATTTCTTAAGGTATGCATTTATCACTATGAACTTCCCTCTTAGAACTCCTTTTGCTGCAACCAATAAACTTTGGTGTATTTCCATTTTCACTTGTCTCAAAGTATTTTTTTATTTCTCTTTCGATTTCTTCTTTGGCCCACTGGCTGTTCAGTAGCATGTTGTTTAATCTTCACAAGACTTACAAAGTCCTTCATGATCCACCCCATGCTCACCTCTTTAGCACTCTCTCTGACCTCTCCCTTTGTGTATTTGACACTGGTGCTACTCAAAGTGAGGTCCACAGGCTGGCAACATCAGCATTACCTGGGAGCTTATTGGAAATGAAGAATCTCAGACCCCACCCAGACTTTTAGAATCAGAATCTGCATTTTAACTCATTTATGTGCACATAGGGCTTGAGAAGCACTGCTCTGCTACATATTAGCTCTGTTCTAACTTTTGAGCCTTCAAAACTACTGTTTCTTCCTCCTGAGATATTCTTCCTGGTCTCACACCCTAAAGTCTTTTCTTACTAACACTTTTGGGTGCCCATATAGATGTCATTTCCTAGAGAAAGCCTCCTGCAATGTTTCATGACTGAGTTAAGTGACCTCTCAAATACATTGGGTTGGCCAGAAAGTTCGTTCGGGATTTTGGCCAACTGAATACTTCCCTTGTACCTTTCACATTGTTCCATAATCAAGTTTGTGTAATTAGTTTCTTAAGAAGCATCTTCTCTACTGTCATATCCTCAGTGTCTAAAACATAGTAGATTCCCAATAAGTATCTGCTGAATTAATGTTAAATAAATAGTAGGTGCTCATTAAACATAAGTTCCAAACCTCTCACCAAAATCCAGATGTGCTATGATCCTAGCCTTTCCCTGACAATGTTAGACTAGAGACCCTCCTACAAGAGAAAATGAGGTTAGGCCAGTGTTATTTGTTTTTCATAAGCTATTTCTGGACCCTAGTGATCATCTCTTCCCTTTCTCAATGCTCAAACTCCAAGTGTGGATGAGCTTACAGATTCAGACCTGTTAGAACACAAAGGGGCCATGGAATTCATGTGATTCAACCTCTGAGTCTATAGGTGAGAAACCTAGGACCCAGAGTTTGGCTTTCACAAGGAAGTACAGAGAGGTATATCGAGTATGCACAGGAGCCCACAAGTCCTCCTCCTTTTGAAAAGGCATAATTGTTTATTCATAGTGTGAGTCTCTTCACACCCCTGTTGCCATTCACAATTCCTCCAACCTACTCAAGAGTCTCAGTTCCCTAAAACATATTTAGTCCAACTACAGATATTTTAATTCATTATTAACACTCAAAATGATCTCTTCATAGTTTATCACATACTTTGCCTTCAAATAACTTATACTAGAGTGAGATCTAAACATACTTGCTGGGTAATAAGTTTCATAAAGGAGAGGATGTAAGTTAAAAAAAATAGTTGAGGAATACTAACATTAAATTTTCTTCCCACGTCAGCAGGTTTGTGTTTTCTTTCTTACCCTCCTCTCTCTGGACATGGCTTTAAAGACTTATTTTTGTCATCTCTGACATCTTTACAATCATCTTCTATATATTTGCTGTCCAATAAGGTAGCCACTAGCCACTATTAAGCACTTGAAACATGGCTAGTGCAAATGAAGATGTGCTGTAAGTCTAAAATATACCCTCAATTTTAAGGATTTGATGAAGAAAAGAATGCAAACTATCTGGTTAGTAATTTTTTATATTGATTACATGTTGAAATGATAATATGTTTGATATGTTGGGTTAGAGAAAATATGTTATTAAAGTTAATCATCCTCTTTCTTTTTACTTTTTTAATGTGGTTACTACAGAATTTTAAATTGCCAGTGGGATTCACATTGCACTTCCATTGGACAGTGTTACTCTGGCTTTAGTCATCAAGAGTGTCCTCACAGTTTTATACTCCTTTAAAAAAAAACCTTCCTTTGCAATATGTTCTTCATATTTTGTAAAAATTCTACTAAACGGGATTTAGTCAGGAGCTTCCACTGTTGTCACATTGAGCTCTCACTTCCCTCTTCACTTAATTTTTCATGAGCATCCTTTGCTTGGGGTTTGTCAGAAATTCATTTTGAAATGCCTCCCCAAATTCTTAAGTCATTTTCCCTTGGCTTGATAATGAAACACCATTACTAAGAATCACACAATAATGCTAATAATAATATCAGTAATTTGTTGAGGTATTACTATGTGTCAGGCACTGTGATAAGTGCTTTACATACATTATCTCATTTAATATTTACAATAACCAAATAAGGTAACTGTTATGATCTCCATCATACAGGTGAGAAAATTGATGCTCAGTGAGGTTATGGCAAAGACTGGCTAGCTCTTTCCAAACCTCTTTCTCTTTCCTTCTCTGCTCATAGCAATGCTCTCTTTCCCAGTTGTGACAACCAAATGTGTCTTCAGATATTGCCAAGTGTTCCCTGGAAGGCAAAATTGCTCCCCTTCCCCCTGTTGAGAACCACTGGTGTAGAGTAGCAATTGTCTTTGTTGTTTCCTTTAAATTCAGGGGATGAAAATTTTGGCACCTTGTGTCAAGGCTTTATCCACTACACTCTTTAGGCAAATGAGACTTCTTGCATATCCCCAATAGTTTGCAGTTTACCCTCTTTGTCCCTGTGCCAGCTTCAGGCTCTACCTAGTGTCCACTTAATTTTTCTGGCTGGTGAGTCCATATAAGTAATCCCTCACAGACCTCACACCACTGTTGTTTCCTCTTTTCCCAAACACTCTCCAGGGATATTGCTCATCCAGAAGTCATAATTGTGAATGATTTTCCTTCCACACCTCTATCCCAGGGGCAAGAACCAGCCCAGAGATTTTTTGGTTTGCAAAAGTGCTAGATTTCTGATGAGTGCATATAAGAAAAGGTCAAGTGACACCTTTATTAAACAAACAAACAAGAAACCCTCTCAACAGGCATAGATGGAAATTTGTTCATTGTATTTAGTTCAAGACTTTATCACCCAGTCCTTTTATTTACCCACTTCCTCTAAAGCTAGGTGGCTACAAAAGAAAAATAATTCCAGTGCTCATTCAAATGACTTGGAAACTGACTAGAATCTATTTCTCAGTCTTTTACATAACAATTACTGTTTTGAAATTCATAGTACCTGTGTCTGTTTCCCATAAAGCATTACTTTTTCCTTCTCTCCAGCTGAGTCCTGGAGCCCAGTCTCATGATCCATGAACAGATTGCTTGTTCAAGCCCCTTTCCTGAGAATCAGATCAATCTGAACCTTCACTGGCAAGTCGAGCACTCTTTTCACTCACAACACAATATCATGATCTGGTTAACATTAAGTTATAAGCTCCACAAAGCAAGGATGATTGTGTGTATGTGTATGTTCATGTGGGTGTGCATGTGTGTGTATGTGTGTTAAAATATTGACTTTTTAACAGTAAACTTGGAGTTATATCTCCTTTGCTGTTTTTGATTCCTAAGATATTTAGTGTAGACAAAGAGGGATCATTTCCTTTCTCTCACTCCCTTTCAAATCAGGTACAGCTTGGAAGAAAAGTAACGATTTTTTTTTAGACCATTTCCTTTCCAATAATAAGGACAAATATAGAAAGTTCTCCTGCTGCTTCATGTAGAATTATTTTAAGGCTGTTAAGTTGGTCTATCTAACTTTAATCAGGTGCAGATGAGCACTTGCTGATCTGTGCATTCTGAAATTTCACTGCTCCTACACAAACTCACTGCCTGGAAACAAGGAAGCCTGACACTTGGAGGGCCGTTCTGTCTGACAAACCAGATTAATAATGAATGAACCCATCTTGTATAATCAGGAAGGGGAGAAATGCTACAAATTAGAAATAAGCATGTTCTTCATTATAGGTGGCAGCAGGATACTGCTTAGGGTATCACTGATGCTCAAATTAGCTGCGGGGCACACGAACCACTTGCTGCCTCTCACTGTTCCTTACTTTCCTCTTGAGAGTCTCATTCTTAAGGGATTTGCAAAGTGAGAAATCCTCAAAATTCAAACTTGGGAGATGCATTTGCACCACGTGAAAATGACAACTTATTATATATGTATATATACATTGAGGGTGTACAGATATTGTAAATGGGTTACATTTCTATCTTAAATTCAGTTAAAGTTCTCATATTTCCTATACAAATTAGATCAAAATTATGCCACGATGGGAATTTTTGCAAGATTTCTGGTATTCTCAAGAGATGCTTACTCTGAATATCATGTGCTTTCAGAGAAAATGAGCTGCAGTCTCAGAATCAGGGGAAACTTGCTGGTGTTTGGCTGGAGCGTCTTTTAACATAGTCTACCAAGGACTAGCCCTGGTATTAGCATTGTGTGCATGTGTGCACACCAAAACCTGAGCAGGTACAAAAATGAAACAAAGTGAACGATCTCAGGAAAGGTGCAAGGGAAAGCCAGTTAACATCACCACATCAGCCAAACCTGAAAACGTATTTCTATAGTGCAAAGGGTGGACAGCCTGTACATGTCAGCACCACAGATATCTCATAAAATATCACGGATTCAAGAATGCTCCTTGGGGCTGAGATAAACTGACCACCTGCCTAGATCTCCAGTGGTGGGTGGGTGTGGGGGGAAGAATTCCACTAACCTGTGACTCTGACCCATTTACTTGTCATGGTTCCAGAAGTTCCATTTACTTGTCATGGTTCCATCTTGGTTCTCCTATACCATGAAGGTCTCTTGTGCTGAGGTGAGAGTAGATTGAGGTCAGTCTCAGTGGTCTGGAAGTCTGTAACCTTTAAATCAATGGAGAGAAAGCATGGAAGTCCCATGACTACTTTCTGAGAAAAGTCTATGCTGGGTCAAGGTAAGGACCAATTGCTATAACTAATGTGATAGTTCCAGGTCACAATAAAACATGCTGACCATCAGGGGAGATATTGTTCAGACATAATCTAAGTAGCCCCTTATTTGTCCACCTATTGGCATCTAGTATGTGGACGACAGTATCAGTTTGGTTCTGGAAACCTTGAAAAAGGTCAGCCAAAATCAGGACAGCATCTTTAGCAGCTGATAGATTAGGGGATCGGAGGGTTTGAGGGATGAAAGATTTCAAGAAAGAAAGAGCAGATCATATGTGTGGCAGCAGAGAGCCTTTGCAAGGACAGAAAGTGGCACCCTAGTGAGGGTAGCCCAACTGTGGTTGATATATGCTCCGGGGATAAGGGCAGGTCTATGGAGAAACTCCAAGTCACACTGACCTACGTTCACTCATGTGGCCCATCCTGACCATTGCTCATGCACAGCCCTCATGAGTAGCTATCACTGAGCTATGCTTTCAAAAACCTATGTGTGGTAGGTAGAATAATGCAAGATGTCCATGTCTATAATCCCCAGAACCTGTGACTAGGTTACATTACATGGTAAAGAGGAGTTAAGGTTGCAGACAGAATTAAGGATTCAGCTGACCTTAGATGGAGAGGT
Source organism: Balaenoptera borealis (assembly GCF_965194805.1). Taxonomy (NCBI): domain Eukaryota; kingdom Metazoa; phylum Chordata; class Mammalia; order Artiodactyla; family Balaenopteridae; genus Balaenoptera; species Balaenoptera borealis. The sequence continues at coordinate 109,547,940 of NC_138862.1, read as the reverse complement.
TATCCTGGATTCTTCAGGTGGACCCAATGTCATCACATGAGTCTTTTTAAGTGGAAAGAGGCAGAAGAGAAAGGACCAGAAAGATGGCAGAGGCTTGATAAGCCATTGCTGGCTCAGAAGATGGAAGAGGGCTATGAGCCAAAGAATGACGGCAGCCTCTAGAAACTGGAGAAGAGGAAAAAATTGATTCTCCCCTAGAGCCTCCGGAAGAACACAACCCTGCCAACACCTTGATTCTAACCCAGCAGACCCATATCAGACTTCTGAGCTCTGGAACTCTAAGTCAATAAATTTGTGTTGTTTTATGCCTCTAAGTTTGTAGTAATTTGTTAACAGCAGCAATAAAAAAAGAAATCAATTACCCCCCCCCCTTCCCAAAATGACTTGTAACATATTCTTAAATATTTTTGGAACTTGTGTTAGAGGGAATGACACAGGCAAGATGGGCCTCATGGCAAAACCTCAGATGGATTGGGGGCAGGGGGAGGTGAGGAAGACTGCTTATGATGTTTGTAACGGCTTTTGTGCCCAGTCTGGTCCCCTGGGGAAGAGCTCTTGGGGGCTACAAAGTAATAATTGAAATAACTGTTTTCAGTAAAACCACCATAAAGCAGCAGGCACAAAGGAGCATTGCTTTGGAGCCCTGCTAGCAGGGTATAACACAGGAGGGCACACAGACTGTCTACTTTGTGCTCCAGCCATGGAGGGGGCTGCAAAGGGCTGTGGAGCCTCAGGAATGCTGCAGACTGTCTGGCAGTGACTTGGGCCATGGTGCCCAGTGTTTGTGGCAGCATAGCAGGGCGAGCCCAGAAGAAATGGTCATTTGCATAGTCGATACAGCAGGAAACCTTACAAGGAACACAGTGACGTGAGGTCCTGAAGAGGCAGCCGTGCCCACCAGATGCCGTGTTATTATTCATGAACAGAGCTGAGCCCTCCTGGAAATCATCGAACAGAATTTCACTGATGGCTGATGGTCCTCCCCGAACAGGTGACAGGCAAGGTTGTCATTCCTCATGTGACCCTCTTATAACCCTAGGCTGGGGTGGCCTGGGGTCCCGAAGTTTATCTTATAGTACCCAAAACTGTATAAATGATAGGCACAAAAGAAAAGGGAGAATTCACTGATAGTATCGGGATGTGGCAAAATTTTCCAAGGAACGTTGTGTCTGGGACTTCTGAAAATTTACTATGTGGTATCTAAACCAGATTCAAGCCTAAGGCAAGGCAGCTGTGAGGCAAATATTCGAAATTGCTTTGTTACCAACTGTTAGCAGAGAATTTTTCATTGACTATGCCATCACTGATGTGGTATCAGCCCAACAGAAACTCATACTGGCAAATAAAAGACATAACATTCTAACTTCGAACCTATATGCTGGAGAATTCAGATGTTTAACATGAAAAGAGGATGTGTTCTTATTTTTGTCTGAGAGCAGTTTCCAATCAAAGGGGATTAAAAGAAGAGCACCCTCAAAGTTCTCTCTAGCTTTACACACTCCATACGAAAGAGCACACGGAGGGAGGGGGTCTTGCCCCGCCTGCACCCGGGAAGAGCCCCGTGGATGCCTCTTTCTGAGCTCCGTGTTGGTGTCATTCTGCTACAAGGCACCAAGAGGCCAAAGCTTATCTCCTTCAAAGTGTTTTCTCAGTTGATATTGCCAGTGTTGCTGATGATTTTTCCTCTGGTCCTACATGTACAAATTGTCCTCTTTGTTAGAAGCGTCTCTGGATTCATTCCTGGAGATCTCCTGCCCTCTCTATTTGGTTTGACATATGTGTTAAGTAAAACCCCTGCTATTTACTTTGATGAGATTCAAGTGTTCCTCTCATGGAGGAAAGGAAAGCCTCTTATATGACAAGATGAATAGGAAAGAGCTGAGACTGGTCGCATACAATCAGAGCTCACACAAACCCCAAGCAAAATGAAGCTGAAAATACCCCCTTTTAACTGATTCAAAGTCAAATTTAGTTATAAGCTCAGGGCAGCTGCAAATCCCAAATCATGAACCAAGGCCCTTCTCCATGAGCTCTTCCACCAGCTTGAACCTAAATATAAGTAGTTGTTTAGAGTTTATTTTCTTTTTGTTAAGGTATAGGCCAGTGGTTCCCTTAATTCAATTTCACAGTCTTTTATCGAAGTAGAACAAGGCAAGGAAAAGTTAGAATGTGGAGTCAAAAGACTTGAACTCAAGTCTAGAAACTACCAGTTCCTAGTTGTGTGACTGAAGATAAATTGCTTTATCTTTCTGAACCCCAGGTTCTGCTTCCGCAAATTAAGGACATCACTACCTGTTTTACTGCCCTCACAAGACTGCTGTGAGGCACTAATGAAGAAAGGGTTTGTGAGTGCAATGCAGTATAGAATGCTCTGTAAATGTCGTTGTTGTTGTTGTTGTTATTATTGGCCAGAGTCTGTGAGGGACACAAGTATGTACAAGTCATAGTCCAGACTCTCAAGGAATTTATAATCAAAGTGAAAAATCAGAGGTATATACAGCTGACTATAAAATACAGCAGAATGTGATCACTGCCCAGGGAGCCCAAAGGACTCAGAGACCCGGGGACATGGGAAGATTATGAAAAACAGGGCATTGAGGTCCATCCCGAGTGACGGGTGGCATTCCAGAGGGATGGGGAGAAAAGCACCTTGGCAGAAGGAGCAGCATGGCTAGAGGTGCCCAGACTTGTGCTTGAGGGAGACCTGGTTGCAGGAGCAGAGGTCCTTGGCATGGAGGGGCAAGGCCACCAGGAGAATTCTAGAACTGGAGAACCCTGGGAAATACGAGTTCTTTCTACATGAGTGTAAGCACGAGCCACAGGTTCTAATGTCCCAGCACAGAGCTTGAGCTTGAATTGGGAGGAAAGTTAATAAAGCATTGAATTTTAACCAAGTAAAGTGTCTAGTCCTTACTTTAAAACTTTCCCACATACAGATTCTCTTCCACAAAGCTGATCCTTAGTTGTGTTTACTTTTCCCCATTAATTAAAGAGGATGAGCCTTCTCAACTAATTCTTCTCAAAAATCTCACTGCATTTTTTTTTCTTTCTTCACATCCTTCACCAGATTCAAGCTGAGGAAAGTTTATACTTTAGGGAAAGCCCAAGATGAACTGTAAATATTCCAGAACTCACAGTCTATTATCTTTTCTGCAGCTTCTAAACAATGCATGCTAGTTGATTTCCCTGGCCTACACAGGCTCTTTGGTACTGAGTATCCCTGTGGCCAAATGAGGCTTTGCAGTTTTCTTGCAGCTGAGAAGTGAACCTCACAGTGCTCTGTGATAAGTTGTATTTTTCTTGCACTCGCATCTCATTTTCTTACACATATGTGTGCAGAACTGCACCCGCCCACCGCCACACACATACAGGCTTACTCTGGGTCCGTTTCCTATACTATGGCTTCACTGGGTCCCATTCCTTGGCCGCCTTTGTAGTGTCATCATGGGGAAACTGACTATCAAATGTTAACTTACCCAAAGTGATTAGTATAAAATCTGAAGAAAGATGTTACCTTTGTATGTTTTAGAGACATCTTACTCTTTCCAGAACTGTTTCCTTTCTCCAACACCCACTATTTACTGTCCCTCAAATATTTTGGTATGATTTTTCTATTTCTCCCATAGATAGCACTTTAATGTTTTAATGTAAAGAAACCTGTTACAAACTCTAGGGTCAGCTATTTTCTCCCCAACTTGTTAAAAGATGCCCCGTGTGGTTCTTCTAATAATTGTATGCTGACTTAAACACATTTTTTTAAAGCTCTCAGTTATATTCTTGAGCAGTGTTTAAAATCGTAAGCACAGCTTTTATTATTAGAAATAATGAGAACTTTAGCTTAGACAATGTGTAGTTTATATAGCAGAACTACAAATTTCCCAAGCTTTGTTTGCTTCATGTGTTACAAATATGGTAAATGCAGATCTGAAAAAAACAATGATTACTTTTAGGTTTATGGGTCAATTAAAATAAAATACTATAAGAATTATTAACTGTAAGAATTTTAAAATCATAATTTAAATTTTATATGCTTTAAATTGAATATTTAGGAAATTATTTTCAGAAAAAATTCTTTCGTAGCCTATAATCTTTACTTCTGTGAATATGGAATATGTAGTAAATTGAACAAAAAATTACATATTATGTAGAAAACTTTCAAGTAATTGAAATAATAGTGTCTAGATTTTATTTTCACTGCTACGTATGATGAAATTACTATAGAGTTCAGATAGCCAACACCCCCCATGCCTTCGCCCTCCAAATTTAGTCAATTCAATGAGAAAAAAAGGTCCAAACATCAAATTAGCTATTTGGCACCAAATGAAAGATTTTTATCAACATTTCAGTTGACAATATCAATTAACATAAAAGATCTGACATTCTTGTCACTTAAAATGAAGATAAAATAATGATGTTGATTAATGAAACACTCTCTGTGACTTGACTGACAGGATCTACCTAAAATATTTTAATCGCTCTTAGAGATGGGAAGTCTCAGCGTGTGAGCCCTTCTGTTTTCCATGGTATAGGGTGCAATAATAGTTAAGAGTAAAATATGGCAAATAATGACATTTGGCTTAACAGATCTAGGACAAAGAGTAAAGAAAGAAAGCCAAGAAGGAAGCGTTCTGGCTGAAACTACTTCTTGCCAAACAACATGAGAAGCATGTTTTCAAAGAATTGCTTAACATCTCTAGATGAGAAGTCCTGTGAGGCCAATAAATGATTCTATCTTGTTTATTACTGTGTTTCCTAGAAAAGCGCCTGACAAATGCTTGGTGATCAGTAAATGCTGAATGAGTGAATGAAAAAAAAATTAGGTGAATGAAGTAACGTTATTGCTGAGAAATCTGTGAAGAAAACATAAGAAAGTAAGAAACTATAGTGACATTAAACCAGATGATTTAATATACTTATTAAAGTTCATATACTTATTCATTCAACAGTTATCTATTAAGCTCCTATTATATTCCATGTCCTGCCGTGCCCTAATGATAGAAACGTTCACAGTCTAAAGTAAGAGAGACACAAACGATTAACCAAATACATGTGAAAACTACTGTGATTGGGGTCTGTAAAATAATCAATGAGAATATGGATGAGAAGTGTTAATTCTGCCTAAAAAAAGAGGTCAGGGAATGTTTCCCAGAAAAGGTGATATTTGATTTGGGGTAGAAGGATGAGCAATTAGGTAATTTGGAGGACCATCAGAAGAATGTTGCTGTTGGTAAAAGGAAGAACACAGGCAAAGCCCACAAAACATGAGAAAACATTGAGAATTATAATATTGCTTGACAATCGCATGTATGAGGTGGGGACTGGCCCAGAAACACTGGCATGATCCAGAGTATAAAGGATATCATAGGCAATGCTACTCCACGTATGCCAGATCTGTGGGCGGTGGCGAGCCTTCAAAGTATTTTAGGCAAGGGAGATATGTGTGAACTGTGTTTTTAAACCGTATGTTCCAGTTTCGGAAGACTGACTCATAACACATCAATCTTTTTGTCAAGAATAACTAGAAAAGATAGATTTAACAGTTTTAAAAAAGTTTTGGACACACTGTAGAGCTACCAAATCACCCAGGACTTCAAGAACCAAGGTGTCAGAAAGATGGGAAACTGTTGAAGTAAACATGATGTTCTACACTTCTTTTTCCCTCAAGGAACTTCCAGTTCATAAACATCTTGGGTGGAGAGGGAAAAGCAGATACTAAAAGACAAAGAAACTAAGTACAGCTTTCAAGGAATCTTATAGGTTTGGAGAGACAAAAAATTGGAGTTCAGGGGTACCAAGGCAGTCAAGACTTGAGGGGTCAAGATTCTGGAAAGAAGGGAATGGAAGAAAAGTGAAAACAGTAGTCTAAAATCCTTTCTTATCAAGGTTATTTGATGGTCTGCAAGCTATGTAGGCAGATAATTTTAAAAGCTAAGCAGAATCATAGACCTAAATGTAAAACAAAAACTAAAAAAATTTTGAAGATAACAGAGGAGAAAATCTACCTGACCCTGGGTTTAGGGATAATGTTTTTAGATACAATACCAAAAAGCATGTTTACGAAATAAAAAATTGGTAAGTTGGACTTCATTAAAATTAAAAACTACTCTGTGAAAGACACTGTTAAGAGAATGAAAAGACAAGCAGAGATTGGGAGAAGATACTCACAAAACATATATTTGATAAAGGACTGATACCCAAAATACATAAACAACTCTTAAAACTCTATAAGAAAACAAACTATCTAATTTTAAAAGGGGGAATTTATTTGAAGAGACACTTCACCAAAGAAGATATATAGATGGCAAATAAACATATGAAAAGATGCTCAATATTAGGGAATTGCAAATTAAATATTAGGGAATTGCAAATTAAAATAGCAATGTGATACCACTAAATACCTATTTAGAATGGCAGAAATCTGAAACATTGACAACACCAAATGGTGGCTAGGATGTAGAGTAATAGGAACTCTCATCGTTTATTGCTGGTGAGAATGCAACATTGTTCAATCACTTTGGAAGACAGTTTGGCAGTTTCTTGCAAAACTGAACATACTCTTACCATACAACCCCTTACCATACTCTTACCCAAAGGAGTTGAAAACTTACGTGTACACACACACACACACACACACACACACACACACACACACACACAACACGGTACACAAATGTTTATAGCAGTTACTAATAGCCAAAACTTGGAAGCCACCAGATGGTCTTCAATGGTGAATGGATAAACAAACTGTGGAACATCCATAGAATGGAATATTATTAAGCAAATAAAAGGAAATGAGCTATAAAGCCATAAAAAGACATAGAAGAATCTTAAATACGTATTGCTAAGTGAAAGAAACCTATCTGAAGAGGCTAAATACCATATGATTCCAACTATATGATATTCTAGAAAAGGCAAAACTATGGAATCAGTAAAAAGATAGTGGTTGGCAGGAACTTGGGGGGAGGGATGGAGGGATGAATAAATGGAACACAGGGGATTTTTAGGGCAGTGCAACTATTCTGTATACTATAATGGCTATATGGCAATATACACTTGTCAAAACCCATATACTATACAATGTAAAGAGGGAACACTAATGTAAACTATGGATGTTAGTTAATAATAATGTGTCAATATTAGCTCATCAATTGTAACAAATGTACCATACTAATTCAAGATGTTAATAATAGGGGATGCTTTATATGTATGTGAGAGTAAGGGTATATATGGGAACTCTCTGTATTTGCCACTCAGTTTTTCTGTAAACCTAAAACTACTCTAAAATATAAATTCTGTTATTAAAAATAGCTAAACGAAGTGTCAACTAAGAGGCTATCAATTGTCTTATGGTGCTGGAGATATATTGGCTTAGCCAAAAAGTGCCTTCGGTTTTTAAGTAAACATAAAAACACATTTTTGATTTTCACCAAGACCTTTATTGAACAATGTATTCACCCTTTTGTTCTACTACCTTCTGCCATTTTTCAGGCAACTTCTTAATTCCATTTTCCCAAAACTTTTTTATCTTTTTGAGCAAAGAGTTGTTCCAGGTGCCTTTTATAGTCTTCTAGGGAATTGAAATTTTTTCCATTAAGAGAATTTTGTAAAGACTGAAATAAATGGAAATCCAAAGGTGCAATGTCTGGTGAATACAGTGGATGAATCAGAACTTCCCAGCCAAGCTGTAACAGTTTTGGCCTGGTCATCAAAGAAACATGTGGTCTTGTGTTATCCTGATGGAATACTATGCGTTTTCTGTTGACTAATTCTGGGCGCTTTTCGTCGAGTGCTGCTTTCAGTTGGTCTAATTGGGAGCAGTACTTGTTGGAATTAATTGTTTGGTTTTCCAGAAGGAGCTCGTAATAGAGGACTCCCTTCCAATCCCACCATATACACAACATCACCTTCCTTGGATGAAGATCAGCATTTGGTGTGGTTGGTGTTGGTTCATTTCGCTTGCCCCACGATCTCTTTCATTCCACATTATTGAACACTATCCACTTTTCATCACCCGTCACAATTTGTTTTAGAAATGGAACGTTTTCATTACGTTTATGTAGAGAATCACATGTGGAAATATGGTCAAGAAGGTTTTTTTCGCTTAACTTATGTGGAACCCAAACATCAAAGCGATTAACGTAACCAAGCTGGTGGAAATGATTTTCAATGCTCGATTTGGATATTTTGAGTATGTCGGCTATCTCCCACGTGGTATAGTGTTGATGGTTCTCAATTAATGTCTCAATTTGATCGCTATCAACTTCAACTGGTCTACCAGACCGCGGAGCATTGTCCAGCGAGAAATCTCCAGCACAAAACTTCGCAAACCACTTTTGACACATTCAGTCAGTCACAGCACCTTCTCCATATACTGCACAAATCTTTTTTTGCGTTTCACTTGTGTTTTTACTTTTCTTGAAATAATAAAGCATGATATGCCAAAAATGTTGCTTTTTTCTTCCATCTTCCGTATTAAAATGGCTACACAAAAATTCTCCAGTTTTGATAAGGCTTTTTTTAAATGCGCACTGATATGACAGCTGTCAAAATACAATCTACCAAAATTGTTTCTAATGAAGTTAAAGACAACTAAGCGCTACTAGAGCCATCTTACGGAAAAAGAACGAACGAAACTTTTGGCCAACCCAATAAAAATTGGAAGTGAAAGTCTGCTAAGTAGAGAAAGCATGGTAAAAATCAGACATTTTGTTGGGATCCTACTTGATTAAACTCAAGAATAAGACTGAATCAGAAATAAGTCATGCCTTGTAAATACTGAAACTCAGCCTTAAATCAGGTCAATCACTCAATGGGTTAAAGTTACATGCTCCTGATGCCTGCTAGAAGCTAAAGAAAATTCTCTGGAGGAGAATTAGCCTGTACAAATTATCATACCCAATGTCTGTAACTCAGTCAAAAATTATCTGGTATAGCAAGGATTAAAAAAAAGGGCGGAAATAGAAAAATAAAAACAAAGCCATAGGTAATCTGGAATTTAAAATAACTGTGAAAAGAGATGACAAGATTATTTTATCAGAGATATGGAATCTACTTTTGAAAGAATCAAATAGGCATTTTATTATTATTTTTTAAATATTTATTTATTTATTTTCTTAATTTTTTTGGCTGCATTGGGTCTTCATTGCGGTGTGCAGGCTCCTCTCTAGTTGTGGCATGTGGGTTTTCTCTCTCTAGTTGTGGCGCATGGACTCCAGAGCGTGTGGGCTCTGTAGTTTGCAGCATGCAGGCTCTCTCGTTGAGGCGTGAGAGCTCAGTAGTTGTGGCACATGGGCTTAGTTGCCCCAAGGAATGTGGGATCTTAGTTCCCCAACCAGGGATCGAACCGGCATCCCCTGCATTGGAAGGCGGATTCTTTACCACTGGACCACCAGGGAAGTCCCTCAAATAGGCAATTTAGAACTTGAAACATAGCTGAGGAGAAAAGTAATGACCTGAAATATAAATTAGCAAAAAGTGTGCAGCTTGAAGCAGTTTGAAGGCTAGAAAATACAGAAAAGAGGAGGAGTCGTATGAGACTTACTGAATATATCTAATATACATGTAACTGTAGTCCAAGAAGAATAGGATAGAGAGTATTTTTAAAAGCAATGTTTGAAAAGATAATGGGACAGAAATCATTCTGTGCTCATGGATTGAAAGAATTAATATTGTTAAAATGTCAAAAAGACAACAAGTAACAAGTGTTGGTGAGGATGTGGGAAAAAAAGGAACCCTCTTGCACTGTTGGTAGGAATGTAAATTGGTATAGCCACTATGGAGAACAGTATGGAGGTTTTTCAAAAAGTAAAACAGAACTACCAAAGAAAAAGGATACAAATGAACTTATATACAAAATAGAAATAGACCCACAGACATAGAAAACAAGCTTATGGTTACCAAAGGAGAAAGGGTGGGGGAGGGATAAATTAGGAGTTTGGGATTACCATATACATACTACAATATATAAAATATATAAACAACAAGGACCTACTTTATAGCACAGAGAACTATACTTTGTAATGACCTATAAGGGAAAAAGAATATATATATATAACTGAATCACTTTGCTGCACTCTTGAAACTAACACAACATTGTAAATCAACTATACTTCAATAAAAAGTAAAATAGAACTACCATATGATCCAACCATTCTACTTCAGGTGTTTACCCAAAGAAAACAAAAACATTAATTTGAAAAGATATATGCTCCCCTATGTTCATTGCAGCATTATTACAATAGCCAAGATGTGGAAGCAACCTAAGTGTACAAACACACACACACACAATGGACTATTAGTCATCCATAAAAAAGAATGAAATCTTACTATTTGCAGCAACATAAATGGATCTAGAGAATATTATGCTAAGTGAAATAAGTCAGACAAAGAAAGACAAATACTGTATGATTTCATTTATATGTGGAATCTAAAAAACAAAAACAAAACAGAACAAACTCATAGATACAGATAACAAATTGGTGGTTGCCAGAGGGGATGGTGGTGGGGGATTGGGTAAAATAAGTGAAGGTGATTAAGAGGTACAAACTTTCAGTTATAAAATAAATAAGTCACAGGGATTTAATATACAGCACAAGGAATATAGTCAATAAGATTGTAACTATTTGGTATGGTGACAGATGGTTACTAGACTTAACATGGTGATATTTTCATAATGTATTTAAATGTTGAATCACTATGTTGTACACCTAAAACTAACATAATATTATATGTCAACTATACTTCAACTAAAAAAGACCTAAGTAGAGAGTTATACCAAATTTCTGGATTAGAACACTCAATATTATTAAGATGTCCATTTTCCCCAAACTGATCTGTAAATTCAACAAAATTCTCCCTCCTCCTCAAAACCCTGTCAATCCTTTAAATTTTTTTTCCTGCAGAAATTGTCAAGCAGATTCTACAATTTACATAGAAATGCAAAGGGCCTAGAATAGCCAAAACAAACTTGTTTTAAAAAATTGACGAATTTGGGATTTCAAGACTTACTGTAATGAGAATGCAGTGTGGTATTGGCATAAGGATAAACGTATGACATGGAACAGAATAGAGAGTCCAGAAATAGATGCACATATACATATGGTCAACTGATTTTCAAGAAAAATGCCAGAATAATTCAATGGATATATGATAACTTTTGCAATCAACGGTGTAGAATATTTGGATATATATGCGCAGAAATATAAATCCTGACCCTTACTAAACAACACATACAAAAATTAGCTTGAGGACTTCCCTGGTGACTCAGTGGCTAAGAATCCGCCTGCCAATGCAGGGGACACGGGTTTGAGCTCTGGTCTGGGAAGATCCCACATGCCGCAGAGCAACTAAGCCCCTACACCACAACTACTGAGCCTGCGCTCAAGAGCCCGCGTACCACAACTACTGAAGCCCACACACCTAGAGCCCGTGCTCCACAACAAGAGAAGCCACTGCAATGAGAAGCCTGCTCACTGCAACGAAGAGTAACTCCCATTCGCCGCAACTAGAAAAAGCCAGTGCGCAGCATCAAAGACCCAATGCAGCCAAAAAAAAAAACTTGAAATGAACAAAAACCTACACGTGAGAGCTGAAGCTATGACACTCATGCAAGTAAGCTGACATTTAATTCAAGGATGTCCTTGAATCAAAGGTCAGAGATTTCTTAAATAAGAAACAAAAATATAAAACATAAAGGAAAAATTGATAAATAGACTTTATCAAAATTGAAATTTTTGCTCTCAAATGACACTATTAAGAAAAATGCAAAGGCAGCTCAGACTAGGAGAATATATTTGCAAAACTTACATCTGATAAAGAACTTATATCCAGAATACATTAAGAAAAAAACTCTTACAATGCAATAATAATAAGTGAAACAACACAATTTTTTTTCCATAAATTTATTTATTTATTTATTTTTGGCTGCGTTTGGTCTTTGTTGCTGGGTGCAGGCTTTCTCTAGTTGCAGTGAGTGGCTACTCTTTGTTGCAGTGCGTGGGCTCTAGGAGCATGGGCTTCAGTAGTTGTGGCACGTGGGCTCAGTAGTTGTGGCTCACAGGCTCTAGAGCGCAGGCTCAGTAATTGTGGCACATGGGCTTAGTTGCTCCATGGCATGTGGGATCTTCCCGGACTAGGGCTCAAACCCATGTCCCCTGCATTGGCAGGCAGATTCTTAACCACTGTGCTACCAGGGAAGTCCCAACCCAATTTTTTAAGTGGGCAAATGACTTGAACAGATACTTCAACCAAGAAGATATACAAATGGCAAACAAACACATGAAAAGTTTCTCAGCTTCATTAGTCATCAGGGAAATTAATTTAAAATCAAAATGAGTTGCTACATACCCACTAGAATGACTAAAATTTAAGACTGAAAATGCCAAGTGTGGGCAAGGATATGAAACAACTGAAGCTCTCATACACTGCTGGTAGGAGAGCAAAATTGTACGGCTATTTTGGAGAGCAGTTTGGCAGTTTCTTAGACAGTTAAACATACAGGTACCATCAAACTCAACAATCACATCGTGTGTTTTTTTACGCAAGAGGAATAAAAGCATATGTTCATTTTTTTAGAAAGAAAAAAGAAAAAAACCTTGCAGGTGAATGATCATAGCAATTTCATTCATAATAACCAAAGACCAGAAATAACCCAAATGCCCTTCAGTTGGTAAATGGATAAATAAATTATGGTATATAAAATTATAAAAATAAAACTACTCATACATAGCGATATAAAAAGGAGCATATTATTGATACATACAGTAACATGGATGACTCTCAAAAGCATTATGCTAAGTGAAAGACAGATACTAGACTGTGTATTTTATGATTCTATAAATATGAAATCCTAGAAAAGGCAAACTTAAGGGACAGAAAGCAGATCAATGATTGCTAAGGAGTGGGGTTGTGGGGAGAGGATTGACTACGGAAAGACACAAGGGAAATGGAAATGTTTTATATTGTGATTATTGTGGTGGTTACACAAATGCATATATCTGTCAAATCTCATTAAATTACACACTTAAAATTGGTGACTTTTATTGTAGGTAAATATACCTCCTAAACATTGTCCCAAAAAAGGTGAAATAAAGTTAAAAACAATAAGACAAAAGCTGAGATTATTTGTCATTACCAGGTCCCACGTTAAAAGAAATATATAAAAGAAGTTCTTTAGACAAAAGGAGAGTTCTTCACAAAAAAAAAAAAAAAAAAAGAGAGAATACATTGCCACATTGGAATCACAAGCTATCGGATGGATTAATGGAGTTAAAGAGTTCTAAGGTCCTTTCATTTTTTCAGGAAATGTAAAAAATATAATTTGTATTAAAATTTATAAGTTGAAGACACATGTAATTTTAAGATAAACTCCAAAAAAATCTTTAAGAAAAAGACAACACAGGAAAATGAGCAATACATTTGGAACAAGCACTTCAAAAAAAGATATCCAAATGGACAGCAAGTATATGAAAAAGTGCTCAGCCTTGTGAGTCATCAGAGACATACCAGTTAAAAACACAATGAGAAACAACTACATATTTACCCATCAAAATGGCTAAAATGTAAAAGATCAACACAGATCGAGGGTTGGCAAAGCCATGAAGTAAATGAAACATTCCTACACTGCTGGCTGGAGTATAAATTAGGACAACCACTTTGGAAAAGTGGTTGACAGCAGGGACTAAATCTAAGCATATGCATAGCCTATGAATCAACCAGTCGACTCTAAAATATACATTCAGCAGAAAGGTGAACATAAAGTCAATACTACAGAGCTTTAGTCATAATAGGCAAAAACTGCAATGAACTAAATGCTTATTAACAGAAGAAAGGATAAATTCCACAAAATGGAAACCTATACAGCAATGAAAATGAATCAACTACAGCTACACACATCAATATGGATGCATCTCTCAAAAATAATGTTGAATGAGAAACACCAGACATAAAGGAGTACATACTGTATGATTTCAGCTGTGTGAAGCTCAACAACAGGCACCAATCCAAGGTGCTAGAAGTTGGGGTAGTAGTTATATTTAGGGAGGCATGGGTGGATTATAACCTGGAAGAGGCATAAAGGGGGACGTCTGGGGGTTGGTAATGCTCCAGTTCTTTTTCTGGGCTGCGGTTACCAGAGCATATTCACTTTGTGATAATTAATCAATGTAATAAACACTACTGGTGTCCCACACAGATCCCCTTTACTTAATGTATCCTTTCCTCAACTGCTATGAGTGGTGGCTACTAGCAGCTCATAGCTGCACTCTTGTTCTGAGAATTAAAAGAAGTGGTTTCCCTTGGAAATACTCCCAAGGTTGTACCTTCCTATCAGGGTGGTCGACAGCCAAAGGTCGAGTGATATGGAAGTGCAAAAGGCCAGGCCCCTTGGGATCACAATGAGGCTAGACTTTAGCTGGATCTGCATCCTTCTGTGGGGAGACAATTCCCCAGACGTCTTTCAAATTTCTGCACCTCTTGTGAACCAGAGGCACTGACTGCCTTTGTTTTGCATGGTCCTTACAAGAATAGCTGTATAGTAATCATCCGTGAAAGGGAAAAATAGTATCTTCCTGGAAGAAAGGGTAGGTTTGTTTACTGTCCCATATAATAAATATAATATCTCCTTCCAGGGCAAAGTTCAGACAGGTTACTGCCCGTTATAAAAGATTCAGTTTCCCTAAAGTTGTGCCCCTATCCTGTGACAACCCACTACTTGTACAGTATTACCTGGCAATATTTGTGTCATCTGATGGGAATTATGGCTCGGGGAACCAGTACAAATGCTGCTACTCTGGCTGCTACTGTTGCTACTGTTAGCTTGCAGATAAAGTAAAATCTCAGAGCCTTCCCAGCTCTTTACAACTTCTTCTGCCACTTCTCCTCCTTCATCTGTTCTCTTACAAGTTTCAGCTGAGTGTACTCCTCAATAAAACACAAACATGAAAAGCCCTCTCTCAGGTTCTGCTCCTAGGGAACCTGTTCTAAAACAATACAGTTGTAGACGTAAGATCTGTGCACTTTCCTATATGTACTCTATACTTCTACTTTTAAAAAATAGTTTATATAAATATATTTTAAATTATAAGGATATAAAACAGTTTATACAAATATATAAAATATAAACTAAAGTGTAGAGCATGGATTAGAGTAGGAGGAGATTGGAGTAAAAAAGTCCAGTTGAAAGTCTATTACTAGAGAAAAAGAAAAGAATTACTAGCTGATAATCACCCTAAAAAACTGAAGTCTATTCTTAGAGTCTAAGTTAGAGGAAACGAAAATCTGACTGAGGTCAGTAGCACATCAATAGATATAAAGGGGCAGATTCAAAAGATATTTAAATGGTAGGCTGCAGGGTTGCTATACAAAATATTTAACAACTTGTAGACACGGATGTTGACCCGTCATAATGGATACCAGCCATAAGCAACTGCTCTGGCAGAACTGGTGCCTGCAGGCAGAATATCACCAGGTCTGACAGGATGGATAGGACTTGATAACCGGTTGAACTCAACGAGTGAGAAATGAATTGAGATGCCTCCAAAGTTTTCAGCTTGGTGACATGGAGAATAATATTGCCTTTAATATGGGTAAAATCATTTCTATTTACATAACCTCAATTATTTGATTTTTACACAAATGACTCCCAAATCTCTCCAACTCTCCTGAAAATCAAAATTATCTGAATATCTTATTCCACACACACACAATTTCGAATAAGATATGTTTTTCATCTTAAAAATATTTTGTAAATCATACCAATTAGAAGCCATAAAGAAAGGAATGCAGACCAATAAAGTAAGCCAGCTTGACAGATGATGTATCACTTTTAATCATACAGCACATGCGACTGCCAATTGCTATTTTTTTCTGTTAAAGCGCACTTTACAAATCACTTGACTCTTCCTAAGGTAGCATAAAGGCAGCTGGATTTTATGGAGTGAGACTCTGAATTGCTAATTCACAGTCTTTTGCCATATATCCCCTTTTAATGCAAACAGCTCAGAATTAGCTCTCCTTAAACGATTAAGAACCTATGGCTTTCCATCTTCCCCTCCCCATAATTACCAGTATCTTTTAAAGAGGAAAGTGTGTTTTCTGTTCATTAATGGTAATACTACCTAGGAAGACCAATCAGTAAGTCCATGATCCGCCAGTCACTGTGGAAGTCAAATTACCCTCAACCAGGACAAAATCAATTAACACCACTAGGGATGTCATTATTGTCACATTATGTCACCTGATAGTCTCCAGGGCCTATAAGTGATTTAAATTTTTTTTTACTGCTATGATTCCTGGGGGAGGGGGGAGGATGGGGGAAGGGATAAACTTCACATTAACAAGGGAGATTTCAATTACAGGGAAATTAACTTTACAACATAGAAAAATGAAGCTACTGTTTTAGATCTTTGGGAGAAATGGTTAAACACTAGGATAACTCTGAGGCCTAAAAGATTTCTTGTACTGAGGTATATTTTAAAGGTTTGCTTAAACAAAAGCCACATTGGATGGAGTCATGAGGCACTTTCCTCAGGGCACAGTAAGCCAGGGACTGGAAATCTATCAAACCATGGCAAGCTACACTGCAGTCAGAAGTCCAAGAGGCCAAAGTTGTGATTTCCTTTCTAATAAAATCAACTTGTTTCCCATCATGAAAAATAATATAGTTCCAGTTCTGCAAAGTTAGACACTCATGTCAGAAAAGAGGGTGAAATAAGTATCTGAGAATCAGATCTCGTTTGGGAAGGCTGGAACTCGTGCTCTGAGTTGCATAGACACGTCACAAGCAAGGTGTCTAGTCTTCTGCACCCTCAGAACTATTCCAGTTTCTTAGTCTGAGGGGTGGTTGGCTCAGTAGCCAAGAAAACCACATTTGACATTATTCTCTTTTGACAGTTGTCTTTCTCTTCCCCATTTCCTTAACTTTTCATCACTAGCAGTGAATATTAAATGGGATCTGAGTTCGGTTTGTTTTTATTATTGTAGTTGCTGTCAGAAAGGAATACGAAATCCCCAAGTAAATTAAGTAGAACGCGTTTAAATGGCTGGTTTCCTTTTTAAAAAGTAGACCCAACTTCTGCATTTTGGCCTCCATCAGGGGGTATTTAATTAAGTCTATTCTGTCTAACATGATCTGATGTCATTGTACAAGGATATGTTCTTTGTTAGCAGCACTCTTAGTTTCAGACTCCTCTGTGTATTTGAAACCATGGTAACAGAGCAGTAAGCTAAAGCCAATGAGATAATGAGATATTCTCATTGTAATTGTGTTTCATGAGGGCACAAGATCCCACGGGTGGTATCTGACTGTCTTACAACTGCTAACAGAATTTAAGAAGCAGACATATATTAGCATGGTACCGTTTTCCATAACAGCCATGTAAACATTTGTGACATGGCATTTTTAGCTGTTTCCAGCATATGAAAGTATGTAATGTGCATTTATGTCACAAAAAGCCACACAATTAATGAATATCAATATTTTAAAATCCTTGGAACTTCAAGGAACTTCAGATTTGAAATGCATCAAGCAGGCTGTGGGGATGCTGTTTTGCATTATAATTATGAGCTGAGCTATGGTTTATGAGGGGAGGAATCCATCAAAGCAAAGAAAAAGAGAGCGGCTAGCCCTTCTTCATCTCCCAACCAACCCACATGCACCTCCTAAAGGAGGGACAAAACTAACCCTAAGCAGGGTTCCCTGAATTTTTATGAGGAAAGCCAAATTGGGGATTTCTAAGAGCAGTTTACCTTTAAAAGAGAAAAAAATTTTGGAGAATAAAACCAAAATATTTACAAGCTTTTTCTTCTTCTGAACTAAAATCTGAAAGGGGAACACCTCACTTCTGAGTTCGTCCTCTTCTGTCAGTGTTTGAAGTTTCCCCACAGTTTTCATTTGAGTTGCAGATTTTATGCACAAGTCACTGAATCCATGTTCTCCATCCTGATGAGGTTGCCCTAACAGGCGTTGTGGCTTTTAATAAATAATTTAAAACCGAAAAGAGAAAGCACAGTATAGAACAATTGGTTGATTTAAGCAGGGCTAAGACTTACACATTCTTCATGTCACCAGGGCCTCCCATCAGGAGCCCTGCTTTAGAAGAGAACCGACCTGAGAATGTGCATTTTGTCAGCTTTGTGACATGGGTGGCTCACGGGGCAGAGACAACCCAGTGCACTGGAACTTTCTAGACAAGGAAACTGCTTGCTTTCCCCTTCACAGACAAAGTGAAAAAAAAAAAGTGACAGGGGTGTCACTTTTTTGGTTTTTAATATGTACTGCTACCATCTCTAAAATGTTTTGGCATAGGGAGCTAAATCGGTATGAAAACCATATTAATAGAGAAAAGAAATTTGGTTTTCTTGAAAGTCATTCAGGTGCCTACAGTGTCGGGGGGAAGATTTCTCTTTTAATCTGTCAGTAGTGTCACATTCATCTTTGAACGTCACTTAAAGACAGGCAGTTCTTTCTTATTCTGCTGTGTGTGTGTGTGTGTGTGTGTGTGATGCACGTGTGTGTAGCTGAGAAATGAAATCTATGCCATAAGTGGTTACACAGAAAGAACATGTCACAGCGTTGGAGAATATGGTCTTCGTCTCTGTGAGATAAGGGTGGCCTCATCACTCATGGCTGTTGCAGCAAAACTAGACCAGAAGTGGGTAATGAGGCCACCCCTACTGTGGGGAGATAACTTCTATATCTGAGCTGTCATGACCTGTTAGGTCCTCACTGCCTGTTCTTGGATATGATTCCTTGTCAGCCCTTTGGACTGTGGAGTCATTTTTATTATTATTTCTACCTCTGAAAGGGGGAGACCTTGTTTTCTTTAAAACCCCTCCCTCTTGTTCCTGACAAATAGGAAATGGTTGTCAGCTTCGAAAGCGCCCTCTGGGCGCCATGTTGAAATGTTCAGTGAAGACTAAAATTGACAACATTGGCAAGAGTTTGTTTAAAAATGGTGAAAATTTAAAAAGCAAAATGGTTTTACTTGTGCAGCCTTTGAAATGGGCTACTGTATTTTAACACAGATGGGGTTTATATGAGTTTTTTAGTTAGCTTACACTATTCCTAGTTTAGAGGATGAGACAAGAAATAAGAGATATATGTTTTTAAAATATTGGAATCACAAAAGTATTGCTTATAAAACATATTTTGTAATGTACTTTCTTCAATTTCAAGTCTTTTAACACCATAATTTAGCCTGAGAATAGCAGATGTCCACAGAAGTTGGTTCTGTGTTTAAATGATAGCCAGAGGCTGACATTGATTTTTCCCCCCTTACATCCCTTGCCTTCTACCCTACTGGAGCCAACATTTCTAGGTTAAAAAAAAAAAAAGGTGGGAGGGGAGGGGGGAAGGAGATGTGTGTGTGTGTGTGTGTGTGTGTGGTGTGTGTGTGTGTGGTGGGGACAAAAATCTACATTTTACTGAGTAGAGTGAAGCAGGCAGAATGACATAAAGGAGTGACTCAGAAATTCACAGTCCCAGGCCTATGGTTCCCAGGTCTGGGGGCAGAATGAAATGACTTTAAAGAAATGCACTCGAGGTGATGGGGGAGCAGTAAGCAATAATTGATTGCGTATGGGTAAAAGCAGCAAAATGTCTGCCTTTGGTAAGAGAGGGATCAAGCAGCACCCTTCCACGTCAGGCTCGGGGCGGCAGGGGCCAGGGGGGTGGTGCTATAGGTGAGGCATCCTCCCAGTTCCTTATTAAGTGGGAGAATCTGCCATATTGACCGAATGTGCCTCCCAAGCAGACACTCTATGACCATGACTGGGAACAAAGCCAGCTGTTTCTACAGACAGAGGTTAGTGGTACTTTGAGACGAAACAGCCACCAGGGCCAGAACAAACAAGGTTGGCCTTCAGTGGGGAAGGTTGGGGTAGGAGCAAGAACACTGGAATTTTAGGTCCAAAAAACCAAAGTACAAGGGCTTTGGATCCTGTATACAAATAATACCTACTTTACAGCGCTGTTGTAAGAGTTATATGAAAGCACACGTATTTGAATATACATATGCATAGAATATTTTTGAGTGACTGGCACAATCCAGGGAGCATGTACTTGAACCTTTCCTTCTTTTCTTCTGGAGGAAAAAAAAAAAGGCAATAATGGGGCTGCTCCTATAGAGCTACTATAAGGGTCTAATGAGAACATGTGTATGAAGGACCTTGGGAATGGTAAAACACCCCATAAATTGTCATTAAAATAATCTCTAAATAAATTTAACATATACATGTAGATAAATATATTTATAAAGATAAATGCTAAATAGTATTTCAAATGTCCATTTCCTATCTTTCCATTTGAAAAAAAGACCAAAAAAAAAAAAAACCAATAAATAAGTAAAACTTTATTTCCTAAACAAGGAGTGATTAGAGGAATAACCTTGGGATTCTTTTAGCCACCCTCCTTCAAGTCCATCACTGGGAGTCCAACAACAGGGGCAGCAGATGTTTGCCCCTTTTAATGGTTCTTGGGGAGGCTTAAGGCAAAATAGTGAAAGAAAAGGGGTAGGGGTTGGTTCTCAAACTCAAAGCACTTTTCATCCAGGGACTGGTGGAAAAAGCCACACTTTTTGATGCGGGGGGATCTGACAAAAATGATTACAGATGAGGCACGCTTTCCCAGTTTTAGAATGAAAAACATGTTTCAATTCAAGTCAGAATTTGCTTTTAAGCTGTTAGAGTTTCTACTCAAAAGACTTAAGTAATGATTTTTCATGTGTGAAGAAAGAGAAGCTTCCAGAACTGCCCCCAGATGCCTCCACCTTTTCTCCCAGTGAACACATCAGAACCTTCCCCTGTAGATTTATGAATTTTTAGAATAAGCC
Organism: Balaenoptera borealis; assembly: GCF_965194805.1. Lineage (NCBI taxonomy): Eukaryota > Metazoa > Chordata > Mammalia > Artiodactyla > Balaenopteridae > Balaenoptera > Balaenoptera borealis. Next base: position 109,527,112 of record NC_138862.1, on the reverse strand, counting down.
AAGAATTGAGTAGAGCCCAAAGCCCGTACCCTTTCCCTGGTCCTGGCTGAGTGTCCAAAATCCCCCATTACTAACTTATATAGCCCACAGAGGGATTAACGTCACCTGGTAAAGGGAGACCTTACTCCAAGCCCAGTGTCTGCTAATGACAGTGCAGGATGAGTAAGTTTATTTGATGCTTCCTATTGCCTAGCAAGACCTGGAACTGAGATACAGGACACGTAAGGCTGGTATTGCGGAAAGGATGTCTGATCCAGGACAGCGCACCATATGGCACCATATGGTCGAGACAGTTGAAGGGGAGTGTTTGGAGAGTACCATGAGGAACTGATCACCAAAGCTTACTTCCCAATTTGTCCTGCTTCGCTCTCACCCATCCTTATAACAGAGGACTAAATACTTTGAGTATCCTACAAAACTATTCCAACTCCATTCAAGGATAACGTATATGTCACCCTATAATTGTCCTTTCCCTGACACATTCAAGTCTGCTAGTAGAAATAGCCATGAACTGTGGTTTGCCAATAGTCTTCCAAGCTGTGAAAATTGAAAAGTGCTTCCTCAAACCATAGCTTCGGCAGTTAAAGACCCCAGTGAGGCAGGCCTACCAGGAGTGCCTTATGCTCAGGGGAGGAGCACCCATTACTCACAGGAACACTTTTTGGGCATTCTTGGAGGACCCCACCTGGTCAGCTAAGTTTCTCTCTGAGCCAGGCTAGGCATATATATTGAGCCCTTGAACGCACTTCTGAGAGTGGCCTTCCTAGCAGACTATATATAAGTTCCTCAAGGGCAAGGAGTGTGTCTGTCCACTGGTGTGTCCTCAACGACTAGCACAGTACTGAGCACAAAGCTGGTGCTCAATTTGTTGAATGAATAATCAATGAATCAACGAGTGTCCTATCCTATGTTTCACTTTTTTCTCCTTCTTTTCTTGCAACTCCAATAACAAATTCAAGGTCTGCAATTATCTTACTACCTTTGCACCCATCTCTTCCTCCTTTTTTCAGTCCCAGCTTCCCTCTTGTCTTCTTTTCTCTGTGTGTTTGTGTGTGTGTGTGTGTGTGTGTGTGTGTGTGTGTGTTTGTTTCTCTCTCTCTCTCTCTCTCTGCTGTGTCCAGCCCCCAGTCAAACTGCCATCTTCTGGATAAGAAACTGCAAGTGGAGCGTGTGAGCCCACCGGCGCTCCTGCCTTGCTCAGCCTAACATTTCCACTGCAACGCTGCTCCTGATCCATGGGGCTGAACCCATCACACGCACGCAACCCATTATAGCTCCGTACACTGCACGCCACGTGCATCTTGTGAGACTTCAATCCCAGCCAGCTCCAGCAACCTAGGTGATTACGATGGCAAAGAAAATTATTTTCTTTAAGCGAAGGCTGGTTGACCACCACAGTGTGGTCAAAATCACTCTTTTTTTTCCCCCTTAAAAAGCACTAACTCAAATATGACAAGGACTTGTGCTCACACTCTGCCAGCGTTGTCGTTTCTCTGCCTCTAGCCTGGCCCCTGTAGGGAGCAGGGCTCTCCAAGGTGCCTCTCGAATGCAAAGGCATTTGAAAATTCACAATCCTGTTCTCTTCAAGCTCTGCACCAGCACTATAATGGATATGAGTGTCCTGTCGTTGGAAAACCCACCAAAAGGGAGTTTGAGGAACATGATGCCTTTTTAAAGTTCAAAACTAAAATTTATAAAAATAGTCTTTATTCCAGATTGGAGGCACAGAATAGATGAACGCTCAACAAATTGAATGCATGCATTAGTGACTCAAGAGACAATAACTGAAGATATGTAGCTTAATCTTCATGGTTTGTTTGGAATAAAAACAGAATTCTTAGGGAGAGAAAAGGCAAATTTTACCATTTAAGTTATTACTGAATGTAGAAATTCTGCAAAATTGGAGAAATCCCTAAGTTCACAAATATTGAATTAGAGTTTATGTTCCTGCTTGATTTTTCTTTTAGAAACAGAATTCAAGGACAAATTTTTATTGGTGCAACATCTTTAATATCTCCCTGAAACATAATAGCATCTAGTCAATTAAATAATATGAATTTTTAAACCAAAACTGTTCATTAGCTGAATATTTTGGAATTGAGTGTTAAAGAAATGCTTGATTATAATGATAAAGGACTGAAAGTCCTGTTGGGATATAGAGGCATATTTCAGGTTATGCTAGAAGAGATTTCTAGTCCCAGTATTATGAGCTTGTCTCAGGCATTTTTACAGTCATCTTGTGAAGAGCTGACTATAAATAGATTGCTTCTTGCAACTCTGATTCTTAGTACACCTTGAAGAAAGAGTATAAAATAAAAGCATAGAATTTCAGAGCTGAATGGGATATTGGAGGTCCTTTTGTTAAACACTTTAATCTCACAGATGAGGGGATAAAAAAAGACCTAGAGAAATTAATGATGTGACCAAGGTCATCCAGCTAATGAGTGGACTCTAGCCCATGTTTTCTGACTTCAGTTCCAATGAGGTTTAGAAATCACCATATCAAAACAAATATATACTAGTTTAGATTAACACTCAGTTATTGTTCTTAGCTGTCTTCTGTCACTTTTTAAAAACTCTCCATTCTGTTTTTTAAAATATATTCAGAACATAATGTAATACAATGAACATTTGTACTTCATTTTATAGTTTTCAAAATTTACTCAATACATTTTCATTTAATGCTTGGAATAATACTGTAGAGTAGGAAATCTCTATTATATACAAGGAAAGTGAGACTCAGAGAGGTTTAGGGACTTTCCCAATGATACACAGTTAGACAGTGCTAGAAAGGGGCTGACCCTTGAGCAGAGGAATTTAATGAGCAAAATTTAATGCCGGGACATTTGGGGCAAAAGTGAAAATTTAGCCAGAACTGAGGATGTGACAGGTGCTGAGAGTCGTAACTGAAAAATAGATGCACTATGTGGCAGGGATAATTGTAAAGGTGTCCCCCCCAAGCTTTCCATCCCTTGGTTATTCAACCAAACACTAATTTAGGTACTTCTGTGAATGGACTTTGCAGATGGAATTAAGGTTACTAATCAGCTGATCTTAAAGTAGGGTGATTATCCTGGATCATCCAGATGGGCCCAATTTAATCACCTGCACCCTTAAGAAGAAGAAGGCAGAAAGATGAAGCAGAGGAAATGTGAGGCAAAAGGGAGGTTATAGAGATTCAAAGTATGAGAAGGATTCTACCTGCCACTGTTGCTTTGAAGATGGAAGAAGGGGGCCATTAGATAAGAAATATGGGTGGCCTCTAGATGCTGAGAACAACTGCCAGATGACAGCCAACAAGGCAACAGGGATCTCAGTCCTACAACTTTATGGAACTAAATTCTGCCAACAACTTGAATGAGTTTGGAAATGGATTCATGCACAGAGCCTCCACAAAGGAAGGCAACTCTGCCAATACCTTGACTTCAGTTTTGTGAGGTCCTAAGTAGAGAATCAGCTGAACCATGCATGCTGTGCCAGACTTCTGACCTACAGAACTGTGAGACAACAAATGGGTAAATTTGTGGTAATTTGGTATGGCAGTAACAGTAAACTGATACAACTGCAATGCTGCTTTTAGTTTCGAGATTGCTTCAATTACTATGTTAGGAGTTTGGGGCGCTTCACCTCTTCTCCTCCAGGGGTTCTTACTGGTAGTGTGGGCGCCCAATGGTTGACAGCCACATGGAACTGGAAGTACTGCTTTATGAATTTGGCCAAGTATGGACAATCCCCTAAAAGCAGGGTTCCTGGTAAGCTTGCATCCAAGAATGTAGCTTAGGCCTGAGACCAACTTGGACCATCTTATGTCCTCCTTCCCTGAATTGGAAATGGCTGGGCCTGCAGCTCTTCAGAAACTGGCGACAACAGGCTAAAACTATGGCCATGTCCCTGCCTAAGTGTGCTGCCAACAAGAGTCACTACCCCCAACGGCAAGAGGGACATGCGGCAACTGAGAGCACAGCGACACCACCCACTAGTAAAAGGTGACCCAGTGAATGTTAGGCTCTTCCCAGTAAGATTAGGCATTTCTGTTCCACTAAGGAAAAATGAGTTATGGACGTGTGAGAGGATGGATGGAAGTTTCTTCTATGAACAAGGCTGCAATATGAGGAGAGGTGGAAAGGACTCTCCCTACCACTTTACAGACTAAGTATTCTTTTTGGGTGGTCATGGGATTGGGAGGAGAATATGAATAAGTACCATTTGGAATACTATGTCTGAATCTGGAAGAGTGAGTTCCTTTGAAGCACTAAATCCCAGATACTTTTAAAATAATTGTGATGACAGAAACAATCACTGGATATAAGAAAAGAAATACAGAATTAGATCTTTCTCTAGAAGTGTAACCTTTTATTCTCACATGTGTTTAAAATTCCTGATTGATATAAAAATGGATCATTTGAGAGGAGTCCTTTAGGATGGTGTCAATATTCACTATTTTTGTCTCATGAATAGGAGTGAGGGGAAATTATGTTGAGAGGTTTGATGCTGGGATCATTGGAAGAGTGGGGTTAATGGTTTCTTTAGGCACATAGAGTTTGAAGAGTTGAACCATCCAATATTAGTCTGAGAAGTACATGGGTCTTACCAGCTAAAGTTGAAGGGGAGATGGAGGAAAGACAGAGGGGAGAGTGGAGTACAAGTATATTTACAACTATTTGAAGTGTTCTTGGCCCTGATATTTGTCCTAAATTTGAGAATGTAGTACAATGACTTCATCTCAAGAATTCACTTGAGCTTCCTCTCTTTGAGAAAGAAGTTAACTAAGGTCCCTCTTATCTACAGAGATGGGAATGTCACTTGGTCCTTATGTCTCCTTCTTCTCTGTACCTCTTAGACATCCAAGTGGAGATGTTGAGTAGGCGGTTGGATAAATAATCTAGAGCTGGTCCAGAGATACATATTTGAGATGTGTTGGTGTATGGAGGTATTAACGCCGTGGAACTGGGAGAGCAGGCAGCTAGAGGAGCTTGCTGTGATCGGAGCCCTGGGCCCTCCTACATGTCTGGTAGAAAAGGAGCAACCAACAATGGAGATGCGACAGGGCTTTCCCTGAGTTGGGAAAACCAGGAGAATGGTGTCACAGAAGCCAAAGAAGAGTGTTTCAAGGAGGGTGTATTTAAAAAGAAGAGAGTGTTCAGCAAGGTCAGCTGCTACTGACAGACACAGTAAGATGAGAATGGAAGTTGGCAAATTGCTTTGTTCAGATACAGTTTATTGTACAAGTTACTGGTGACTTTGATAAGGGCCGATTTAATGGACTGATGGGGATGAAAGCCAGGATGAAGCAGGTTGGGTAGGGAAAGAGTGATGAGGAAGTGGAGATATAAAATATAAACAGCTCTTTCCATGAGTTTTGTTGGGATGAAGCAAGAAGACATGGAGAATTATCTGAAGAGCATTATGCTGTTCTTTCTGTTTTGTTTTTAGATGGGTGTGCCAATGGGAAACTGTGTGTGTGTGTGTGTGTGTGTGTGTGTGTATGTGTGTGAAATAGAGAGAGACTGATTATGCAAGAGAGATGTGCAAACATAAACTTACCCAATATTAAAGAGTCTCAGAAATCACATTAATATACAATTTTTAAGGGTTAGTATTTGCTTGGCATTGTTTTGAATGGAATGAAAATACAATCAAGTTCAAGCAAGGAGATCTTCCTAATCTAAAAATGCAATATTTTACTGTCACTCTTGCCCATGTCTTAAGTTAACAACCCTTTACAAAAAGATAGGGTGTGGACAGCAGCAAATATGGTAACGATAAAGGCAGCAATTGGTATCATTACCTTCTGCCATCCCTGAAAACAGCGTTCTTATTTGATGTTCCAGAGATAGAAAGGAAGAGCACGGTGCGGTGGTTTCTCCAACATGCCTCAGAAGCTGTGAGCTGGAATTATAATGCCCAAACCCTTTCCTCTTAAACACACACACAGCCAACCCCTTAAATAAGAAAGAGATGATGAACACAAGAGATTAGTGGATTGCTAAAGTCTTTATCCTGTCAAATACTTGATGGCATGAATAACATGGAGAAAAACTATTCTACAGTATACCACCCACATCTACCGTAAGGTCTGAAATGTGAGAATTTTTTTCTGAATTGTATTTTTTTGTATCCAAATTGAAGAGTGATGAGAAAATTGCAGGCTGACTGTTGTAGTGTAAGAGTCTCCATTGATCCCCACATAAACACATAGTCATGGATTAGGCAGGGAGCATGCATTTTTTGCATTTGATAAACAAATAAATGTCCAGCTTTTGCAGTCTTTGTGATGTAGAAGAACTCTGATATAATTTAATGGAGATTATAACAGAACTATTAATATAAGGTATTTTAAAAAAACCATTGCCTTTGTTCCCTTGAAATGAGTGACTGGTTGGCAAGTTTATTTGATTTGAAATAATTAGGTTTCTGGTTCCTGTAATTTAGGTGTTACCTGTCACTGGAATTTACCTAAATTGCCATATATATACACACACACACATATATATATAATTGTGTCATGTCAATAAGACTGAACATTTTTAAACATTTAGAGTCAAAGATTATATTTATTTCCCAATAAGGAAAAAGTATAATATATTTGCAATATACTTTTGACAAAAGATTAAAAAAGGATATTTACATAATTATTTTTACCATGGGATATTTCTTATATCACAGTTTGGTGGATATTGGCGTCTTTCAAACTCTTATTTTTGTGGTTGGATTTTTCTTCTTATCAAAGAAATTTTAAAAGGTCCTATAGCATACTATTAAGTAACTATAATACTGGGGGTGCAGAGATGTTTTAATCCACAGTGACAGTGTGCCTTATAACCTTCCAGATCTTACTAAATCCAGATTTGACTGTAGGGAATTCATCTGATTCCATTATTTAGCTAAGTAAAATTTTATAGCCATTAAAAGCAAAGCAATAATTCCTTTCACTGAAGTTGAACATAAGACATTGTTTAATACATTTAATTACAACCTAATTGAGTCCTGGGACACTGCTAGCCCACTGATGGACTTCAAATGTTATTCTTAATTTAATAATAATTTTATTGAGTAGTTATTCCTTATTCTGTGCCAGGCACTCAACTATATACATACATTATCTTGTTTAATTGTCTAAATAACCATGAGAAGTAAGTACTACTTGTGTTTCAAATTTACATATTAAGAAAAGAGGTTCAGAAAAGTTGTGCAACTTGCGCAAGATCACACAGTTTGTTATTAGAGCCAGAACTGCACTTAGGTCTGTCTCAGACCATATTATAATATATTGAAACAGAGAAATTCTCTCTCCTGAAACTGATAACCCTGGAGTTAACATTTACTGTATGATAAAATCTATGCTTTTTGGTCCCTCCATCTCTAACCATTTGCTGAGATAAGAGGTGCTTATGGCCATTCTCTGTGGTATTCTTTTTTTTTTTTTAACATCTTCATTGGAGTATAATTGCTTTACAATGGTGTGTTAGTTTCTGCTTTATAACAAAGTGAATCAGTTATAAATATACATATGTTCCCATATCTCTTCCCTCTTGCGTCTCCCTCCCTCCCACCCTCCCTATCCCACCCCTCTAGGTGGTCACAAAGCACCGAGCTGATCTCCCTGTGCTATGCAGCTGCTTCCCACTAGCTATCTATTTTACATTTGGTAGTGTATATATGTCCATGCCACTCTCTCACCCTGTCACATCTTACCCTTCTCCCTCCCCATATCCTCAAGTCCATTCTCTAGTAGGTCTGTGTCTTTATTCCCGTCTTGCCACTAGGTTCTTCATGACCTTTTTTTTTTCCCCTTAGATTCCATATATATGTGTTAGCATACTGTATTTGTTTTTCTCTTTCTGACTTACTTCACTCTGTATGACAGACTCTAACTCCATCCACCTCATTACAAATACCTCCATTTCATTTCTTTTTATGGCTGAGTAATATTCCATTGTATATATGTGCCACATCTTCTTTATCCATTCATCCAATGATGGACACTTAGGTTGCTTCCATGTCCTGGCTATTGTAAATAGAGCTGCAATGAACATTTTGGTACATGACTCTTTTTGAATTATGGTTTTCTCAGGGTATATGCCCAGTAGTGGGATTGCTGGGTCATATGGTAGTTCTATTTTTAGTTTTTTAAGGAACCTCCATACTGTTCTCCATAGTGGCTGTATTAATTTACATTCCCAGCAACAGTGCAAGAGTGTTCCCTTTTCTCCACACCCTTTCCAGCATTTATTGTTTCTAGATTTTTTGATGATGGCCATTCTGACCGGTGTGAGATGATATCTCATTGTAGTTTTGATTTGCATTTCTCTAATGATTAATGATGTTGAGCATTCTTTCATGTGTCTGTTGGCAATCTGTATATCTTCTTTGGAGAAATGTTTATTTAGGTCTTCTGCCCATTTTTGGATTGGGTTGTTTGTTTTTTTGTTATTGAGCTGCATGAGCTGCTTGTAAGTCTTGGAGATGAATCCTTTGTCAGTTGCTTCATTTGCAAATATTTTCTCCCATTCTGAGGGTTGTCTTTTTGGTCTTGTTTATGGTTTCCTTTGAGGTGCAGAAGCTTTTAAGTTTCATTAGATCCCATTTGTTTATTTTTGTTTTTATTTCCATTTCTCTAGGAGCTGGGTCAAAAAGGATCTTGCTGTGATTTATGTCATACAGTGTTCTGCCTATGTTTTCCTCTAAGAGTTTGATAGTGTCTGGCCTTACATTTAGGTCTTTAATGCATTTTGAGTTTATTTTCGTGTATGGTGTTAGGGAGTGTTCTAATTTCATACTTTTACATGTACCTGTCCAGTTTTCACAGCACCACTTATTGAAGGGGCTGTCTTTTCTCCACTGTATATGCTTGCCTCCTTTATCAAAGATAAGGTGACCATATGTGTGTGGGTTTATCTCTGGGCTTTCTATCCTGTTCCATTGATCTATGTTTCTGTTTTTGTGCCAGTACCAAACTGTCTTGATTACTGTAGCTTTGTAATATAGTCTGAAGTCAGGGAGCCTGATTCCTCCAGCTCCATTTTTCGTTCTCAAGATTGCTTTGGCTATTCGGGGTCTTTTTTCTGTTCATACAAATTGTGAAATTTTTTGTTCTAGCTCTGTGAAAAATGCCAGTGGTAGTTTGATAGGGATTGCATTGAATCTGTAGATTGCTTTGGGTAGTAGAGTCATTTTCACAATGTTGATTCTTCCAATCCAAGAACATGGTATATCTCTCCATCTATTTGTATCATCTTTAATTTCTTTCATCAGTGTCTTATAATTTTCTGCATACAGGTCTTTTGTCTCCTTAGGTAGGTTTATTCCTAGATATTTTATTCTTTTTGTTGCAATGGTAAACGGAAGTGTTTTCTTAATTTCACTTTCAGATTTTTCATCATTAGTGTATAGGAATGCAAGAGATTTCTGTGCATTAATTTTGTATCCTACTACTTTACCAAATTCATTGATTAGCTCTAGTAGTTTTCTGGTAGCATCTTTAGGATTCTCTATGTATAGTATCATGTCATCTGCACACTGACAGCTTTACTTCTTCTTTTCCGGTTTGGATTCCTTTTATTTCTTTTTCTTCTCTGATTGCTGTGGCTAACACTTCCAAAACTATGTTGAATAATAGTGGTGAGAGGGGGCAACCTTGTCTTGTTCCTGATCTTAGTGGAAATGGTTTCAGTTTTTCACCATTGAGGACAATGTTGGCTGTGGGTTTGTCATATATGGCCTTTATTATGTTGAGGAAAGTTCCCTCTATGCCTGCTTTCTTCAGGGCTTTTATCATAAATGGGTGTTGAATTTTGTCAAAAGCTTTCTCTGCATCTATTGAGATGATCATATGGTTTTTCTCCTTCAATTTGTTAAAATGGTGTATCACGTTGATTGATTTGCGTATATTGAAGAATCCTTGCATTCCTGGAATAAACCCCACTTGATCATGGTGTATGAACCTTTTAATGTGTTGTTGGATTCTGTTTGCTAGTATTTTGTTGAGGATTTTTGCATCTATGTTCATCAGTGATATTGGCCTGTAGTTTTCTTTCTTTGTGACATCTTTGTCTGGTTTTGGTATCAGGGTGATGGTGGCCTCGTAGAATGAGTTGAGGAGTGTTCCTCCCTCTGCAATATTTTGGAAGAGTTTGAGAAGGATAGGTGTTAGCTCTTCTCTAAATGTTTGATAGAATTCGCCTGTGAAGCCATCTGGTCCTGGGCTTTTGTTTGTTGGAAGATTTTTAATCACAGTTTCAATTTCAGTGCTTGTGATTGGTCTGTTCATATTTTCTGTTTCTTCCTGGTTCAGTCTTGGCAGGTTGTGCATTTCTAAGAATCTGTCCATTTCTTCCAGGTTGTTCATTTTATTGGCATAGAGTTGCTTGTATTAATCTCTCATGATCGTTTGTATTTCTGCAGTGTCAGTTGTCACTTCTCCTTTTTCATTTCTAATTCTATTGATTTGAGTCTTCTCCCTTTTTCTCTTGATGAGTCTGGCTAATGGTTTATCAATTTTGTTTATCTTCTCAAAGAACCAGCTTTTAGTTTTATTGATCTTTGCTATCGTTTCCTTCATTTCTTTTTCATTTATTTCTGATCTGATCTTTATGATTTCTTTCCTTCTGCTGGCTTTGGGGTTTTTTTGTTCTTCTTTCTCTAATTGCTTTAGGTGCAAGGTTAGGTTGTTTATTCGAGATGTTTCCTGTTTCTTGATGTAGGCTTGTATTGCTATAAACTTCCCTCTTAGAGCTGCTTTTGCTGCATCCCATAGGTTTTGGATCGTCGTGTCTCCATTGTCATTTGTTTCTAGGTATTTTTTGATTTCCCCTTTGATTTCTTCAGTGACCACTTCGTTATTAAGTAGTGTATTGTGTAGCCTCCATGTGTTTGTATTTTCTACAGATCTTTTCCTGTAATTGATATCTCGTCTCATAGCATTGTGGTCGGCAAAGATACTTGATACGATTTCAATTTTCTTAAATTTACCAAGGCTTGATTTGTGACCCAAGATATGATCTATCCTGGAGAATGTTCCATGAGCACTTGAGAAAAATGTGTATTCTGTTGTTTTTGGGTGGAATGTCCTGTAAATATCAATTAAGTCCATCTTGTTTAATGTACCATTTAAAGCATGTGTTTCCTTATTTATTTTCATTTTGGATGATCTGTCCATTGGTGAAAGTGGGGTGTTAAAGTCCCCTACTATGATTGTGTTACTGTCGATTTTCCCTTTTATGGCTGTTAGTATTTGCCTTATGTATTGAGGTGCTCCTATGTTGGGTGCATAAATATTTACAATTGTTATACCTTCTTCTTGGCTCGATCCCTTGATCATATATAGTGTCCTTCTTTGTCTCTTGTAATAGTCTTTATTTTAAAGTCTATTTTGGGGCTTCCCTGGTGGTGCGGTGGTTGAGAATCTGCCTGCCAATGCAGGGGACATGGATTCGAGCCCTGGTCTGGGAAGATCCCACATGCCGCGGAGCAACTAGGCCCGTGAGCCAGAGCTACTGAGCCTGCACGTCTGGAGCCTGTGCCCCGCAACAAGAGAGGCCGTGACAGTGAAAGGCCTATGCACCGCGATGAAGAGTGGCCCCCGCTTGCCACAACTAGAGAAAGCCCTCGCACAGAAACAACCCAACACAGCCATAAATAAACAAACAAATAAATAAATAAAATTTTTTAAAAAAAATTCTATTTTGTCTGATATGAGAATTGCTACTCCAGCTTTCTTTTGATTTCCATTTGCATGGAATATCTTTTTCCATCCCCTCACTTTCAGTCTGTATGTGTCCCTAGGTCTGAAGTGGGTCTCTTGTAGACAGCATATATACGGGTCTTGTTTTTGTATCCATTCACCCAGTCTGTGTCTTTTGGTGGGAACATTTAATCCATTTACATTTAAGGTAATTATTGATATGTATGTTCCTATTCCCATTTTCTTAAATGTTTTGGGTTTGTTATTGTAGGTGTTTTCCTTCTCTTGTGTTTCTTGCCTAGAGAAGTTCCTTTAGCATTTGTTGTAAAGCTGGTTTGGTGGTGCTGAACTCTCTCAGCTTTTGCTTGTCTGTAAAGGTTTTAATTTCTCCATCAAATCTGAATGAGATCCTTGCTGGGTAGAGTAATCTTGGTTGTAGGTTTTTCTCCTTCATCACTTTAAGTATATCCTGCCACTCCCTTCTGGCTTGCAGAGTTTCTGCTGAAAGATCAGCTGTTAACCTTATGGGGATTCCCTTGTGTGTTATTTGTTGTTTTTCGCTTGCTGCTTTTAATATGTTTTCTTTATATTTAATTTTTGACAGTTTGATTAATATGTGTCTTGGTGTGTTTCTCCTTGGATTTATGCTGTATGGGACTCTCTGTGCTTCCAGGACTTGATTAACTATTTCCTTTCCCATATTAGGGAAGTTTTCAACTATAATCTCTTCAAATATTTTCTCAGTCCCTTTCTTTTTCTCTTCTTCTTCTGGGACCCCTATAATTCGAATGTTGGTGCGTTTAATGTTGTCCCAGAGGTCTCTGAGACTGTCCTCAGTTCTTTTCATTCTTTTTTCTTTATTCTGCTCTGCAGTAGTTATTTCCACTATTTTACCTTCCAGGCCACTTACCTGTTCTTCTGCCTCAGTTATTCTGCTATTGATCCCTTCTAGAGTATTTTTAATTTCATTTATTGTGTTTTTCATCATTGCTTGGTTCCTTTTTAGTTCTTCTACATCCTTGTTAAATGTTTCTTGCATTTTCTCTATTCTATTTCCAAGACTTTGGTTCATCTTTACTATCATTATTCTGAATTCTTTTTCAAGTAGAGTGCCTATTTCCTCTTCATTTGTTAGGTCTGGTGTGTTTTGACCCTGCTCCTTCATCTGCTGTGTGTTTTTCTGTCTTCTCATTTTGCTTATCTTACTGTGTTTGGGGTCTCCTTTTCACAGGCTGCAGGTTTGTAGTTCCCATTGTTTTTGGTATCTGTCTCCAGTGGCTAAGGTTGGTTCAGTGGGTTGTGTAGGCTTCCTGGTGGAGGGGGCTAGTGCCTGTGTTCTGGTGGATGAGGCTGGATCTTGTCTTTCTGGTGGGCATGTCCATGTCTGGTGGTGTGTTTTGGGGTGTCTGTGCCCTTATTATGATTTTAGGCAGTTTCTCTGCTAATGGATGGGGCTGTGTTCCTGTCTTGCTACTTGTTTGGCATAGGGTGTCCAGCACTGTAGCTTGCTGGTCGTTGAGTGAAGCTGGGTCTTGACGTTGAGATGGAGATCTCTGAAAGATCTTCGCCGTTTGGTATTACGTGGAGCTGGGAGGTCTCTTGTGGACCAGTGTCCTGAAGTTGGTTCTCCCACCTCAGAGGCACAGCCCTGATGCCTGGCTGGAGCACCAAGAGCCTTTCATCCACATGGCAAATTTCAGGCACCCTTCTTCAGTATGTTTTATAGGCATGTTCAGTAAACACAGCAGTGATTAACACAGATGAATATAGCCTCTCTCGAGCTTTTGGGCCGCCCTAGTCTCGAAGCTCCCACCCCTGCTCCTCAGGCCAGTTCCCCATGGGAGGCCTCTGTGGTATTTTTAATTGTTCTTTGCTGCTCAAGGGTAAAAGAGGGCCAGCGCAGAACTGTCACTGCAGACATGCATGTGGGTATATAACATTCACTTATCCATCCAGTCATCTACTGTCTATTAAGCACCACTCTGTGCCAGGCACGGTGCTATAGTGTGGAACAAAACAGACCTGGGCTTCCTCCTCATAGAATTTTCTGTCAAATGTCTGAGACACACATTATATATATAAACTACAAATAAATCAATATAGAAGTACTTTAGAGGGGGAATATCTGGTTTCTGTGAAAGAGAATAACCACTCCTTGGTTGTTTTTTATTAGAGGGTCAGGGGTAGGTCTACAAGAAGGGGCATTAGAACTGAAGCTATTATAGGCATATCTAAAAAAGGGGCAGATGGAGAGGTTATGTGCACTCTCTCATTCAGCAAATATCTGCTGAGGGATTATTTTATTATTTATTTATTTATTTATTTTTTAATCAGTCATCAGTTTTATACACATCACTGTATACATGTCAATCCCAATCGCCCAATTCAGCACACCACCATCCCCACCCCACCGCAGTTTTCCCCCCTTGGTGTCCATTCGTTTGTTCTCTACATCTGTGTCTCAACTTCTGCCCTGCAACCCGGGTCATCTGTACCATTTTTCTAGGTTCAACATACATGTGTTAATATATGATATTTGTTTTTCTCTTTCTGACTTACTTCACTCTGTATGACAGTCTCTAGAGCCATCCACGTCTCAACAAATGACTCAATTTTGTTCCTTTTTATGGCTGAGTAATATTCCATTGTATATATGTACCACATCTTCTTTATCCATTCGTCTGTCGATGGGCATTTAGGTTGCTTCCATGACCTGGCTATTGTAAATAGTGCTGCAATGAACATTGGGGTGCATGTGTCTTTTTGAATTACGGTTTTCTCTGGGTATATGCCCAGTAGTGGGATTGCTGGGTCATATGGTAATTCTACTTTTTGTTTTTTAAAGGACCTCCATACTGTTCTCCATAGTGGCTGTATCAATTTACATTCCCACCAACAGTGCAAGAGGGTTCCCTTTTCTCCACACCCTCTCCAGCATTTGTTGTTTGTAGATTTTCTGATGATGCCCATTCTAAGTGGTGTGAGGTGATACCTCATTGTAGTTCTGATTTTCATTTCTCTAATAATTAGTGATGTTGAGCATCTTTTCATGTGCTTTGTGGCCATCTGTCTGTCTTCTGCTGAGGGATTATTATCTGCAAAGCACTGTGCTAGGTGCGAGGACTATAAGACTACGATGGTGAGCAAGGCCAAAATGGTCCCATCACCTTAGAGTTTCTAACCTTGTGAAAACGTCAAATACGATGTCTCACTGAAGCTATAGGAAATTAGTATAGAAAAAATTAATTTAAAGAGAAAGAAGCCAGTAAATGTAAATACCTGTATTAGTAAGTGGGTTCTTTTTTTTTTTTTTCTGGTCAGTTAAGAGTACTTGAGACCTATTCAGCCCCAAAACTATGAATCATAGTGTTATGCCCAGAAAGTGTTATTATAATTAAGTTCTCAAAAACAAAACAAAACAGTACTGAACACGTTCTACTCATTTGATTCCGAAGTTAAGAAAAATAAACGATCAGGTTTCCAAGAACAGAACCTCCCTGGGTCATGGTTTCGTGCAGAACCCACACATAGCTCTCCTACAGGTGGTGCTATGCAGCTGAATTATTTTAGGTTGACTTAAGTGGTGAATTCACTTCAAACCACAGGCATAGGGACATGTTGGTGAATCATTTCTGTCTGCCTAAACATTAACCATCGTTGGTAACTTTTCATAAAGTGCTGGGTTGGGCAGGGGTGGTCTTGTGATTGATGTCGTATTTGTAGATATTGAGAAAAAGCTCAGTTATCTATTCATTTGTACTGCAACTTCATTATTTCAGATGATATTTGATAGGTATCGTGAAATGCCTAGTCTCCAAATACCTGTTTCCTTAATTTTGTCTTCAAGAAAGAAAAATCCTTGCTTGTGATGATCATATAAAGCCAAGGGTTCACTTTCTCTCTAGAGATTAAATACAGACTATTTGCTTCAAACAGGTGCCTCTGGCCTTTCTGTTAGTTGAGACGAAAATTGTTGCTCAGCTCTACCTAGGCATCTTTGTGTCTTTGAAACAAATAAATAAACCAGCCAGATCAACAACAACAACAAAACACTCTAGAAACAAAGTACCAAAAAGCTATTAGGAAGCTGCCCCCTTCCTGCAAAAACACTGGTCAGTTGTTCTAATGTGAGCCCTGAGGAGACAATTCTCTCCAGCAGGGGGCAGTGTCAAGGCCCTGACATTGACTCTTAGATTCATCTCCTCCCCAGCTTTCCATCTTGGGTATTTCTCCCTAATTCCTGCTGCCACCACAACCCTAATCCAAGGGAGTACTGCCCCTTTTAACACTCCAGACCAGGTATTGCCCAAATTTTCCCCTTAATATCCACCTGAGACCAGTCCAGGGCATTTAAGAAAATACTAAGTGTTTTAAACAACTAAGGGAAAGAGGTTGAGACAGAAACCAGATCATCCATCCAGCTTGTAAAATATGGCCTATTGTCTTGGGTTCAGGACCCATCCCACCCTAACCCTGTGTCTGCCACCTTGTGGTGGATGCCATCTTGGTACCTACCATCTCAGAACACATTCCAAACTATTTCAGCAGCTAAAAGAGGAAACCCCAGAGAGCAAATATAGGAGCAGTGTTATCCAGTGTTCTGGTGTCCAGTCTCAGACAAGGCCCCTTTCCTGGGACTGAAACCCAGACGACCACGTCCTTCAGAGGACAAGCTGCTCCCTACTCACAGGGTGAGGCCTAAACAGAACAACCACGTATGAATACACTCCAATAATGTTCACACAAGCGATACTGGTAAAGAACAGCAGGAAGACCACTTCACCCAAAAAAAGGGGGGGCCGTGAGATGAGGGAAGAAACAGACTGTTGGCACTGCCCATCTTCTGAGTGCACACAAAGAAGAAAGGCTAGCTTTAAGGGAATGCCCTGGGCCATCACGGCCAATTTTCTGGTGATGCTACTCTTTAGGTAGGGTGAGATGGGGGGAAGAGCCATCTGAGGGCCCCACCATTGCACAGCTTGGACAAGTAAACTTTTTTTTTTTATAAATGTATTCATTTATTTGCAGCTGCGTTGGGTCTTTGTTGCTGCGAGTGGGCTTTCTCTAGTTGCAGCAAGCAGGGGCTACTCTTCGTTGCAGTGCGCGGGCTTTTCATTGCGGTGGCTTCTCTTGTTGCAGAGCGGTGGCTTCTCTTGTTGCGGAGCACCGGCTCTAGGGGAGCGAGCTTCAGTAGTTGCAGCACGCAGGCTCAGTAGTTGTGGCTCACGGGCTCTAGAGCTCAGGCTCAGTAGTTGTGGCACATGGGCTTAGTTGCTCCATTGCATGTGGGATCTTCCCAGACCAGGGATCAAACCCGTGTCCCCTGCATTGACAGGTGGATTCTTAACCACTGCGCCACCAGGGAAGTCCCCAAGTAAACTTTTAATTTCAGTAAAAGTAGAAAATCTGGAGAAGGGCTCTTTGTGGCCCTCCAAGTCAGTGATGTTGGCTGATACAAGCATATTCTACCCTACTCACCACCTCCCTGGCCATCATCACACAATCTGAAAAATTTGAGTAATATTGACTTTCAAATAAATCCCTGGAAACAGCTAAAATTAACTCCAGAAAAGAGATTCTCTGGAAAAATTAGAGGTAAGTGACTCCCTGGATGCATTTGGGCACGCAACATGGGCTTCCTCAGGGACAGGACTTCCGTGTAGTCAAGAAGAGATGAAGGAAATCAGTGAGGAGCAAAACTCATCCTCTATTTCACTCTATATCCTTCTTCCAACAAGCCTGCAGGTGCTCTGTCCAGAGTACTTCACTGGAGGGGGCTGATGGTAGCTCAACCTCACAAGTTTTCAGAGGGTGTATAGCATCCCTTGTCAAAAGGATGTGTGGGTGCCATGGTGATCCCATAGAGCAAGTGTCCTAAGACACTTCTGATGCTCTCACAGACAGTGAGGATGGGCTTGCAAGGAAAAAACTCAAAACTCTTTGCCCGTGGTTATGTACATGCATTTCTATGAAGAAATTTTATATGAAATAATTCCCATTTTTCTTTAAAAAAGAAGGTCATTCCCACCAACTCTTTCTTTCTAGTTTAGATAGAAGATGCTGGTAGGAGATATTACTGGGTCTCCCAAAATATAAAGTCAACTAAATATTAACACGATCTTAAAGGGAATAATAAAGCCAAACCACATTGTGTAAGGACCACAGCATGCTATTCTAATAGAAAACTAACAATAACAGAGCCTGGTGGATTCTGGAAGGCAACAAAGGAGATCACGACTTGTACTGTTTTCATTCTGTTCTGTAGCTCTCCAGTCAAAACATCTGAAGTTATTCTGCAAATCTAACATAGAAAGGGCCTCTTTTCTCCTTGATGTGGATCTGTGCAAAATTCATGATCTAAATGCCAGACAGCATAACTATATTAACAACTCAGTTTCTAAGCCGCAGGAAAGGAAGACGTTCTCTGATCTTGACCAATTCCACAAGTGGAATCTGTATCCTCCAGCTACACACGGACACCCAAATGGCTTTGCTCGCTCTCTTTTGAGCACAAAGTGGAAAATGTTGAACAGATAAACTTCATCGAAAATAGAAACTTCTTTTGTGGTTATTCACTTAAGGCAAGTGAGTTCAGTCTTGTTGGTATCATCAGTAATTAGTACTCAGTACGTACTTTTGAATGTGAATGTTTTCATCATCAGTTCAGAATATTATGAAAATGACTGAGCTCCATGTTGTCATCAAAAAAAAATTGATTAATGAAGTATTCTGGAAGGTATATATAAGGCAATATATAAGCCAATAAATGTAAGCACTTTTTATATATTATTGTTATATTATTATCATTACGTATTGGTGTTACTTAAGAGCAAAACTAGTTTTCCTGGGTATGGATTCAAATTTAAGTGGACACTAATTAATAAAATATAATTTAACAGTGTCTCCAAGGGAAATTTAAATTTTTTTTTTTCCCAGGCGTGGGTGAAAAGTAGCTGGAAGAGGATATGGCCTACTGATTACCAATGCTACTTACTCCCTGTAGATCTGTCTTCCAACTACCAGCTAGCTAAACTTCTTCTTGGGTTGTAAAAACTGAGGAGTTCACAGCCTCAGGAAATATTATTGTAAGCTGTGTGGTGTGTTGAGGATGGGAGAAGAAAGATGACCATTTACCTCAAATAGTTAAAACAGTGTGAAAAGACAAAAACTTTGGTTGCAACTAGGTAACTCCTAAGTATTTTCAAAGGGCCGAGTCAGACCGTCACCACTCAGACAACACTTTCTGATTCTTCCCTGCCAAAATTCCTCCTCTCTTGGTATCTTTTAAATTCTCATTTATATCCATACCCCTCCCTGGCTGGACACAGTTGCCATCTAAGGGGGTAACGGGGTGGGCATAGGCCACAGGAATTTGTATCTGCACGTTCCTATATTTTAAAAAAGATGAAAAAGAAAGAAAGAAGTGTCATTTTGAATTAAAGGTGTGCAGGGTCCTTCTTTCTATTTGTGTGGCGTGACTTTGGCATTCAAAGAAAGCTGATGATTAACATGCATCAAAGAGCTTGAGGCAGCCCCACAGTAATGGAAAGTGCTCTTCCTCTGCTTTCCATTTTTATGGTTTAGTAACTTAGCTCCTAGTGTCAGGAATGTGCAATGAAATAGGAAACTAGGGGGTCCTGAAAGGACACACCCTTCTCATGAAAGGAGACATTCACAGAGATAACTTCACTAATTTGGCCACCTCTGCTCTGGGCTATGGGCTGCCTCGCCTGCAGTAATGGGGGGAGTGTGGGCTTCAAAACTCAACCATGAATACAGTTGGCATCGGCAGGGTGAAGGAACATCAGAGCAAAGGAATGGGTCCCCGACTTCAGTGTGTTCATGCCGCACACTGCTTCCGCCTGGTTTTGGCTCCCTAAATCTTCTTTACACTCCATTTTTAATGGGCATCCTCTGTGCCCAGTACCTCTGAACAGTCACTCCTCGGTGGCAAAATGCAAGACTGTGATCATAATGATTGTCTTGTCTGACCATCAGAATCTCATATTTTTCTTACACCAGAATCCCAGGGACTTTACAGAGCTCCATAAATAGGAAAGTGAGACTGGACCTGTCCAATATTGGGCATTTCCATAAGATTAAGAAAACTCAGGTCCCAGCTCTGCCTCAGGCTCACGCTTAGCTTTGAGCAAGTCCGTTTGCCTCACCGAGTCTCACTTTTCACCTCTGTAGAAATGCGTGGACTAGACTAAATTGTCTCCAGCGTTCCTTCCAGCTCTGAAATTCTATGACCTATAATTATTATATGGGTGGTATATTTCAATACTTAGCAAAAATTAGAAATGTCAAGAAAAAAGCCTCTTCTTTAAACATTTCTAAAGCTTGGGGCTCTGATTTTATAATAATCTTAAAGGTTTAAAACCTGCCAACACTCCCAAGTTTATGTCTTTGTCAACCAAGTATGGAAGAATTGGAAGTCTGGTTAGAGCAAATCCCAGTTTACAATTTTGTTTTTTTGTTTTTTGTTTTTTTTTGCCCAGGAGGGATTTATTTTGATTAATCTTTTTTACTGATGTTAATTTTGAGGAAAATATGGTCTAATTGTTTCTGAGCCATTTTGAAATTCAACAAAATACAACTTAGTTCCAGTTATTTGCTGTCTAATCCCAAACCCTATAAGCTCATTTATCTTTCCATGAGGCGTTCCTTTAGCAGTGACTAGATACCAATGCTGAAAAGCCCAAATCTGGATTTAGACATGGAGCCCAGTGAGTTTGAAAAGACTGTGAATGCCCAAAGTTTCTCTTGGCAGGGTTTTTCGGGAGCGTGACAGTTGTCATGGCCTAACTATGAAGTTCATTTTAAAAACGTTTGACCTAGTCTGCCTTTCTTTTTTTTTTTTTTTTTTTAATTATTAGCACCTTTAATTATTTATTTATTTATTTATTTATTTGGCTGTGTTGGGTCTTCGTTTCTGTGCGAGGGCCCTCTCTAGCTGTGCCAAGCGGGGGCCGCAATTCATCGCGGTGCGCGGGCCTCTCACTATCGTGGCCTCTCTTGTTGCGGAGCACAGGCTCCAGACGCGCAGGCTCAGTAGTTGTGGCTCATGGGCCCAGTTGCCCTGCGGCATGTGGGATCTTCCCAGACCAGGGCTCGAACCCGTGTCCCCTGCATTGGCAGGCAGATTCTCAACCACTGCGCCACCAGGGAAGCCCATAGTCTGCCTTTCTTTTACACAAACACTCTCATACTGGGTCTTCATCAGGACACAGGGCTTTTCTTGGAATCTCCAGGCTACCCTACCATCACTTCCTGGCTTTCTTGAAATTCCACGGAGGTGACAGCACTGGAAGCACGTGGCAAATGTATTCATCCTAAATTCCTACAGAGGGAAATTGTTAACCAGCCTTTTCCAGAGCAGGGATGTTATCTGGTTGCCTCAGGCCATCCAGTGCCAAGGCAAGAGCCTGGTACACAGAAGGTGCACAAAAATATTTGTGAATGAACACACTTTACCATGAGATGATACACACTAAAAGGAATGAATAAGACATATGAAAAGAATAAGATCATAATCTCAAACCTTTCAGATTGGGCATTATGAATTTTCCCCAAAACAATTATTTTCTGGAAAAGTAGGTGATCTGTATTCTGTAGTTGTTTCCATTGTAAAATTTGAATGCGAACAGAGGATTTCAAGAATGATAAACAGTTCTGGCTTATATAACCAAAAGATATGGATAGCCATGGGATTCTACAGCACTTTCTGATACTTTTTCAGTAATAAATTACTTCTATAACTGAATTAACCAGGAACTGGCGAAAAACAGTCATTTTGATTAGTGAAAAATAGTTATTTTGACATATTTTTCTCCATTGAATTGAATTTTACTAGTTGCTTTCACATACTGTCAGCATACACCAAATCACCTTATTGGAAGATTCCTTCTTTTTCTTTTATTTTCCCCCTAGTCAATAGTTTCTGCCTTGAATTAGCACTCATTTACTCAGCAGATAAATGAGAGTCTCTTCTGTGCCAGGCATTGGGGAAACAGCAAAGAACAATGCAGAGATAGTCCCTGCCCTCATGGAACATATATTTGAAAAGGAAAGGTGAAAAATAAATAAATAATCACATACATAAGATAATGTCAGAAAGTAAGAGCTGAAAGGAACTAAGGTAAGGGAGGCTAGGGGTGGTGGGCAGAGACCAAGCCTGAGGCAGAAAGAAGCTTCAGGCATTTAAAGGACCGAAAAATAAGGCCAGTGTGGGAGATTGAGACAGTACAAGTTGAGAGCAAGCAAGGCTGGACCTTGTAGGGTCTTGCAGGCTGTGCCAAGGAACCGACTGCAGGGTTTGAAGCTGAGGGGGACCTACCATGATTTGCTTCTAAAAGATCCCTGTGGCTCCATGGAGGGTGGATTTTAGGTGGGCATGAGTTGCTGCTGTCCAGGTGTGGCACAAGATGTCACAAACTCAGGTAGTGGCAGTGGGGACAAAGCAAATAAGTAAGAGATAGATCTCACTGGCAAAGCCAATAGGGCTTGCTGGCTGATTGACTGTGGGGAGAGAGAGAAAGAGCTGGTGGAGTGATGCCTTATTGAAATTAATGAGATCTACTAATTAGGATAGCATTTTACCATAAACAAATTATTAAGCACTTTTCCTGCCAGTATCATTGTCCTGCCTTTAGGAATAGGCTTAAAGATCATTAAAAAGGCGTCTGACAGGAGTCAGGGGACCTCTAATACTTTATAACCATGGGGAAGGGAATTGCAGAAGTCAAGCTATAATAATATGTCACATTTATAAAGCCCATTGCTGCTTACAAAGTGCTTTCATATCCATGGTCTCCCTCACACTCTTTATTTTCCTTCAATTTATATGACATTTCCATAGAATGGGGTGGATTAGTAAGGTGATGTATTCATGTAACAAAAACCGGATCCTGATGAAGAGTTTGTTGACACTCCACTGCTTATTATAAGTTTTGTTTTTCTAAAATCTTGCCTGATGACAGGAACCCCTCTACTAACAGAAATCGTTGTCAGTAATTTAAAGGAAACATTTTTTCATTATTGTTTGTTTCAGCACTATCTGTAGACCACCCTGACCAGACTTAATGACAGTAAGATTCGATTGGAGTTTTAAGAATTTCAACATTATGAAAGTTTTGAAATGATTACGCTCTTCTCCAAATGAAAAGGAAATTCAGATTGTTATGCATGAATCAATTAGGGCCATAACCTCCCAGGCCTGCACACAGATCACAGCAGGCTCTGCCCCAAAGCAGGCTGAGAGTGGGAACTGTATGCAAACAAGGGCTGTGATCTTTCCAAGTAAGCGGTTGTGACGCTGTCTCAGCCAGAGAGAGCACTGGGCACCCCACCCCGGAGCCTTAGACAAAGGGACTGGTGAGTTCTGCTCCCCCGGAAAAGGACCAAGCAAGGCGCACATCTCATATGTGGCATCCTCCTGGGAGAAGGTGACGTGGCTGAGAATCACAGAGAGCGCAGCGGCTGCAGGGAATTGCAGACCATCAGAATATGCCTCAGGATAAAGTGGAAAGGGCAGCAGCTTTGGGGACCAGTGGCCAAGATTAGAGTTCTGGTGCCATGATGAGAATTCAGCCTCCTCTATGAGATGAAAGTAATCCACCCCCTTACAAGGTTAATGGAAGGATCAAAACCCACAGCGTAAAACGGCTATGCTAATGCTTGTTGTGAACAAAATTAAACTTATCAAAGGCAATCTTCACTGGGCATGAAAAAATAAGCTGAAGATTATGGATAAACGTTCTCACTGACCACTCTGCAAGTCAATTTAATGACCATTTACTAAGGTATGGTTCTGGACACAGGGAAGATAAAAAATACATTGTTTCTGCCTTCACGTTTCTGTCTCCTGAGGTATATAGCTGGCTATACTTCAAGATAGGCTGTGATAACTACATATCAGAAACACAGGTAAGTGTCTATGAAGGCATGGAGCCTGAGGGAGACAGCCATCCCCCTGAGGGTTTGAGAAGGACTCATGGAGGAGGTGGCAGTGAAGAGTGACAAGATGAGACAGGAGAGACCAGTAGCAAAGGTGCAAAGAAACTGTGAGACTCTCTTTGAGGAGCAAAGGTTAAGTCAGAAGGAGTTAGGTGGGAGAAATGGGCTTGAATTTAGCTAAAAATCTAGTTAGGAACTAGGCTGAGCTAGAGAGCTACAACTCCCCACAGATGTCTCCAAGATACAACTTATCTTTCAGTAGAAATGCCAAGTGGAAGAGTTCAGACTCAAAAAGAATGTTGCTCTTTGACTTGTGTAAAGGCAGCCAAGCAATAAAGTCCACCTCTGGGTTCCCAGTGATGGTCCCAGGGAATCCATGTGCCACCCGGAATCACCCTGAGTCAGAACTCTGGCTGGAGCTGAGCCAGCGTGGACATTAGCTGTATTGTCTGTTTCACAAGACGGTGGGGTGAGGGCAGGGGGAGGTTGGCTCTATCCCAGGTGGGCCTTCCATAGACCAAAAACCATTCCCTTCTCATCACCCCTGGGATACTTTAGGCATTATGCTTAATTAAGTAAGGATGCTCTGTGCTCAAAATTCTCAGATCATTTTAAAAGAGCAAAGACCCCCGAGGTTACCATTCCACCTGCTCTCTCTTATGAGTGAAAAGCACAAAAAGAGACAAAGAGGGTGGGGAAGGAGGCATGGGAGGAAGAGAAGGGGAAAGAGAGAGAGAGAACGAAAGAGAGAATGCACCAGAAATTAGAACTGCATTTGGTAATAAAAAGATAAGGAGAACCAAAAGATAAGACGAGGCCGAGCTCCAGATATTAATGAGAGAACAAAAATAGGAAATAGAGGAAAGGACAGAAAGTCAGAGGGAAGAGGTATCTAGTTATTAAAAGAATCAGGAAAAGCAGAGCAGAGAAGGGAGAGCAGGGAATTCGCTGGTATTGAGACTTTGCATTCAGCCCTGGAGTCTCCACAGGAAGTAGCGACGGGAAAGGAAAAGAGATGCGAAAAGAAAGGAATGTGGATTCCAGGACCCACAAGACATTCAGAGCCCCCACTCAATCCGCTGCAGGTTGCCTGGCGTTTGTCACCATCCTTGGTCAAGCAGGCAGCAGCCTTGTCTCCAAGCCCCCGGCCTGACTCCTGGACCAATCTCTTTTCCCTCAGTCCCAAGCCCCGCCATGTGGAATCAGTCTCCATGTGCCTGAGCCCCAGGAGTGGCCCAGCATAGTCAGCTCTCCAACCTCCACTGGATTGGAAAGAGATTTTCCGCAGAGCCAGGAGAGCTCCGATCTCCCAGGTTAAAAGTGGACCAAAAAAGAGAGAGAATCAGCTGCTGTAGGAGCCGTTGCCTACATCATTCTCAGCCCTGGGCTTGAGAAAAGGGATATGGAGCCCATTCCAGCGCTCTCAGAAGGACCCTAGCGGGTAGGCTTTTCTGGGGCTTTCTAAAAATTGGCAGCAATTGTCCCAGGGAGTCCTGCTCGACTGTCATAAGCCCCTTTGTCTTGGCATCCTCAAGACTGCAGACACCCAGGTGCTCTCTCAAGAACCACTTCTTCATTACTTCCTGTGTTCTAGGCAAGCTGTAAATTTGTGATACTTAGTATTCCTTCTTTTTTCCCCTACTTCTTGATGTATGTTATAATAATTTTTTAAAACTGTGGTAAAATATACATAAAGTCAAATTTACCAATTTAACCATTTAAAAATGTTTAATTCAGTAACATTAAACATATTCACAATGTTGTGCGACCATCACCTCTATCTAGTTCTAGAATATTTTTTTCACCCCAACAGGGAACTTGTACCCATTAAGCAGTCATTCCTGATTCTTTCTTCCACCACCACCCCCGCCCCCGGCCACCACCAATCAGCTTTCTTTCTCTATAGATTTGCCTATTCTGAAACTTAATATTCCTTCCTAAGCACTGAAGAAAATTCTGGATTCTCTCTCCAGAAAAAAAATACCTATAAAATTTTGCATGCATTTGAGGGAGGTTTATTCTTTCCTCTTGCCCCCAACCCCATCCATGGACCTTAAGGAGTCCATCAAGTCCAGATTTAGACTCCCTAGTCTATAACCACTTTCCAGAAATCTCTGTCTTCTTGTTTCAGACATGAAGGATAGCTTTGGAAAATGGTCAGGATGGCAGGGCAAATAAGAGGTGTTCCTGAGCTAGGAGGAGCCAAACATTATCAGCCTCTTTTATGTTTTAACCAATTTGTTAACTCTGCTTCAACCAAAACTCACAAACAAAAAGTAACACATCACTGAGACTCAAATAGAGAGCAAATTTCCTTTCCTTGATGCTCTGAAGTAAAAAAAAAAAAATTGCTTCAAAAATGATACAATTTGGGGTGTTTACTGGACTGGATAAAGCTTTAAAGAAAAAAAAATGTGTGTGGATGTAAAAATACAGTTTATAAACCAGATTCAGGGTATTTCATAATTATATCTGCTTCTGACTAATCGTATTCACTTTCTATTGGAAAACACGTAATACTTCATAACACTTCAGAACAAGAATTTGCTTTCAACATGAAGGTGTTACTGTCACTGCCTATTTTTTCCTTACTTTGTGATTACAAGTGCTGATCACAGCTCAGATAGTTGTAAAACATAAACCTGCTATCATAGCTTGCATGTAATTAGTTCTAAATGTGTGGCCTATTTACAGTAGCAGGCTGTACATTAGGCACCACAAACACTTAAAATGCCAGATACTGTCACACTTTTATGACAGTCATTAACTGAGTCACAGCAGCAAATATTTAATGTGACAGTTACATTAACATACAGCTCTGCTGTTAAAGAAGCATGTCTTGCAATATGCAGTGCAGGATGCAAGGCGGAGCTGTACACTCTGACAATAATGGTCTTCTACTTGGTCCAGAAAGCCTTGAGGACACATGGATTTCCTGAATCCTCTCCCATGTTGGCAAGCAAAGGAGAAGCATTTTCATTCCAACACTGATTGAAACATGACCTACTTCTGAAAAATACATCTTCCACCTAGGCACACTTGACACATACATCTGGGCCTCTGATTAATCTAAATTATAGGACATTTCCTTCAGAACAACTGTAATTTGAACAACAGAAATACCCTTTTATTTCATGACTTATTTCAAAAGGAAGTGCCAGGACCAGAGTGATGGGTTGGGAGGAGTAAACACAACTACACGTAAGATTTAAAATATATTCCCTGTCCTCCTGGAAATGCCAAAGATCATCTCATCACTTCTTCAGCCTTCCTGCTTCCAATTCTAGAAATGGAGACTTGATACCCAAGTACTCAAATGTCCAACTTCTAAAGATGTCCCTACTGTTGGATCCAAATGTCTGGTTTTTTCCTCTGGTATTCAAGAAAACTATTATTTCCAGAAGAATTATATTACAAAGCCATAATTACCAAGAATACCTGTGTTCAAACATGTTTTGTGTGACTCTGGAAATACCACGCTAATCTAGGCTACTCTTTTTGGTACCACTTCTTGATGGCTTCCAACTACAGTGAACATTTTCTGGTAGTAACTGCCAGGGATTGACATCAAAGTGGCACACCTGAGGTGTAGGAACTGACTCTACTTAGTAGAGACACCAATGATAGTTTATGTGAAGTGACCTATTTGTATGCTGAGGGAACATGTCATAAATCAAGACTGGATGAACCTTATCTCTCTCCACATTATGGTGGAAAGATGTAAGTCTTTTCAATATGATGGAAACATACCCACTGCCCTGTACCTCAGCAATTCTCTTGTATCAGTTTACAGTAGGAGTTGCAAATTCAGAGGTCTACTGAGTTTGGCAGTAAGACTGATGAGTGAAAGGGGCCAGATGTAATACATTATGGAGTGGTGGGGACTGTGGAAAAATAAAAAGAGAATGAACAAACTAAAATGGGCAATTCTACACAGTTGAAGCAGATGTTGCCATGTAAGAGAGCAAGCCCAGAGTTGTAGATCCTCCAATTGTTTAAGAGGCAGAATGTCTAGAGTCTTATGTGAAATAGCCCGTATTTAAATTTTTGACAACAAATTTGTTTATTTTTACTTGTGTCTGTGGGCACAGTTGGGTTCATTGCTCATCAGTGTGAAAATGTAGTGTATGGTATTTAAGAAACAGATAACCCTCTGCTATTCATGGGAACCTTGGATAAGGCCTTAAAGTCCCAGCCAGCCGTGCCACCACCAAAAGACTGACTTTTTTTGCCACCTTAACTACTGCTAATAATTCCTAGTTCTGGCCCTAGGAATCATTCTAAATCTGAAATTATTTTCAAGAGGCTGTAATTTAGGTTCATGGATCAGAAATCTTTGACCATGTTTTATAGACCAATAATAATAAAACAATAGCTAACATTTATTGAACACCATTATAAATACCTTATATGTATTGACCAAAAACCAGTAACAACAATCAGTAGTTTTACAGATCTTACTTGATGCCAGGCCCTGGTTTGCACACAGGGCAAACATATGTATATATGTATATATATATACATATAATCATTTAATCTGCAGAACAACCCCATGGGCAGGTACTATTATTATCATATCTCCCCTCCTCAACTTTGTAATAAGGAAATAGAGGCACAAAGAAGTTAAGAGACTTGCCCAGGATGGTGCAGTTTAAAAGGGTGAAGCCCGGACTCAAATCCAGCCAATCTGATCCCAGGCCATATTCTCACCACTATGCCATCCTGCCACTTACCAAGGGGGACTCAATAACCAAGAACAAGCAAACAAAACACCTACAGCTTAGACCCATGGGCCTCCATTCAATTCTAAATTCTCTAATATGTCCATAAATGCATGAAAACATAAATAAGCATTAGGAAACAAAAGAAATAATTCATCATCAACTGATGCTATGAGGAAGGGAATTGACATTTATTGAGGGCTCTCCATGTGCAAGTGATTCACCTGCATTAATATCTCATTTAATCTTTACCAAAACATCCTGCAGTATATCCTCCTCCCATTCTGCACCTGGGGAAATGGAAGATCTCTGGTTTTGGTGTGTCTGGTCAAGGGAGTCCATTAAGGAAAACCACAGAAAAGACTCTGGAGATTATTTTGCCTGGAAACACATCACTGTATTTAGAATAAGCAATCTTTTCTGATCATGTCAGTATTTGGCTTTGAATCTGTTAATTCCCATCAGGGAAGGATTAGGGTGGAGGAAGAGAAGAGTATATCAGAATCACCCACCAGAGCGTTTCCAAGACACACTTGACCCTGCTTCCTCTGGGAAGGTAGGTCAGTAACAGAAGGAAAAGCAACACGATCCCCTCTCTCCCCAGAGAAAGGATAAAGTCCAAAGACAGCATGTCTCCAATAAGAAAGGTGCTGCATGCTTTTGTCCAGGTGACATTTTTGAAAGTTCAAATGCAAGAATGTTTCCATTTCATCTGCCCTAAGGGTGTGCTCCAGTCCAGCAATTCAGACTGCTGGGACATCTCATCTCATGCTTTCTGCTTCCATAATGACATCCTAGTTTTCTTAATCCAGCCACATCCCTATACACTTAAAATACTCATCCTCCCATGGTGTTTACACATTTCAAATATTTGTAGCCCATTAAAAAGATATCGAGCACATAGAGAAATAGAGGTCCACATTTGGAAAACATAAATCTGAGGCACTGGGGATTACAGGCTCTCTTTTTAAATTCTTTTTAAAGATGAGAAAGGTTTCCTTTGATATTAAACAGAACTCTAAACCTAGCAAGCTGTGCATTCTTTGTAGGATCTCCCTCCCAAAGAGGTTTACCAGCCCTCAGGGAACTTTCTGGATTGAATGCTATGTCTTCTTATCTCCCCCACTTTGCCTTACATAAGATGGCACTAGTTCTGCTTATTCCTTCTCTTTGTTGCCAGAAGGTTCCAGGGCCTTCTTCCTCCAGACATAGCGGGAGTGTGTGCCTTCCCTGTACCTCGTCTGTGGTTTGGCACCTTTGCCTCCCAGAGGACCAAAAGCAGACACACCTCAAAGTGTCAGCAAATCTTGACAGAGCACAGAATATCCATGTGATCTATGGGGGAAAAAAAGTCTTACCATCCCATTGTGCCCATTCAGGCCCAGGCGCTCTGTTTGGGAACCTGGAATGTAGGCAAAGGTAGCTGAGAGACCATGTACCTCTAGAGTCCCAACAGTTCTTTTGTAGAGAATTGTGGGATGGTTGTGCTTGCTGGGAATTTGCAAAATCAGCCTCAGACAAGATAATAAAGCCTTTCCTTCTTTCCTGTATAAAAATCACTCCTCCACTAAAAAGGGGAGTAAAAACTCTCACTCCCTTCTCTCTTCCAAATCCCCACCCCTTAACATGCCCATCTGTGCTCCTACTCCAGGGCTGCTGAGCATTTGGTGGGTGGAAGAGATATAGGACACAACTGTAAAACGTGGTGCCATAAAGGGTAAGGCTTTGACCTCACCAGCCTGCCCCCACCCCATTCTGCACAGGGGCTATTTTGAAACTTACCTCACTTGCTTTCAATTGATGAACTCCCCTCCTCCACAGAGAGAGAGAAGACATCAGGCCAGGATGGCTGCATTTCCTTCTGCCTTGCCCAAATATCACCCCCACCATTGTCATCATCTCAACGATTGCCACCACAACCACCATTTTGTTCCCAAATACCATCAGAAAGAGTGTGACACTCTCCCTACCAACACATCCCTTCCATCCTACAGGCCAACATCCATCCCTTCTCCTACTTGCTCTGACACCTAGCTCCAACAAGTATCTACTCTTTATCCTACATTTTAAAGATGTGCTCAGCTCTGGCTCCTTCTCTTCAACTTCACAACATTCATTTCACGGATGCTTTGAAGAACAAACAAAACTACATCCGCTGGTGTATGGTGGACTCCAAACCTCTGTTACCTTTGCCTTTGCAAGCCTCCTAACTCATCTCTCTGCCTTCAGCCTTACCCCTTAATAATCCAGACTCTACATGGCCAACACAGGGGCCTCACAAAGACAGCAAATCTGATTGTGCCCAAACTCTGAGGAAAATCCTTCAATGCCACTTATATGAGTTTACTGTTGCTGCTTTAACAAATTACCACAAATTATGTGGCATAAAACAATACAAATCTATTATCTTACAGTTCTGTAGGTTAGAAGTCTGACACAGGACTCACTGGGCTAAAATCAAGATGTCAGCAAGGTTGTATTCCTTTATGGAGGCTCTAGGGAAGAAACCATTTCCTCACCTTTTCCACCTTCTAGAAGTCATCTGCATTCCTTGGCTTGTAGCCCCTTCCTTTATCTTCAGCAACAGCAGGTTGAGTCCTTCTCTGCCTCACTCTGACATCCTTTGCTGCTTCCCTCTGCCACTTTTCAGAACCTTTATCATTACGTTAGGCCCACTTGGATGATCCAAGATAATCTCCCCATTTTACAGTCAGCTGATTAGTAACCTTCATTCCCTCTGAAGCATTAATTCCCCTGTGCCATACTTAGCACAGGTCCTGGGAATTAGGACATGGACATGTTTGGGTGGTCATTATTCTGCTTACCAGACCACTTCACCAACCTCAGAATGAAGTTCAAGCTCCTTGACCTGGTATTATGTACAGTGGCCAAGGGCACAAACTCTAAGGTGCGGTTTCCTGGGTTCAAATCTGAGCTCTGACTCTTGTTAGCCATGTGGTCTTTGAACAAGTTAACATATCTATTTCTTATGTGTAAAATGGGGATGATAATATACTAAGTAATAGGCTTAATGAATACAGGTATTCAACAGCCCCTCTGCTGATGCACACATTTTTCATGCCTTGCTAAGTGAATGAAAAACAAAAAACAAAAAACCCCATAGGCTCTATGGTTCATTGGCCAGCATTCAAATAAGTCATTTACCCCTTATGAGCATGACTTCTGTCTTTACCCCATCAGCTTTGGTTTCACCATGAGGCCAATGATATTAATACAAATATCACAAGGTTGTTTTAAGAAATAAATGCAATGATCTAGGTGAATCATCTAGCAATAAATAAATATTAGATCTTATTATTGACAAGAAACACAGGAGAACCAATGCTCTTAAGTGACACAAAGTAAATAAATTCTCTCTACACAGAACGACATCCACCTGAAAACAAGCGTCCGTATTTTCCTCCCTCCTCATCCCAGGAAGCTCCCTGGACCCAGAAAGGTAAGGCAAGTTAACAGCAAACATGGTCCTCCTCACCTCACCCAGGTGAGGTCTGTTAATGAAAAGACATTAAATTCATATTTTAAAAAGCCAAGTTTTCTAACTAAAACTATGTCAAGTTGTAATCATTAAGAACTTAGGATACAGATTAGTTCAAGATGGCAGAATAGAAGGACGTGCGCTCACTCCCTCTTGAGAGAGCACTGACCGAAATCACAACTAACTGCTGAACAATCATCGACAGGAAGACACTGGAACTCACCAAAAAAGATACCCCACATCCAAAGACAAAGGAGAAGCCACAATGAGATGGTAGGACGGGCACAATCACAATAAAATCAAATTGTATAACTGCTGGGTGGGTGACTCACAAACTGGAGAATAATTATACCACAGAAGTCCACCCACTGGAGTGAAGATTCTGAGCCCCACATCAGGCTTCCCAACCTGGGGATTCAGCAATGGGAGGAGGAATTCCTAGAGAATCAGACTTTGAAGGCTAGTGGGATTTGACTGCAGGACTTCGACAGGACTGGGGGAAACAGAGACTCCACTCTTGGAGGGCACACACAAAGTAGTGTGTGCATCGGGACCCAGGGGAAGGAGTAGTGACCCCATAGGAGACTGAACCAGACCTACCTGCTAGTGTTGGAGGGTCTCCTGCAGAGGCAGGGGGTGGCTGTGGCTCACCACGGAGACAAGGACACTGGCAGCAGAAGTTCTGGGAAGTACTCCTTGGCGTGAGCCGTCCCAGAGTCCACCATTAGCCCCACCAAAGAGCCAGGTACGCTCCAGTGTTGGATCGCCTCAAGCCAAACAACCAACCGGGAGGGAACCCAGCCACACCCATCAACAGACAATCGGATTAAAGTTTTACTGAGCTCTGCCCACTAGAGCAACACCCAGCTCTATCCACCACCAGTCCCTCCCACTAGGAAAATTGCACAAGCCTCTTAGACAGACTCATCCACCAGAGGGCAAACAACAGAAGGAAGAAGAACTACAATCCTGCAGCCTGTGGAACAAAAACCACATTCACAGAAAAATAGACAAGATGAAAAGGCAGAGAGCTATGTACCAGATGAAGGAAGAGATAAAACCCCAGAAAAACAACTAAGTGAAGTGGAGATAGGCAACCTTCCAGAAAAAAGAATTCAGAATAATGATAATGAAGATGATCCAGGACCTCGGAAAAAGAATGGAGGCAAAGATCGAAAAGATGCAAGAAATGTTTAACAAAGACCTAGAAGAATTAAAGAACAAACACCTAGAAGAATTACAGAACAAACAGAGGTGAACAATACAGTAACTGAAATGAAAAATACACTAGAAGGAATCAATACCAGAATAACTGAGGCAGAAGAACGGATAAGTGACCTGGAAGACAGAATGGTGGAATTCACTGCCATGGAACAGAATAAAGAAAAAAGAATGAAAAGAAATGAAGACAGCCTAAGAGACATCTAGGACAACATTAAACACAATAACATTAGCATTATAGGGTTCCCGGAAGGAGAAGAGTGAGAGAAAGGACCCTAGAAAATATTTGACGAGATTATAGTCAAAAACTTCCTTAACATGGGAAAGGAAATAGCCACCCAAGTCCAGGAAGCACAGAGAGGCCCAGGCAGGATAAACACAAGCAGAAACACACCAAGACACATAGTAATCAAATTGACAAAAATTAAAGACAAAGAAAAATTATTGAAAGAAACAAGGGAAAAACAACAAATAACATACAAGGGAACTCCCATAAGGTTAACAGCTGATTTCTCAGCAGAAACTCTACAAGCCAGAAGGGAGTGGCACAATATATTTAAAGTGATGAAAGGGAAGAACCTACAACCAAGATTACTCT
Organism: Balaenoptera borealis; assembly: GCF_965194805.1. Lineage (NCBI taxonomy): Eukaryota > Metazoa > Chordata > Mammalia > Artiodactyla > Balaenopteridae > Balaenoptera > Balaenoptera borealis. The sequence continues at coordinate 109,493,432 of NC_138862.1, read as the reverse complement.
ACCCGGCACGGATCTCATTCAGATTCAACAGAGAAATTACAAGCTTTACAGACAAGCAAAAGCTAAGAGAATTAAGCACTACCAAACCAGCTCTACAACAAATGCTAAAGGAACTTCTCTAAGTGGGAAACACAAGAGAAGAAAAGTACCTCCAAAAACAAACTCATAACAAGTTAGAAAATGGTAATAGGAACCTACATATCGATAATTACCTTAAACGTGAATGGATTAAATGCTCCAACCAAAAGACAAAGGCTCGCTGAATGGATACAAAAACAAGACCCATATATATGCTGTCTACAAGAGACCCACTTCAGACCAAGGGACACATACAGACTGAAAGTGAGGGGATGGAAAAAGATATTCCATGCAAATGGAAATCAAAAGAAAGCTGGAGTAGCAATACTCATATCAGATAAAATAGACTTTAAAATAAAGAATGTTACAAGAGACAAGGAAGGACACTACATAATGATCAAGGGATCAATCCAAGAAGAAGATATAACAATTATAAATATATATGCACCCAACATACGAGCACCTCAATACATAAGGCAACTGCTAACAGCTATAAAAGAGGAAATCGACAGTAACACAGTAATAGTGGGGGACATTAAAACCTCACTTACACCAATGGACAGATCATCCAAGCAGAAAATTAATAAGGAAACACAAGCTTTAAATGACACAATAGACCAGATAGATTTTATTGATATTTATAGGACATTCCATCCAAAAACAGCAGATTGCGCTTTCTTCTCAAGTGCACACAGAACATTCTCCAGGATAGATCACATCTTGGGTCACAAATCAAGCCTCAGTAAATTTAAGAAAATTGAAATCATATCAAGCAGCTTTTCAGACCACAAGGCTATGAGATTAGAAATCAATTACAGGGAAAGAAAAACGTAAAAAACACAAACACGTGGAGGCTAAAAAATACGTTACTAAATAACCAAGAGATCAGTGAAGAAATCAAAGAGGAAATCAAAAAATACCTAGAGACAAATGACAATGAAAACACGACGATCCAAAACCTATGGGATGCAGCAAAAGCAGTTCTAAGAGGGAAGTTTATAGTAATACAAGCCTACCTCAAGAAACAAGAAAAGTTTATAGTAAAACAAGCCTACCTCAAGAAACAAGTTTATAGTAATAAAAGCCTACCTCAAGTAAACAATCAAACCTTACACCTAAAGGAACTAGAGAAAGAAGAACAAACAAAACCCAAAGTTAGTAGAAGGAAAGAAGTCATAAAGATCAGAGCAGAAGTAAATGAAATAGAAACAAAGAAAACAATAGCTAAGATCAATAAAACTGAAAACTGGTTCTTTGAGAAGATAAAAATTGATAAATTAGCCAGACTCATCAAGAAAAAGAGGGAGAGGACTCAAATCAATAAAATTAGAAATGAAAAAGGAGAAGTTACAACAGACACCACAGAAATACAAAGCATCCTAAGAGACTACTACAAGCAACTCTATGCCAATAAAATGGACAACCTGGAAGAAATGGACAAATTCTTAGAAAGGTATAACCTTCCAAGACTGAACCAGGAAGAAATAGAAAATATGAACAGATCAATCACAAGTAATGAAATTGAAACTGTGATTAAAAATCTTCCAACAAACAAAAGTCCAGGACCAGATGGCTTCACAGGTGAATTCTATCAAACATTTAGAGAAGAGCTAACACCTATCCTTCTCAAACTCTTCCAAAAAACTGTAGAAGAAGGAACACTCCCAAACTTATTCTATGAGGCCACCATCCCCTGATACCAAAACCAGACAAAGATACTACAAAAAAAGAAAATTATAGACAAATATCACTGATAAATATAGATGCAAAAATCCTCATCAAAATACTAGCAAACACAATCCAACAACACATTAAAAGGATCATACACCATGATCAAGTGGGTTTTATCCCAGTCATGCAAGGATTCTTCAATATATGCAAATCAATCAATGTGATACACCATATTAACAAATTGAAGAATAAAAACCATATGATCATCTCAATAGATGCAGAAAAAGCTTTTGACAAAATTCAACACCCATTTATGATAAGAACTCTCCAGAAAGTGGACATAGAGGGAACCTACCTCGACATAATAAAGACCATATATGACAAACCCACAGCAAACATCATTCTCAATGGTGAAAACTGAAAGCGTTTCCTCTAAGACTAGGAATAAGACAAGGATGTCCACTTTCACCACTATTATTCAACATAGTTTTGGAATTCCTAGCTATGGCAATCAGAGAAGAAAAAGAAATAAAAGGAATACAAATTGGAAAAGAAGAAGTAAAACTGTCACTGTTTGCAGATGACATGGTACTATGCATAGAGAATCCTAAAAATGTCACCAGAAAAGTACTAGAGCTAATCAATGAATTTGGTAAAGTAGCAGGATACAAAATTAATGCACAGAAATCTCTTGCATTCCTATACACTAATGATGAAAAATCTGAAAGTGAAATTAAGAAAACATTCCCATTTACCATTGCAACAAAAAGAATAAAATACCTAGGAATAAACCTACCTAGGGAGACAAAAGACCTGTATGCAGAAAACTATAAGACACTGATGAAAGAAATTAAAGATGATACAAACAGCTGGAGAGATATACCATGTTCTTGGATTGGAAGAATCAATATTGTGAAAATGACTATACTACCCAAAGCAATCTACAGATTCAATGCAATCCGTATCAAATTACCAATGGCATATTTTTCAGAACTAGAACAAAAAATCTTAAAATTTGCATGGAGACACAAAAGACCCCGAAGAGCCAAAGCAGTCTCGAGGGAAAAAAATGGAGCTGGAGGAATCAGACTCCCTGACTTCAGACTATACTACAAATCTACAGTAATCAAAACAATATGGTACTGGCACAAAAACAGAAATATAGATCAATGGAAAAGGAGAGAAAGCCCAGAGATAAACCCACGCACCTATGGTCAACTAATCTATGACAAAGGAGGCAAGGATATACAATGGAGAAAAGCCAGTCTCTTCAATAAGTGGTTCTGGGAAAACTGGACAGCTACATGTAAAAGAATGAAATTAGAACACTCCCTAACACCATACACAAAATAAACTCAAAATGGATTAGAGACCTAAATATAAGACTGGACACTATAAAACTCTTAGAGGAAAACATAGGAAGAACACTCTTTGACATAAATCACAGCAAAATCTTTTTTGATCCACCTCCTAGAGTAATGGAAATAAAAACAAAAATAAACAAATGGGACCTAATGAAACTTAAAAGCTTTTGCAAAGCTAAGGAAACTACACACAAGACGAAAAGGCAATCCTCAGAATGGTAGAAAATATTTGCAAACAAATCAATGGACAAAAGATTAATCTCCAAAATATATAAACAGCTTATGCAGCTCAATATTAAAAAAACAAACAACCCAATCCAAAAATGGGCAGAAGACCTAAATAGACACTTCTCCAAAGAAGACATACAGATGGCCAAGAAGCACATGAAAAGATGCTCAACATCACTAATTATTAGAGAAATGCAAATCAGAACTACAATGAGGTATCACCTCACACCAGTTAGAATGGGCATCATCAGAAAATCTACAAACAACAAATGCTGGAGAGGGTGTGGAGAAAAGGGAACCCTCTTGCACTGTGGGTGGGAATGTAAATTGATACAGCCACTATGGAGAACAGTATGGAGGTCCCTTAAAAAACTAAAATTAGAATTACCATATGACCCAGCAATCCCACTACTGGGCATATACCCAGAGAAAACCATAATTCAAAAAGACACATGCACCCCAATGTTCATTGCAGCACTATTTACCATAGCCAGGTCATGGAAGAAACCTAAATGCCCATCGACAGACGAATGGATAAAGAAGTTGTGGTACATATATACAATGGAATACTACTCAGCCATAAAAAGGAAGGAAATTGTGTCATTTGTGGAGACGTGGTTGGACCTAGAGACTGTCATACAGAGTGAAGTAAGTCAGAAAGAGAAAACGAGTATCGTATATTAACGCATATATGTGGAACCTAGAAAACTGGTACAGATGAACCGGTTTGCAGGGCAGAAATAGAGACACAGATGTAGAGAACAAACATATGGACACCAAGGGGGGACAGTGGCGGGGGTTGGGGGTTGGGGGTGGGATGAATTGGGAGATTGGGATTGACATGTATACACTAATATGTATACAATGGATAACTAATAAGAACCTGCTGTATAAAAAAATAATAAAATTAAATTTAAAAATTTCAAAAAAAGAACTTAGGATACAGAACAAGATCTATCAAAGACTCTGGATTTCATTGTAAAGCACTTGAGGAAGCAGGGTTATAAAAGTTATGTGGCTGCATTTTTATGTTACTATTACTCTCTGGAATTATTTTCCTACCATGTAGAAAAATGGGGGTGTGAATGTGAATGAATTCATCCCGTCTTGTTTATTGCTTCGGTGGAAGCCGGCGCTGAGCAGCCTGCATCAAGGGCTCCATAAGTCGCATTTTGTGGTTTCAGCCTGTCAGGGAGGTCACTCACTGATGACTCAGATATGCTGGCCTGAAGGTATTTATGTGATCTCCCGAGTCGGCAGAAAGCCTGCCCTCAGAACTAGGCAAATATATCCCTGCTCTTGATGGCTTCAAGCTCTGCGATGGGGGGGCTGACCTGACAGCTGCTTGTCCTGAGGGAGAAATAAAGGAAACTGGTGAAACACATGCTATTTCCATGAATTCCCACTCATCTGCTGTTAGAAAATTCAGCTGAGACACTGACAATAAAGGTTAGACTTGTAGTGTCACTATATAAAGAAAGGAACTTTAACTTGCCTTCAGCATACCAAACAGGCTGTACTTCTCAAGATCTGTAACTCGCTGAACCATCTAAGATGCACCACGGAAAAACTATCAATGGGCATTTGTCTGAATTCATATTTATGGCATCTGTTTGACATGCGGTTTTCATTTAGATGGCAATCCAGATACCGCTTTGCATAAAATTCTGGCTTTTTGAGCTGTCCATACCAATTGTCTCTTACCAAATATCGAATTTTCAGATGTTTACAGATGCACCAGAAGAATATTTTCAGATCACTCAAAAGAATGGCATCCAAGAAAAAAATCTGAAGCAAATGCTAATGAAAATTCTTGTTTCTTGTATAAAAATGCTCTAAAATGGAAAAAAAAATCATTCTACCCAAATTTACTGCAAAAAAATAATTTGTTGTCTTTGAGAAATGAGTTATACCATTGCCCTTCTCTCCTCCTTCTTAATTTAGGCAAAAGGCCCATATTAAATGCATTAAATCGGAGTTTTGTCATTTTTATAACTAGATGTAGTTACAAAAAAGATGTAAAAAAAATCCTAATGCAATGACACAAGCATCTCTGTGAGTCAACTGTTATTTCAGGGATTTATGATAATTCCTCATCTCGAGGAAAAATGAAGCTAATTGAAACAAACTCCATGCTTTATATTAATGCCATTTGAATGCAGTGTGCACTGCCAGTTACAAAGTGACATGGAAAATGAGGCCGTTCTCAACAACACCACAGTTTCTCAGTTTTATGTATTTTTTAATTTCCTCTATGGAAAATCTGTTCTTCATAAAAGAACTGCTAGAGAAAAATGTGGAAAAAGTTGATTCGTTCCATATTTACATTCTTTCTGGTACCTGGAAATGAACCAATTGTAAAAGTATGCCAAAAAAGAAGTTAGTTAAGTCATTTAGAAAACTCATCTTCCCCCTGGCCAAAGGACAAACTGCCTTGAGAAAGTCTAGCTTTGATAATATAAAACACCTTCCAGCCTAACGCTGTCTGTCCTCCTAACCTTTTACCCAAGCCTCAGTGAGGCCAACCTTAAGAAATGGCTGATTTTCTTTAACACATAACCTACCCTGCAAACTGCCCACCAACCCGGGTGAGTCACTACTATCCAAATCCAAAAATTCCCCATCTGAGATCTGAACAGACGGGGGCACTTAACACATAAATGCGTCCAACAGCAAAGAAACACCAAGTTTCACTACAAAGCTGACTTAAGTCCTCCTGACTTGATCTGCTAATGCTATTTACCGTTTCACGTTGAAGAACTGGGCAAAATAAAAGCAAGGTGTCGCTCTCACGGAGTAGAGGGCAGCCCGATGCATACCTTGCAGAGCTGCCAGATGCATTTCCCATTCAGCTTGTCATTAACAGCTTCATTTCATTTCATCTACGATAAAAACAATTTAGAAGCATGGAAATGACATTACAGTTAGGTTGCCCTGAAACATCACAGCAGTGAGAAAGCTATTACATAATTGCATCTTTCTTTTTGAAAGTCCATAGTTTTTCCTAGGCCACAGAGCAATGGAAGTCACTGCTTTTGACTCATACAGGTGACAAAATTTCTCCCAGAACAAAGCAATGCTTCATAAATTTCACACAGAGTCAAAATAACCCCTAACCTAAGGGAAAAGGGAGAAAATCTGGGCTCCAAGATGGTGGCCAATCCATGGGAATTTGAATGACTGCCTTCTAGGAAGGCAGGGGGTGTGAGGGTCAGGGATGGCGGCCTCATTTCCCACTACTTAGAGGCAAACTCCTGCTTCTTGCTCTAAAACCAGTTTCCTCTTTCATGTTTTTCCTCATTTAGTTATTTTTTCTACCTCCAACCCAGAAGCAATATAGAGCAGAAAGAGAACTGGACATAAATTCATCAAGTCTAGGTTTCTGAGTCTAACTTCTATCATTGTTAAATCTCGTTTTCTTAACTTCAGTATCCTCACTGACTCATCGGTAATTTTATAGGCTAGACAGTCCCTGAAGTGCTCTCCGATTCCAAAGGATCCATTGACTCCATTCCTTAATTCATATATTGATACATCTAAGCTTACGTCTGCATCTTATATGTGCCACACACAGAACAGCACTGACTTGTCCTTCAATTGCCAGTTCCAATTTTAGCCCCCTCTCATCTTAGCCCAGATCTCTCATCCAAGCTCCCAACCAGTAAATATCACCACACACAAGACATTTCCACCACATGGCTCTCCCACAGACTCCTCCAACTCAATGCACTGAAACTGAATTTACCGTCTTCCCACCCACATCTGCTTCTTCTTCTGTTTTTCCCATCTCAGGGGAGAGGGAAACCCCATTTCCAAAGCCAGAAACCCAGGAGTCATCCTTGACTCTTCTCTTTCCCTCACCTTCTACACTCAGTCACCAAGTATTGCTGATTGCTCTGCATTAATATTTCTCATCTTCATTCCCTTCACTTGGTTACCTAATTCAGGCTCTAATTTCTCTTCCTGCATCATAGCAACAGCTCTTGGGTTGGCCTCTCCTCCCAATCCCTCCCGATCCATTCACTACACTGCACCCAGAATCATCTTTCTAATCATGTTACTCCCTTTGCAAAAGTCATCCAATGACTCCCCATTTCTTACAGGTCCAAGTTCAAAATCCTAAGCATAGCAAAAAAGACCACTCAGGACCTGCTCTGTCTTCAGCCTCACTCCCCCCTCTACTAGCTCTTTGAAAAGTCAGAGTGACCTTCTACAAATTCCCCAAACCTGTCGTGCTTTCTTACTTGGAGTATTTGCATGTGATGCATTCCCTTTCTTGGAAAGTACCTCCTGTACCCCTTCACCTCAACTTCTATAAATAGTTCAAGACTCACTGCAGACACCGTCTCCTCTGGGAAGTCCCCAATGTCCCTATGATGTGTTCCCTTAGAGTTATGGTAAGGATCCATGATTTTACTAATCATGCTGTAGGATAACTGCCTATTTACCCTTCATCTCCTGCACCAAACGCTAAGATCCCTGAAGATGGGGAATATGTTTTATTCTTTTTATGGATCAGCGGCATAGTGCCTGGCATATAGAAATTGTTCAGAAAAATAGTTTTAAAATCCAAGCAAATTTCATCTATCACTTTACTTGTGCTTTTTCCATATTCTGAGTTTTCAGGAAATTCCCTGGCTCACTGTGATCTTCAAAAGGATGTAGAGAATTGATAAAATGATACAAATATTTAGGGGCTTCCCTGGTGGCGCAGTGGTTGAGAGTCTGCCTGCCAATGCAGGGGACGCGGGTTCGAGCCCTGGTCTGGGAGGATCCCACGTGCCGCGGAGCGGCTAGGCCCGTGAGCCACAATTACTGAGCCTGCGCGTCTGGAGCCTGTGCTCCACAACAAGAGAGGCCGCGATGGTGAGAGGCCCGCGCACCGTGATGAAGAGTGGCCCCCGCTTGCCGCAACTAGAGGGGGCCCTCGCACAGAGGCGAAGACCCAACACAGCCATAAATAAATAAATTAATTTAAAAAAAAAAAAAGTTAAAAAAAAAATGATACAAATATTTAGAAGAAAGTGCTAGAAGTTAATTATGAAAACACCACTTCTTTAAAGATAGGCAAAAAAAACCAATGTTCATATTATAATAATCATTCACATGGAAGTTTACAAAGGTTTTTTCTCATATGATATCTTATATTAATCTTCAATGTATTATACAAATAACATTTTAACAATAGAAATCATTTTTTATAAAATTAACAAAATTCCATGACATCACAAATTGTTTTTGAAAAGAAGCTGGACATGAATAATTAAATTTAAAAAGAACCCACCATGTTAACAAATCTGCTGTGTTTAATTTTTCCATTTCCCCTTCTCACTTTTATTCATTTGCAAATGAATAAAACATAATTTTACATAGTTGAAATCCAAAGTAGATAAAATTTTGTATCCTGATTTTTTCATGTACCCATGTTGCTACTTAGTCTCAATAATTATAATTTAAGGGCTAACTAATATTCCACCACGACATATGGGTGCCAATGACAACTCACAGAACTATAGCTTTAGCCTTCTGTCCTCATGCTTTCAGCTGCCTCCTGGGCTGCTACACCTGGATTCCTCATAGGAGCCTCCACCTCAAGATGTACATGACTTAAGTCCACTGACACCCCATTAACTCCTCCTAAACCTAATCATCACCCTGGGTTCCCAGTTACAGGGAGTATGGCACCATCACCCAACAAGTTCCCTTAGCCTCTCTCTTCCCCATTCCTCAATTTTTTCCATCCAAACCAACAATTCTCATCAACGTTATCTTTTAAAAATCTCTTTAATTTCTTTCCCTTTCCATCCTCTCTGCTGTTACGTTTGTTCCTCAGTTCCCACTTGAGCATTGACAGAAGGTTTGAGTATTGATACAGCTTCCTAACTATTATCTGCACCTTGTCCATTTCCTACCAAACCATCAAGGTCATCCTTCTAAAATGGATATTGATCTTCTCAATACACTGCTTAAAATCACCCAGTCGCTCACCATCCCTATGGGTAGACTCCAAATACCTTAACCTAACAAGCAAGGATCTCAGTGATCTGGCCCTATCCCACTACTCCAGTTTTACTTCCTGGGCACTAGATCCCCATCCCAGTCAGACAAAGGATGAGGTCTGGGACAGAGCTTGGGAAAGTCAGAGGCTGATATCACTTGCCTGAAAGCTGCCACCAAAGGGAATTCAATGAAAGCAGAGATTGTTTGGGGGAAAGCCTGAATACAAATCCTGCAGACCTCTGTGCCAGTTGTCCCCAAGGCTGGGCAGGAGAAAGGAGCTTATTTGACGGCAAAGGAAAAAATTCAGGAAACCCACATAGAAGTGAAAGCAGGCTTAAGACATAAAATGAACAGCAGAGACCAAAGCAATTCCCTGAAAAAGCAAGGGACCGCCTCACCTGTTTAGGGAGATAAACCTGCAGGCTGAGATCTTCCAAGGCTGAGTTTGGGACAACAGCTTAGGACTATAATATGCTCTAGCCATAAGGCACCACTTAAAGTGCCCCAAGGTGCCAGGCTTTCTCCCACCTACATGTAAATATGCTGTTTCTTCTGCCAGAGTGCTCTTTGACTCCTTATCTGCCTGGCAAAGCCACTCTTCAAGTATCACCCTCTTCTGTGAAGTAATCCCTGAATCCTAAGGCAATATTAAGCATAGGTGACATTCAGGAATCAGCAGAGTGTAAAGTATGTGTTGCATTTGGTAGTGGTCATCCAATTCATATTGGAACCACAGAAAACCATTAGAAATGACTATAAACAGAAGAAGCCCTTTCTTGTGCTACTTAAAAATGGAATTTGCTTTGCCCACTATGATTTTTGATGTGGTGTATTGACAAATGCTCTAAAGAAACTTTAAAAGGCTAGATCAATATCAGATGGCATGCCTAACTGACAGTTCCTGTATATGAATCAAAGGCCATTGATAAGCCAATAAATGCTACAGAGTGTCTAAAATTATTCTTAAATTTTTTCAATTTAGTTAGACTGAATATGGTCCTGATTAGTGGTAAAAATTAAGCCTATAGCCTACCTGCTCCTCTTACAGAGTGACAGATTGAGAAATTCAGACCTGTACTTTGTTGAGAATAAAGTTAATTTAGAGCTTTCAGGGGTAACTCAGAAGCCAATTGGATGACTTTGGTTGTCATAAACTATTGCTGTTTGTAAATTAGGTTGACTCTTCTTTCTGTCCATTCTACCTGAACTATATCTGAAGAGTTAAACAAATTGGACCACCACTCAGAAAGGGATTAAAATAGTTTTCCAGCTAAAGAATTCCCTCTACCAAGGGCTTTCTTCAACCTAAAGGAAATTAACAAAAGTGCTACACTGAGTAGGGTTACCTAGTTCTAAACATGTAAATTTGTGGAATCAGTAAATCAGGAAAAAACATTTATCTCATTATCAAGGGGATTTTGCTTACATGGTTCCTCTCATGGAGGCCATACTAGGAACACCACAGAACCTACACACAGGCTCACCAAGAGGACCCACTTGAGGACAGTATAAAGAGCAGAATAAGGGGATGTGATTATTTTTTACAATATCTAAACTGTCCTTCTCCTACAGACAGTTGGGAAGCCACTAGTTATTTTGATACCAGTAGCCCCTTATTAGAAACATCATTGAAGCTCCCCTTAGACTAACCCCATGGGTTACTATTTAACACCCTTAAACTGCAACTGTAGATTAATTTGATCAAAAGTTTTCATATGTCTTGAGAGATTAGTCTTGTGGTGAGTCAACATTTCTAGTTCAGATCTCCTTTAGAAGAACCTTTAGATTCTGCAATTCAAATTCCTAAATGTGCACCTCAGAGGTTCTCAAGTTCTAAAGGATAGAACCAGCCTATATCTCCTACCAGTAGAGTTACATTCATGATGAAATAAAAGTTGCAGTGAGTGGGCATATAAAAATGAGGCCCAACGCCTTGAACTTAAAGGAATTAATTCTTGAAAATTCAGCTTTCTTATAAAGGAATCATTTTGAAGGGTTGTCAGAAGACTATCAGCATAGGGTGTTGAACTTCATTCCCCATCCATCCATATTTCTTGGAAGAATGTTGAGTCACTGTGGGCACTGCTCCAGAGAGCTCTGGACATCAAGGGAAATGCAGGTATTGGCCTCATGAGATCTGGCAGTGCATGTTTCCAGTACCTGCTAATTTTGCTAACCCTATTTAAATTGCATAAGCCCAGCATGCTAATCTGAGATACAATGCTGCCTACCTCATAAGCCCTTTAGTCTCTTTCCCTTGGGAAGAGGGAAATCTGAGTGGGAGCAAGTCACAGTGCTGACCTTCTGTAACAGATGAGAATGGACTGCACATGGGTCAGCAGCCCTGGAATCAGAAAATCACCTTAGAGAAGATTTGCAAATGAGGAGGAGACCGAACTAAATAGCAAAGGCATATGGAAGACCTACATTTATTACACTCGGGCAACAGCCAGCTTAAGAGAAAACAGTTTAATAGATCCACAGTCTCATTCTAGAGATGAACTATTTACCTGAAGCAGGAGCATCAATTGCCAATATATCACTGAAATACAACCAGCATTTTGTCTTGCCCAGAATATTAAAAATAACCAATAAATTATTCCAGAAGAATTCAGTGATATTCTAGGAGCAGTTCTATGCCAGTTTCTCTGAGAGCCTGCCAGGAACTTGTAATCTATTTGGGAAGAGAGCAGCCACACGGGAACACGGGAAGTGTTAGGGAACCATCTGGAGCTTACCTGTACCAAACAGTAAATGTGCAGTACTTTCCAAAGGTGTATTAATTTCCTGTGGCTACTGTGACAAAATTACCACAAAGTTCATGGCTCAAAACAACAGAAATTTATTCTCTCATGGTTCTGGAGACCAGTAGTCCAAAGCCAAGGTGTCAGCAGGTGGCACTACCTACGAAGTCTCTAGGGAGAATTCATTCTTTGCCTCTTCCAGCTTCTGGGCTGTCTGCATTCCTCGATTTGTGGCCACATCACTCCAATCTCTACCTCCATGGTCACACTGCCCCCTTCTCTCTGTGTGTCTCAAATCTCCATCTCCCTTTCTCTTATAAGGACACTTGTGATGGCATTATTCCCACCCAGATAATCCAAGATAATCTTCTCATCTCAATGCCCTTAAATTAATCGCATCTGCAAAGACCTTTTTCCAAATAAGATTACATTCACAGATTCTGGAAATTAGGACAGAGATATATCTTTGGAGGACCATTTCTCAGCCTATCACAGAGGCAAAAATTCGCCATAGGAAGGAGTAGTCAGAGCTTGCTTCTTTTATCGCCGAGATGATGGGTCTTGAGCAGCACCTGTAAAGATGGCTGAAATTTAAGCTGGCAGGCACCAGAAGCTGGGCATTCAATGTGGAGGGATCAGCAGGTGCAAAGGCCATCATGTGTTTTCAGCAAATGAGGCATGGGGCCCGTGGGGAGTGATTATCACTGCTTATCAATTCCTGATGGAGGGCAAGAGGTAATGAGCAAGGTCAATCAGGCTGGGCAGTTACGATGGAGCCAGATTATGCAAGCTCTTGAAACACAAGTAAAGAAGCTCAAACTTGACGTTAACAGGGAAGAGGGAATTGTTGTGGATTTTTAAATGGGGAAGTACCATGAAGGCTAGTTTTCTAGGATCTTACTCCATCTTCCCAGCATGCGTTCTTTTATTTATCCTATTCTCATTAGCAAAATCTAAGTCACAATATTTATTATTTCCCTAAGTTATCTTTTTTTGGGAAACAGTAATAAGAATTCAGTATAATTCCCATAATGATAGGTTCTGCTACTGGACTTACCCATTTCCATTAAGGGAATATATATATATATATATATATATATACATATATATATATATATATATATATATATATATATATATATATATATATATATATATAAAATATCCATTACTCTGCTTGAAGAAAAGGCTCTCTTCATGAGCATTATTTATTCATCTGGCTTATAATAAAATCATATCATGCAAATGAACTAGATTGACTCAAAGATGAAATTCTGATTATAACAATATGGGACTTTGCAGTATTCCATTAGGGAGAAAGGAAATGCTAGTCAGCAACCCTACCAGGAAAAACTATTTTGGTCCATAAATTATGCAGCTTTGTGTTTATTCAATTAGGTTAATCCTAAATGAATCCTTCTGTGAAAACTCTATGTAAACACAGCAACATACAACAGGAAAGCAATGCTGAAGGGATGCCTGCAAGGAGGGTTGCTGATTGGATCTGCCCCACTGTTGCTCATTCACTTGACTCCACAGACATCTCCAACAGTGTGAGATCAGGTTTAATAAAAACTCCATCTATTTCTGGCGCCGTGCAAATCCAGGTGAGGCCTCACAAGTTCTTAAAATTTGATTGTTTGGGGCTGCAGCAACACCAAGATTTGATGGAGGTTTTATTAAATCTGTGAGAGCCTTAAGAAGACATTTTTTTTTAAATTTATTTATTGATTTTATTTTTGGCTGTGTTGGGTCTTCGTTTCTGTGCGAGGGCTTTCTCTAGTTGCTGCAAGCGGGGACCACTCTTCATCGTGGTGCGCGGGCCTCTCACTATCGCGGCCTCTCGTTGCAGAGCACAGGCTCCAGACGCGCAGGCTCAGTAGTTGTAGCTCACGGGCCCAGTTGCTCCGCCGCATGTGGGATCTTCCCAGACCAGGGCTCGAACCCGTGTCCCCTGCATTGGTAGGCAGATTCTCAACCACTGCGCCACCAGGGAAGCCCAAGAAGACATATTTTAAAAGCCAATATGGAGTATTGGATGGGCTGCCCTTGTGGACACATATTAAAAGTTCCCTTGTATATGGGAATTGGATGGGCAATTGCCCCTTTTCCTGACTCTACATTGAGTAAAGCAGGCCAATGTTGGAATCTTGTACCTATCTGCATTTGCTACAATTCCATTTCTACGTTAATAAAAAACAATTAACCTAGTCTGGTTAAAACTAAATATATGAGAGCTTTTACATTTCAGGGAAGGACAGTTACCTCTCTGCAATTTGCTTAATGGCTGGTAGCCTCCTCTGGGCCTTGATGATAATCACCCTGAAGCTCAGAGTTGACTTCTAATTGATAGAGAAGCTCTGTATTCTAAACTCAGTCTATTCTTTCTTATCTAGTGATATACTCAACACTGATTTAACTATTTGGTTACATTGAAAAGCAAATGGTGTCTCAAATAAGAGAAACAAGGAAGAGGTGGTAAGGCAACAGCTGGAAAACATTATCTCCCCAAAGAAAACAACGCTGGTGGTCAGTTAACATTGCAGAGTTTCGAGATAACAGTAAGTCAAAACCCTTATGATGTTCCCCACCGCCACTACCCAAATGTGGGTTGTGTTAAAATTCCACAAAACTAAGATTTTTAATTTGATGCCTTTGGATACCAAAAGAAACATTTTCAAAATGGTATTCATTGTAGTAATTTAACCCCTCTAACCCATCTGGAAGACACAACAATTTGGAAATCACCAATGGTAAACACAATATCTTGTTTTTCTTTCTGCCACTACCATTTAAGTTAGTTAGAAAGACTCTCACAGCCCCTTGGAGATGGTATATTTCTATTTGGATGTAAAAAAAAAAAAGGAAACTATAAATGTATAGTGGTCCCACGGAGAGATCCAATATTGTTGGGTGATGCATCAAAGCTCTAAGCTCCTCCAAACTTTGGAAAAATACCAATGGTCAATCTGGAGAGGCTATGTTGGAGGATCACTGAGTTACCAAACTAAGAAAGTATTTCTGGGTTACCTTGAATAGAATGTTGTGCAGTTGGAAACCTTTACTGGGTCTCATAAAATAACCACATAGTGTCAGAAATTCCATGTCCCAGGCACACTGTCAACTCAATATTTTGCTACCACTAGATTTGTCCAGTTTCTTATAGCATGGAGTAAGTGATTGATAACAGAACTGAATCTCGTGGTCATTTAAAGTTAGGTACTTGTAAGTGCATAGCTGTCAGATTTTTAACGAACCATTCCAGCTACAACTTAAACTAAAATTGTGTTGTTCTCCTGTACGGTAACATAAAATAAAATGTCCCACAGTAATTCAGACTAAAGTTCCTGAGGCTCAAGTTGCACATTATAGTTCTTCTAAGACTGTTCCCTTTCAGGAATTGCTTATCCAGTTAACCAATTCCTGAGTATTTCAGAAGTTCAATCATTCAGAAATGAAATGATGAAGCTGACGATTAGGGACTAGGGTACCATTATGGCCTTGGTCAAATATGTACACTGCAATTTTTCAGACATGAGAAGATTGCCAAAAAATTTTAACAGCTTCTTACCCCTACACATACACCATTATTTGCTCTATTTCTTCTCCATTTGTTGCTGTGATTGTATGTGTGTGTGTGTGTATTGTGCACATGCACATGTGTGGGTATGGTGGGTGAGCTGAGTGTCTCTCTCTGATTTAAGTCTTCCCAATCAAGGAATGGAAACAGAAGACAGATATGGTGAACCCCAGTACCCCAGTTCTTTGTTAAAAAAAAAAAGTTAATGGATATTGACACTAAAGCTTAAGCTTTAAGCCAAGAGGCCATAAGCTCCTTATTCTGGTGCTGCATTTTATTCAAAATTCAGAAAGGCAGAATTGTTTCACCTGTGAAGCAAATGGGCAGTCTGTCCCAGGACAGCCTGTGATCTGGGAAATGTGAGCACTGATGGGGACCATATAGAAGTGGTCTCAGTGTTACCCTTCTGCCACTTGAAACATTTTTAGAACATAGAAAGGGACGACCCTAAAAAGCTTTCTCACCCTTGCAAATGTTCTTGTTACAAACTTATAAAAGAATAGAAAAAAGTTGTCTATAGCCCTTCGTATGTTTATTCAACAAACAATATTCCATTGTGCTGTGCTCTAAATAAGACAGAAACAAAGATGTATAAAACATAGTGTCTGGGGCTTCCCTGGTGGCTCAGTGGTTGAGAATCTGCCTGCCAATGCAGGGGACACGGGTTCGAGCCCTGGTCTGGGAAGATCCCACATGCCGCGGAGCAAGTAGGCCCGTGAGCCACAACTACTGAACCTGCGCCTCTGGAGCCTGTGCTCCGCAACAAGAGAGGCCGCGAAGGTGAAAGGCCCGCGCACCGCGATGAAGAGTGGCCCCCGCTCGCCGCAACTAGAGAAAGCCCTCTCACAGAAGCGAAGACCCAACACAGCCAAAAAATAAATAAATTAATTAATTAATTTAAAAAAAATATGTACTTAAAAAAATTTTTTTAAAAAGCATAGTGTCAGTCCACAAGGCAAACATCAATAAACAGCAAAGAAGCCACCTCTAAAGCCTCCTCCTTGTTGATAAAGTTATCATTTATTCCTTGTAAATTTTTGGCAGAGAACCTGATGCTGTTTGACCAATGGAAAACAAGCCTTCCGTGACCTACATGGTTATGACTTCTGTTAGAAAGACAAATCTGCTTAGACAATACCCAGAAGAATGGCAAGGAACTCATGGAAAAGCTGTAAATAGCATCATCGGCCATTATTTTGATCAATACTATTGACTCATTCGACCTGACCATAGCGGGTACGATGTCTATCTCTTTCACCGTACTCACCTACAACCTTACATTTTATCATTTTCTATGATTCCAATTTAAAATTACAAATATTACTAGTGTTTTTTTAAGTTCTTTGAGGGCACAGAACAAATTTTTTTTCCTCTATATCCTCCCATGAGTAAGGAGGGCTTTATACAGAATAGTCATTTAACAAGTAGTTAAATTGACTTGGATCTATTCAGAGTTTTCCAAAATACCCAAACAATGACTGAAAATAAAGGACAAATCTTAGGAAGAAAGCTTTGGTGTAATAAGAGGCCTTCCCATTTTTAGTTTAAGAAAAAAAAAAACCTGTGGATAAAAAATTTAACTCCTCAAAATCAACCCATTTGTAAATAAAACTATCTTTGTCTGACAAAATCATCTAGAAACTTGTTATTTCATGGAGTCAACACCTTTTTACTGAACACCTACTACGTACTGATCTTTTACTAAGGTATGGAGTTTTCAAATTATCACACATAGGGATGGATAGGTTGTCTGACATAAAACCTGTCTCCTGGTGAATTTTGTGCTTTCTGCACTAGAGTGAAACCTTACAGAAAGTCAAAATGTCAAGTATAAGACAGAGCTGTGTACTTAATTCCTCTAGACTTCCTTGCCTTTCCTCACTGGCTTCATCCCGTTAACTCACACTCAGTTCCTTTTTCTCCAGCTCTAGGTATATGCCCAGAGGTTAATATTACATTTCACCTTGGAAATGTCTACATCCATAAAGAAAGCTAAAAACTCTGTTTATTAGATGTTCAAATTGTTCCAATAAAGTTGCTACCTCACATATTTGGCCTATCAGCTCTTGTTCCTCCCATCCTGTTGGTCTTAGGTCACCATGATATGGGAGACTCTCAGAAAGATTACTAGTGACGTGATGGTTACACCAAATTCTGATCACCTTTGGACTCTTCAAAAGAGAAAAGACATTCCCATTTATTTTGCCCTGTTTTGTGCACCTTCTGCCCTGCCTTCTCCAAAATATCACCATAAACCCTTTGCCCTGGTTCCATCTGTACATGGTTCCTCAGTGATCCTGGGCTCATGGACCTCACTTCCTCTTCCCTCAACTCTAACTCCAGCCTAGATCACTGCTGGTTTGAGCTGAGGTATGAGACCAGGCCACAGTAAATTTATTAATCTCCAAGATGACTCCTCCAGTGGTTCCTAGTGGCTAATATAAATCTCCTATTCTCTCCTCAGCAGCTTCTAGAACAGGTTTGGTAAGCTCATAATTTAGACAGCTTTCATGACCACAGTCAGATCTTCCCTGGTCTAATAATTATCTCCCATAGGTAATTTTTTTAGACTACTGATCATTTGTCTTACTAATCTCTCTATTTGTTCCTGCAACTAACAGCAGATCCCCAAATACCCCCTGTAATTTTCTAACAAGCAGAATTTCAATTCCCCATAAAGAAATTCTGCTTTAAAGTGTAATTAAAGATCATCTAAGAAAAACAGAGCAAACTTTGAACAGCCCACGAGCAATTTTTTCCCTCTGCCAGGAGGAAGGGTGTTTAGGGGGAATTAAAAATCACTTTGCAAAATTATAAGCAGGTTTAATGCAACCATTTTGATCAACGGTCTTGTTCTCAGTAATATATCTAAAATTAAGGTAATGGATTTTAAAAGGAGTAGATTGAATAAGAATCATCTGCTATTCAACAGGCATATCAACCAAGCAATTACTAATTCTGTTATAACTACAGCCCTTTACTCTTTTTAAAAGGGCAATGAAAGCAAAACTTGGTTTGTGAGCTCCTATTAAATTAGCATTGATTTTGTTTTACTGCCAAGCTAAAGAAATAGCAACATTAAGGAGTTTTTTCACCCTATTTAAAGTATGCACACTTACACAGAATTTAGTCCACAGGTTGTTTATCTTGCTATTCACAATGAACTTTAAAAAAAAAATCAGTCCCAGCATAGAAGCTTTATGCATTGGCTATTTGAGAAATTGTAAGAAAGCAGCAGTACACTATTAAGCAGAACATAAGATGGTTTATTTACACTGTTCAGATATAAACTCACTGAAGTGCAATCCAATGTTAAGTGTTAACAATTGCCTGCATTTGATCCAGTACAGAAAGGAAGGGCTCATTTAAGACAAAGAGTGACATGTGCCAAAGTTATTTTCTCGATAGTTCTTATGTTTGTAAATATTTAAGGTTGTTTGGAGGTAAAATATTTTGGGTTGTTTGGAGGCAAATCTAAAAGACAGGGAATAATAATACATGTATGAGATTAAACAGTAAATTAAGTACAGCTTTTCTGGTTAAAAAAAAGTCAGTTAAAAGCAATGAAGCTCTGAAACATAAAAACTCCAAAAGCTATGGGGAAATATGTCATAGTGTTGACAGAGGTGTCAAAACCACTCAAGGAAGTCAGCACTAGGTGCAGCCCCTATGGAAAACAGTATAGAGGTTCCTCAAAAAGTTAAAAAATAGAACTACCATATTATCCAACATCCCAATTCTGGGTATATATCCAAAGGAAATAAAATCACTGTCTTGAAGAAACATCTGCACTCCGTTGTTCATTGCAACATTATTCACAATAGCCAAGACATGAAACAACCTCAGTGTCCATTGACAGATGAATGGATAAAGAAGATGTGGTATTTATGTACAATGTATGTGTGCATACATACATATATATATGAATATTATTTAGTCGTAAAAAAGAAGGAAATCCTCCCACTTATGACAACATGGATGGACCTTGAGGGCATTATGCTAAGAGACATAAGTCAGACAGAGAAAGACAAATGCTGTATGATCTCACTTACATGTGGAATCTAAAAATGTCAGAGTCATAGAAAAAGAGAGTAAATTTATGGTTTCCAGGTGTAGGAGGATGGGGGAAATGGGGAGATGTTGGTCAAAGGGTACAAATTTTCAACTATAAGATGAATAACTTCCCAGAATCTAATGTACCACATGATGACTACGGTTAACAGTACTATATTGTATACTTGAAAGTTGCTGTGAGATTAGATCTTAAATGTTCTCACCATAATAACAACAACAAAAAATAGTAATTATGTGACATGAAGGATGTTTTAACTAACTTTATGGTGGTAAACAATTCACGATACATAAGTGTATCAAATCATCATATTGTACCACTCAAATTTACAAAATGTTATATGTCAATTATATCTCAATAAAACTGGGGGTGGGGCAAGGAAGTCAGCACATGGAGCTAAGTCTCACTGATACCTGCAAAGACATCTTGCATTAGGTTTGCTGCAAATATAATAGTAATATGTCGAACTCTCCTACTTTGCAAGAACCTGATCTTTTTCTGATTATTCAGAAAATAAATCTAAAATTGATTGAAAGAAGGACAGCTATTAGACTTGTGTCAAAACGCCTTTCCATAATAGAAATGTACTAGCCATTTTGAAATTTAATCATAACCCTTCAGATCTTTCAGAGCCCTTAGAAACAATTTCTTTTAAAGTATAACTTTAAACGAGTCCTCCATATTCTATTTTTCTCTTACCTACTATGTTAGGATATGTTGAGCATCTCAGAAGTTTCTTTTGTAGGTAAAAACAAGAGAATTAGAGAGTGGAAACAAATTCTATGATCAAGATAACTCAGAGCACTCTCAGTCATTAAAGGACTCATTCCCAGAGCCTATTTGTGCGACCCAAGAAATCCAAGCATAGAAACAATTAACTTGTCTACCAAGTTCTTGCTCAAACTATATAAGGTATTCTTCTTCTAGTCACATAACAAAGGGGACAAGGGAGCTCAAGTTTATGTGACTGGCATTGTGCTAAGCATGTTCCGTGCATTAATGTATTCAATCTTCACAACAATTCTATGCATATTTCCATTTTACAGGAGACTTACACATAGAGAACCAACCTTAAGGTAACTTCAGTCAGACCAAAAAGCTGTATATTTCTCTATCAGATAGCAAGATCAATAGAGATCCAGAAATGTCAGGTGTTTGAAAAGCTTTCCTTACCAGCTGAAAAATTCATTGTTGCAATAAATGATCTCCAAGTTTTTTTAATTGCATATTGCTCTCAGAAAAAAGAAAAATTCTTGTGCATGTACCCACAATACATACATATTCATTTATTATAAATTGTATACTGTATAGAATATATTGCTGCTAATAGCTAATACCTCAAGACACATTATCAGCTTAGGGCAAGGTTCATGATTTTAAAACACTCTATGTAAATCCACATGACAAACAGCCTTCCTGATAATTTTGAATATTTTGGGCTGAACGTCTTGTCAGAGTTTGATTACCTCAACGTTGATTTTACTGTGAGAAGTGGCTGAAGAAGAATTCATCTGGTAGGAAGAAAAGAGAAGGATCAATTCTGCAGTTTTCTGGTGAGTTACTTATTTTGCATTGTTAGGACTAGATTAAAACCGGTTCCTTTACAGGAATCTTGTTAAGCTACTTATCTATTTTGTAAGTTTGTTTTTTTTTTTTTAACAAAAAAACCCCCACTTGGCATCAAAAGCAGTACATCTAAAGACCAACATGGAGGTCAGGGTCCCCCACATGCCCTGCATCTATCGCCTCCACTTTGAAATGCCCTCTTCTGGCCCATCCTCAGGAATCACGTGATCCTCAGTGGGTACAGGGGTGAGGCAGGCACTGAGAGCAACAGTGGCAATCTTTATCTTAGGTAATTAGTGGTTTGATTTTGTTTTTTTATATAAATTAATATAAATTTTAATATATCCTTTGTACATTTTAATGACTCATCTGACACCCAGGGCCAGTCGCTAATTTGAATACTACTGCTCTAGCAAAGAGGGTTAGAACTCAACATAGATGCATAAACACTGCTTTCAATACAAGGTCTTCCTGAATGATTTTCACTAACTTTCCAAGACCCATCTGCTTAAGTTCTCAAGGCAGAATGAGGTGATAGAGACAATATTGAAAATGGTTAAGAGCTCCAGCCCTGCTATTTATGAAAGACAAGTTGCTTCACCCATATGAGGTGCAATACTTACTTTATTTACAGTTGTGAGGATTAGTCCAACAACACAAAATATTTAGCTCAGGAGGCATCCAGTGAACACAATAAATATCAACTGAATTATTACAAAATATTTAATGCTAAGAAATAACTTAATGAACAATCTCCCATAGGACGTTCTCTTCCCAGGAATTAGGAAATCTACATGCGATTACCATAAAGTTATTCATATTCTGAGAAGGTCTTTCCACAGGCCAAGCCTGATTACACCAATGTATCATTATGCCAGTTGAAGCCCTCAGTCTGAGTCCCAACACTTAACCTAGGTTCATAAGAGTCAGGTTCAAACAGTAATGATTTGATATTTTAAAAAAATGAACAATAACCGAAAAACATACCCCTCTTTTTTTGAGGGGGGAAAGGAGTTAGAATAAACAGGTGGCCCCCAAACCAGCATCATCAGCATCACTGGGGAGCTTGTTAAAAATGCAAATTTTCATCCCAACCCTAGACCTTCTGAATCAGAAAATCCAAAGATAGGTCTTGTGTATTAACAAGGCCTACAGGTGATTCTGATACATGCTAAAGTCTGAGAACTGCTAGAATAGATTGTACCTGTCTTCTAAAACAAAGAGGTAAGTAGGATTTACAGTCTCAACTAAAAAGTGCATTAACTTCCTCTGTATAACTTCCCTATAATGAAGTAAGCTCTCTTCCCTTGTGAACATTACAATGTTAGAACAATGATAGGGATAATCATACTTGTTAAATGTGGTTTGGATTGGAAAAACTGCTCAAAGTTAAATACAAACATTTGACTATAATCCAGGACTGTTATAAACTCAAGATTTTTGCTGTTCATGAGACATTTTTAAATCAAATTGTATCCCTGGGTTATAATTTCCAATTTGGTACAATAAATAAATAAGGTTCAATATCTGTTTTTTCACTGTTCCATGTTCTTGGTAATACATGTATGACTATCTCATAAGTTTGTTTGAATAAGGAAACAAAAATCTCATCTACCTAATTTTCTCAATATTGCATTTGATACTATAGCTAAAAAACAGTTTTCCCTTATCTTTTTACCTTTTTCAATCACTTTAACTTACTGCATGTCACTGTTTTGTTTGTTTGGTTGTTTTTTAATTTGACTAACTTAGTTATTCCAGATAGCTGTTTGTTTGCCTATTATTGCATTCCATCCATAACAATGTCTACAGCCCCATAGAGAAATTCTGATCTTAAGCCATTTGAAAAAGCATGAAAGCCAACAAAATCATAATTGTCCCCTAATTTGGAAAGGAAGACCTGTGCATTTTTCAAAAATAAAAATCGACTTCTAGCTAGAGAATTCTAGGTAATGTATTATATACTGCTTAAACTCAATATACATTTAGAGGTACCACCAAAATCTAAAAACATATAGAGTTGGGTCTCCTACATGAACTACTTTCCCTCAATACACATGACCCTCCCCTTGAATCAACCACTATTTATTAATGGGCTGCTCTCTCATTTATTCATGGTTTGGGGCCTGCTGGCAGAGACTTTGGCCCACTCACATGATATAACTTATAAGACAGAATGTGGGTAATTTCAAGCTTAGATGGCCTCTCAGTATTAGGACTGACAGATGAGATGTTGTAATACATTTGCAAAATTCGAGGAAAGCAGAAAAGAATATTCTCAGATAATAAAGTATGGCCCAAGTCCAGCCAGCTGTGAACTTGATTCTTTAAAAATGATTCGCATGGTCCAATTGCACTGTCTCTACAATTTTCTTTTTACACAACAGTCTGGATCTAGACTATATATATGTAAGATTTATTTGGTGTTTTTTCTTCATTTGATATATTATTATACTATTTGGACTCTACTTTTTCTGAAATGTCTTCCATGAAAAATGATGTAACATTTATTGTATTTATTATACTTAATGATAGACCTTTCAGTAAATTCACCAATGTAAAAAAAAAATGATCAAAATAACATACATTTAATTTAATACAACACACAATTTTTCTTTAAGAGATTTTACACAGACGAAAATCCTCAAGATTTTGGCCTTTATCTAGGGCAAATTTCTTTCAGCAGGAGACTAGTTTGAATCAATTCTTTTCCCTTTTAGATTACAT
Organism: Balaenoptera borealis; assembly: GCF_965194805.1. NCBI lineage: Eukaryota > Metazoa > Chordata > Mammalia > Artiodactyla > Balaenopteridae > Balaenoptera > Balaenoptera borealis. The sequence continues at coordinate 109,469,402 of NC_138862.1, read as the reverse complement.
TAGCATCAAAATTCTTATGTGAACCTCATGGTTATTTGTGAGACATGACAAAGAAAGACAAAATCTAACCATTATTTCTAGTTAAAAGGTTTAGATACTGTTTCTTATTTGAGTCTACCTCTTTTGTGTAAGATTTAAGTGTTTTATTTCTCTTACCAAAAAAAGAGTTCATAAAATCTAATTTTAAGCCAACTTTTTGTGGTCAGATATATACTCCTACATGGAATGGAATGCCTTCAATTTAAAATGCTTTCCAAATCCCCAGTCATGCTGTAAGACATGCAGTCCTCAGTTGGGGATGGATTAAAAGGGTTAACATATCTTTTCAAGTTAATCAAGACTCAATTTGAACTAACTTAATTTTTCCCTCCAATTTAATGCTTCCATTTTGTACCAGTGACCTGAAAACATTTGATTTCATAGATGCCAATGTAGACAAAAAGCCTAAAACACCAAAGAAATGGCCTTCATTGCAATGACAACTTGTTCATCTTGTTTAAGCTGGTTAGTAAAGTTCACATTTCCTTGTCTAACATTCCAAATTTTATACTCATGCAATCCGGGCATCTTATTAACATTGCCATGGAATGCTTAAGTTTATTTTCTTGACCTGTGATTAAATTTAAAATTTCAGTTATTTCTCCTATAATTTATTTTGAAACTAAAAGCCCCACATTTTCATAAATCTTTTAAGTGTTTGGAAATACGCTACCATAAAATTACCTGCTTATATATTTTATAGTTCACACACAAAGCAAAAACAATCCATAGCATTAAAAACAAATGAGTCTGAAGATGATTAATTCAGCTGAGGAGATGAAATGGAGCAGGACCCTATGGTCTTTGCTGCCATGTCCTCAACTTGCCTTTTGTCTGTAGAAAAACTTCAGTCAAAGAATGTTTAATCAGAGAAGTGAGAAAATGCAGCAGCAAGAGAAAGCAGTCAAACAGGACAAAATAAAAGTAATTTAGTCATTGAGCAAATCAAGGACCTTTAGTTCCTTCTCAAGGGCTATAGATAATATTCTGAGCCATATCCTGTGAGCTGTCTTGTAGATACTGACACCCCCAGCAGGTGGAAGAAGTTAACTACACGATGACCAGGCTGTAGCATGACATAAGCTGCCACACTTCTGAGAACTAGCCTCAAAGAAATGGGAACAAACCGACCCTGGACTTGAAGACTAACTGTACTTAAAGCAATCAAGATGACGCTGATCAGACCACAGCCTGACCAATTTCAAGGTGACTGTCAGAGCTGACTACTGTTTCTGCATGTAGCCCCCTCCCTTCACCTATAAAAGCTCGTGCCTATTTAGGTCTTCTGCCCATTTTTGGATTGGGTTGTTTGTTTTTTTGATATTGAGCTGCATTGACATATATACACTACCAAATGTAAAATAGATAGCTAGTGGGAAGCAGCTGCATAGCACAGAGAGCACCTAGAGGGGTGGGATAGGGAGGGTGGGACGGAGATGCAAGAGGGGGGGTATATGGGGATATATGTATATGTATAGCTGATACACTTTGTTATACAGCAGAAACTAACACAACAATGTAAAGCAATTATACTCCAATAAAGATGTTAAAATAAATAAATAGTTTGAAAAAAAAAAAAAAGCTCTTGCCTATGGTTGTCAGTGGCAGGAGTCAGCCTTTGGACATGAGTCTACCACACCCCCCTGCCCCCCCCCCCCCGGCATTGCCAGCCTCCGAAATAAAGCAAACTTTCCTCTTTATTGGCTTTTGAGTGGTGAGCAGCCAGACCCCACTTTCAGTAACAGAGACATCCTAATTTAAGGGTTTTTTAAAAGCCCTTTCCAATAAATGATATCATTTGTATGTGATTGAAAATGTTATCCAGAAAAAGACAAATTGTGTTTTAAAAGGAAATGAACCTTCCCATATTTTTGTAAAAGACAACATCACTTAAATTTAACCCTATCCCCAGCATATCACCTTCACTTTGACCTTTACCAGGGAAAGTTAGACCAACTGAGAAAGAAGTACTCAGCAGAGGAGGGAGGAAGCATTGGTGCAGGTGAGAGGGTGGGTAGGGGGAGCGAAGGAGCCTTCACTGGATAAAACACTAAGTTCATACAAATGAACCACTGATCCAAAACAGTTGAGCTCAGAATGGAGGATATTTCACATCAACTCATCACATCTTAGCCTTGAGTTTTGGTTCAGCTCCTTTTTTCTTTCTGTTCCCCTTTGAAACCCGAGACATTCAGATTTGCAATCTTTACAATAAGTCAAGAGTAATGTTAGATTGTCAATTTATTTTAACTTGGAAAATACCAATGACTTATCATTTGTTAACCAGGCCTATTGGCTTAATTTCTGTGTATGGACAACTTCATTTTCATGTATCTTACTCATTAGAGAAATGTCTATTTAACATGAGTTCAATATTATTGTTATAATGTAACAGAAATTCACTGGACAATTAAAGAGTTTCAAATCCCCCTCATTGCTGGCAGCTGGCCCACTCTAATCGCCAACTGTGAAACCTGCATTTGGTCACTAATACACTAAAACATTGCTAATGATATGGAGGTATGACAAGATAAGACCAGCCTCATAATGAATGACTCCACAAAAGCAAAGTGGCAAAAGTAATTATAGAATCACATGGACCGCTAGCCTTGAATTGTCATGGACATCCCATTTCATGTTCAGCTAAAACAACTCAGAGATAACCTTATGTTCAGCAGAAGCAGAGGTTGTATCACAGATGTACTTCAACTGACACACGCTTCTGTTTCAAGAACTAATTGTTCTATAGGAAAACATCTTCAATTTCTTTATTACCGAGACGAATTAAACAGTTTTCTACCATCAGATTGTATCCTGAACACAGCACAAGCCCTGTGGAAATGGGAGTAAATGATTTTTAAATGTTTTAATAATCTTGTATTGGGTTTTATTAACTACCACTCAGCATCTACAACGTCCCATACATTCCCATAAAACTTTGTAAGAAGTTTTAACTTATACATGAGATGTAACTATCATAATTACAAAAAAGTTGAGTGCATTTAAATATTATATCAAATGTTTAATCTGATATAATTATAATCAAGAAAAATCTAATCAACAAGCTGAATAAAGATGCTGATAAAAGTTGTATATAAATATTTAAAATTACTTAATGTTGTTTTAAAAATATATTTCAATGCAAATAAAAATCCAGGGGGCAAAATAATAAAATTAGTCGATAATTCTGTTAGACTTAACATAGAAAATTGAAAATTTATTTTTTAACTAAACAAAGGATTGTTTCACTGAGGCAACACTGCAACAGCCCGGTTGGTCCATCATAAAACTGAGCCCCACAATCCAGCCTGTGATACTGTCACTTTTATTCAGATGGATATTTTTCTCCACAGCCTGTTAATAGACAGTGTCAAGGTGATGATAAACACCAGAATCTAGGCACATATATCAATACACTCTGTGACGGGAGGAAAAAAAAAAGCTGAAATAACCACAAATTCTAAATAGACTTACTGCTGTGATAACCTTTAAAACAAATGTAACACATCAAGGTATTTTTAAACGTTAACCATTTGTTTGAGTTCTAGGTCTAAAATAGCATCATCCTAATCTTATCAATTGAAGTTGAGGGAAAAAAGCATAAAGTCAGGCATGTGTTTGCTCTTGTAGCGCTTGAAATCCCAATGACTGGTTCGTCACTGAAAAACACTAAGTATTGGTTTTTTGATAAGCTGAAATTAATAGGAAGTGACAAATGAGACATAGTATAGTCAGGATAAGAAATTTATAAAGGAAAGAAAAATGTTGCCAGGGCATGGGAAAGAGAGAAGGGAGGTTCGTGAGATCCTAGAAAAATTCTGATATAGGAAACTGGTTTGTACAGAGCATATTTATTGAGTATTAAAGAATTTTACCCAGACCTCCACTTTAAGCTTTTGCTAGGAAGAAAGTATCATTCTTATTTCTCATTTTGCCTCAGACAACAAGAAAAACAGAGCCAAAATTGGAGTACAGAGTTGCAGATTGACAAGACCTTGTAATATGTTTGTTTTGTTTTATTTTTTAAATTCACCTTATCTTGGTTTTATTCTATTTTTACATATTACATTTATTTACTTTACCTTATTTTATGTACTTTGACAAACTGCTTCAAATTTCTCTTGGAAAGAAGTAGGAATAAATGCCTTATTTCATTGACTCGAAGTCCTCCTTTATTGTAAGATGCGCCATTCATGTTTATGTGACTAAGAAGGGGGGACAAAAAAACCAACAAGAAACACACTGCCAATTGATCTTTCACACAACATCAATTATAATATGAATCCTGATTTCAGAGATGATAAAAGTGAAACAAAAAGTCCATCTTTGAATTAGTGAAATACAGTAACATCATTCTCATGGGTATATTTATATTTATTAACAGTTCAACTTTGTGCTAGGCTTTGGAGGGCAAGGCCAAGAATTCTAATTGTGGAGATGGGCAAGACGTTAACCATCATCATGTCCTCCCCTCTTGTCTTACAGATGAGGATATGCAGAAGAGAAGACAGAGTCTGAATCTTCAAGAAGCTTATCATCTCATTGCATCTTCAATGACCACATGACAATGTAATGTGTGTTGATGTCTATCAGTTTCTCAAAGAATGGGGTGTATCACAAATGTGTATATTGAGACTAAAACTAAACCTAAACTTATAAAGCTTTTCTTTTTCTATGAAAAAAGACACACCAATACCAACTTTTTTCCTGCAAAAAATAAGCTATTTTCATTTCTGGCATCTCAATTATTATTAAAGAGTTCCTTCCATGGTTAAACTCTGTTGCGTTAGTTAATTAGTTAAATATTAGTGAAACATTTAAGCAGAAAGTGGAGAAAGCCATCTCATGTAGAATTATCCCCTGTTGGAGAGAATTTGACTCCTTGGGTTTTTCATACCTAGAATAAAATAAATTTTACATGGATTTTGTGACACTCCATCCAGTACAAGTGAAAAGTAAAATTTCTCTTGAGCTTACAGTGTTGTATATATTACAGGGAAAATGAGTCACTTAAGTCAGAATTTCTGATTTTTGTTAAATGGTGGATATAACAGATTTCCATTTTTCCTCAGTTAAGGATTATGATATGATCTTTATCCCTGTAACATTTCTAACTGAATGGTAAATCTTATAAACATATCTTTAACGTCAAGCTACACTCCAGTTATAATAGAGACAATCAGTATCATATATATATATATATATATATTTTGTGAAAGAATTCCATACTGAAATAACACCTGATTGTAAGATAATTGGCAATATGAATAGTTGGAAGTTAACAGCGACTTTGCCTGAACACACAACATTTAAACATTAATGATGGTAGAAAGCTAATTAGTAAAATTTAATTGGATGTATGCAAAATGGTATAATGAGAAGAGTTAAAACATATTTAATTTTTAATCCAAATCCAAACTCTGAGTGGAAAACCAACTAAAGCCAATCATTGTAAAATGTAGAGACTGACACATTTTAAAGCCTACCCTATTAGCACGCAGAATGAATTGGTATCTAAAATTAAACACAGTAATGTATTCTCTCGTACCTTAAAAAAAACACATGCACATATAAAGTGCAATTATCTAAACTGCTTAAAGACAAAAATTTTTAATGGAAGGGTAGAGAAATGTATATGGAAAAATGGCTGCATGGAATATAGTTTGAAAAACGAATTGAATTTTATTATATGCAGATAAGCATCCACAGTAAGCCATTCAGTGGGCCAGAGAAACCTAGCAAGCAGCAAAGGTAAAAGGAGACAGGTCAGGGTTAGTGCCCAATTTCACTGAATCTGATATCAGGGCAATATGATATGGAAGTCAAAAAGGTCAGTGCTATTTCAGGGAATATATGTTACAGACAAGTCGATAGTCCCTCTCGATACACATGATATTGAAACCACACCCAGAGCTCAGAGCAAGGGAGAAGGTTCCATTCAGAGTGGATCACAATCCTCACTGCACATTATGATCATCTGGGGAACTTTAAAATACTGAGGCCTGAACTCCCACACCAGGGACTTGAGTTTAATTGATCTGGGGTGGGGCCTGGGCATGAGGATTTTTTAAAGTTTCCCCAGGGGATTCTAATGGGCCTCCAGTGTTGAGGACCTTGATTTGGAAAGACCTTGGGGCACTTCGTTCTGGCTTCTGCTCACTGGTAGGTGTGTAACTTTTTCTTGGAAGTGAATGTAACTTTTTGTTCTTGCCTGATATTCTTCAAAGTAGAAACGGGATGTTGGCACACAACATGAGTAAGAGACAATGTCAAGATTATAAGGCAGAGCTGTGCTATCTTAGGCACCACAATCAAGTCTGCAATGTTTTCCAATGTCTTCTCTGTATGATGGACAATTATGCTAAGTTTTGAAGATTGAAAAAAACCTGGTTTTACGGCTTCTCAGCAGGGAACTTAAAATACAACATAATCAAGCATGAGTTGTATTTGTCAGGGTTCTTAGTAGCAACAAAAACATCTCTAATTTAGGCAGAAAAGGAATTCTTAAAAGGCTTCTCTCTAGAAAGCCAAGAGCCAGACTTGAGGCTACAAACTAATAACAATGCTCCAAACCGTACTTCAGGACTGTCCTGTGAGAACCCCACTGCTCTTGGGCACAGACCTGGCCCGTCATCAGCCTCTTGCACTGTTGGCATCCCCCGTGCAGGCTGTAGGACCCTGTAGCTAGACACCCTCGCCCATACACACCAGAATGGAGCCCTAGCTCCATTGCATGGAGTCTTACTGAATGGAGTCTGTCTACAGCCCACACAAATCCCAGCAGTTCCTGCTTCTGTGTTACTACCTACTGAATCTAAGTCAGCGAAGCCACATGCCTGCCCTAGGCTCTCAGGGAGGCTGGCAGAGCCCTCATCTGGCCTTTTCCACTCCCATAGTGAAATGTGTTCTCTCTTTCCCACTAAGACTCTGAAGATGGGAAATTCTTCAAACAGAAAGGGAGTTCATTCACTAAGAAGCCAAAAAAGAACTACAAATGGCCTCTACAAGAATCTCTCACTTTTCCTGGAAGTTAGTAAAGCTAAAGGAAATTACTTGGTCTGCGTTTTCTTCTGTGTCTATAGTTTGCTGTATTCTGAGACTAGACCTAACTTCAAGTTCCCAAGTTCATTTTCACGTGTCTTGGATTCATTAGTCTCTCCGACACACAAATATTTTATTAAGCGCTAAAGTAAAGTTGCTCAGTTCATACCTAGCATACCGAGTTCTTACGTTGGTTTCCCACATTGTGCTATGGTATGTTCTTCTATCTAAAATTTGCCAAGTATGGGCAGGTATTAAACATTGCAAAATATTGATGCATCCTTAATTACATGTGGAATACGAAATAACAATGCCCATTACCGTACTCTGGACAATTATCCTAAAATTTCCATTTTACGTTATAAGTAGATCTCATTTTTAGAGGGTACAAACACTGGTATATGCCAGGAACTATGAGGTTTAACATGTTTTTGTAGCCCTGAGATCCTAACTTGCCCAGGAAAAAAAAGTTTGTGCTGGCTCAAAGACATCTCTAAAACCTCTTCTCCCTGTCTGTGATGCTTTGATTATTTCTAAAACATTTTCTGGCCTTGTAAATTGTAGCTCCTCCTGCCATTTGTTGGCAGACACTTTGAAAGGAGTGGTAATATATACTTTTCAGAAACAACTGAATGGTATAATTTCAAACCTACATAGTCACTGTTAAGCAACCTAGCCTAGTTCTGACAGGTGAATCCAAATCTTCTCTTTGGGAATATATTAGGTTATTATCCGAAATACAAAATCAAATGAATTCTCAACCAGAGCTTTCTCAGAGTCATTTCTTTCAGTGGGAAACTTTCTTTTTTCCCATGAGAAGGAAAGAGGTCATCTTTACCCAAGAGCAAGCATCCAGTTCAAACCAGAAAAAGTATAAAGTAGTCAATCCCAATATACAATTAACAGAAATAACTTTGGAGGAGGGACCCCAGTATTCCCACAACCTATCTTCCTAATGCAGAACTCTAAATTTCCTTTTGGGAAAATAAAACAAAGGTCAGGTTAGTTTTGAAACACAGAGTAATTCTAAATGCAAAGGGTTCTAGCTCTAAGCAAAGAATAATCACAGGGCTTTTATGAGTTACCAGATTCTACCAGTTCTATGCATTTTTCTATGGAGAAGGTGCATAGCTTTCAACAGAATCAATAAGGGATACATCTCGAAAAGTAAAAGTTAAGAAACAGTACTCTGGAGACTTCCCTGGTGGTCCAGTGGTTAAGAATCCACCTTCCAATGCAGGGGACGTGGGTTCAATCCCTGGTTGGGGAACTAAGATCCCACATGCCGCGAGGCAACTAAGCCCAGGTGCCACAACTATTGAGCCCACGCGCTCTGGAGCCTGTGCCACAACTAGAGAGAAGCCCACATGCCACAATGAAGAGCCCATGTGCCGTAACTAAGACCCAACGCAGCCACATAAATAAATAAATATTTTAAAAAAGGAAAGAAAGAAAAGAAACAACGCTCTGGATAATAAAATAAAGAGCCCCTTCCCTGGTCCAAGGGTGGGTTCTTCAACCACCACCACCCAGCCATCTAACTGAAACAATGAAAGGTAAAGTCAATTTTCCAAATTCAAAATTTCTCTGGAGTTCTAGTTTCCATATTTCTTAGATATGAGGACACAGACTGCCAACATCCTCATTTTAAAGGGATTTCTATAAGGGACTGAATTATTCTTCCATTCCTTCGAGAACAGTGAGTCCCTAGTGGCTGCCCCATCTGGTGTATATAGACATGGTCACCCTCACCACCATTCCCAGCCCGAGCCATCACATGGTGGCAGGTGACAGTACTGTTCAAGGAGCAGAGATGTCCCTCTGCAGCAGGAGACATCGTCATGTAGAAAGAAGCAATAACTGTGAGTGCAGCATTCGAGTCATAAAAATGGCAATCGTTAAACTTTAAAATGCTGCTTGGCAGTGTAAAATTCTAAACAGTAAAGTAGGTTCTTCTGATACTTTCCATTGTGTTTCCACAAAATTTAAAGGAGATAGTTGTCATCAGATATGGCTGATGACACTAAATGATTCTTTTTACAACACTAAAAATATTCTGATTTGTAATCCAGATAGTCCAGTTCTCATCTGTTTGTGATTATAAAAGAAGTCATGACTGAAGTAATCATTAGCCTTTTATTTTTCAGAAATTTGTCTGTTTTAAATTGTCCTCCATTAATTTTAGGGGCCCCCTACAATCCCAGTGTACTTTGTTCATTATGGTGTGACACCAACATTCCCCACAGTGTGTTCCCTGGAACACTAGACCCAGAAGATGCCCAGAAAGAAAGAGACTCAAAGTCTGGCAAATGCTGTATCTAGATCCCTCCTTGGCAAGAGGCCATGCATGTTCAATTAGTACAGGTGCTAAGAAGTCCTATTTTGCGTTCTTTAATCTAGTCACTTAACTGCTGACCCAGAAAATGAAGATTTTGTGGTAGAAGCAGATGTTTACTTTCAGCTGTAACATTCTGTAACTTTTATGATTTCGTCCTTGTTAAGTAGGTAGGGCAAATATCAGCTGCTCCATGTTGGAAATGAGAAAATTAAGGCATGAAAAGGTTAAATTATTTATTTAATATCACCCAGGGTATGTGTGACACAGCTGAGACTCAAGTCCAAGTCTTTCTATTACTCTGCTGGTTTGAGGCATCCAAATAGTCACAAGAGGCTGAGACAGTCACTTAACTACATGCCACATAAACATAGAAACACACCTGGGCCTTCAGAGAAGCCACTGAAGGGAACATTTCCTCGTCACATGATTTTCCCCAAATCCTCGATCTTATTATCCTACCCTATTACCTTATCAAGGCCAGGAAATTCCTACTGCTTTCTCTCACCAACCCACACCCAAATTGTGTGTCAGCCTTTCTCAATTCACAGCAATTAGGGATGACAAATCTGAAAATTTCAAGAAATGATGAAATGTAATGAACTGGAGAGAAAAAAAACCGCAAACCCTATATTTAAGGTTTAAAACATTCCTTTATACCTTTACAAATGTAAAATTACTCATTAGTTTATGGAACATGAAATATTATCAATTGTAATTTGATTTGCTCACAAAATCATTAGGTTTCATTATAGTTCAAATAAACCATTTAATGGATTAATTAAATTTACATTTAAATGTATTATATTTTCATATAAGTGGAACATTTTATTGCCAAACCTTAAACAACTTAGCTAGTTTTAATATTTTTGAATTTTTGAGAAGCAGGCAAGCTCTTGAGAATAAGTGAAACATTATACGTCAGTGAGACAGAAGGTTATTATATTTTCTGGGCGGACTCTTCCAGTATAGGACAGAAGAAAGACCATAGTTTTTACCAAAAGAGCTCCGAAAAAAACATCTTTTTGCATGGTGAAGCTATCACCACATGCAAGTGTGTCTGGATCAGTCTCAGTTGTCTAGAAACCTCTACGAGCAATTTCTGCCTTTCAAAAGTTTCCTTTGCATCTTTTTGTGGGCTTCTGAAAGTTAGTTTTGTCCCAAGTAAAACAAGTTTCTTCTTGCCTGTTTTCCAACACAGCTCACTTTCTTCCACCAGAGGCAGCCTTGTGTGGATGTGCCTGACTCAGATGCAAGAAAGAGCCTTCCCCACCCCTGCTCCACGCAAATTCCATAACGTTAGAGCCTCCCTGGCGTACCGTCTAGGAGCCTGGAAAATGCTGGCCAGTCCCCCTGCACCTGCTTCACCCCCCCCATCAGCAGCCTCCACGTGGCTCCTTTTCCTGAAACTCCTGAGCTGCATCATTGCTTGGCTTCATCTCTTCTCACCTAATCCTCACCCCACAGTTGCCTCTTGTTTTTCAACACAGGTAGGTCTTAAAAACAAAATTGATCAGCTATGTGTTTAAGAAGAATCCAAGTGTGTATAAGGTCCTTTCTCTGCCATTTCATTCATCCCCTCAACAGACTTTTATTAGGAGCCTGCTCTGGCTGGTTTGTGCTGGGTGCCAACGATGCAGAAAGTGTTAAAACAGGACCCTGGCCTAAAAAAGCTCAGTCTAGCAGAAAAGACATTGTGTCCAAAATAAATTACGACACCACAGAGTACACACGGCGACAAGTGCTGAAGAAATACAGAGAAGGAAGCAAATTACTCTACTGGGAGAGTTAGAGAAAGGAGGTGACCTTACAACCAGGTCCTTGAAGGTAGATGGGAGTTTATCAGTCTGAAAATCTGAGCACAAGTATACCAGAGGCAGTGGCATATTTTAATTGAAATAAATAGGATGACTACATGCATTTTAACTTCAAACTTACATGCCAATAAAGTTTTGGAGATGCAAATACTGTCAACCTCAAAATCTCTGTGAGAGAAATTTACACTTTCTGACCCAAAGGAAGGACATCAATCAACTTTTGGCATTCCCTCCACCTTACCTCACAGTCCTGTCAGGAACCTCTCCACACCTTCACCAACAATGATTTAAGTAGGTTATCCCTTTTCCCAAGTTTTCAGGCCTACCGGTTAACATACCCTCCTTCACACCTGATAAATGAACCAGCAATTCATTCTCGTGGAAATGCAGCTTTAAAGGTTCTTAAAATAATAAATTAAAACTTGCCGTTGCCATCTAGGTTAAAATAATCTTTAGACTGACTATTGGCAGAGCATTTACTCATAGCTCATGATGTAATATGGTTCCACCACATTCAGTTCTAATTTGTGCCTGAGGGGAAGTTTCCCCGTAAAGGTGGATGGCACAATGTCAAAAGTGTCTGAATGTCTGGCATTACGCAGGCATAATAGCTAACTACAGTTTGGGGGGGATTTAGTCATGATTTATCCATGATCCTGGTTTTCCTTATCTCGAAAACAAAAATTAAAAAATGAACAAAACTTCTGTTCCCCCCCCCTCTCTTCTATATCTCCTTTATTTCCCCACCAAATTCGGGGTGCAAATGACCCCTCCACTTACATTTTATTACCACCCGTTCCCTTCTACAACCCCTCCCCCCCTACTCAGTGAGCTCTTTGTCAGGCCACTCCAATCCTATTGTAGCGATTCTGCCACTTGAAGATCTCTAATGACCCCTATACTGGAATCAAATGTTCCCATCAATGCTTAATATTTTATACCACATTATGTATTATTCCTGCCCACAATCCCTTCTTCTCAAATCCATCTTCTCTCTCAGTTCTGGATGCAGTCATTCATCAGACATCTACTAATGACCCAAGTCTGTGTTAGGCACTGGGGTTAGCACCATCTCTGCTTTCAAGAATTTATAATCCAATAGGGAAGTCAGAAAAGAGTCCCATAGTAATGAACAAGCATGGCATGTTAATGGGAGATTCACTGGGTGTAACAAACCAAAGCCAAAAAAAAAATGTCCTGGAGAATGTGAGCTGGGTTCAGAAGGTCAAGGTTGAGTTCATAAGGAAAGAAAAGCAGGCAGCACATTCCTGGAGAAAAAGTACATCTGTGCTTCTCCAGTCCTGTTTCCCTACCTGCCATTCTCTCTACATCTTTTCCATTTTGATTCTGGGTATAAACAGAGGCTCAGTCCTCATTCCCCAGTACTTTCTCTACCCATTTTCACTCATTAACAGAGCGTACTTCATAGTTTAGCCACCTGCAATATAAGATGATAGTCAAATCTGAACTTCCTGCCCAAGATCCCTAACTCCCCGCAGCCCAGCCCTGCATGAGGAGCACGCCATCTCCTGGTCGTCAGTATTTTCAGACCCTGGCTCGTTATCGGCCCATGAACCGCATCTCCTTCATAACTTGAGGATTTCCAGCAATAGCACCATCCTTCTTCCAGGAACTAGAATTCAAAACCTTGAGAAGAATCTTTTCCTTTTCTCCTTTCTCCCTACTCAGTTTTCCATGTATTCATTAATGAATAGAACTACGTTCATCATAGCTTCCCCCTCTTCTATAACCTCGAATGAACTCTCTTTTGCCCCCAAAATAAAATAAATTCTTAATCTAGATTTAAAATTCTCCATAACCTGGTTCCTTATCCAATCCCAGTACCAATACCATGTGCTCTCGCCACATTAATATAACATTTGATGGTTTTGAAAGGGTCTTCCCAAAGCACTTCTGCAAACATGATTTCTTTTGCTCTACCACAATGCCCTGATAAGATAGGCAAGGCAGGCATTATTATTCCTCTTTTTTTAGAAGACAAAACCAAGACTCAGTGAAACAGATTCAATCAGGTCTTCTAATTTTTAACTCAGTGCTCCTTCCCATTGGCTCACATTATGCTTCATGTTTTGATTTTGTTACATAACTGCAACATCAATTGTTTCATTCTCTCCAAGTTGTGAGCTTCTAAAAAGAAGGAAAAGTGTCCAAGATTTTTTTCTGTAACTCCTCAGCACGTGGCACGTGCATCAAAAAGACACTCAAAGATAAGGTGACCATATGTGCGTGGGTTTATCTCTGGGCTTTGCAGCACTATTTACAATAGCCATGACATGGAAGCAACCTGTGTCCTTCGACGGATGAATGGATAAAGAAGATGTGGCACATATATACAATGGAATATTATTCAGCCATAAAAAGAAACGAAATTGAGTTACTTGTAGTGAGGTGGATGGACCTAGAGTCTGTCATACAGAGTGAAGTAAGTCAGAAAGAAAAACAAATACCGTACGCTAACACATATATATGGAATCTAAAAAAAAGAAATGGTTCTGAAGAACCTATGGGCAGGACAGGAATAAAGATACAGACATAGAGAATGGACTTGAGGACACGGGGAGGGGGAAGGGTAAGCTGGGACGAAGTGAGAGAGTGGCATGGACGTATATACACTACCAAATATAAAATAGATAGCTAGTGGGAAGCAGCCGCATAGCACAGGGAGATCAGCTCGGTGCTTTGTGACCACATAGAGGGGTGGAATAGGGAGGGTGGGAAGGAGACACAAGAGGGAGGAGATATGGGGATATATGTATACGTATAGCTGATTCACTTTGTTATACAGCAGAAACTAACACACCATTGTAAAGCAATTATACTCCAATAAAGGTGTTTAAAAAAAAGAATAAAAACGCATAGAATAAAAGGTATATGATAAAAACTAAAAAAAAAAAAAAAAGAGAGACACTCAATAAATGCTTCTTGAATAAATGTTCTAAACCGTCTGATTCTGCTTAAGGAAGTCACAGTCTTACTGCTTTGCTTAAAACTCAGCACACTCAGCTCTTCTGATTAGATTCTCTTAATCTAAACATGTGACCACAGCTGACAAGGCCTTTCTGATCTTACCATGGCCAACTGCTCTGATTTCATCCTCTCCCTCTCCCTCTTGCCCACCAGGCTCTTTCTTTCTGTTACTCAGGTTTGCTGAGCTCATTCTCACCTTGGAGCTTTGTGTCAGCTGCTTCCTCAAGCTGGAATGCTCTGTGGCTGGTTCCTGCTTATCATTCAGGTCTCAGCACAAATGCCACCACCTCCGAGAAGCCTTCCCTGACCACCTGACCTAGAGTTAGCCTCTAGTCATTCTTATCCTGATATATTTTCTTCCCAGCACATATCATAATCTAAACTTGGTGACCAGATATTTATGTGTTTTATTGCTTGTCTCCCACTAGAATGTAAATTCAGTAGGTCTGAGACATTATTTCTCTTGTTCCCCAGTGCCTAGATTAGGGCAATATCTATTTGTCAAATGCATGAATAGATGAATAGATGAATGAATGAATGAATGAATGAAGAGTGAATAAACCTCAGTTTCATCTATAAAATCAGGGGTTGGAGTAGATAACCTCTAAGGTCTCTCCCAACCTAATGTTCTTTAATGAATCAAAGCTCTTGTTTTTTCATGGAATCAGCCAAGGTTCCTTTACTGGTTGTCATTAGGTAATGTTTTATTTTTCTCTTGACTTTAATTCTCTCATTGAAGAGATTCCCATGAGTAGAGAAACAATACTGAGAAGAGACAAGAACAAGGTCAAACAGAACAGTTCAGGTAAAGAACCTCTTACTTCATATTCTGAGCCAGCTGCCTCTCCCGTCACAGTTTTGTCACAGGCTGCAGGTCCCACAATCACACTTGTTATCTACTTTTTGTTTTTTAATATGTTTGCATTATTCTCCCAATATAACCCTTTGTTTTCTTTGGCCTTGATAAAGATATTCCTAAGATGGTTATTATTTCTGAGTTTTCCCCAAGGTACAAAATATATTGACTGAGAAATCAGGTCTTCTCCAATGTAGTGTTGGCACATACATGATAGGACAAGTCAGCATGTGCCTTCAACTGCTAGTGACAATAACAGCAGATGTTGTATGTGTTTGTGTATCATTCTCTTTAAATGTTGGGCATCCAATTATTGCTGAATTACAGTTATTCATAGAAAATGTTATTTTGCAGCTACTCTGCAAACAGTAGACATGTGAGACACTATGATAAAGACTGAAATGAGCCATTTTAAGTGTTCCTAACCATCATGAAGAAAAATCAACTACTAGCAGTGGGTCCAAATCTCTAATGATTGCTGACCTTTACCTGTGCTTGTCTTAGAAAAACAAAATCTATCACTGGATACTTTCTTTGTCAAGAGCCTCCAGAAAATGCATTTTGAAATTTGTTCAGATCATGCTGAATGTTTACCCATCATTTTGGCAACTTTAGACTTTCAATGTTTTCTGACCTCATCGCAGCTTACTTACATGAAGATAAACTGAACAGCCTTCCTTAAAACCTGACAAGGTTGGATGTCCTTATTGTTCATAGTATGAAAAGGTCAGAAAATAGAAGAAAGCCTCCTTAGATGTTTCTTCGGCTTCAATTCAAGTCACGCTCTCAGTAGACTGGTCTTGCGTGCTTCACTTTCGTTTAGTTACATCATCAACTTCTAGTTTCCGTTTTTGGCATGAAGATGCCAACTGAATCAGACTACAAATCATTTTCTGCCTTTTGCCCACATGTAGCGACCACTGGCATCTTAGATTGTTATAGTTAATTAGCACTTCAAAGAACATAGAAAAATAGAAACTGAGCTTAGATACTCAAACTCTTACTCAAAATGTAAGAGTTTATGGTGGCCACTTCTAGCATAGGGTGCTGGCATTCCTTGCCCCAGAGCAGCTAGTGTGGAAAGGAAGGCCCCTGAGAATAGTCACGAAGGAAAAAGGATTCTGCTCCTGAGCTAGACCCCCTCTCTTGGATTTCTGCTTAGCATCTGCTTAAACCCCAGTTATTTGATTACAAAGATAAGATCAACGGATCCCCAAGGATTACACCAATTAAATTAATAACCTAAAATTTCAAGGACAAAATTTCCCAGGTCAAAAGATTCAGAATAATGGACTATTTGCAGAAAAACTGTGAAAACCTGTCTTCCAGACATGAACTTTGTAAAATAGAGCCACCTCAAATGTGTCAGATTTAACTGATGATCATAAATAATGCTACAAAGTACATTATTATTAAATCTTTTCTCCCTTTAAAAAGGCTGTACAGAAACAGTAAAAAAAAAAAAAAACTATCAAGTCAATTTCAAAGCTAAGATGTAAATATCATAATTAGTTTTGCTGTAGGCCTTTTCATTTTTCATGAAAGCTGCTCTACTGATAGAGAAACAATTTATGAAAACAGAAGAAATATCTACTGCAGCCTGCCTCATGGTCATTATTGATCATTTAATTTATAGCCTGAATAGTTTATTTCTACCTTTAAGGATATTTTAAGATCTGTTTTTAAATCTCATTACTGTATCTTATTTCACATTATCTAAATATATAATTCAAAAGAAAAGGCTTAAATTATTCTCATCACTTTAGATAAAAAAAAATCTTGTTTCTTAATCACATCTTTATCCTAAAGATTAACATACTTTTCTTATTTCACTCATTTAAAAATAAATGTGTGTTTCCTAGTACTGCAGCAGAGACTAAAGTATACATGCTTCCCCATTACTGCTAACTTAACTCAAGGAAAATTCTCCTTACATAATATAGGAAATCATTTCAGTTCTATTATTTATTTAAAATAAAAATCAAGTACTAACAACTAAACATGAAGAAAATATTATTTGGTATTATAGATGGATAATGCTTAAAAAGATGTAACAAAAATATAATTTTACATTTATAAAGGAAAAATTTTTTTAAATGATTCAAAAGCAATATCTAGTCTTCTCTCTGTTATTCTATAAACTCACAAAAGATAATAGCTAGCCATGTTTTTCTCCATTTTCCCCAAAAAACTATTGCCTAGTACAAGTCTAAAAACAGAGTTTTAAAAGCCAATATTCACAGTTATTTCACAATGGAAATACCAAAACTGGAAGGGAAATGAGTTGCCCAGCTTAATTCTACTATAGTGGCCAAGCCTCAACTGGAGTTCAGGACTCTGCCAGGACCACTGGACATGTCCCCACATGTTGTGGACTGCTCATCTCCATTGTGTACTGTCTGTGTAAAATACAGTGTTCAGTGGCAGTCCTCGGCATTGGGCAGTGCACCACCAGCCCAGCTGTATGTGGCAGTCCTGTTTTAGTGCTGCATTTCTTCCACTGGATCACACTGATGTTACTTTAGTCTGCATTCTCTGGCAAACACTCTCCAACTCTCCCTATTTCACTTCCACAGTCCTCTCTGTCATTTAACTTTTTAACTTCCTTTTGTTATAAAAAGGGAATTCTAGATGTTTTTATTGATCTAAAACTATCAATTTTTCATTCAGTATTCCCCCCAAAAATCTATGTTTGTCTACCAATTAAATTTCACAAATAAATTTCAGAGAGGATATTATTTTTCCTCTTAGGCTAAGTGGTATACAAAAAAGAACATGAGATTTAATGTCAAACAGATCTTCCTAGATGTGTGACCTTGGGCCATTTTCTTAACCTCTCAGAACCTCAGTTCCTTATTCTTTAAGATGGAAGAGGTAAAAATTACTTTCACATCTTCTTGCAAGGATCAAAATGATATATATGAAAGAGCTTAGCACAGCAGTTGGCATAATCTGTGTTCAGTATGTATTAACTTTATGGTTATTATTATTATCATCATCATCATTTTGAGCAACTCTCAACACACTATTGTGGTATTGAATTTTCACATGCTTTCCTCATTTTTTCAACTCACGACACACTAGTGCTCATTCATGACAGGACGCAGGACACAATGAGGCATTCCAAGACTTGTGCCTGGCCTCAACTCCCCACAACACTTCCTAGGAAGCCACTGTCTCTATGGCATGTGTTATGGACTGAATGTTTGTGTCCCCCCAAATTCACATATTGTAGCCCTAACCCCCAATGCAATGGTCCCAAAGATGGGGTCTTTGGGAGGTAAATTCGGTTAGGTTAGGTCATAAGGGTGGGGCCCTCACGATGAGAGTAGTGGCCTTATAAGAAGAGGAAGAGATCTTTCTCCCTGCACACATGCAAAAAGAAAAGGCCATGTGAGGACACAGCAAGGAGTCAGCTGTCTACAGGCCAGGAAGAAAGCTCTCACCAGGAACTGAATTGGCAGGCCTATTGATCTTGGACTTACCAACCTCCAGAACTGTGAGAAACAAACTTCTGTTGTTTAAGCCGCCCAGTCTCTGGTATTTTGTTATGGCAGCCCAAGCTGACTAATATAACATGATAACAATTTGATGGCACCCTATTCTCTGCTAGGGAGTGTAGGTCTATGGCATTTTGATGCAGAACATTCAAGAAAACTATGTATCAGCAATAAGAGATCAATGCAGAAATTGATCATGCAAGTTTGAAACTTGACAAGGCAGTCCACACAGAATTTTAAATCTTCAAGTTCATTCTGCCCAAGGGGTTCACAGTTAGCAAATAAATGGCCTCAGTGTTTGCTTTTCCCCCGTTCAGTATAAATAGGCCTTTTTTCTGGATGAGCAGTAATATCCCTGGGTAGAATAACATATTCAACCTACTTCTGAGGCATGCAAAATCTCTGCTTCACCTACAGGAAGAGAGCTGTGAATGATGAAGAAGGTGAGGGATCAGGCCGTTTCATACACATGTGTTTTTCCTATAAAGCAGCATATGTTTTTCAGGTTGATGTTGGCCAGATTAAATTGATCAGGTCTTTGCTTACTGGGAGTAAAAGAAATTTCTGGGCTGTCTCAAGTGAAGTGACAATCAGACAGGTGATACCCCTGCACTGGAAGAATACTAACCATGTGGATATTTCTAGATGGATGATGGGGTGTGGGTGTATTTTTTCTGCTGGGATGGGAATATGGCAAAGAAGTCTGTTGGATATGCATGATCATTTTGTATCCAGAAATGAGATACTAGTGCTATTCAAATAGGGACGGAAAATCCATCACTTCTGAGACAACTCCTTGAATGATTGCAGCCCTTTATTCTGAAATGAAGTGTCAGGGACAATCATCCAGGCTTCCTTTCCATTTTTTTCTGATGATCAGAAAGAAAGTATAACTCCGGAGCTAAAGGCCATGCAGGTGAGGTCAAATGTGGTGCTTCAGGAAGTTTCCCCAACTAAATACCGTGCAGTTTTCCTATGGGAAGCCGCACCTCAAACAAATTGAGCTACTCACCCCAACTCTCTACACTTCCCCACCTGCTTACCATGTCTGTGCTCTTGCCCTTCCCCTAACTCCCCCGTATTACCTAGTGAAACTCTACCACCTACCAAGGCTCAGCTCAAATTCCATATTCTCCGCGAAATCTCCTCCTTTGCTAAAAGCAACACCTTCTTACCCTTAGCTCCCAGAGTACTTCGATTGTTCCTCTCCACTACACTGGGTACACACTTCTACCCACTCTGTTGTATATTTCATCCCCTCCTTCACTTGAAACATTCTGGAGTCAGGAGTTGTCTTACTCATCCCTTGTAGCACCTCATAGTAGGAACACTATAAATATTTATTGAGTAAATAGCATGTCTTCTCTTAATTTTTTCTCGCAAATGATCAAAACTACAATCAACTCAAACCATACAGGATTTGGGACAAGCTGCACAACTCCAGGGGGCCCCCTTTTCATTGCCCACAATGTAAATCATTCCCTGAAGTCATGCAATGCAGCTTTCCTCAGAGCCTCAGCCCTTCCACATGCACAATGACTTTAAACATTTAGAATTCAGAAGAAAGTCTGCTGCTAGATGGGTATTACAGTGCTTCCTGGCTATTCATTCACCAGAATAAACATTGATATTGTTTTATTTTTTTTTATGTTGCATTTAAATGTGTCACTATGAAGGCTTAAAGGTGGATTTAGGGGCTAATAGAATGGAAGAGAAGGTAAAGCAAGAATCAAACAAAAAGGGGCACATTTTTGGAAGGCCCACCACAGATGTGCCAGAAGGTGTCAGCCCCCTTCTCTGTCTCACCCAGGCCTTTGGGCCACACCAAGGGGACCTGTTTTCACTCTGAAAGAAGGATCTTTATTGGTCACAGCTGTACCTCATCCATAATGTATTAGCCTAAAAAAGAGGCAGGAACCTAAACCCAGAAGCTGCTCCAAGAAATGACAAAAAATGATGTGAAATACCGTATTGCTCTGATATGATCTCTTTCTTCAAATTTAATCAAGTGTATCCCAGGAGGACACCCAAAAATTTATATCTTCAGAACTGAGGGCTTGCAGAGGGACGGGGGGAAGGCAGGAAGCCATGGGAAACAGTATTTATTGAGAAGGGTGGGGTGGGGATATGAAGAGTCTTGGCTTTCCAAGTAAGACGACGAAGTGTAAAACATGAGCAATCCAAGGCTCAGAGAATTAAATGGGCCTACCCATGTCACACAGCAGAGCGGGGAAGATGACAGCCCAGGGCTCCTGCTTCCCCAGCCCAAGCTCTCACCACACTGTCCCAGCGCCGTATGATTACCTTGAGTGGTTTACTCTGCCTAAACACACTGTACCATCTCAAGTCAAAATACACACAACAGCTGTGGCTTCTGCCTTGTGAACTCTGATCTAAAATAAAGAGTTAACTGTATTTATGTTCATTACAGATGTACTTTTGTGTGCTATTATTGTTAATCCCTGTTTCAGATAACAACCATTAAAGTCAGGGGTTTTACAGTCCATATAAATATTGAAAGAGTGAAGATAAATTTTCTTACCTTGCTGGTGATGTGATTCTATATATATAAAATTCAGGATACTTTGAGGAAAAACAAAACAAAGCACACCATTAGAATTCATCAAAGAATTTGATAAACACACAAAAATCCGTAACTATTTTTCTATACTGGTATTAAATAGCTAAAATGGATATTGAGAAAATGTTTAATTCATAATAGGGATGTCTATAAAATAGGAAAACATCCCATAAGAAATATTGTTCAGGACACATGAAGAAAACCATAAAATCTTATCAAAGGACATAAAAAAAAGTTCTGAACAAAGGGGGAAATCTATCATGTTCTTGAATAAGAAGATTTATTATGACAAATTGTCAATCATCCAAAAATTAATATATAATATAAAACTACAATTTTATTCCTTGGATTTGGGAGGAATGTGGGTTGAATAAGGTTGTCTTAAAGTTCATGTGGAAAAATAAATGACCAAAGATAGCAAAAAATAAAAATAAAAAAATAATAATAAAGTCAGGGGTTTCAGAGCAGGGGTTGGTCAACTTTTCCTGAACAAGCCCAGACAGTAAGTATTTTAGGCTTTGCAGACCAAGAGGCAAAATTAAGGATAGTATGTATACAAATTGTCTAACAATTTAAAATGTCATCATTTAAAAATGTAAAAACCATTCTAAGCTTGAGGGCAGTACAAAGCAGGGGCTGACCAGATTTGGTCCACAGGCCATAATTTGCTAACCCCTGGTTTAGAGGGTCGAATCCCAAGCAATATGAGTTCTTTCAATGGAAACCCTAGTTGTACTGGAAGCATCATTATTTCTGAAGGAAATAAAATGCTAAAAGGGACCATTGAGTTGCGTGTGCTTTAGGGTCTTTTCAGTAATAAAATCTCCATTATGGAGCAGATAATTCCTTCAAAGTGAAACATAGTGATTGGACAGCTCACCCACGCCCACAGATGATTCACAGAGTTGAGGTATTCTGAGCTAAGACCCTAGGAGCTATTCAGGACTAGTAGACACTTTCTATCCTAACTTTGCTCTGGATCTTCATTCACATCAAACCTTTCGACAACAAAAGCACCATTACATCATTTTTTTCCCTTAAAAATAAGTAGTAATGAAACTTTCAGGCAAGGAAAAGAAGTGTTCTCCATTCTACTGGATAGACAGAATAGCAGGTGTGCCTGAAGTTTCCAGGCGTGTTAAGATTTCTCTTGTAAAACTCAAGGGAGACAAACACACAAATGCATCTACTGTCTTAACCCATTAAGAATAAAGGTATGCTGGGAATTCCCTGGTGGTCCAGTGGTTAGCACTCCATGCTTCCACTGCAGGGGGCACGGGTCCAATCCCTGGTTGGGATTCCGCATGCTTTGCAGTGCAGCTGAAAAAAAAGAAGAAGAAGAAAGGTATGCTATCACTGGCAGGTCAGGATGCTGAGATCCCCAAAACTGACCAAATTCTACCGCTCTTAGTTCATAATGCAAATTTACATCCCTGGTGGAGGGGAACCCTCTGAAGCTAGGATTTGTTTACATTTCTTCATTTATTTATTCATCCTAAATAAACACCAAAAAGTTTAATCACATATTCCCTCACTCCCACCTAAATATAGATCAGACTTTCCACACCTCTGTAGCCCCTCTGTAGCCCTCAGCCACTGAATCCTTCAAACAACAGTTTGAAAAAACATTTGCTGATTAGAATACCCATTAAGACTTTAGTCAGAGAATAATTCTTGTCCCAGTTTCTCTATTAGAAATAATAGCAAACTGTTAACCATTATCTCACAAAACCTTTAGAAAAGAAAAGATCACCTAATCTGTACTCCTTAGAGAAACTGAATGATTCTCAGACCGAGAGTCACACAAGCATCTTCAGGTTGGAAAGGACCCGTGACATCTATGCCAGAACAGAAACCCAACCCTCTCTTCTTTTACAGAATCCATCTTAATTTATGCATTAAGATTTCTGTCCTGGTAAATTTGATTCTTTGGTACCCACGCTTAGCTTCAACTGGATTTCAAAATCCCAAGTCTGACCTGCCCATTGTTCCCTCTATATCCAGGAGGATTAAGGATTTGTTCTTGGGGCACACAGGCCTAGGAGTTGTGAAGTATGGCCTTTACTGTGGACCAGTACTTGTCCCTAAAAGAACAAAAGTTTTTCTTAGTCCTGCCTGAGAGTAATTAGGACCAATTGAGATGACTTAGACAATATGAGTAAAAAGAGAGTATACCTCAGGGAAAGGGTGTCCAACTCCTGTGTTGAATGGTAGATAGCGCCCCAAGAATAAGATGAAATTTCCATCATCTTCTCTGCAAAGCTTCAAAGGGGCTTGCTTTCTCGGAACCCAGAAGAAAAGCTGAGTCCCAAAGGGGATCCAGATAGATTCACATTATGAGACAGTGACTCTTAGAAAAACTGTGGTTGGCTCACTTGCATGTAGAGTAGCTTGATCCTTCAGACATCCATCCACCCACCTAACCAACCCCCACTACCCATCCCTGGATAAAGACACTTTTTTTATAGACTTCTTAGAGCATGCAGCACCATGCTTTGCACACACCATCTACTCAGGACTTTCCAGTGCTATGGCAGCCACTTGGGCATCTGTTGGCCTGCTGGTACTCTCTCCATTCCTGTCCATTGAGGACACCCACAGCATGCTGAGACACTCCTGGCTTGTAGCACGGGAACTCTCATAGCTCCCTTACCGATCTGACCAGTGATTACCATTCTTCTCACAGCACCTGATGCGGGACTTCCTGGTGGCACATCAAGTGAACTAAAGACTCCCTTGTGACCTGCAGTGGTTACCAAGGGTGCTACGAACTACCAGGTGAAAGGATGAAGTTATAAGGATGCAAGAGGTGCTTCCTCAATCTCGAAAGAATGAAAAAATTTTAAAAATTACTTTACTAGCAGATGGAATATAGCAAACAAAAAATGGGATTGCCATTTAATATACGTGAAGTTGCTACCACTGGGACCTGGCTGGTCTTGTATGACAGCAGTAGTCTTAGTTACTGCTGTGTTTCCCCAGTTCCTACTAACCCAGCTGAGCCACAGTCTTTAATACTAGGCACTGAATTAGACTCTGGGGACACAGAAGAAGCTAAGCCATGGTCTTGCTACAAAGGAGCTCACAGACTAGGAATGAAACTGGGGACAGTAAAGGTCTCATTACAATACAACAGGATAGAGGAACGTCTGAATCATAGCAGGCAATCAAGTTCATTATGATATTGCTTTGCATGGTACATGCCACCCAACCTTCACTTGGGTAAGACCTCATGAGCCCTCAGCTCTCATCTTGACAGTAGTTCCCTCCAGGACTCCTTCCCTGATTGGCGAGATACCCAGTAAGACTGATGCTCCTGAGGGATGAGTAACGAATCATCTCGTCCATCATTTCCCTTCACCCTGGGGCCCAACCCAGTGCCTGACACGGCTTAATCACTATCTGTTGAATGAATGAATGAATGAATGAATGAATGAGAGAAAAGACTCCATTGAAGAGGTAGCATTTGAACCAACGCCTTGAAAAATGAGGTGGAACCTGCCAAGAGGAGGAGAAAGTAGGAGAAAAAAAACAGTATATATGTCCAAGGCATGCAAAGGTCTGGCAACCTACTATCATGGTAAGTTCATTTGCAAATGCACCCAGGGATGGGCAGGGAGGAAGTGATAGGAGATCAGGCAGAGATTTAGGTTAGAATCAGCATATAAAGAGCCTTGTATGCCAGGACCTTATCCTGGAGGCCGCAGGGAACTCGCTGATTTCTATAAATAAGACATAACAAAGTTAGCCTGTTTTATTTTTTCCAAACTATAACCAACAGCAGTGTGGAAAGCGAATTGAAGGCTGCCTGGGCCCAGGCCAAACATTCCCAACGCCTTCTCCCCTTGCTTTAAACCCACCCCTTGCTCTTTCTTTGATACCCTCCCCCAAAGAATATTTTACATTTTCTGGCGAATTCGCTGTTATTTTACAGGGTAATGAGTTTTCATGTCATAACCTCCCTCTGAGATTCTGGAATGCATTGCTCTGCCTATATTCTTTCCATCTCATAGAATAAAGACTCTAACCAAGGAATGTGACCAGGACGCAGTCTCTTTGGTTGGTGGGGGCTTTCTCTCATCCTTCATGTGACAAAACCTTGTGAAGCCGCCATCATATCAGTGCAGTGGAACGGAGGCAGGCGTGTTTGCACAGGCCTGAGTGCAGCTCCCTGGCCAAACCCAGATGCCTATGCACGGTAACGCCAGGCCTGCGTGTTTCCCACAGAACTGAAGACAGCTCTGCCACAGAAGTTATTCCAGCTCTAACAGCATCTCAGTGGGTGAGCTGGTCTCCCGCCATCCTTCGGGGCTCCTCAGTGTTTGGGAGGTCATTGTTATCGGGGCCCTGCTCCAACGTATTTGATAGAAACAGCCAATCTGCTTACATCAACACCTTCCTCAGATTCTTCCTGCAAGGTGTCTGCAACCTCTGCCTGCTGTCCTGTCTGAGTGCATGATTTGGAGAAGAACACTGACAACATCTTCTTGAAAGAGAAACCAGAAAAAGAGAGGCCCGAACCACAAGAAAAAAGAGAAAGGTGAGCTGGCCAAGATTTTAAAAGAGCCACATCTCCATGGGCTTCGAGATAAAAACCATTTTTGTCTAGTAAAGGGATCATCCTGGAGTATTTATGTGTGGATTTATGGTTAAAAGACAGACAACCTCCTTCTACTCAGTAGGAACTAAACACACAATTCCTCTTTGCAAACAAACAGAAAAGGGCATAACAGATTTACTTAGGCCTAGTATCTCGGCCTAAGCCCTGAGCCCCGCTGCCCACCCGTGCAGCCCGTTCCCAAACCCTGTCTTCCTGCTGCCACTTGCAACCCACCTCTCCTTCAGCCCTGCAATTCTACCCTTACCCTCCTTGAGCTTTATCTGCTTTTGCACTTTGCAAAATACTCTTTGGATCCCAGGCTTCCTACCTGTCCTCTGAAAGAAAGAAAGAAAGAAACGAAAGAAAGAAAGAAAGAAAGAAAGAAAGAAAGAAAGAAAGAAAGAAAGAAAGAAAAAAAGAAAGGAAGGAAGGAAGGAAGGAAGGAAGAAAGAAAGAAAGAAAGAGAAAGAAAGAAAGGAAGAAAGGAAGAAAGAAAGCAAGCAAGAAAGGAAAGAAGGAAGAAAGAAAGAAAGAAAGAAAGGAAGGAAGGAAGGAAGGAAGAAAGGAAGAAAGGAAGAAAGAAAGGAAGGAAGGAAGAAAGAAAGAAAGAAAGGAAGGAAGGAAGGAAGGAAGGAAGAAAGAAAGAAAGAAAGAGAAAGAAAGAAAGAAAGAAAGAAAGAGAAAGAAAGAAAGAAAGAAAAAGAAAAGGAAAGAAAGAATCATTTGTCTCCTCTTTGTTTTGTTGAGAAAACTATTAGCCTCAGTATTTTAAGAATAAGGAAATGGGCATCCAGGAATAACACATAGCCCACTGGAACTAAAAGGATTTTGTGGCAGCCTGAATCCAA
This sequence comes from Balaenoptera borealis, assembly GCF_965194805.1. Taxonomy (NCBI): domain Eukaryota; kingdom Metazoa; phylum Chordata; class Mammalia; order Artiodactyla; family Balaenopteridae; genus Balaenoptera; species Balaenoptera borealis. The sequence continues at coordinate 109,442,797 of NC_138862.1, read as the reverse complement.
ATCAACTTGGGGCAGGCAATATAAACATATTTTCAGCTCCTTATTAATAAAAAATCTAGAGACACTTTGAATGCTTACAGGGCACACAACATAGGCAATTCTGGTTCTTTTCCTTTCTTTAGCTTTATTTGGTCTTTTTTGTACTAATGAAAATCAGGCCTTGGAAGTAATGCTGCTTTGTGCTTATAATAAAACCTCATTAATTCAAACGCAACTAATTCATAACTTGTGATAATTTTACTATTAATTTTGCTAAGCAAGTTAATAATTTAAATCAAATTTTAGAAAGACTATTTAACTTCCCCAAACAAATATCCTTAAGGACATTATTAGTAGGTATTTGCATGCAGAAAAAGGAAAATCAAGACTCATTTGTGGTTACAGCACCACAGTCCCATCCTTTATCTGAAACCCTTGGATACAGATGGGTTTCAGAATTCAAAATTTTTCAAGTTCTGGGAAGTTAATAAAGTGTACATATCATATATTATATCACACCCTGAGTAGAATCTGAGGCAGTACCCAATAATCAAAACGCATGAATATTTACACTAGGTGAGGTAAAGGCTATACATAACCTTATATAACTTCAGGTCAGCTTGTTCTATCAAATAAATTCGGATGAGGACAGGTTTTGCCAAAAAATAAATTATGGAAATAACTTCCATTTTCCAGAGCTCTGGAGTGTCCGGATTGTGGATAAGGGCCAGAAGACCTGTGTTGAATTATCCCTTCATGAAAGAAGCAGCCCTCTAATTAGAGAATCTGGGGTCATTGCTCAAAGGAAAACTTTGAGAATGATAACATTGAGATGATTCCAATAGCTGAAGTTTTCTGTCTCTAGACCAGCTTTCCCATCAGATGGCCCGCCTCAGCGGTCACTTAGTCTGCGTATAACTTCTTGGATCTAAAGAAACCTCCTTTGCAATTCTCCATAATAGAACAGGACTTAAGCATTGCATCCAGAGATCTGACTGCCTCCAGAGAAGACCACAGCTATGCTGAAAAGTAAGGTCCCAGGGCCCAAAATAAGCCTCACATTCCACAGATATTTGTCGCAAGTGGATAACCCCAGACGTCTCCATTCTTCCAACCTTGGGCTACCCATTCCTGAAGAGCAGCTGTGGATTTCAGTCTATACACGTCTGACCTAATATTTACAAATTGCAATGAACAATCAGATGAAAGTCAAACTCAACCATCCAACATTCCCCAGAACAGATTTTTTTAAAGAAATAGATCAAATAGTCATCAGAACTCAGCTTCAGGAGAAAGGTCTCTCTTGGTCCAATAAGGAAAAGTTGGTGGGAATTCACACCACACACCATTTAGCATGAACTGGGGGCTTCTTGAAGTCCTTTTTTGTTTTTTGTTTTTTTTTTAACACTGTTCTACCTATTGGTTTATCTACCCAACAGACTTCCCAGAGCTGAAAAGAATTAAGCTAAATAAAAAGTTATGACAAAGTGCCATCGTTTCTCTTAACAGTTTCCTATTGATTCTCTGAGAGGCTTGTAGAAATTATTTGGTGTGTGTTGTTTATCTGTTTATCTGTTCCTTTTGGGTTTCCAATTTTATATTATGAGCTTGCCAGTAAGGCATCATTTCATGTGAATTTTTTTTTTTTAATTTATTTATTTATGGCTGTGTTGGGTCTTCATTTCTGTGCGAGGGCTTTCTCTAGTTGTGGCAATTGGGGGCCACTCTTCATTGTGGTGCACGGGCCTGTCACTGTCGCGGCCTCTCTTGCTGCGAAGCACAGGCTCCAGATGCGCAGGCTCAGTAATTGTGGCTCACGGGCCTAGTTGCTCCGCGGCATGTGGGATCTTCCCAGACCAGGGCTCGAACCCGTGTTCCCTGCACTGGCAGGCAGACTCTCAACCACTGCGCCACCAGGGAAGCCCCATGTGAATTTTTAATCGGTTTTTTTTTTAAATCGTGCAGAGATTTTTCAATAACCTGTTCTTAGTAAGTGAGTTTTCCCCCTTCAGGTATGTCTTTGTCAAATACCATTCTTTTAAAAACCTTTGGAAAATATTTACTTTATTACTTTTCTCTTCACTGGCAATACAGTTGTAAGCTTAAAATAATTTGTTTAATGTCAGTTTTTAAAGGATCAGAGATTGCACTAGAAATGTTCATAAGGCCGGGCATTAGAGACTATTTCCCCCTTATTGTCCATGTGTATATATCAGCCCTAATTCACCAGTGGAACTGGAGGTCATTATTTCTGAATTTGCACATTAAAAATAACATCTACCCATAAGGGAATATATTTAAACCACAAATGCCAGAAATAACAATTGTATTAAACTGCATTTCATGAATACATAATAAAGTTCAATTTACCACTATTTATCATGTTACTTAAATTAAATCTATAATGGAAAAGAGATTTAGCTCTGTTTTGAAAATAAAAAATTCCTTTATGCCAATTGCACAGGATTTATATTAGCCCCAATACATCCATGTCAATTTATTTGTTTTTTGCTTAATTACTATTGCTCTCTATTGTTGGTATCCTAGGGGACAATTCACAGTCTTTCATGTATTTGTTAAAGCTTAAAGAGACACATACACATATAATACATTAAAAATTACTATAATTCAGTTTTATTTATTTATAAAATCTGAGACTTTTTAAAAGTGGCATGGTAACTCAAACATACATTCTCACCCCTTCATAAAACCTCCAACTTATATTTGTATACTTCACTGGGGCTTTGATAATTGCCTGGAGTTGCTAGAAAAAGTCACTGTGAATGCAGACAGCAGTATTCTCAGAGCTAATATTTGTGCGGTACCACACACATTCCCATGTGGAGGACTGAAGAAATCCACCAGAAAATTCAAGATAAGCACACACCCACTTTCAACTACCTGCACATCTTGGCAGAGGAAGAAGACAAGAAAGTGCTGAGAGGCCTTGAATTATCAAGTTATTGAGTATTCTTGGAGAAAAAAGAATTCACTGTTAATCCTATACTGAATTCATTAATATTCTTTATATGAGTTTATCCAATAGTTTTAACTGTGTCTCCATCTTAGTAAATGGTCTCATGATCTACCCAACCACCCAGACCAGAAATCTTGGACTCCTAGTCCCTCTCTTGCAATCAGTTGGTCACCAAGACAAGGCCTATGCATTCTATTCTATGACATCTCTCCAATCCATCTCCTTCCCTCCTCCCCACATTCTGCAACTGCCTAAGTACCAGTTCTCTGGTCTCTCTTCTGGGCTGTGGTCTCCTAACTGATTTCCTAAGTGTCAAGATGACTCCTTTCTCTTAAAGAAAAAATTGCAAAATGATAATACTACTCCCTTGCTTAAACTCCATCACCAGCTAGACGAAGTACAGATTTTCATCATGGCTTACCAAGTCCTCTATGATCTTCCTCCTGCTTTTGTCTCCAGCTTTATCTCCCACCAAATTCTCCTCAAAACAGCTCGATGTTCAACATCACTAATCACTGGAGAAATGCAAATCAAAACTACAATGAGGTATCACCTCACACCGGTCAGACTGGCCATCATCAAAAAATCTACAAACAATAAATGCTGGAGAGGGTGTGGAGAAAAGGGAACCCTCTTGCACTGTTGGTGGGAATGTAAATTGATACAGCCACTATGGAGAACAGTATGGAGGTTCCTCAAAAAACTAAAAATAGAACTACCATACGACCCAGCAATCCCACTACTGGGCATATACCCTGAGAAAACCATAATTCAAAACGAGTCATGTACCAAAATGTTCATTGCAGCTCTTTTTACAATAGCCAGGACATGGAAGCAACCTAAGTGTCCATCGACAGATGAATGGTTAAAGAAGATGTGGCACATATATACAATGGAATATTACTCAGCCATAAAAAGAAACAAAATTGAGTTATTTGTAGTGAGGTGGATGGACCTAGAGTCTGTCATACAGAGTGAAGTAAGTCAGAAAGAGAAAAACAAACTGCACGCTAACACATATATATGGAATCTAAAAAAAAAAAAAAAAGGTTCCGAAGAACCTAGGGGCAGGACAGGAATAAAGATGCAGACATAGAGAATGGACTTGAGGACACGGGGAGGGGGAAGGGTAAGCTGGGATGAAGTGAGAGAGTGGCATGGCCTTATTTATACTACCAAATGTAAAATAGATAGCTAGTGGGAAGCAGCTGCATAGCACAAGGAGATCAGCTCGGGTGCTTTGTGACCACCTAGAGGGGTGGGATAGGGAGGGTGGGAGGGAGACGCAAGAGGGAAGGGATATGCGGACATATGTATATGTATAGCTGATTCACTTTGTTATATAGCAGAAACTAACACACCATTGTAAAGCAATTATACTCCAATAAAGATGTTTAAAAAACAAACAAAAAAACAGCCCCAGGCCTCACCAACCTATGAGCCACCGGCCCTAGTGCAGCCCTTCCCAACTGTTCTCCCTCGGGGTGCCCACACCATGCATTTGTCCAGGCTCAGCTTAAATCTGACACTTCCTAAAATCTTTCCTGGTTCCCCTCTTGCTCCACATGAGAAGACTGAGCCCTCTTCATTACACTCTTACTTCCCATGCATACTCCTAACCTAATATCTGATCATTTTTATTGTGCTCATTTGTCTATATGTCTTTCCCTTCTTGTGTAGAAATCTTTTCAGACAAGGCTGTGACTTACTTATCATTGTATCCCCTACACCTAGCACAGTTCGTGGCATATAGTAAATGTCTAATCAATAGTTATTTGACTAATTCAGGAGAATCTGGCATACATGTTTATTCATGATTCCATGTACCCTTCATGCTAAGAGAGGAAGCTTTCCTGGTAGGAACAGGCTAACTGTTGCGAAATACACTCTAGCACCCCTAAAATATGTTTTCTATTGAACATTCTATCTAAATGCATTTCCTTTGGTGGCATATAATGACCACATTTTTGCTGTGGCATTATCTTGAAAATGTACAGTTACTACTTAGTACTTATCAGGTGACAGGTTTATCACCAGAACAGGGCTCAAAAAATTCTTGAAGAAACAGCTTTCCCAGCAGCTAACGTCTCCAAAGTCTCCTTTAAATACCAACTGAGACAGGCTGACTCAGCACTTCCAGTAACACTCTGTTCTTCAAATAAGCCCTGCAACAGACCATCATTGCTCCTGACAGGCATCTGAAACTCGGGTTTATTCTGCCCAGAGAGGACGTCAATGGTTTACACGTGGGCAGGGAAAGCTTTCCCTCCCAGAATAGCCATGTGAGGCATCGGGAGTCCCCTTAACAAGTTAGGAAGTAAGGCACAAAGCACAGAGAAAACTGGCCCCGACTCCGCCATGCTTACACTGAGATGGGGAAAGCAAGCTTAGAATACAGTCCCCAATATTTTCTGAATCCAAACTCAAAGTACCTATTATATAAATAGAAGTATTCATTGGGAGATAATTAAGCCAAATATTTTAAAAACAAAATATGGACAACCATGATACAGAGAGCTTAGGAATAAATAAAACTAAAATGTCCTTAGAAAAACATGGTTCTCTTCACAGTACATGCTCAAGGAAAAAAAAAAAAGACTAAGGAAAGATAATAGCAGAGAAACCATATTCAAATTAGACTGTACTCTGAACCAAACAGAGAAGAAAAATCCTAAACCAAGTATTTTCCATCTCAGAGCCCACATTTTACCAAAATGTAAAGAAAGAAATTACTGCATATTATATGTTTGGTCAGATCGGTTTTAAAATCATTGTAACTAATTTAGACTTTTCTCCTAAATGAAACAAGCAGAAAACCAGACTTATTTAGCAAAAATTTCTTGAGCACAGAAAAGCCTATTCAAATCTGCAAAATATAATCTAAATGAGCAAACACTGATACATACTATCTTCTTATAGTTCAAAATATTCACATGAATTTGGCATAAAGAGGGTTGAACACATAAGTTGTAAATGCTACCCAATTTATGTTAAGCAAATGTATCTTCTTCCTTGAAATAAATACTCACTCAGCAGGCTACTTTCTCACCTCAAGGATGAAACTCAATGGCAGGTTTCAAGATAGCTTTGACACGAACTTGTGTATCAGAAAAGTAGAGAAATACCTCTATAATCATGCTTAATCCTTTAAAGCTGTGATTGAGAAGTGGCATTTGGACAGGATTTAAACTTGGCTTTGGCCATGAAAAAGATTAAACCAACTCCAGTTCTCTCCTAGCCTTATTTTTTCCTCATTAGTTAGATGTCACATAGGAAATGAAATTATTATAAACATATTTAACTTGTCTAAATAACTTAAAAAACATAACTTACAATCAGTGCATTTTGAAATTCAATAAATCCTCTCACTTATTAGTTACAGAATATAGTTGCCTTTAACCTAATAAACTTTAAAACATAGCTTTAAGGAATACTCTTTCTTGGCAAGAATTAAATTGGCTTGGCTAATTTACATTGTTTTAAATTTAGAGAGAACTGTGTATTGACTCATGATTACAATACATAAACCATTTCCATGAAATGGTCTGAATTAACCTCCATGCTATTCATATAAACAGCACATATCACTGGATGTATTGCAGTCTACTAGATAGGAATTTTTTTTCAATCAGCAAATTAAGCTTGTAATTTAATCCTTAACTGAGAATAAGGGAAGTTTAGTATTTCATTATGTTCTCTATGATAGGAGTTCATTTTTTCTGTATGTTTTGATATACCAAAAGTAGTTGTTAGTGCCTAAGTTAATGCAAAATTATGATTTTGAGTATTTGAGTGTGTACTTGTAAAACTTATGTAATAAAATCAAAAGCAGCTAAACTATAGATGAAGTGATGACTGCCAAGTTATGTGTAATGAATGCGTTGGGCCCCAAATCTTCCTGAGCTTATTGATTAGAAGGGTATCCAATGATAACATTCACCCTAAAGACCATAATGACAACAGAACTACTATAAAATTTTCACCTGTCAGTCAGGAACTACATCCTAACACTGTCCATAGGCATTTGCTATCTAATCATGAGGAAGCTGCATCAACTCAAAATAAGATTAAAATATTCAGGATTAAATTTGTTAATAAAATCTGACACCTACAAGAGACTTGAAGAACAGTAGGTGTGTGAAAGTGGGCAGGGAAAACGCTGAAAGAATCAATGATCACAACTTCTAAAAGAAGATATATTGTCTTTAAACAAACCACTGGTAGTAATATGACAATTTGATTTTAAAACCTCTTTGTATCCACAAAAAAATTAGAGATTTTTAAATACATGTTTTCTTTGGCAAGTCCATATTATGTCTTAAACTGGAGTTTTTTATGCCTAAGTTATTTGGTTATTCATATATTCTGCACCCTGAATCTCCCCTTCTACTGCAGATAGATTTACCAAAAGTATTGTTTTTAATCACTGACATGTTTGGCCTATAGCATTCCAAAAATAACTGGATCGAAACAAAGCATTTGATCTATTCAGACAGAAAGGGATCAGTGGTGGCTTAGAGCTGGTATATTTGGAAGGGTGGGTAACGGGAGGTGACTGCCTGCAGATGGGTATGTGGCTTCTTTTGGAGACAATGGAAATTTTATTAAAATTGACTGTGGTGATGGTTGTTCAACTGTGTGAATATCCTGAAAACATTGAATTGTACACTTTAGTTGGGTAAATTGTACAGTATGTGATTTATATCTCAATTAAGTTGTTTTAAAAAGTATACCACAAGGTTAATAAAAATATATAAAAGTGAAAGAAGGGGGAAACAAATTTGATTTTACTCCCAAACTCTCATGTCCCTCCAGCCACAGTGTATTTTTGTTTCCTCCAATATTGCATGCTCATTCCCATTTCAGGGCATTTGCTTGAATGTGATGTGTTCTCTGCTTAAACCCCTCAGTCCCCAAGTCTTCACATGGCTGGCTCCTTTTTCTCATCTCCTCACCCACTCTATCTTAAGGACTACCTAATCAAGCCACCCCATCACTCACAATCACATAACCATCTTTTCTGTTCTTCATTGCACCATTTCCCCCTTTAGAATGCAAGAGTGGAGAAGAAACTGACCTTGCCTGTCTTGTTCATGGCTGAACCCCCAGAGCTGGACAGTGCCTAAAACAGAGTAGGTGCTCAATAAACACTTGTCAAATGAATCATTTCTATAGAATTTTATAACTCACCACTTTAGGTGTTGTTTAGTCAAGATCAGATATTGATACTTTAGAAGTAGAAATCTCAGTAGAACAGAAGCAAAATACTTGATACCATTTATCAGGATCTTGGGTCTTGCCTAATTGCATCCATACAGAGGATTGAATTCGCTGTAAGTTTAGGTAATATGCCAGTTTGCGGGGTGGGAGGGAAGTTGTGCTTCTGTTTTCTAATACTTTTCTCACAAGAACAAAAACTATTCTTGTTTGGCTGAGAAAGCCCATGGGAAATAGAAAGAATGTAAAATAACAATACCATCAGGATATCTCCAGGGCTTCACTTTTCATTACAAACAAAAGCAAAAATAATTGTACATCGCTATTATTCAAAAGAGAATGGAATCTACAACTTTATTAAATAACTAATTGAAAACAAATCTAAGCAAAGTAACTTTAACACATAAAGAATGATATTTTATGTACTTACACTTCAAAAGAACACTGACCGAAAATAGTAGTGATAATAGCTAACATTTATTAAGCTCTTCTCTGTGCCAGGTAGTATTATAAGCACATCCTTTGTTTTAAATCATTTAATCATCAAAAACTCTATATAATGGTCATTATTATTATCCTCATTTCACAGATTAAAAAAAAACTGAAGCACAAAGAGTTTATGTAACCTGCCCCAATGTCACACAATTAATAAGTGTGACCAGAATTCAAATCCAAGGATCCAAACTTTGGAGTTTGCACTCTTACCATGACACTATATAGCCTCATTAGGCTAGTGGTATCACATAAGAGTAGAAATAACATATATAATATTCCTAACAAAGAGTCTAGAATATTATAGATACTTGGTAGTGTCCTTAGCAACATTTTATTTCTACATCATCTGAGAGAAGGCAATTCAGAGGACACTAGCCCCTACCAGAGGACAGGCCTCAAGTCCTTGATCCTGAGCTTGTTAGGAAGAATTTATCAGAGCTGAAGTCAGGCTATCAGCCTGGACTCAAGAACTCAGAGGTCAAAATTTAGGAAGCAGTTGAAGCAGTGAGCAGGAAGTCAAGTACAGAATGTAAGAGATGAGTATCACCCTGTCAAATCAATATCAGGTACCCTGTAAGTCTCATAGATAAAGTCAAGGTCAGGAACAACAGAAATCAGGGTGCGGATAATCAAGGAAGCTGTTGAAACCAATGGTATTAAAGAGGCAGAATAAAATCAGAGAAAGTAGAGGGACTGTGGGTTTTTACATCCAGTTGGTCAGGGGGAATTTCCCACCACACCACACTCTGGCTCATACACTAACCCTATGTTCTCAGAACCCTCTGCATCACCACAAATCCTGACAACTCCATTTCATAGTGGAAGAAATTGATTTGTATATCTAGATAATGTCAGTAACTTTCCAGAGAGCCTACTTATAATCATTGATGGAAATAAAATGTATACTTAAGTGCTTTTCCAAGAAAAATCTAAGCTGACTGAGAGAACTATCCCAGCACTGAGAGAAATCACATCTTCTATGTTTTTGCTTTGTAGTTTCCTTTCTTATTGAAGGGTAAGCCTTAAGAAAAAGAATGAAAGAGGAAAGCCAAGAATAGGATGGATAATACCAATCCCATCCCATTCCTGATGATCAAAGGCTGAGGGTGACTTTTTCCTCCCATCAGCAATGTCTCGGCTATATCTGACTGGTCCCAAGGGGAGAAAATGACTTTCATTGAAGTTTTGGGAGAGCCAAGAACATGCCATAAGCGTCCAGGTATATTTTTAGTAAGGAGTCAGAAGCAGGATCCAGAAAGTACGTCTTTATTAAACACAATCTGAAATTATGTCAGAAGCATAAATATATGTATGATATTAATATAGAAAATAGTATTCACCTAAAGATCACCATTTTGAATATTGTCAGAAGGCATTTCCCTGGGTGAACAATTAAAATAGGATTTGTTGGAAGCAACAATTCTCTTCACTCACTTCTACTGTCCCATTGTTTACAAATTCTCTGCGAAACTGAGAAAGAACATGGAATATTTTCTAAGTTAGACCTGAAGATGAAGAAGACAGAGAAAGCTCTTCTTTTTAAACTGGGAGGTTATTTCTCAGAAATGACCACAAAGGGAGTCAAAGATGTCACTGAAGTAATACGTCAGAGTTCTGAGCAACATAGGGATTTTCTGAATTGTGAATCTAATTTTATATTTTCCCTCAACTTCTTCTGAAATAAGCTTCCAATTTAGAATCCCATCTGTAAAGTTATAGAAATTATCTACTTATAAGCACCAAGAGAAGGGAATTTCCTGGTATGGCAATCTGGTAGCTCATTATCTGGTGAAAAATGTCTACATATTCAGGATTATGAATGTCACTAATACATCTAAAATCAGCACGTGTCAGTCATCAATATTCATATTGCTCAAACAAAACAGCTCATGCTGTAGCTGCTCATAAATCTGGCAGAAACTGGAGGGAAAGAAAAGGGAGAAGTAAAGAGATAAAGAAAGAAAGAGCTCAGGGATGTATTGAACACAAGAGGGGTCTCCATTCATTCAGTCTAACATCTGCTCAGCCTGAAGTGGAACCACCTGTTAGTTTATTAAATTGTAGAATTAATTTATGTGGAAATAAGAGAGGAGGGGGAAAGAAGGCTTTAATTCATACCAAAGCGGGGGAAATATATATCTATACACATGTATATGTTATATGTATCCTCTATTCCTATCTAAAAAACTGGCTTTCATGGGCATAATCAGTGCCATGAATGACTAGCCTCATTATATAATTAATTGAAGAAACGAAATGTTTCCCATGACTGTTACGTGGCATACTGCCTGTAATGTATTCATCGGGTATTTCCTTGGTCCTCCTTGAAGAAAAAGACCCCTGATCCCTTAGCAATTGCACAGCAGCAGCAGCAAAACAAGCAAACAGAGTCCATAAGGATTTTAGCAACACCTTCTAAATGCCTGTCTATTTACCCACGTTTGTGGGGGTATTTTCATTTCTCCCCAGCAGGGCAGTTGAGAATAATACAGCTTCAGCTAAGGGAGCCTAAGAAATCTTGCTCTGAGTGATGCAGAAGTCTCCATTAACCTCTCTGCCTCCTTTAATGAAAGACATACTGCTTTGCTTCCTCCAATAGTCTCAAATCTCAGGATCTCAAATTTGCTAAATTAAAATGATGGATATTATATCTACAGTTGATTTCCTCCTAAGTTTGCCAAGAATGTCAGATGGTCATCGAGGAGCACAAATACGAAAAGGGATGAGAAGAGCTATATAAACTTTTCTATGAATATAGATAGAGATTTCCCAATAGCTCTCAAATGTCAACATGTCGTTTTTGTCTTTTTATAACCTGTGGATTGGTTATCTAAGTTGATCACAATTACCTGAGGCACTGTATAGAACAGCCTCTCCCAAGGTCTGTTTTCCAACCACAATAATTTAGAATTTTCTTTTTTTGGGGGGTAGGAGGGGATGGACTTCTTTTTGAGTTGCATTTTACTGTTTTTCAAACAACTAATGCTGTCCTTTTCTAAAGACTATTTCTTCCGTGTAGCCTAGACCTTCTGAGGCAGCTTCCTTAAATCGTGCTTTTTATCCGATTAATGTTCCTACATTTCCTTGGGTAAAAACGAGAAGAGATTATTTCAAGTTGCATCTTTTTCGTCTCTTGAAAAAGTTACCCAAAAAATTGAGGCCAACTTTCCATAAAGCTTTTTTAGAAAATGCAGTTGGAGAAGCTAGCTTTCCCTGGAGTCTTATCCATTTACATGAACTGCGTGGTCTTAGCCTAAGAGAGAGGAGCATTTAAAATTGTGTTTTTCTGATCACGGCAGTGAGGATAAAGAGGGAAATCTAAGAAATTCAATTATCTTCCTAGGTGTCACTCAACTTTGGGACTAATATAATTGGCTATAAATAATACGAGTACATTTTGGGTAGAACCTTTGTGGGTTTCATTACAAATCCCCTTGCCACTGAGTTGCTAACAATTGGGCTTGCCATGTGGGTTAGTTCGGGTTGCAACTGCAAAGAGGTTACTTTGCCAACTGCTGGTTTTCCTCGTTTTCATGGTCTTCTTCACATATTTTAATTAACATCCCCAATGTAACATTTTAAGCGTGTATTGCCTTTTCAACACACACCAAAATGACCTTTTAAAGTAATGGTTTAAAAACCCAAAGCAATGCTTGATTACCAACTCAGTGCCATATAACATAACTTGTCTCTTTTTCATGCTCCTGAAATTGAATGCAGTTCTACAATAATGGAAGATGTGAATAGGAATGGCTGATGTAATGGAATTCTAATTCCCAAAGGATCATGCCAGTGGCCCACCCTGACTTAGTCTGTGTGGGGATTTCCCTTGACCACACTCCAGCCAAGACTTCCCAGCTGTGGAATGGGGAAAGCTGTAGCTCTCTACTTTATTGATTGCAATCAATAAAATTTGTTGATTTTATCCTAATTAAGCCTTTTGAAAACCGAAGCATGTTGATAGAATGTTTGAATAGTGCCACGAAGGATGAGGCTTTTGTGACTATGCCCAAATGGATGGGCAAACCCAGATGTATTTCGAAGTCATCCAGTGTTCCAAAGAGATTTTCAAATGTTTTGAGTTTAACCAAATCCTAAACACATTGTGCCAAGTACTATTTTCCTTTAAGTCTCAAACTCATGTGAATTTTAAGGGAAATTAAATCCACATGTTTCTGATTCATTTTTACTTAAATCATTAAAATGCTGTTTTGGATGAGCCATTTGACTTCCAAGAAGCTTTTCTTCACAAACTCTTTTACGCCTTTTTGGTGTAGGGTCAAAAGCAGGAAGTCACACTTTGACAATGATAAATTAATTGTGACATCAAACACTCCAAATCCAAAGCCTAGCATTCTAACAATACTTCAGCAGTTGACAAGTTGATTTTCCTAATTTTCTGTGAGGAAATGCTTGCATTTTTCTTCATTTTGCCAGCATAACCTAAGAAGCAAATGTCTCACCTACAAGCACTATACCACATAGAATCCAGATTTGAGGTTTTATTGTTTTTGCAAAAAGATGCAACAGCACCATTTTTCAGGTCTGTTCTATTTGGACAGTCTTACCCAAGGAAAAGTTGGAAAACATATAATACAAATCCTTTCTGCTTCATGCAAACTTAGTTATCCTGAGCAAAATGTCTTATAAATACCATGCAAAGCCTAATAGGATATTGCCCAGGACATTGCAAGGGAAACAGTCGTCAAATCCTGTGTCCCTAGAGATTATCATACTAAGTGAAGTACGTCCGACAAAGACAAGCATCATATGATACCACTTATATGTGGAATCTAAAAGTGATACAAATGAACTTATTTACAAAACAGTAGTAGACTCACAGGCATAGAAAACACATTTATGGTTACCAAAGGGGAAAGGGTAGGGGAGGGAAAAATTAGGAGTTTGGGATTAACAGATACATGCTACTATATAGAAAGTGGATAAACAGCAAGGACCTACTATATAGCACAGGGAACTATATTAAATATCTTGTAATAACCTATAATGGGAAAGAATCTGAAAAAGAATATATATATATATATATATATATATATATATATAAAACTCAATCACTTTGCTGTACACTTGAAACATTGTAAATCAACTATACTTCAATTAAAAAAAATCATGGGTCCCATCTCATCCTTCTCTTGATTTCATAGTTCACATTAAGCCCCCCTATACAACATTTCTCTCTTAATTTCTTTAAGAAATTAAGCTTTAATTTCTTCCCATCATTTCTAACTTCACACCTCCATAAACCTTCCCCATCTTTTGGAAAAAAGAGAAAGAAAAGAAACACTTGACCTGGTGCCTCCTCCCTTTAGCTAGCTTCCTGAATCATTCCTTCCTTCCAGTTCCAAATCTCTAAAACTTCATCTCACTAACCATTCTCTCCCTCCCATCAACTGTCTCCTTCACTTCTTGGTGGTAATATTCAAATCTACATTTTTAGTCTTGATCTTGAAGTTTAATGGACAATCCATGTAGATATCTTGCCACCCTTCAAACTCAATTTGATAAAAATTTAGCCAAAACTCATTCCCTGCTACTAACTTCCCCATTACTGTAACTGCTGCTGAGCTTGAAACTGCTTTGTCACACTTCCAGTCAGTAGCCAATTTTTTTTTGCAATTTGGCATGATGATGCACCTTGCATTCTCCCATCCTTTTCATTTCCACCGCTCAGCCCTTCATTACCACATAATTATGCCTACTAAATGATCTGTTTATCTCTAGCTTTCCCCCAGATTCCAGGTTATATTTGGCCACCAGATTAATCTTTTTAAAATACCACCTAGCTGATTTTACTCCCCTACTACTTGGAAACTTCACTGGCACCCCACTGTCAAGAAAACAAAATTTAAACACCTTAACCTTGCATACTTAAAGTAGTGGAAAGTTCTTTACAGTCTGGTTTTAACCTTAATTTTCATGAATTCTCTCTTCTAGGCCAGTTGACCACTAATGTTCCCTAACATAATTTCTCCCCTCTCCCACCCCGACCCCCCCTTCCACCCCCAAATCTTCCCTATCCAATATGATCCAGCTCTCATCCATCCTCACCCATGAGCCTTTTCCAGATTAGGTTTTACCAGTCAAAAAGTCCTCCCTTCTTTTATATTCATAGCCCTTATTTTCCCTGTTATAATAATTTGCCTTGTCATACCTTATATAGATTTCTGAATGTGTTGTCCTTTTCGTATGGTTAGGACTTGTATCATAACTACACTTTAAACTCCTTAAAGGCAGGGACCATCTATTGCTCATGTGTTTCAATAACTATTTGATTGAGTAGTCAGCTTTAAACTGAAAAAGGTACCAGTTTCAAGTCTATTAAATATGCCTAGATGCCTAATGATTGTCCTACATATACCTCAGCACCGTAAACCTTAACGTCATATTTCAATACCACGAAGTAATATTCTGATGAGAAGGAAAACTACTTCAGCCACACTATAATGTGATATGCTGAGACTAACAGGTGACTTCAGTATATTTGAGGAGTGTAGGCACACAAAAACATCTAAAGACGGAGAAAATGTACAGTAAAATGGGACTATACAAGTCAAGGGCAATAGTCCATATTTAACAAATTAATACCCAACAATTACAATTTACTATATTCCAGGCTCTGTGCTAATCCCTTTAGACATATTATCTCATTTAATATTCACAACAACCCTGTAATATAGGTATTACTATCCCATTTTACCAATGAAGAAAGACCAAGGCTCAGAGAGGGCAAACAACTTGCCCAAAGTCACAGAATCTATAAATGGAATAACTGGGTTGAAATCACTAGTGGAATCCAAAGCCAGAGACTATAACCCTTACATAATCTATGTCACTCAACTACATTATCTATTTGGAGTATACGTCGGGTGTGTCTCAGTTTGAATTCAGTCACCAAATATTAACCTTTTGTTTTAACTTTATTTCATAACAGCCAGAAGATATATAGATATACATAGACAGATATTCTGAAAACGCAACAATAACATTTTATGGTGTCTTAAAACTGAGGCCAAAAAAAAATCACTGATCTGAAAAAATATGTATCATTGGTTTGAACATGATTTGCGGAAGAGTAAATTACATGTGTTATAATGAAAGATGTTCTGGATGAAGAGACTGGTGAGATGTAATTTCACATCTCAGCATTTACACAGATTACTCTCTTGGCCAAAGCACATGGCCTCTCTGGGCCCCTCTTTCTTCATCTGTAAAATGAACTAGGTGATCTCTAATTATCCCTTTCAAATTTAAAATTCTGTGATCCAATCAGTATTCACAAGTCAGAAGCGATGAGGAATAACAAATGTTTTCTGGATATATTTCAAATTCTCAGTAGCATTATATCTAAAATTCAAGCCCTGATTTGAATTTCCCATTACTGGTATAATTATACCATTTAATCATGGTTCACACTCAGGAATTCTGAGTCACAGTCATTCGCTACTTGTGGGACTTCCTGACTAGACAATAAGCTCCTTGAAGAAAAGGACCGAGTGTTCTTTAATTCTACATCCTTAGTTCCTACATCCTCAGTGACATACAGTACAAGCTGAATGAATAGTGGGAATTTAGGGATCTATAGAAAATACAGGTAACCACAGTAACCTGTGCTAATTCGGGAAAGGAAGAACAGCAATAAATATGTAAAAAAAATTTTTTCCAGAACAAAGAATAATTGCAAAATAGATACAAATTGTGCCTCTCCTTATCTAGTAGTCCTCAAATGTGAGGTGCAGATGATTGATGATTGGTGATGTGTGAAGCTGCTCCACATCCAATTAACAAAGTGTACCACATCCAGTGAGAATCCAGGAAGTTTGCATCTGGCATTTACTACAAATGTAGCACTGCTCTTTGACAAATCAGCAGTTGAGGGAGCAATAGTTGCTCTTAGTTTAGGTCTATTTTTCTTCCAGAATATTTTAAATCAAATATTCATTATCACACATCATCAAAAATACTAAAATTGATTGATGCTGCAACAGAGTCAAACGATGCATATTAAATCAAAGAAAAGCAAATGTAAGATATTGGTATTAGTGAGAGAGGTATTTAAGGTGGCCAGACACAAAATTAGCATATGGAAATAATTCCTACACAGTAGTTACATGTACTTTAGAAAATATAATGGAAGATACCATTATCAATAGCAGCCAGTTGTATGTGATAAAGTACCCAAGCATAAAATGTCCAAGTAGTGAAAATACTCTACAGAGAAAACTTACAAACTCTATTAAAGACAATAAGAGAATATTTTATTAATTGGAGAAACATACCTAGTTACCAAAAGGAATGTTCCAATATTTTTAAAGTATAAATTCTCTCTTCAAATTAATCTATACATTTAATGTGATCCCAATCAAAATCCCAACAGTAAAATTTTATGGAACCTGACAAGCTGATTTTTTATTTTATCTTAATATAAAGATAAAGGTCAAGAATGTTTGAAAAAGAACAATGTGGTGGTATTTGCCCTACTAGATATCAAAATATATTGGGGGGCTATAGTAATTTAAAAAGTATTATATTGATGCAGAAATAGGCATAGTTCAGTGGAATAAAGAGTCTTAAAACAGGTCCATGGATACGTAGAATTTGTTTTATTACAAACAGGGCATTACAAGTACAAAAGGGAGTATAGAGACAAAGGTATTACTTAAAAATTACTACTAAGAATTAAAGTATAAAAGAAGAGCTTTTAAATCTTGAGGCAGTAAAGGCCTTCTTACACAATATACAAAATTTACAAATCATAAAAAATATAGTTATGAGTTCTTAAAAATTTTAAGTTTCTGTGCAAAGATGCCATAAACAAAGTTAAGATAAGCAACATTCATCAAAAGACACTACTGAGTAAAGAGGAAGCTAAAAAGTGGAAGATCTTTTCAGTACATATATGTAACAAAGAACTCATATCCAGATTATGTAAATAATTCCTACAGATCTACATTTTAAAAGATCTAACAGAAAAAATAATCAAGAAATTTAGACCATGTGACTCATGTGAGATATTTCACATAAGAGAATATTCAAATGGAAAGTAAACATATGAAAGAGTGTTCAGTCTCATCAATCATCAGGGAAATGCAAACTAAAACCTCATTGAGATCACTACATATCCACCAGAATGATTGAAATCTGAAAAAACTGACAATGCCAAGTGTTGGTAAGGATATGGAGCAGGTGAAACTCTCATACATTCCTGGTGTGAATTTAAGATTGATACGATCTCTTTAGCGAAGTGTTATATACTAAAATCTAACATATACACGCTCTACAAACATACACTCTCCCCAGTGTATCCCCAACAAAAATGCAATTCACCATAAACTATAAACTATACAGACAGCAGTGAAAAAATTTATTTTGGGGGGTTTAAGTTCCCCTACTCTTAATCTTTGATTTTGTGATTGGCCCCAAGCCACATTCTGGCACCTAACCTAATTATGTGTATGGAGACAATGGATGGAAAAGGGTATGATGAGTGTTGGCATTCTTTTACAAGGTGTCTTCTTCAGGTAAAAATGTTATAATAGCCTCATCTGACCATGAAGGAGGGGCTGTTTAATCTGGAGAGCAAGGGAGATTTAGTGGGAGTTGGGAGCTCAGCATACTCCCAACTCTTCTGAAACCTCCTGTATATAACTATTTCAGCTCTCTAACTTTCACTTTTTCTTGATCGACTACTTAACTTTCACATAAAAAACTCAAGGAAGCTATGAATTCAACTGATAGGGTAATTTTGGAGCTCACAGGATCAAACCTTGATTTGATATTGAGCTATATCAGTCCTGGGATTTTAAGAGATAAAAGACTCTTTTAGCCTAATTCTAGTTAAGTCCTCCTATTTCAATTCAATGCTTTGTGTCAAAAATTTCAGGACTTAAACTTGTTATTTCTTTCTCTAAACTGCCCAGCACTCTAGAGCAATGATCCTACTCACAACCTTGAATGCCCTTTCATACTGTCTTATAGCAATAACAAAATGATTTTCCACATTTTCCCCCATTTAAGATGCATGTTTTTACTGAGGTTAAAAAGAAATTTGTAACCAGGCACAAAGAATAAAGTGGACAAGAATGTCATAATCTGACTATATAATATTTTCTCATTCTTGGTGGATCACTAAAATGTAGCAAAAGATTTTTCTCTATGTTAATGTTAAGGTTGTCCAGTTAAACCATTATTTGGTATCCTTTCAACAGACTTCTTAACTAATTAGCGTTTTTTCTCAGAAGCATTCGTATATTATACAGGAAATATTCATAGTTTGAAAGACATTCATATTTTATACAGGATATACAAATTTGAGACAAGACAATTAAAAAATACACACAATTGTAGCTGCAATGCTATCCTAGCTGCATCATAGTGGTTATGCTGTTCGGTCAGCTGTCCATTACATACACGGAATTGGATTTTAATAGTGTAATTTATGGGGGGGGGCAAAAGACCCTCAATAGACACTGTCTCTCCTCAATAGACACTTCATTCCAGGTCACCACAAGCAATAATTTAAATAATTTTACATAATAATTATCTTACCTTCCCTTACCAGGGACTGCCAAGTTCAAATCTTTGAATACCAGTAGGATTTTTGTTGCCTTTAGCCCCATTCACGATACATAACCAATTCCAGATCCTCCTCATCTCCTTGAAAGTCTTTTGACTCTAACCTACTCTCTTGTTGATTACTATAACTTCTGGAGTCTTTTTTTTTTTTTTTGCAATCAACAGAAATCATCTCTGGCTAACATTAAGCAAAAAGAATTTGGGGGAAGGCCATCAGATACCCCATCCTATCAATGGAAAGCTTGGGACTTACGCAGGAACAAAGGGAGGTTAGACAGCAAAAAACAGGCCAAGCTCCCACCACAGAAACAGTCTGGTGAGGACATGATTACTGGTACTACCAGAGCTGCCATGGATTATTAATCAACTGTCCTCATGGTTTTGCAAGCTTCAGTGATTTAGGCAAGGGCAACCAATTGGCCAGGCCAGGGTGCTTAGATGTTTCAATGATCAAAAAAAAAAAGACAAATGTCTATTAAGTAATTGAGTAGGAAAATGATCAAAGGATATGAATAGTTACTTCACAAAAAGATAAACAAATGGCCAATTAACATATAAAAACTATTTTACTTCACTATGAAAATGCAAATTATAAGCATAATAAGAAATAATTTGTTATCAAAAAACTGACAGAAAAAATAAAAAACTAATAATATCCTGTGTTTGTGAGCATGGAGGAAAACTGACACATTCTGTAATATACACATTCTATGGTAGTGTTGATTGGTACAGTCTTTTTGATTGGGAATTTTCTATTATCTATCAAAATTTACAATGTGCATATCCTCTGCCCCAGAAATTTGACTTCTAGACATACAACCTAGGAAAATGTTCATGTGTCCACAGAGATAGATGTACACAGATGTTCACTGCAGCACTGACTGTAATTATACAATTGGAAACAACTTAAATGCCCCAAAGTAAGAGGCAGGTTATATAAATTATGATACATTCCTACACTGGAAGTCTGCAAAGTCATTATAAAGAAATAGATGGATTTGTAAACACTGCTTGAAATCTCTCTTAGGAATACTCTTAAAGAAAAGAGACAAGTTGCAGAAAAAAATTTAAAATCCCGTATATGTAAAATAAAAAATAATGTGTATGCATCTACGTATGCAGAGAGAAGGGTATAAAAAATGCACACTAAACTTAACAGTTGCTATATATAGGGATCTAAGAGTTGGGGGCTTCCAAGACAGGGGGCTTCTACAGTTTGTTCTGTGAGCTTACGTACTATATGAACTTTTATAACAAGAATGTATCCATCTTTCACTTCTGTATTAAGTAGGGTGCATGAGGTGGTAGGTGAAGGTGAAAAAAGGAGACTAGGTTCCAGTAGTAGAGCTGCAAGCCTGGAAGTTCAGTCTTTCCCTGGAACTGTATTGATCAGACAGAACACAGATTTTATAGTTAGTTGGCACCTGAGTTCAAATCTTTACTCCATCACTTCCAGTGTGTGTCATTGGAAAAATTACTTAGCCTCTCTGAGCTTCAGTTTCCCTGTTTATAAAATGATAATAATAGTAGTATCTTTCACAAGAGTGGTTGTGAGAATTAAATAAAATAACTAAAATGATCATGGCTGTGCCCATCCCACTGCCTGATAGTGAATGGTGACCATCTCCTGCTTTATTTATTTATTTTTTATAAAATGAGGGAGGTATAAAGCATCACCCTCTCTTATGACAATAACCTCTATTCAAGAATTCCACTATATAAGAAACAATTTACAGAGAGAATTGTTGTTGTTATGTCCTTAGTTTTCAATTCACCCTAAGGAGAGATTATAATCATGATTCCCACTTTGTCAGATGGAGGAACTAAGTCCCAAAAGGCCAAATGCTGGCAGAGGTCCTCAGTCCCACAGCTAAAGAGAGAATGCCCAACTCCTGCACCAGCTCCCGGTTCCCAGAGCCCACCACCCCTTTTCTAATCAGGTCTTAATATGTGCTGCTTCCAAACATGTAGCAGAAGAAAAGCCTAAGCATTTGTTTGAAATATTTCCACACAGAAAATCACATGTAGCTTTGGGTTTTACACTTAAAGGCCTCTTTTTTTTTTTTTTTTTAGAGTCCAAAATCTGATCAATAGCAGAGAAGCTGTAATACTGATCCCTTTCACCAGAGAAATTTACAACCTAATAGGGCTTTAGAGCCAAGATTTTCGCAGCAATGAAAATGATGCGGCCAGAGGGAGGGGGGTAAAAGAAGACGTGGGCGATAACATCCTTGGGCTATCTCTAAGCTCCATTACACTATCCCAAAGAAATATAATAGGATTTGAGGCCCAATTATTACTTCCTCCATCTAACCCCCTTCATTTAACATATCATTAGTATTTTTAGACAAGTCCCTCGGGGCTCTCACACTTTCGTAGGTGAGTCAGACAGCAAGAGCCTTGGCAGCTATCCAAGGAAACTGATCCCCCTTTCCGTGCTCCTTTCGGGTTACCTGCTATAATGCAATTATCATGTACTGAAGCAATTTTCGGGAAAATGACTTGACAAGAAGAGCTTTGTCATTTTGTAAACAAGAACAAACGTTGTAATTGGATCTTAATTACACAATGCTCTGAGAGGTTATTTTTATTTCTTTGTTTGTTAATGCAATTATTTAGCTTCCCTATTTTAGCCTTGACCTTGCAGGAAGAGGGTATTTTCCAGTCAGCATAATGCTTTATCTTTGAAAGCTACAATCAATAAGGATAATTAATGATGCCGGCTGCAATGATAGCCTCAGCAATCATTATCCCACATTAATCCCTGCAGTCAGACTGGGGTCAAGGCCATCTAAATCATTCACCTAGGGGTGGAGAAATTCAAATCATTTACCCATTTAAATCCTTGCAAACAAATCCCACTTTATTTTCAAAGCAGTTTGAGTGCTGACCGGGTTTGTTTTGTGTATTTTCACTAGGCACTTTTTTTTTTAAGGACCGAATATATACTTTATATTAACATTGCAATTTTGTTGTTTGTGTTTTGATAAATTAATGTTAAAACAAGCAACACATGAACCATCGCTGTGCCTGGACGTACATGGCACATTTAGCATTTCACACGCCATCCCTGGTTTTAAAGGAGTAAGGGGGGAGGAAGAAAAGAGGATGGAGGGCAGAATGAGAGTCAGCGGCCTCAGGCTGGCAGAGACCTGAGGAAGAAGGTAGAAAACTACCAGCTGGAGAATCTTCTAGATGGAACCGCAGGCTTACTCAGCATTATCAAAAGGGCTGTTGGATGTGGAACTTCACTCTGGATCTTGCAAAACAGCCTCTGCATAGGTCTGTTTCTCCCTCATTTTGACCTTTATTTCCCTGCCTTTCCAGAAGGTTGGATGACTTGATGTATGCTTCTAATTGTCTGCTATAGATCACACTCTGTTATAAAGAATTCCACTGGGCTCCAAAATATTTTTCAATGATTTCATTTTAATTAGTGTTTTGCTATAAATCATATTCTTCGTCTGCATGCACTGGAGATGATATCAAATTGACGTCTGGTCTCTCTCCCTCTCTCCCTCCCTCTGCCCCACCCCCTAACCCTCTCTCTCTTTCCAGAAATGAATTAGCACATAAGAGAAGTCTGGAGTGCACTGGGTCTCAATAAATATTTGTTGATATTATATAGCCAAGTTTACCTCAATCCTCTTTTTTTTCAAGTCTTGTAACATATGGGAAGGAATGATAGCAGTTAAGTGAAATTTCCTGGCACAGTAATTAGGGATTGGGATATTTATGGGTGTTTGGGGAAGATGGAGGACTTAGAGATGCTGCTGGAAACATACTGAGAGATCTGTAAAACACTCAGCCAGAGTCCCTCTGTCCTCTCACCGTGAGAAATTCTCTGCAAAGACTGTGTTGAAAACTGCCGAGAATTTATCATCTGTAGCTTTTTCATTATGAATAGTGACTGCTAAAGAGAAAGCACTTAACGTGTCTGAGCATAGCGATTATATTCATGATAAGGAACCCTCTCTAATGAGATTTTATCACTACTTCGCCATCTCCCAAATGTAGATCCTTGTCTCATCCTGGCAAAAGAAAAACAGAAGATATTTTTTGGGGTCTTGGAATAGATCTGAGTGGAGGGAAAAAGTGAGTATAACTGAATTAAGAAGGGGAAAGTGAGCTCTGTGTTTGAACATGGGAAAGCACATGCCCTTCTAGGTTGGACTGTGGGATTTCCAGCTCCCAGCTGTCTTTCTAGCTTGTGATCTTTAATGAAAAGCCCAGTTTTTGCAGATACTGGCTTCTCCGACCTTCACTCTGCCCTATCTGACCTCTCACCTTGCAGTCGAATAAGCATATTTTGTTGAGTATCTACAAGCAGGGCTGGCTACAAAATTTGCAGGCCCAGTGCAAAATGGACATATGGGACCTCGTCCAGGACAACGAAGTCAATCTCCCCTTCCTGTGGGCCAGCCACCTCAATCCACAGTGGATGGACACCCCTCCCACCAAGGGACAGCAACCTGTGCCCTGGATGCACTAAGGATCCAGGGAGGATTAGTAGTAGGATCTCGAGAGGCTCCTACTGAGCCACTCACCCAATGCACCATAGGGAGCTGCCAGCCTGGGGAAGGGATGGCCACTACCCTGCCCCACAGAGATACCATGGGACACACAGCCAACGTGAACCCTCCCCACACCCACACCCAGGCCCCCAACGGGGCTCAGAGTGACAGTGAAACGTGAGCATTCCCCCATCTCAGCAACGTGACCTGGTCATCACTCCCCAGGGGAAGGAAGGAGCAGGCTTGGGGCAGGTAGGCAAGGGAAGGCTAGGTGAGGCAGGGCACCAGAGGGCAGGAACAAGCAACTAAGAAGCCAACCTGAAGAGGCAGGGAGGCAACGTGAGCTCCAAGCCCCCGACACACTCTCCATTGTCCATTGCCCTTCATTTACACAAACTCTAGGACAAATTACAAATCCAAAGATAAAATTGTTAAGAATTTCAAGCCAGTGATTGCAGAGCCTTAAACCTCAAGCACAGGACCTTTCTGAGCAAAGGGTCCTATTCAACTGTGTTGGTCACTCACTCATGTAGCCTGCCTTCCTATCATGTAGCGGGGGGAGACCCAAAGAAGAAAAAGACTCAACTCCCTGGCTTCTGGGAGCTCGTTGTCTAGCAGAGGACACAGGCAGGTAGAAACAAAAACCAGGCTAAGTCACAGTGTGAGTGTGGTTCATTGAGCACCTAGTATGTACCAGGCATGGCCCTGAACATCTTACTGTATCATCAACATTATCCTCACAATGACCCCATGAGGTAGTATTATTATTATCCCTGTTTTTTAAATAATGAAACTGAGGCTTAAAAAGTTAAGTAACTTCATCAAGTTCATATAGCTAAAAGGAGGCAGAGCCACGATTTGAATGCAAAATAGGTGCTCCTACGTATGGTACCCTGCTGCTTCCCGGGTCAGGGAGATTTGTGCAAAGTATTCTATGAAGAGTCCAAAGGCCATGAGTACTGCCTTATAGGAGTTGAGAAAGGCATTACAAAGGTGATGAACTTGAGCTAGGTTTTGAAAAATTTACCCATCACAGAAAGGAGGAATGGTGTATATAGTCATGGAAGGACCTGGAAATTTTGGGAAGTTCCTTATGGATAAAGCAAGGAATATATGGCAGAGAGAAGAAGGGAATAAAGCCAGGGAGGCAGGGTGAGAGAAGTGTGTCCTGTTTAGGTCTTGGGCTTTACTCTGTAGGTAATAGGGACCTAACAGTAACCACTAAGTTGAATGCTAACGTGATCGGATGGCTAGTCCCTCAGGAAGCCAGGCCACATTTATATGGAACATGTACAAAGAAACAAAACCATAATGACCATCATCTTTTGGAAACCATTCTCAACTTATGTCAAGGATTTTGCGAAGGCTCTTCAATAGCACAGTTGTTCTTCCAGGACAGCTGCTAACTCAGCAGAAGAGGCCGAAGAAGGAGCAACGAGCGGAGATATGCTAGTCAGTGGGAAAGGCCCCTCAACAGAAGACAACCTCAGGTGATCAGAAATGTGGGCCCGTTCTCATGGCAGCAGAAGAGAGAGGCCAAGGAATAAGGCCTCCTTTGGTAGCTCTTGTACTGATGTACTATTACTGTCTGGACCAGTGTTTGAAATGTACTAATATAATGGAGACAAGCATGGAATCCTAAAAGGTTATTTCATTGACAACCAATCAATGTCCCCAAACTGGATTGGAGTCAGGCAATGTCAGGTATAAGGCCGGCCCTGGCTCTGCCCCTAATGAACTCTGCAATCTTGGGCCTGAATAATTACTTATCTCCAAGCATTTTCCCAGGAGACAGGTGGGTGAGACCAGGTGAGCATGTGCTCTAGAATTATAAAGGTCTGGGTTCAAATCTCAGCTCTGACACCTGACAGCTGCATGACCTTGGGTAATTTACCTATCCTCCATGAGGCTTGGTTTCATGGTATGTAGCGGGGATAAAAATTTTACCCATAAAACCATATTAGGAGTATAAAATGACGTAAAAAAGAAATATGTGAGTGGAATAGTTCACGTGGTGGTGTCAAGAAATGTCAGTTCCCTTTACCTGTTCTGTCTTCAGGGTTCTCATGGTGCGAGGGGTGTGAGGTGGGTTCCAAACGGCTTCCTAGCTCCACCTTTCCTTGACCCTGAAACCTTCCTGCATTCCCCTCTTTGACACACTTTCTGTGCCCTGCACTGTGCTGTGTCCTGGAGACATAAAGGCGAGCACTATCCTTGCCCCCACGCGGTTTATTACTCCAGTAAGGAAGCACTTTGATAGCAATTATTTATCAACAGTAGCAGGAGAATGAGTTGCCCAACAGTAGCCTTTATGTGAGGAATGCCTGTCTCAAAATGTCTCCCCTAACCACAGAAAATTCTCTAAAGAGCAATTTTTTGAAGTTTGAATTATTGAATGGGAGAGAAAATATATTAAGCTATTCTTGGCTAATGCTTTGAAGAGCTTAGTTAACCATGAGGTAAGAGCTGTAGGGAACGAAGAGTAGCGAGATAGAGGCCTAGAATAATGGCAGAGGTGGGAAGGCATCAGAGAGAAGATGAAGTATACCGACCATCAGACTCCACATCTATAATGTTTGTGCTGGGGTGGACTCCCCTCTCCTCAATACTCACCTAACCAACCTATGTGGGCCAAATTCTAGAACACAACTCTGGGTTCTAGAAGCTTCCTCAAGAGGGAAGTGTTGACTATATGGCACACCCCAGTTTCCTAGATTTTCCATGATAACTATTTTTTAACAAGCTCCATAACCTAAGTAATTTTAGTTTCCAGCTTTATCTGGGCTTTTACAGACTCCAATAAATCCCAAATAAAACTGAGAGGCTGAGCACATAATTTTCTTTGCTCTTTTATGAAAAAAAAAATTAGTCTAGAGGCTTTTGATTTTTTTCTTTACAATTACACCCTCTCCTCCTACTAAGATTTATTAGTTTGGAATGTAAGAGTGGTTGTGGTAAAAGATGGAAATTGCTGGGATTTTCTTGTCTTAAGAAGTTCAGAGGAGGTGCTCAGGAATGATTCTCCTTATCAAAAAGTGAGCAGTGATGACCAAATCACATTAGTCCAGGAGCTGCATCCAAATCCACATGTCCATTCCTTTTTCATGTTTGCTATTTGAGGAAGACAATGTCTTGACATCTCTCTGTGAGAAGTAAAAAGACCTCCCTCACACTGTTCTGTCCCAAATATGAGATCTGGGATTTTGCCAGCCTCTCAATCACTTCCTGATGACTCTCAATGCTGAATTGGCATTTCTTTGGCCTTGAGAAGGGATCAGAGAGAGGATTGGCTGCTTTCCAAAAGAGATGCAGGAGCAGAGGAAGGGGGAAGGGCGGATGCTCCCCTTGGCATTGAATTTTTAACAACAGTGGATCTTCTCGGAGGCATTTTGGGCTCCTCCCCTAATTCTCTCAGGAGCATGGTCTGTCTGTGAGGGGTAGCTCTGCCCATCCTGATGACAGAAATGGAGCTGGGAGCTGGTTTGGGAAAAGAGGGAAAAGTCTGTTGTAAGCATATTAAGTAAACCGTGTATGTTAGTATGATAGGACATGATAATGGAAATGGCTTATGGCAAATGATGAGATATCTGAGATTGGAGTCCAGAAGTTTGGTCAAGATTAGGAAATATTGATATTGGGGGTCACCTACAGGGAGCTGAGGACTGAAGTGACATGGTTTGCTCTGGGTGAGGATGGTCAGAAAGACAAGGAGGTGTGACCCTCGGCCTGGTGGAGGCGTCTGTTACAGATGTTTCCTATTTATGACCACCGTCCACAAGAGTCCTTAGCCCTGACCACTCAATTTCTGCCTCCTAACCAAGCATGCTGACACCATTAGAATCACCTGGGAGCTTTTTGTGACGCTACCAATGCCTGGGTCCCACCCCCAGATATTTTGACTTACTTGGTCTAGGGTCCAAGCATTTGGAATTCTCCAAAGCTCCCTGTGTGGTGACAGTATTGAGGTTTTGTTTTCAAAGTGAAATCCTTGTCTTTTAGAGATTCAAACTGAAATACTTATAAATGAAATGTTATTATGTCTGGGATTTACTTCAAAATAATGAGGCAGGTGCAGGGAGTGGGTAAGGTATAGAAGAAACAAGATTGGCCATGAGTTGACAACAGTTGAAGTTGAGTGATGAGAACATGGGGGTCCATTGTGTTTTACTTTCTACGTTCACGGTTTGAAAGTCTACGTAATAAAAAGTTAAAAATAAATTAATATAAAGTCTTTCTAGGCAATTCCACACTATGCCATGTTGAAGACCCCTGGGACACAGGTTCTTTGTAAGTACAGCCCTTCCCCTGAATCCTCAGTGCCATCAGCTATGGCTGTCAGACTTCCATGAAGATCCCATCCCAGGCTGAGAGCTTTCTTGCTTCTTCTAACTCTTCTAACCTAAAGCTAAGGGCTCTAATAGCAATCTGCACTCTCATCTTAAACTTCCCAACAATAAAACTGACAGTTCCAGGAGAACTGCTCATGGAGATGGTAGAATAACCACAGCAATTATGGTGTGTTTCTTAATCCCTGATTACAGATAATGGAGACAACATGCCTGGTGCATGTACTCTAAATCCTTTGATTGAAAAATAAGCACTTCCTGGGCTTCCCTGGTGGCGCAGTGGTTGGGGGTCTGCCTGCTAATGCAGGGGACACGGGTTCGAGCCCTGGTCTGGGAAGATCCCACATGCTGCGGAGCAGCTGGGCCCGTGAGCCACAATTACTGAGCCTGCGCGTCTGGAGCCTGTGCTCCGCAACAAGAGAGGCCGCGATAGTGAGAGGCCCGCGCACCGCGATGAAGAGTGGCCCCCGCTCGCCGCAACTAGAGAAAGCCCTCGCACAGAAACGAAGACCCAACACAACCATAAATAAATAAATTAAAAAAAAAAAAAAGACTGTCTTCGTAACATCTCAAGACAGATAGCATACCATACATCCATGCTTAGCGAGCTGCTGCTGCAAAAAAAAAAAAAAAAAGCACTTCCTAAAATTGTTCTACTTTAGACACATACTTCCAAAAGAGATACATTGAGACTCTCCTTCCCAATTCACCCATATTAGGTAAAAGAAGAGGAGGCAACTCACAAACAACTGAAATTCTAATAAATTTCATTCACTTTTATAAGTAAGTTCAGTTGCACTTTTCCCACAAAGGTTTCCTTAGAACAGCATTTTCAAACAGCAAATTAAGCTCCTTCAAACGATCAGGAACAGTTGGTGGGTCAGGAGCGGTGACTTTAAAAAAAAAAAAAAATGAAACAGAACTGAATAGAGAATATCACAGTGCCTCACATGTGCTGGTGGTAAGTATTGTTTTTGTGAACATTGGTTTCAGTAATTATGTATGTGTACATATGTATGTGTGTTTAATTGGTCATAATGTAAAATGGTCAAAATCATTTAAAATCAACTTTCTTTGAACTTCACTTTTTACTCTCAGTTCCACAGCAAACCCCTTTTCCCTTCAGCTGAGGGTGAATTGGGGAGGTCTGGAGCTCAGGGCAAGCCACGGGTAAGTGAAGAATTCAGGAGTCTGAAAGATGAATGAGATCAAGACCTAGGAACAGGCAGTCAGGGGAGGGAAAGCAAGCAGCAGAGCTGGATCCAGCAAGCAGAGTAGGTAAAATTGGGCACTGAGGATGCCCAGCAAATCCAGGTGCAGGACTAGATGGCATGGCTCTGGAATCCCTACCTTGCAGGGACCTCAAGAATGAGCATCTCATTGGGAGGGGTGTTAGGGCTTAAAGCTGTATTCGCATGGCAAACTGGGATTATATCTTTTTGGGGTAGGTCTAGTGGATTCTGATGGAAATTATGAGGAAACTAAAACCCCTCAACCCATGCCACCAAGTCAACCCCTTGACATAACCAATAGAGATAAGGCTGCAGAAGTCAGTCGAAGTTAAAGTGGATTCTGAGACCTGGACACCCAAGGAATTCTTTTTTTTTTTTTTTAACATCTTTGTTGGAGTATAATTGCTTTACAATGTTGTGTTAGTTTCTGCTGTATAACAAAGTGAATCAGCTATACATATACATATATCCCCATATCCCCTCCCTCTTGCATCTCCCTCCCACCCTCCCTATCCCACCCCTCTGGGTGGTCACAAAGCACTGAGCTGATCTCCCTGTGCTATGCGGCTGCTTCCCACTAGCTATCTATTTTACATTTGGTAGTGTGTATATAAGTCCATGCCACTCTCTTACTTTGTCCCAGCTTACCCTTCCCCCTCCCCGTGTCCTCAAGTCCATTCTCTATGTCTGCGTCTTTATTCCTGTCCCGCCCCTAGGTTCTTCAGAACCGTTTTTTGTTTTTTTGTTTTTTTGTTTTAAGATTCAATATATAGCCTTGCTGCTTCTCCAGCTGCCTTTAGGTGCAGGAGCAACAGCGCCCACCCACCAGCAGGGGGCCTTCCAGCCTCTGAGGAGGCCTGCTAGTGAGACCCACAAAGGGTGTCTGGGTGAGACTTAACAGCCACCTGAAATAGACCAATAACAAAGGAGGGGAAGGGTGGAAATGGATTCAAGAGGTATTACAAAGGTGGAATTGACTGATTTTCTTAATTTGCTGGAAGTTGGGGCTGGTGAGACAGAGTGAGCACTCAGACTGCTGGGCTGGCAATCTGAAGTCTGAGTTACTGGGTGGTCTCCCTTTGGGCAGGCTGTGTCCCCAGGTCACAGGGTTACACTGAGTTGCTCACCCTGGGACAGCTTGAGTAAGTCTATTAGAAACAACTCGGGAAGACATAATGGGATTGGAGGTCTCCACTGTGAGGGTCAGAGAACTAGAGCAGGGCATTTGCTTCACAATAATCAAAGACTATTAGGACAGTCACGCTGCATAATTATAATAATAACTGAACCAGCACTTGACCACATGAGAGAAGGTCTGTAAATACACTCAGCCCCACACAGCTCCTAAGAGAGGCTCTGTCAATGCTAGTTCCATTTTATGCTGTACACAGTGCTTTCCCAAACATGGGCATCATCCCATTTAAGGGAGATAAAGGATGGTGTTAACTCCATTTTAGAGACTATGAAACTAAGGTTTTATCCAATTAAATGATTTTCACAAACCCAGTAAGGAGGGTTTTGGCTTATAACTTAAGTCTTCTACTGCTTCACCTTACAGAAAACCAGCACAGGGAATTTGCTCCAAAATTCAGGACCAAGAGGATCAGTTCCAGAAAAATAGGAACGAATCAGAGCAGATAAATTCAAGTAAACGGCTCCAGGTAAGTGGATAAGTAAATAGGGGATTATTTAAACACTGAGACATTGATTATCAGCTGACAATAAACCTGAGGGCAAGAAGCCCCTGAAAAGGGACAATCTAAGGTGAAAACAACCTGGTAAATATAATTAAATTTTTTTTTAAAAGAGCATATCTTTTGAACTCAGGAATGTTTTATATATACAGAACATATATAAGTGTGTGTGTATATATATATATATATATATATATATATATATTATATATATATATATATACACACACACACATATAATTTATATCAATATAACATTTCATTTATATATATTTGGTATTGTATTATTCCCTGTTTACTATTTAATTTGTTTTTAATAAAAGTGAAATTAAATAATTTTTATTCCATTACTACATATACAGGAGTCCCTCCTTCTCTGAGGTTAATTGGTACCTGAAAAAATTTTAAGTCCCCTTAAAATAAGGACATAATAAGTAATGGAGAACAAAAGCTTCTACTATAATTTAACCTGAAAAAGAAATGAAACTAAAATTATGAAAATAAGTTTTATGCTATATTTAACAAAGTGTAGATGTAGATCATAATTGCAACTAGTTGCTAACTCTTAGAAGGAACAAAGAATATATCAAGTATTTTTTGGGTCGTTTGGATTTCATATAACTTTTTCAGTCAAGTAAGAGCAAAATAACAGCAATCTTCTCTTTATACATGCCCAGAAGATCCTAAGAAAGGTCATTTTCACAAATAAACCCAAGAGCTTCAGAAATTTTTCCAAGAAAAAAATCGAGAGTTCAATCATGCTCCTTTGAATGTCTATGGTGAAGCCAATCCTCTTGATTTTTAAAATTTTAACCCTGACCAATCCTCATTTGTCAATGCCTTTACATGTGATTGAAGTAGTTCAACATCACTTTTCTCAATTTCATGAAATCTTGCACATTTTACAAAATTTCCCATTTCCCCCTGCAATCAATTTCCCTTGTGTTTGTATTTTATTGTCAGATGTTTGCCACCTCAGAAGCCCAGCAGGAGCCAGCAGACAAGCACGCTGATGTTAGTGGGACCTAATTTTATAGGGGGTCACTCTTTGTGTTTTATGATACAATAACTTTCACTCGGAAACTAAGGAAACAGATACTGAACACTCAGACGATGAAAATCTCCTGTAATGGCTTTTTCTTGCATCTGCATGGTAAGTGTGGAATGATACAGCTCATGTCTGAAGAATCTAAGCTATCTATGCCCAAAGGCTGTCCCTTCCCACCACCAACCCTCTCCAGTCAGAACTCATCACCCGGGAGCAGCACCACAGGTAAAGACATTAGGGCTGTGCTCAATAACCCCAGGAAGAAAGTCCCTACCTCCCAGAATCATGAGAAAAACATCACCGTCACAGTGCAGACCTGAACTCTTGACACCAGTCTCCGTCTTAGGACGGCAGCACTATTCCAAAAGCCTGCTCTGGCTGCCATTCCTCCTAGCGCTGTCCCTTGGAGTCACAAAAACCTGGCTTCTCTTAGCAGCTGAGCAAAGAGTAAAGATGGTAGCTCATTGGAATTAGCAGATCAGAGGAAGAGAAACCGCTAGTCCCATCTGCTATGATCCATAAATAGAGACAGTTTTACATGTGTGTCTATGGAAGGCAGTTTAGTGGAAAGGAATGCGCATCTTCAGATAAGGCCAACTGCATTAGCAATGCTGCTGGTATTCTCGACAACCAGAGATGTCAGTAGAATTAGAATTCCAGGCTTGAGATCAGGAAGCAATTACTGGATAAGGGTCTTCCTTTTGGCCACCACATCAACAATAGTCTCTCCTGTGACTTTTTTTTACTCAAGAAAAGATTCTGGTTGAATGAGTCATCTTCTTTCCAGGCCAAGAAATAAATTTTCTGAAATCCTTAGGGTAATATTTTGGAGAAGCGGTTCAAAACTGAAAACTTGTGATTCATTCTGGCCAATCACTTTCTCTGCAAGGCTCGCTGAGACCAAGTTTTCCACTTGATAAATATGGTGAAGACTTAAAATAGACAGTGCTCTGGAGGTAATGAAATCTCTCACATTCGTATATGGTGTTTCTAGTTGATTCCAAAAATGGCAAGGATGTAAAAACTTGTTTCCAGGACACATAGATTTGGGGAGAAGCCTGCCCAACGTTGGATATATGTAAACTGAGCTTTTGTCCCAAACTCCTGGGCAACTTTATCATGGCAAGATCAAAGTAATATCTATTGATGGTGAATAGGAGTGATGCAAGTTCCAAGCAGGATATGTACAGGCAACTTAGGACATATTGCTTGAAGTAAAAGTACATAAATAAGAATCCATGTGAAAAGAATGAGAACGGCTACCTTCAGAAATAGGCCATTTACACTAAGTGGAAGGCCACTAATCACACGCCCAATCTACCTGTAGAGAGACTGGGAAATATAAGTAAGCACATGGAATAGTTGATCATCGTTTACTAAATCTGCTACAATCCACCCTTCTCATCACCAAGTATTTCTTTGTTTCCTTCTTCCCACACAGAATACACTTAACTCCTCCACAAAGGAGACAAGCCAAAGTTCCATCCAGCAGCTGCATTCAACTCAAAGTTCATCTTTCTGGGTGATGTCCAGTTGTCTCTCCATCAGATTCAGTTACATGTGACTTTTCAACCTCTGGAGTCCTGATTTTACAAAAGACAAATTATCTATTCCCTCTCCACATATACTCATGTGCGCACACACCCACCCACTAAGGTATGTATAAATACTTCCATTTGGAAAGAGAAGAATGGGGCAAACACAGCAGCCACTGAGCTGTAGCAATTCTGGAATCCAGCCCAGCAGACTGGGAAGACCTCCTACCCTGGGGATGGGAGTTTCCTTGGTTAGGCTATGATTCTGCTCTCTGACAAGAAGCTCCATTTTTCATTGTTCTCTATGGCTCTTAGATTCGTCCTCTAGAAGATTCTTTTCCCTTATTCTCTGGCCACATCTGAAGTAAGCTTTGAGGAATTTGGACTCCTGCGGGGCTATTCAGCTTTCTCAACTTGCTTCCTACTCATTGACTATTAGGGGTCCCAGGGTTGTTTTAAGTTCTAAATATTCAGATACCGTTTTATGGTTGCTTTAGTTACGTAGCTGCCCAAAAACTCTCTGTGCTGTTCACTTCATTGGACAATAGGCACACTCAAAGGACTTTTCCACATGTGGTTCTCAGATCTATTTTATTTCTTTGCTTCCTTACCTCCATGCCTCCTTCTCTCACCCTTCATGATGGCTACTGACATCAGGCTATTGGGCGTGGATGGGAAAACCACGTCTTGAACAATGTTTTCCTGGAGGCATATGAATCAACGGAGAGGCTTCCCCCGCGCCCACCCCCGGCCACTGCAAAGTCTTGTTAAATACCACCGCTTACAGTCGGGTTCTAGAAACAGTCAACTCTTCCAAATTTCTATGCCCCGTATTTTGAACTCTGTACCTCTTCTCTTCTGCTTTATAAACTGATTATTTCTCTCCTTAGCGTATCTCTTTCTTGTATTATCTTGCCAAACACAGCCAATAATATCACCCAACACTAAAGTCCTGTTTTTCACTCTCTCTGATAGCACTGCAAGTTTATTAGGTAAGTGATCCGCCTGCCTCGTTATTAGGAGCAATAGTTTACTTGAATATTTTGCCACGACGTATCAGGGATCATCATCTTTCCAGCTTTAATGTTAGTTTCCGCCCAGCTCATCCCCGATGACTAAGACGATGCCATACATTTTAGGTTTTTCTAATGGCAGCACCCCACTTCAAGACAAGAAGTTCTATAATGGCACACGTTGCCACAACAGACCAAACCCCACACCTCAGTGACTCAGCTCAACAAAAACTCATTACCTGCTCACATAAAGTCTTGTACAAAACAGCAGGGGCTCCCTTCCATTTAGTGACTGAGGAAGCTTCCTCCATCCGTGTCACTAGAGCCTGATCAACCTTGGGCCAGCCTATAAAATTTAAGTACTGAAGTTGTCAAGGGACTGGCCAGTCCCCTGGCACGTGGTGAGACAATCAAGGGACAGAAGCCCAGCCTCAATGGACATAGGCACCTTCTGTCTCTTCATGCCACCTTTGTGGGGACAGCATATGCTTTGTACCTACATCTTTTTAAAATATTGGTTTGTCATAGAGCACTGAGCTGAGCTCCCTGTTTTATACAGCAGGTTCCCACTAGCTATCTATTTTAGACATGATCGTGGGGGGGAGGGAGGGAGGGAGGTCCAAGAGGGAGGGGACATAGGTATACATACAGCTGATTCACTTCATTGTACAGCAGAAACTAACACGACATTGTAAAACTATTTTACTCCAATAAAAAAAAATTATACCTCAAAAAAAAATATTGGTTTGTAAGTTTTTGTGGGTCCTAGTTAGAGTGACCAACTACCTTCGTTCACTCGGGACTTAGAGGGTTCCCAGGACACGGGACCTTTAGTGCTAAAACTAGGAGAGTCCCAGGTAAATTGGGACAGGTTGGTCACCCTAGTCATTGTTCTCTTAAAAAAG
Source organism: Balaenoptera borealis (assembly GCF_965194805.1). Taxonomy (NCBI): domain Eukaryota; kingdom Metazoa; phylum Chordata; class Mammalia; order Artiodactyla; family Balaenopteridae; genus Balaenoptera; species Balaenoptera borealis. The sequence goes on along the minus strand of NC_138862.1, from coordinate 109,407,249 downwards.
CAGATAAAAACAAAAAGGTACCCATGTCTAAAGAAACTGCCTTGGAAATCATCTTCTGCATCCTCCTACCACTATGAACTCACATGACCTACTTTCCAAAAGAAGATACAAGCTCCTGGACAAATAGCCTGGCCCACATTTTTGTGTGACTCTGATTAAGTGAGAAACTTTTGTTGTGCTCTTTTAAAATTTAAAATATGTGCAGACCCATCCCCCCAACACAAAGTATGTAGATGAAGTCATAACAGGATTCAAAGAGGGAAATATTTAACAGGACATCCACAGGCAAAGCTTCTCACCCCCAAAAGAGGGCAAGGTCATGATCTCTGCATTTAGCAAGAGTTCATTGTGAGCCTGACTAAAGACTTGCTTAGGGCCTTGGAGTTATGATGAAGTAGGTCAATTTTTAAAATAAACGTTCATTATATTTTACCCTTTGAAGAAAAATGCTGCTTGGCCTTAAACAAATTAAGAGTGTTCAGGCTTTTTATTTGGGGCATTTTTTTTTTAGTTGAATATTATTAAAAATAATTACAGGCTGTGGATTTAATCTAAAACACAATCAGCACCCCCAAAGTCCCCTACAGTGAGTTAAAGCATCCTCCTTCTCAAAATTCAAAATTAAGTGGAAATTCAGATTAGTTTTGATTTATAACCACATTATGAACTATTTAATATTTTCAAGAAGTCATTCCATGTGCCCGTATTAAATTAATTTACAACAGAATATTATATAATTTATATATGCATACATATAATAAATTATAGCCCAACTATATAATTCTACATGTATAATTAATTACATTAACCATCTACATTTTAAGCCTACAATTAGATAACCCTAAAAGACAGCGCCGTTAGCATTTTTTAATAAATACTTGTGTTTGGAGCTGTTTAACAGAGCACCTGATAGCTGATAGAGCAGTGTTAACATCTGTTCCATTATTTCCAGAGGACGTTGGTTGAACGCAATACTATTCACATAAAATATGCATTTGTTCTAGACTGTCAAGTACCTCTATTATTTTATTAAAAAGTCAAAAAGGAATATAATCAGACTTCATAATTTATGTGTGACATTTTCATTACAGAAAACTTTATGCAAAATTGAATTCCAAAATTTAATTTCCTGTGATGTTTAAATTACTTACTATCTGGCTCCTCTCCAAACATCGCGATCATTGAAGGCCCCATATGAATTCTATTAAGGATACATTTTGCTGCTGCCAGAATATACAGGGTAGTTTTCTAAGTAACTCTAAGAATATGCTTCTTAAATATATTTTGTGCCAGTTTAAATAGTTTTTCTCACACGGGAAAGAAAAGCAGGAACTTTTCTTTCTTTTTTTTTTTTTTTAAACCACAGACAGATTTTCTCTGTTTCTCTCCTTCCCACCTTGCCTGTGACCTCTTATTCCCGATACTTTAACCCAAAAGAAGCCAGGCTGGTCCAGCCCTGTCAGTTAGGGCTCACCACATTACAGGATAATAACCAGCTTCCCTCTGGTTTTCTTTTTTTTCAGGCAGTCAGATAAAGAGGCTTTGTCCGGGGTAGAGCCCACGGTGAGGACGGCTGACCCTCTCTCTTGTCACCTACTTTATGTGACGGTGGGTACCTCCTCCCCACATTCCCTTTGCTGCCACGTCAATGGGAGCAACCTGACTTAGCATCATTCCCAAGGTGCTTTGAGAGACCTGAAAATGACATCGCACCTCCCAGCTGCCGGGGGAAATAAGACGGCTCCTAGTGAGCAATAATTTAAATAATGAGCCTTTGAGGGTAGGAGGGTACCACCAGCAGAGTCACCTTGATGTATTCTCTGGCAGAGAACAGATTTCCAAAATGGCACTTTAAACGGGGAAATCATGAAACTGTAAGCAGTGAGAGGGGAAGAGAGAGGGTGAATCGCTGTCAATCAGACAAGGGGTGGCAGGATTCCCTGCTCAGGGCTGCCCCACACAGCCGGCCAGCAGTCCCTGGATTCGTCCAGCTGCCCATTCCACCAAAGGGAGCCTCCACGGCTAGGCCTTGTATGATGGGCTTGGAATATAGTGAGGTATAAGACAGGATTCCTGCCTCAAAGAGTTCATAATTCAGTAGAAGGGTAAACTTCTTACATTTACGTAAAACTCTACATCTTACAAACTGACCTGACATGGTGTTTCATTTGATGGTCAATTGCCTGTGAGACGGCGGCGGGCAATTCATCCATCCTAATGAATGAGGGCAGGAAGCCCACTTGAGTGATTTTCCAGATGTCACACCACAATAAGTGGGTAGGCCTCCTAGAGCCCAGGCAATCCACTTTACTCAAATCCTAAACTGGACTTGAATGGAGGAAGCCAGGAAGCTGGGCTGTGATATGTGTGTCCTGATACTGGGCATGGGGGAGGGACAGCTCAGGCTCCCACTCCAGCACCTTTCCATGGCCCTCTGCAATGTCACAGCAGTAACCTCAACTAAGATAGTCATAGCTCTTCTCGTCTGTCTGCCACCGCAAATGTCTATCTGGTCCCATTTGGGGGATCTTGAGGAGGTCACCCTGTCAATCTCATTCTCCCAGGAATATTGTTACTCCCAGGCTGTCACCCCACTGCCTGAAATTCCACCACTGTGAGCGCTTCTTTTTCCCTCTTCAGGCACTTTCTTTTAAAAGATTGCCCTAGGAGAGTTCATACAGTTAAGCTATAACGAGCTAGTTAGACTCTACTGGGGATGAATTTATCAGATGCCTTTCTCTCAACCACCCAGCACCCTCAGAACCATTAATGTGGAGCTGCAAACACCCCACCAGGGTTTGAGAAAATGTCCCCAGGATAGTTGTTGCATCCCTACCTGCTCCCCCTCACACCCACAGTCCTGCTTCTTATCCTTTAGACCTGGCTTTCCCATCTGGTCTCTCCCGATCATCGCCTTCAACTTCCTAGTATGAGCTCTGCTCAGGCCTGCATTTGCCAAAACCCATCTGCCTAGTAGTCAGAACATCCATTAGATCGTTGGCTCTTTGGGTCCCAACCTCCCACCTAGTGCCCTGAGGCACCAAGGGGAGGGGACTTTATATAAAGTAAGAGAGAGACTTTTGGGAGTAAGTGGTGTCATGCATCGTAAAGCCTGGACTCGTGGGTCCTGTGCAAATGGCCTGTGGTCTGAGTGGGAAGGGAAGAGTGGAAGGAGACAGGAGAAGAGAGAAAAGGGATATTTCCAGACTTGGCCTCCCTGCAAAGTCAACTTATCCCCTCCTCAGCCTTAGCAACACAGGAATTTAGAGGAAGGCCCTTACAAAAGGCAATGCAGGAGAATGTATTTGACAGATACTTATGGGTGCTCAGTAAATAGAATCTACCAATAACAGTAATAAGGTGCGAATATCTTCAGGCCAGTTGCTAGAAAGTTTGGTAAGAGTTTCCATTTGTGTTTACCAGGTCGATGGAAGAGAATGAGAAGGCAAGGAGAAGCAAAAGTAAGAATTCCAGAGAGAGGGCGCCACTGTGTAAAGATATGGGGGCCTCACGTGGAACGGCAATTGTGTGTATGGAAACTACAATCAGCTCAGGTTTGACCTATCCGAATGTGTCAAGGGTAAAAGTATAAAGTGGAAGTGACAAGGGGAGAGGCTACGTGGGCTTGCAGAGGCCGCTTTTTTAGCAGCATGGAGCAAAAAGGAGGTAGCACTGACCGATAAGCAAGACTTTAATTACTATCTGATTGTGGCCAGAAGCCCCAAAAGGCTAAATTTAGTGGATGTGTTCACTCGAGAGGATTTATACCCTTCTTAAAGACGAGGCATCCTCCCTGGCGTGGCTCAGACATCACCTCCTCCGGGAAACCTTCCCTGGCCTGTCTGGGCCAGAGTGAAGACACTCTGAGTCTTCACGGCAGGGGCACTTGCTCGGCCCACTCCCCCCGCTATGGGCACCATGAGGGCGGAATTGGTGATGGGCCTGAAGTAGGTGCTCAACATTTGTTGAAGAAAGCTTTCCCTTAACCTCAAAACTCTTTCACCTACTACCCAATGTGTCTCCTTTGCTTTACAGCAAGTCTTCTTGAAAAGAGCCATCCGTACCCACTGTCTCCACATCTTCTCCTTCCACTTTGCTCTCATGCTTTCTTGAAACTACTTCAGTAAGCCCCCTCCTCTCCTCCACAATGAAACTGCTTTTGTCAGGTGACCTCCACCATGACCTCCACGTTGCCAAATTCAATGGGGCTTTATCAGTGTTTCTCTCATTCCCAGCAACACACTGGACCACCTCCTCCCCCTTAAACATCTTCCCTTGGCTTCTGAGACACCTTTCTCTCTTGATTTTTCTACTGCACTCAGAAGCTCTTCTCAGGTCCCTCCACTGGTTCCTCCTCATCTCCTTAACCTGTAAATGTCAGAGTGCCAGCAGCAAAAACCTTGGACTTCTCTATCCTCACTCACTTCCTCGCTGACCTTATCTGGTCCTATGACTTGAAACACCCCTCTTCATGCTGGCAGCCCCCTAATCAATACCTCTAGCCTCAAACTCTCCCTTGAATTCCAGACTCCCTTTTCTAACCTCCTACTCCACATCTTTACTTGGAAGTCTATGAAGCATCTCACACTTCACATATCTGAAACCAGACAACATGCACCCCCAAAAATGTTGCTCTTCTTCACCTTCTCCATCTCAATAAATGGCATTTACATTTGGCCAGAGGCTTAGGCTAAACAGCCAGCAACATCCTTGCCTCCTTTCTTTCTCATGCACCCACATCTAATTCATCAGCAAACTCTGCCAGCTCTCCCTTTGAGATATATCCAGAATCCAACCACACTTTACCACCTCCACCAAATCACAGACTCCCGGCTGCCATCATCTCTCAGCTAGATTATTACAATCACCTCCTATTCAGCTCCACCCTTAATCTTCCCCCCTTAACCACACATGACAGCCAGAAGGAACATTTTAAAATATAAGAAAGATCATGTCACCCGTCTGCTCAAAACCTCCCAAAGGTGCCATCTCCTCCTCTGTAACCACACTTTCTCTGACTTGCCCCCCTCTGCCCATTCCAGGTCAGCTACACTGGCCTCCTTGCTGTTCTTCAATATACCAAAGATGACCCCACCTTAACTCCTCTTACTTTATCATTCCTCTGCCAGGAAAGCTCTTCCCCCAAATATCCACAGGATTCATTCCCTTCCTCCATCAGGCCTCTGCTTAAATCTCACACCTTCAGAGAGGCCTTCCCCAACCTCTGTAAAAAAGCTTCCCCTCCCACCTCTACGTCCTTTACTTTGGCCTTCTTTAGAGTGCTCATCATAACCTGACATATTTGTTCCTTTGTTAAAAATTGTTTTTCTCTCTCCATGAGAGTAAGGATTTTGCTGTTTTGTTCACTCGAAATCCTTGACATCTAAAATTCAATAAATGTATGAATGAAAGAATGAATGGGAGGGGAAAAGTTGGTGTCTTCACACAAGGTAGGAAGACACTAACATAAGGGTTTCATTTTAAAAATGTAAAAGCCGGTTTTCTTAATGAACCTGGGTGAGTTTTTGTTGCAGTGGTGGTGGCGGTTTCTTTTTGTTTTTAATCTTTGTATCAAACTCAGAACTACCCACTATTTAACTCTACCAGCAAATATGAGCTTCCCCTCCTAGTGCTGTGATCACTGTGGTGGCATCAACCAGGAAATGAAATCTTAATCATAGCATCTGCTATGCACCCTTCACTTACAAGCCCACAAACGAAACTCCAGCTAGGCAATCTCATTTCACTAAAATGTGGTTGGACCCAATAACTGGAGGCTGGCGCTCGCAGCACATCGTTCTGCCCAGTGCTGCTTAATCTTGACAAGCTTCAAGGTTTATGGCACCCTAACCTCTAACTTAAACAGAAAAGCATGTGCTGGGCTACTTACTTAGCAACCCACAAGCATTTGTGTTATATAAGTCTACCTGTGGGCTTTTCAGTGTTACTGCCTCAGTTCCTTGCCAGACTAAAGGAGAAAAGATTTTTTAAAAATCTTTTGGGACTGATGGTTACCACTGTCGTGACCAGTTTACAACCTAATGGCACTTACTATTGATGGAGAGAAAAAAAGGGACGAGTCATGTCGGATCCAGCTTGACCTACCCATGAACACATGAACAAGAAGGTGAGAGGGAGAGGGGCAGTTTTCTTCATTTCCCAGAGGACTGGGAAGAAGGGACCAGGGAAACTTGGGGACTTGGAGGAAACTGTACTCAATCAGATGGCCATATGTCAACAACAGCCCAAGAGCATCTCAGAGCTCCTGGCCTGTTTCAATCTGAGGGGGCTACAGTGTGATTTCCAGGTACCTGACTGGGGCCAGGCAAGCCAAATGTTGAGCCCTGTGAAAAGCGATTAACATTCCAGAGCAAAAGTGTTACCCGCAAGAAAGGCCGCTTCCAGGAGCACCTGGCCACTGAGCCAGGTGCAGGTTTGTCCCTGTGACCTCAGGGAGTCACTCGCAGATCGGATATCAACAGGTGAGAGGAGCAGTCACTGGGGCAGGCAATTTTATTGATGGAATTGGGTTTACAAATTACCCTCAAAACACACTAAAGTGAAATATTAAATTCCCCATTCCCTAGTGGACTCCTTCTGGATTTGAAAGAAGGAAAGGCAAAACACCACCTTTCCTAATGGCCATATCCCCACTACAGTAATACCTATTCAAAAGTAGACTGAGGGTTCTCAGGATGGGCTATTGTGAAAATTTGCTGGACAAACGCAATTTAAAAATCCTGGGATCAAATAGCTTGATCCAATAAAATCAAGACGTGATTACTACAAGCTGAAGACTCCAAAAAGCATCTATAGGCTGGTTCCTAGTGTGTTGGAAACTTCTTTTAATGAATTAAATCAGAATCAGGTGTCCTTTAAAAGCCATAGCACTGCCAATATCTTAACATCCACATTCTGGTGGTAATTTGGGGTAAAGGTGTTCCCCTTGATCTCAGAGAGGGCAACTGTCCCCAGACAGGCTTGAGTACTTGAATGATGGACTACAAACCATGGCCCTCAACTCTGGATGCACATTAGAATGACCAATCGCACAGCCCCATCTCTACCAATGGTCCAGGCAATGGTATTTGTAAAGGTCCCCTTGGTGATTCAGTGAAGTCTGGGATAAGAAACACTGCGTTAAAAGAAGAGACTTTGGGGCTTGTCTAGCCCGGGGTTTCTCAAACTTGTCTGGTCATCCGAATCACTGGGTGACTTGTGTTACACATAGAGACTACAAGACACATTGCCCTGGAGAGTCTGATTCAGTAGGACTGGGAGAGGGCCCTGGAACCTATATGTTTTTACAAGATTCCCACAGGATTTTTATGACCAGGCAAATTTGTGAAACCCTGATTTAATGCACCTCCTCATTTTATAGAGGCAGCCTGGTGTGATTCCTAATTGTTAGCTCCTCAGGGATAGAGCTGCTCCTGATGCATCTTGGTATTGATCTCAGAGCCTCATATACGTAGTAGGTGCTCAATAAATAATTTTTGAATGAATGAATAGAATAATGGAAAAAGCAGGCAACCTGATTTCACATTTTTGGCTTGGCCTCAATGACCACATAACCTTGGCCAGGTTACCAGTGGCTAAGACTCTGTGCTCCCAATGCAGGGGGCCTGGGTTCGATCCCTGGTCAGGGAACTAGATCCCACATGCCACAACTAAGAGTTCGCATGCCGCAACTAAAAAGATCCCGCATGCTGCAACGAAGATCCCACGTGCCACAACTAAGACCCGGCGCAGCCAAACAAATAAAAACAAATAAATAAGACTCAAGACTTTGTTTCTTCATCTCTTAAATGAAGATATTAAGACTGATTCCACCTACCTCCATAGGAATCAGATAAGATACTGTTTTCAAATAATTTTCATTTAAAGTTTCAGATATACATTACATATTCTCAATGTAAACAAAGAAATTAAGGGCCAGAAAGGAAAAGTGAGAATGCTCACTTCACAGAGTTAAGAAATGGCAGAGCTAGACCTAACCCAAAGTTCCCTAATCCCAGTCAAGGCTACTCACCACTTTGCCATTGGGCATGGAATTTTCTGGAAAGTGGCTGAAGTACTTCACCCAAACTAGTGTGATAGTTCAGAGAAGACATTTTTCTTCAAGTTCCCCCAGAAGCCTATAAGTACTGAGAATTCTGAGCTTCAAGCCCCTTGGTGAGAAACCAAGGGCCACCCCAATGGAACATTGAGGTTCCTGCATTTTTTAACTAGAGCAGAACCGAGGAGGGGAAAGTGGGTTTGCACATGTGCTGCCATCTGCACACAGAGGGGCCCAGCTTGGGGAGGAGGGGACACCATTGGGAGGGCGGTCTGTGAGGGGAGGACTTGTCACTGTGCTCTCTCAGAGATGATGTCCAGGGCAACTACATGAAAGAAATGCACTGCAGCAGGACAGAATGGTCAACACAATTTCAAGCACTCTGATTAGTCTTTTTATTCTTAGAATAACCTCTCAACTCATGGACGCTCAATGTACATATACTGCAGACTGAGTCATGGGAAAATTGATGTATTAATGAGTTTGGGGGAGAAACTGAGACCAAGACTCTCTCCTGAAGACTCACTATTGCAGCCTTACTATTTTCTGAGGCAGCTGAAAGTGTTTTTGGTTTTGCTAGATCCGTCTCTTCTACTTTTTTGAAGAAGAAAAAGAAAAGTTATGAACTACAGGGCAAGAACCAGGGCATAGTAAATCTATGGGTTGCCCGTGACTCTTGGAACATTGTCACAAAGCCCCTGAGACGTAAGGGAACAGCTGACATCCTTAAAAGGTTAAGTTCAGACATTTTCAAACCAGAACTTTAAGGTGGACATGGGTGCTGACCTAGCTGCTCAAAGTGAAGAGAGGCGCAGAATGTCAATGCAGGCGGACCTTGATGAGCTGACAGAGTCCAGACGGTGCAAAGCCACTCTACCTGCACTTCATGGGCCTGCTGTACTGGCTAAGAGCTGATATCAGGCTAGGTTCATTTTTTTTTTCCTTTAACGATCCCATGTTATTTTTAGGGATATTAATATGTCAAACTCCGGGAGAATGTAGCACTTGGAGATTTTAAAATATATATATATATATATATACATATATATATATATATATATATATATATATATATACCCATGTTTGCAAAATGCATTAACTAATAATCATGCTAAGATGCTGGGACTACCTCACTTTGTTCTTCTGAGTTCTGTTCTGTTCCTTGGCTTACATCTTGCACACAGGTAAGGGTGTTCAAGAGCAATAGAGGGAGGCTGAGGAGTGGGAGTACAGCAAAGTGGCCTTCCACTCTAGGAAAAGCAGCAGAGCCCACACCCAGCCAACGGCATGTCAGGCCATCTTTTTTGTATCAGAAGTCTAGAATCTCTAATTCATGATCCAGATATGATCCTTGGTTTTATTTCATTTGCCTATTAGGTAAAATACCAACTTGAAATACGTGATCGTATCCTTTGCCTGCTCATTAATGTCATGGTCTAGGGCAGAGCTTTCGCTCTAGAGCCTAGAATATAAGGCCTAGTTAATGCCTCACGTCCTCTCTGCACCAAATAATTTTCCCCTCTTTTTTTCCTTGGTGACCTCTTCCTTCAAGATCCAGATTAAATACCATGTCAATGTGACCCCTTCTTGTGGCCCCCATTTAAACAAGCCTCTTTCTGTGGGACACATGAAAGGCAGTGTAACATGGGGGAGGGGGTGGAGGAATGACAACTTTTAGAGACAGAGACAGTCCTGCAGTTTACCTTGGGCAAATTGTTAACCTTTGTGAGAATCAGTTTGCTGTAATCTAGTGAGCTATAAAGACATATAATGTGGGACTTCCCTGGTGGTCCAGTGGTTAAGACATTGCCTTCCGATGAATGGGGTGCAGGTTCGATCCCTGGTCGAGGAGCTAAGATCTCACGTGCCTCGCGGTCAAAAACCAAAACATAAAACAGAAGCAATATTGTAACAAATTCAACAAAGACTTTAAAAATGGTCCACATCAAAAAAAAATCTTTTAAAAAAATACATATAATGTGATCTATAAAAAGGTATGATGGTTTTTACCTGGGAAGATGGTGATGGTTAAATGAGATAATGCTATGAAGAACCTAGCATAGGCTCTAGTACGTTAAAAATATTTCATTTCTTGTGCCTGGCATAAAATACATATGAAATACATTTATAGAATGAAGAAACTTCCATATATGCCCAAAACACAGCTCTAAAGCTTTTAATAGACATATTTCAAATGGATAGGAGTGGTCAGTATTACTCCTGAGTGTTGTATCAGTCTTTTCCTCTGCATTTCCTTCTCTCTCTTTATCCTTTTTGCTCTCAAGCTTAAGTCATCATAGAACATGAATGGCACATGCATTTCATATCTGACCTAGACCACAAGGACATTCCCAGCAAGCCTGAAAACACAAATTTCCAACTTTGCAAATTCATACAGGTCCTAATGATCACTTCCTTTTCTCTAAGTGCTAGTAAACTATGCATTGAGAAACCTGCCTTGGATCAACATCAGATTTGATGGTCCAGGGTTTAGAGACTCCTCCTCTTCTCCTTGATTTCCCATAAATGCAGGGCACCTTAGGACAAATAACACAACTTAAATCCTATCTTTGACCCACACAAATCTAAAGATGAGACTGTATAAAAGCTATTATACAAGAAATCTTATAAAAGCCCAAGTATGTTTCAAATGAAATGTTGATTATTTATCCAAATCTATTTACAGTTTTATATTCTAGAAATACACATACTATTTGAGGAGACTGATATACTTCTCTACCTAAGATTCCACAGATACCCAGTGATGCCCAGAGAAGAGGCCAACAGAGCACTGATGCACTGAATATTTTTTCTGAAATGTGAGTCTCACATCTGAAACCAGGGTTGGCCCTATACTGATGAGGAACACTATCAGAATAGTAAGTGAGGCACCATATGGCCTCCCGGCCCCAATTCTGCATCTCCTAATGCAGTGAGCATTTGACGTGGATTCGTGCTGTCCAGCACTGCTTCTACCTGGGGAATTTCCCACCTTGGGAAGCTCACCTTGCCAAGGTAGAAGTCAGAAACTGATTTTTCAGGCCTCCCTTGGTGCTAGGTCCAGACCCATGGCCTAGGCTTGGGATCATTAGATGCCCCTTGGTCAAATGAGATACATTTCAAATGGGAAGAGAGAGATGAGAAGAAACAAGTCTCCATGTGGAACCCATCCTGACAGCTGATGGAGAATGTAGGAAGTCACCCTGCTCCCAGAGATGGCAGTAGGACAGGCCCAGTGTTAGGGTCCTGTGGGGTGAACTGGAATGCCTGCGCCCACTGGCAGTACCAGCAGGGTCCCCAGTGGAACCCTCCACAAGTGCGATCTGGGAATTGCTCCTGGTCATACAGCTTTTAAGCCTGAGTCTCTGGCCCTTCTGGAGGCTCTATCTGCCACCTAGTGTTATTTAGAAAATTCTTTTTCTATTTAAAATCCCTAGTAATGATTCTGCTCTTTGCGACGTGGTACCCTAACTGATTAACGGATATAACCAACCTTCGGCAAGTCATTCATGTCTATGGCCCTGAATTTTCTCAACTGAAAAATGAGGGCTAAATTACCCTAAAGTGCTGTCCAGTCCTAAAAATCTGTATTTATTTAACACTACAAGCTGATTTTTCAGGGTGACTTTTCAGGTCAATTCACAGACCAGCCTTCTGAGGTCTTGCAATTTGGAGAAGAAAACCAGCACACACCATGTTTCAAAGTGCAATTTTTGTCTACTAAAAATGATCATGTTTCTGTGGCATCATGGTCCCTTTCACTCAACAGGCATTGTGAACAATGTGTTAGGCCAACATTGTCCCCATCAGGGAGGGGCACTGTATCACTATGGGAGACAAATGAGATAGGAGGAAATTAATGTTTTCAGATATTATGCCCATGAAATAAGCACTGTGTTAGGCAGTGTGTGTGAAATGTATGTGAATTGTCTCATGTTAATTTTCAGAATAACCCAGAGGAAAGATTATGATTTTCATTTTACACATGAGAAAACTGACACTGAAAGCCGTTCAGATATTTTACCAAGTTTACACAGCAAGTGAGTTTGGTAAGACTTAGTAAGTTAGAAGCAATACTTTAAAATACTAAAAGCATTTATAGTAAGGTAGTAAGCCTATACGGATTTAAAAATTGTCTCTATTTTTCAAAATTTCCATTACTCAGAAATACTCAAAAATAACTGTACTATTCAGAAAATTAAATATTCAGAAAATATTCAGAAAATTAAAAAATTTAAAAGGAAGCTAATAAAATCTATAGTGAGTTTGGTAGAACAAAGATTCAATCTAGGTCTTCTCTCTGTAAGTATGTCTCTGCCTACTACTCAGGGTCAAATTTGTCATAAGGAGAGTCCATCTTTACCCTCATTACCAAGTTTGCTCAGTCAAAGAGGGCCTGAGAGTTGAAATTGTCTGTTTAAAATGAGGCACAAGTTGTTTTTGTCTGAATAACCTAGAAAATTCCTAATAAGGCTCATGATGAGCTTCCCAAGAGAACGGAATCTTAAAGAGGGTTTCAAAGATGGGAAGAAAGACAGTCAGATGCATACCAAGAATGAAAAGACTCTATAAGGAAAATATATATTCTTGTTTCCTTGTGCCCTCCCCCCCCCTTTTTAAAATAATCTCCCCTATTAACTCAATTCGTTTACTAAAAACAGAAAACAAAATGAAAGCCTCGCATCCTAATGTATATGATGCTCTTGCAGGAAACTACTAAATGTTTATTAAGGCCATACCATACATGAAAGGGAGAAGGAAAGCATGAAGCCTGTTTCACATATTGTTACAAATCTGTAATGTTAGAATAAAAGGGAAAACTGATTCCTACCAATTATGAAAATGTACAGGACTAAATCAATTGCTCTGCTAGATCTGACTAGCATCTGGTCTGCAGCAGGGGCCAAATAGATCTCATTTGGGATATTTATGAAAAGTAACTTCTAAAACATAAATCAGGACTATAAAATCATCATCTGATTACCCCCAATTTTTAAAGCAGAGAAGAAAGTATATTCAAGTGTAAAATATGGTTTTGGAGAAGGGAGAAGGCAGGCAGCTTTAGCACAGAACAAGAAGCAAAAATCAAAGAGCAAGAAGAGGGAGGTATGAGTGTCCAGTGCAGAAAATTTAGGCTGTGGCTTTCTGGACGTGGAGCACGGTGAGGGGTCAAAGCAATAGCGGCTTCATCCTGGCCCTTCTGCAAGCCAACGCTCTCATTTCAGCTGACGTTTTAGACCAGCTGAGAAGAAACGTGGGGCCTTACTCATCCAGATAATCACTTAAATTTGTTCTTTCTATTTAGATGTGGTCCTAAACCCCACCCCCAGCCCCCTGCAAAAAACCTAAAGGAGAATTTATGAACCCAAGTATAAGAGGAAGAAAATATTGGTATATTGAGAAGTAAATAGGGTATATAGACATAGGGGTTTGGTTTAGACACAGTTGTAATTTGTAACACAGAGATGGACTAAAGACCCTGAAACTGCCCGGGGATCTGTATCAGGAAGATGACGTGAGTTCTTTGAACTTCGTGTGCCTCAGCCTCTGTGATAAACGTGAATAGACAAATTCAAGTCATAACCACATCCCATTTTCCCAGTTTCAAGGAATGCCTAATTTTAGACTCAACCGAGGTAGATTTCTATGGTTATATGATTTTTTAATTAGATAATTTCAAAATTCTGTTCTCCCATCTCTTCCCAAATCATGAAGAGGTTTACAACAATCCTGTCTTTAGCAGAGAGGGGTGGGAAGGTTGGAGGGTTGGGAAGAGTGGCCTCTGAAGGGGAAAAAACAAAACAAAACAAAAACACTGAAAATAACTGGTTTGCAGAAATCTTTTCACTGATGGGAAAAGATTAAGCACTCCCAAACCATTGTTCAAAAGAAAGACTTTTTCTAAAGATTTGTCTAATTTTAATGTATAAAATGACATTAAGAGATTAATTCAGGGCTTCCCTTGTGGCGCAGTGGTTGAGAGTCTGCCTGCCAATGCAGGGGACACGGGTTCGAGCCCTGGTCTGGGAAGATCCCACATGCCGCGGAGCGACTAGGCCCGTGCGCCACAACTACTGAGCCTGCGCGTCTGGAGCCTGTGCTCCGCAACGGGAGGGGCCGCGACAGTGAGAGGCCTGTGCACCGCGATGAAGAGTGGCCCCCGCTCGCCGCAACTATAGAAAGCCCTCGCACAGAAACGAAGACCCAACACAACCAAAAATAAATATAAATAAATAAATTAATTTTTTAAAAAAAGATTAATTCATTTGACAAAGATTTTCAGCAGGTACTGTATGTGATGTGCTGTGGTAGAAGTGAAGGGCAGAGAATGAGAAACTTAGTTATTAATCCTTTTTGAGGGAATGTACAGCTGAGTCAGGAGGATAAAGAACATGAAGACATTATTTCAGTGTTCTGTGGTAATAGAAATGGGAGACATGCTCAGAGCTGTGGGAGCACAGAGAACATGGGATATGAAGAACAATTTCCTGGCAGGCGTGATGCCTAAATAAATCCCTAAGAGTAACCTGGAGTAAGCCAGGGGAAGAAAGGGGCCTGTGCTGGGCAGGGGCCCTCTAGGAAGCGAAACAGCCTGAGCAACAGCATAGAGTTACCAGCAGCCTGGTGGGTCAAGAGAACCAAAGGCTGTTCAGTGCTTCTGGAGTGTAAAGTGAAAAGTGAGAAATAGCAGAAGATGATTCTAGAAGGGTCAGATCAGAGGGAGCCTTGTTAAGGGGGAGACATATCTTCTCTCAGAGAAGTTCATTCCCCACACAAAGGGCTAAATGTCAGTGTTATTCAGGAAGTCTAGAAGTTGTGAGGAGATTCCATTTTCCACCGGCAAAAATAGCAAGCCAGAGACCATTGCTGATCACAGATACCCACTTAGATGTTGCTACAGCCCAAAGTGCTGGCAAAGTACCCAGAGTCCAGAGGGGCCTATGATGCCAGATGATACCAAAAGGGAAGAACGAAACTGGAAGGTGACATTTGGAAGATTACAGTTGGTCATGGTAGTGAAAGATCGGGAACGTAGGCTCTGCCAGAATCAGAGGAGGCAGCCACACAGGATAATTCTCTGTCCTCTGTAAGGAGTTGCTGACATCTGTTGGTTTATTGTGGGTTTATTTGTTTTTAATTAACGTAAGAGAGGATTACCCTGAAATTTCTAGTTAGCGTTGCTTCTCCACCTTAACAAATCAATATTTGTAAATTTAATGCCTCTCGGTTATGTAACAATTTGTTCTTCTCAAACATTTTCATGAACTTTCCCTCATCTACTCCTGAGAGGGAGATAGATGGGAGTTGTCACTGCCATCTTTCAGGTGAGTACACTGAAGATATCCTCCAGAAAGGATGAGTACCTTGCCCATGGTCATCCAGCCCACCAGGTGTGAGAATCCTGCCTTCCGACCCACATCCAGACACTCCCCGGTGACAGTGTCTGAAAGTCTGAAATAACAAGTGACTTATGAGCAGAAAGACTGAACAGTGTTGGCTTAATTATTCTGTCTGTTTTCAGGAACCTAGAGTCCATACACAAAACTGCATTTTGGAGATTCCAGAGCAATGCACGAGGAATGGAGGAAATAAAGCAGCTTTAGAATCAAACAGATCAAACCTTTAAAATCTGTTATTTACTAGCTGCATGGCTTTAAGCAAGTTGATGCTTTTAAATCTCAGCTTTCTCATTTGTGAATTGGGAATAATAAAATATTCCTCAAAAAGAATTAAAAGTAATAGAAGAAAAGCATTTGAGGAGAGTATCTGGTATTGAGGAGGTACTAAGTCAATGGTGGCTACCATGAATATGACCATTATTCTGCACCAATTTACACTCTTTGTTCCAAAGGATAAGACTGAAAACTCTTTGAGCAAAATACAGAAAGTTTTGCCCTATTTACACTAAAAAAGCTTTGAAATATCAAGAGCTCACTTTTGGCTGCACATTGATGCATCTGTTCTTTCTGAGCACCCAGTAACCAGTTGGAATAATGTCCTAATGCCTCCGTGAACTAGTTTATTATTAATTTCCCTCTGCTGATCAAGACAGAGAGGATACAAATCATTGATCGCCAAGCAATTGTTTCTCCATGCTTGCGATATGATTAAATGGTCTGCAATGTTGAAAAAGATGATTAAGGGGAGAAAAGTGATAAAACAGATGTTGAATAAAAAAACACAATTTCCCATTGAATAAAGTAGTAGTTGTGCCCATGAGAATTAGCTACACAATACATTCTTCCCTCAAGGGCTTGAGAGACATTCTGTTCCTGTTCATTTGCTCCCTAGAAAAAAAGCCCAACCCCCTCAAGGGAGTCATGAATTATTCTGTTTATTACCTTAGTCTGTAATGTACTCTATATCTTTTCTTAAGTGTACAGACTTTAAGGTTAAAATTCAGTGTGTTTCTTAACGCTTACTTCTGTCTAGGCGTCTAACAAGAGGCACCACGCCTTTCATGAACTTTAACGACAACTTCAGCAAGCTGGTTTGCTCTCACACTCAAAGAACCAGGAGTGAAATGTAATATCTCCATGCACCTCTTGAGCTGTTGCACAAGGAAAGGCACCAAGAGCGCTTTTCAAGTGGCTTTTTGCTAGACACTCTCTACAGCCTAGTAAGCATAAGAGTGCCTCAGGGTTTGCCAACATTTTCCTTCCTCAGGGTAAAAATAAATAAAATTTAAAAGGAATGGAGCGATAAGTGGGTAAAACTAAAACCAGAGACCTGACATAACACTGTATTATTCAAATGGTCTAAAGCATTCTAAGTGGGAAAAAAGAAATGTAAATATCACCAGTGTGACCAACCTAAAGAAGACATAGAACAAATTATTTGCTATTGGGTTTCTGTTTAACATTCATAAGAAGCTTTTAAACAGTTTCCTCATTACCGCCGTCCCCCAAAATATGAAGAAGTTGAGTTTCACCACCTAAGGTTATTGAGCTTCATTTTTAGCATTCTGTGTAGAAAGGAGTTAAGATATTTTTTTGTAGAAAAGGATGAGGTATGAATGATGATTAAGACATAGAAAGGAAAATTTTGTAAGAACAGGCTTCTCGTACCCTACTTACTGAGTACTACTGCTAAGTTAAGCTCCTTGTTGCCAGGAGTTAACATTTTGAAGCATTTAGATTCCAATCAGAAATTTTTCAGGTCATTTCAAATTAAACCATCTGCCTTTTTTTTTTTCTTCAAACTAAGCCATAGTCATTAATCTTTTTATCAAATATTTTTACCTAACTTCAGAGCACTTGGTAGGATTGTACTTCCTTGTGTTAGGTGGAGCCAGTAACTAGTTCTTTTTTTTTCTTTTTTTTTTTTATAAATTTATTTTTATTTATTTATTTTTGACTGTGTTGGGTCTTCATTGCTGTGAGCGGGCTTTTCTCTAGTTGCGTCAGGCAGAGGCTACTCTTCGTTGCGGTGCATGGGCTTCTCATTGCAGTGGCTTCTTTTGTTGTTGAGCACAGGCTCTAGGCGTGTGGGCTTCAGTAGTTGTGGCACACGGGCTCAGGAGTTGTGGCTCGCGGGCTCTAGAGCACAGGCTCGGTAGTTGTGGTGCACAGGCTTAGTTGCTCCACAGCATGTGGGATCTTCCCAGGCCAGGGCTCGAACCCGTGTCCCCTGCATTGGCAGGCAGATTCTTAACCACTGTGCCACCAGGGAAGTCCCCAGGGACTACTTCTGACCAATAACTTCCAAGCAGAAATGACATATGTCACATCTGAGTTGTGCATTTAATTCCTGGAGTCATTCTCCAGAGATTTCACTTTTCCTTTGATCTGATAATTGGCAGTTCTCCAGATTATTGCTCTGTCATTCTTGGTCCAGAAATGAAGACAACCATGACAAGAAGCATCTGACTAAGTGGCTGTGGACATGTGATATATGAGAGGTATAAACCTTCCTTGTTCTAGGTCACTGAGATGCAGGGATTTTGTTACAGCAGCATAGCCTGACCCATGCTGATTGATACACTTGACTTTTCATAACTGCACAAGCTCTAACTCACTGAAGTAACTTCCCCCATTCAAGAGTACTGTTCCCTCTCACACCCTCTCTCTTCTCTCCTATTAATTCAGCCACAGCACTAATTCAATCTAAAACTCTCTGCTGTACTGTGGTTAACAGATTTGATGTTGACAGAACACAGTAATTTATGGCCAGAATCTTAAGTTATTTATTGAGCACTTTATTAACCTATACCTTTTGCAGCCTGTGCATTTTTAATGGGTTTATAGTGGGATTATTCATTTATCCCTGTGTGTGAAATGCGTCCTTCATAATTCACCTGTGGCATTACCAGATATTAATTATCAGTATCAGGATCTCACTAATAGTGAGACCACTAATTGTGAAGATAAAATACATTCTCTTGTACTTTGCAAAATCCCTTGCCATTCCCAATAGCAGCGGCAGCACATTTTATTAAATTTAGATTACTGGGTTTGAATCTAATTTAGATCACTAACTTGGCTAACACTTTTCTGATATTATAAGCGTGGGATAGGAAGGAGCAATATGATTATGAATAAATAAATATTTTATTCCATCCATTGATAAAACAATTTAAAGATGTATTTTTCTACAATGTTCAGTGTTCTAGAAACAAAAATTAAATGCCTATTTTAGGCTATTCCCAGATTAAGCATATATCAGAATTCTTTGATTACAAGCCCAAGAGTCCATCTTTGAATAATAAGCAAAAATGGGTATTATTGGGATGGTATGGAAAAGCTCACAGGATCTAAAAGAAGGCTGAATTAAATGGCTTAAGATGTACAGGAATCAAGCAGTTCTAAAGGGTCTTGGCAAAAAAGAATGGCTAGGTTACTAGTTTTGTAAATCTCCTTTATTTACTAGTTTTTAAAAATCTCCTTCCATTGTGTGGTCCATAAGCTTTCCATTCAATCCCTGTTTCACTTCTCAGAATTTATTTTTTTAAATCATATTATATATAATTTCTTTGAAATATGGACACCTATTTAAAATCTTCCTTTATTTTCTGTGACTAATTCATCATGTGGAAGACATTCTTCATCTTCCTTTTGTTTATGTTCTTTTCCTCACTTTCTTTTACAGATTTTCATACATAGTTCCCATCTTTCCACTTATTTTTCATAGGAGTCACTACCTGCTTGAGAATATCATAGGATTGATTTAGTGGAAGATGGAAGAAGAAACTGGGGAGTTCAGAGTCCTCACTTAATTTTGTGGTTGTATTACTCAGCTATCACAGCATTAAAGATGTTTAATAAATCATGTAAAACTCAATGTCTTACAAAACACTTGTTCATGAGCTTGTGAGTTGGCTGGAAAAGCTTTTCTTCAGCTGGGCTTGCTTCCATGCTCTCTGTAAGGTTAATGTCTTCTCCATCTCACTCTGGGGCCAGGTGAAGAGGAAGTAGCTACCTGGTGCATACTTTTCTCATGGCAATCACAGGAACACAAGAGAGCTAGCCAAACTATGCATACTCATTTCAAGCCTCTGTTTGCATCATATTTGCTAACTTCCCATTGGCCAAAGCAAGTCACGTGACGATGCCCAAAGTCAAGGAATGAGAAATATACTCTGCCACCATAAGCCATGGAAGAGCATGGATATATAATTCCATGGACGGAGGGAGTAAATAATACCACAGTTGCCTTTAGCAAACTGCTGTCTTGGGGCCTTTCCTCCTCACTGTTTTGGGCTTCATGTGGTCAGTACGATTCACAGTAAAACCTTTAGGTAACAAGTTCTCTGGCTTCTGATCTGGCAGTTACTGGTTTCCTCTCTTACCTTCTCCTTTTACCCTTCACTCGTTACCTCTAACATTCTCTCTCTCAGTGAACTGTATCATGATAGACAATAGAAATAGCATGTCAGTAAGTTTCCTCCTTCAAATCTACCTTCCCCACCTTTCAGTGGTTGGAATGAGGTCATTCTAGAGACTTCAGTGATTGAAATGAGGTCCTTCTAGAGGCATTTCCAACCTCTCCTTTGATCTGTTTTTGGCCCCAGATGCATCGTTGTCCACATCCATCAGATTTATGGCACATTAATCTTACATCCTTATCCAGGGATAATGCAAGGATCCATACTGCTACTCTCAGCAAGCTCCCACATCTCAGCCCAGAAGCCACAGCATGTGCGCTTCTTGCTTTATGGTTTGGGTTGTGTCATTTTTCTTTGGTTTCATCGAATAAAAAGATTTTTTTCTTTTTCTTTTAAGTTTCGGGTGGGTTTTGAGGGTTAAAATGTTTGACTTTGCCATTTTTAAGTGGAAGCCACAAGATTATATGTTGAGTGTACAATCAAATTAGAAACCCCAGGATCTTTTTTATATTTTGTTCTACTCAGTCATGTCATCTGATACTATAATTATACAGTTGAGTTTCTAGATTTAAGAGCATAGCTCTAAATTTATCCTTGTTAAATGATGTCTTGTTAAATTCAGCCTTGTCTGAGACTTTGAAGGATCCTAATCCTGGCATCCAGTATATTTATCTAGCACTTCCATCTTCCCATCATTCATAAATCCAGACAACTTACTGTTAATGTGCTCATCCAATCATGGCTAAAACTGTTGAATCAGGTGCGGTTAAAGGCAGCCATCCCTACCTCCCCCGCAGTCTGTCAGTCACCACGATCGATTTAACCTACATTTATTCATCGTGTGTCCAGAGATAATGTGATATGTTTTGTCAAATGGTTACTGAAATTCAGATCATTTTTGTCTGCAGCATTCTCTGATCAACTAGAGTAGGGAGCTGTTATGGTCTGAAAGTGTCCCCCCCAGAATTCACATGTTGAAATCCTAATGCCTATTTTGATGGTATTAGGAGGTGGGGCCCTTGGAAGCTGATTACTCATGAGAGTGGACCCCTCATGAGTAGGATTATTTCCCTTATAAAAGAGGCCTGACAGAGCTCCCCAGCCTTTTCCACCATGTGAAGATACAATAAGAAGTTGACTGGGACTTCCCTGGTGGTCCAGTGGTTAACACTTTGCCTTCCAATGCAGGGGGTGTGGGTTCGATCCCTGGTCGGGGAGCTAAGATCCCACCTGCCTCGTGGCCAAAAAACCAAAAACATAAAACAGAAGCAATATTGTAACAAATTCAATAAAGACTTTAAAAATGGTCCACATCAAAAAAAAAAAAGAAGTTGACTACTCAAAAGAGGGCCCTCAACCAACCATGCTGGTAACCTGCTCTCAGACTTCCAGTCTCCAGAACTGTGAGAAATTAATTCCTGTTGCTTATAAGCTACCCAGTCTGTGGTATTTTACTATAGCAGCTGAATGGACTAAGACGGGAGCTAATAATTTTAGAAGTGGACAAAGACAATCATGACAAAGCAAAAGAAGCAGAAGAAGAAAGAGGAGCAGGAGGAGAAGAAAAGGGGGAGGAAGTGGGGAGAAAAAGGAAGAGGAGGAAGAGGTGGAGGGAGAACATAAAAATTTAAAGAATAATTAAGAAAAATAAAGAGAATTTAAAAACTGATAATATAATACAACCATAGAACAAAAGAGAATTGCAAAGTATTTTAAATCCCATTCCTGATATTAAGGAAAGTAAATATCTAAACCAGGGTTACTAAAACTATGTTCTGCAGAACAAAATACTTAGAAGTGTCACAGCACAGAATAGATGCTTTAACTACAGAACTTCTCAGAGCATTTAATGTGTTAATCTCCAAAAGGGATATGGTATCCAGAATTGATGAGAAGTATTTGATCAGGACCCCTTTTCACACTAGCCATCTCTCAGGATGGGGTTACCAGACTACATTTTGTGAAGTGCTGACATTAAACAACCCATTTGATTATTTGACCTATTTAGAGAGCACATGGAAATGCTCGTCAAGTTTACCTTGACTTTACGAAGAGGAATTGTTTTAGTTTGACTTTCTTCATTGAAAAAAGGAAGGTAAAGCACTGCTTTGTGATGTTTAGCTCCAGAGACTAGAGTCAGAATAAAATTCATACAGGAAACCAGACCTGAGTTAGAGAAAGCTAGCAGGAGAAAGATGAAAAAGGATTAAACTTGAAGGCAGATCCATGCTCTGCCACTTACTGACCAGAGAACACTGTTTGGGCAAAGAATCTACCTCTCTGTGTTTCAGTTTTCTCCTCTGTAAAGTGGGTATAATACTCATCCTTCCTAGATCACAGAGCTGTTGCGCGTATCAAATGAGGTAATGTCTATGAAAACGTATTGTACAGGCAAAGCACTTTAAAACTGTAAACACGTATTACACAGAAGATGCTAACAGCTATACCAAGAAAACACCAGTAGCTTAACATAACAAAGATCTTTTTCATGCTCAAGTCACATTTCATCGCAGGTCATTGAGGTGGGTGGTAGTGTTGGCACCCTCCACTTAGTCATGCCGAGACCCCCTTCCATGTGGTGGTGCTACCACCCTCCTTATGTGACTTCCAAGGTACTGTAGAGCTGGACCAGAGAATGGAGGATAAGAGTACAAGGAAGTTCCGAATGGACCACCCCATGAGCCAGAATGCAGACACACGGACCCAACATATCTGCCAGTGGCTGGAAAAGTAGTTCAGGCATGTTTCCAGGAAGAGAAGAGAAGCATATGTACTGGCATTCACTGACACAAGATATTGCTAGTAGGTGATTAAAAGTAGGAAAAGATGGTAACCACCTACAGTGCCTTGCACCCCGCCAGCCCAAGGGCCATTCTCTCTGAACCCATCTAAATCTACGATCTAACTTAACTGACTCAAAAGGAGGATTTCACATTTCAAACTGACAAAGTATAATTTAAATCTATTCACTAAATAAAAAAGAAATTTTGACTATTGAAAACCAGGCAATGAGATCCTTATTAGAACTTTCTAATAATTAAGTAAAAGCTAATGCTCTCAGAAAAAAATCCCCCTCCCTTCCTCACAGTATGAGGTGCAGCATGCCTTAAGGTAATATGCCACTTACAGAAAAGCTAAATAAGAAGCCCATTAACTGTTTCTAATAATATTTTATCTTGTTACAAAGACAGTAAATGTTCATTGTAGAAATGTTTAATGTAGATAAGCAGCTATTATTCAAAAATAAGTGCTATTAACATTTTCTTTTAACTATTTTGTATCACATGAAGGTTAAAGATTTGACGACTGCTTCTCCATAAAGAAAAACATGAATGAAACGTGCCTCTCCCCTCATCTGCCTTCTGCATAACTTAATTCTTGCTCACTCTCTGGCAATGGTGGAGAAAGCCTGTTTGCTACCCAGCTCAATCAACAGCAGTAACCCCACCCAGCAAATTGGTTATCTGTTGCTGCATAACAAACTACCCCCAAAATTAGTGTCTTCAAGGACCAACAACCATTTATTACTGCTCATAATTCTGTGGGTTAACTGGGCTCAGCTGGGTGATTCTTCTGCTCTAGGTGGTGTTGGCTGTGGCTACAGTCCTGCAGAGATTCAGATGGGCTGGAGCATTAAGATGGCTGACCCACATGGCTGGGAGCTGGTGCTGGAGGTCAGCTGAAAGCTCAGCGTGAGCTGTTAATGGAGCACCTCAGTTCCCTACCACATGGGCACTTCCACGTGATTTGAGCTCCTCACAACGTAGAGGCTGGGCTCTAAGAGGTGAAGGTATAAGCTGCAGATTTCTTAAGGCCCAGCCTCAAAAGTTACATGGTGTCAGTTTTGTCACATTCTTTTAGTCGAAATAGATCACAGTTCAGACCAGATTCAAGGGGAGGATAAGTGGACAAATAACAACGTCACATTGCAAAAGAACATAGGAGGGAAAATATTGTTGTGGAATATTCTTTGGAAACACACTTTTCCACCTGTTTAGCAAGTGTATCTTGCTCTAGTCAGTGCTTGTAAGGACCCTTCCCACCCAAATCAGGTCTATGGCTACAAGACATCTATACAAAATTACAGCTACAACCTCTTGTGCCCAGAGACTTTCTCCAAGTCCTATATCCTACCCTCTATTTCAAGCCTTCCCATTCTTTAAGGTGGCTTTCCAGGACTTGTACCTAGACACTGCTTCTCCTCCTGGTCCCTGTAATTAACAACTCATTATAAGAGCAGAGGCCGCTCTGGCACATCTCTCTGAGAGGAGCTTGGAGACTGCAAGCATGGTTGGAAGTGGAAGTCAGAAGCATGCTGTTTATACTTGGTCTGTAGCTTTATTTGGATGACGGGTTGGGGGGAGGGTGCATGATGGAGCTCAGGAGGGAGTTAAAGTCATGTGGTGCTGCCACTGCAGAACACTGTGTCCGGAAAACAACTGGAGGTGGAGGGAAGGAGTTTCTTCTCAAAACACAGCATCTCCAAACACACAGACACACACACACACACACAGAGAAGACCACATGCTCACACTCATACCCACATACCACTCACACAACACACGCACAAATACACACTCACACACATGCATACATTCACATAAACACTGTATACTTACAAACACGTTCACATATTCTCACAGACCCACACATACTTTCATATAAACACACACACAGACGCTCTCACACAGAGACATGCACATTTGCACACACTCATCCAATTGCTTACCCGAAGTCCAATCTTCCAGTCCCTTAGCAGTTCTAGAGGGGAGCAAGGGGGTCAGCAGTTTCCCTTGAGCTCATTCTCCAGAAGTGGTACCCTTTCAACAATTTTTAGCTTGTGGGTGGCCATGGTGCTTATCGACTGTGATCCTGAGATGAAAGAGTGTGAAAGAAACACCGCGAAGAGAATGTAGTCAAAAGGGAGGGCTGTCTTTGCGCTTACTCTTCCACACCAGCAACTGGCGCGCCCCACAATGTCCCCCCCAGGCCCACCTTCCCGCCCTTAGAAACTAGATGTGCCTCTGCTCAAAGCCCCACTTATCTGGGGGTGGGAGAGGCAGACCAGGGCTCCTGGAGACACTTTCTGGTGACAACTTTCTCCACAGAGATGATGATCAATGATTGGATCAAGCCTGCACAGGCCCAGGGGACTGGATTCCAAGAAAAGACTGTGCAACAGAGGGTCTTCCATTGTGTGGATGTCAATTGTGGGCTTCAGAAAGCAGAAGGAAGCCAATTCAGGGAAGTATTTGCAGAGGTGAGGGGAAGAGGAGGTCAAGGTTACACTAGGGCAACGGGATGGAAAGTGAGTGGGAACTGAGAGCTTTTCTAAAAATTTGCCAGCCCCTAACATGTTTAATATTTCTTTAGTATTGTGAAAATAAAAGGGTCAAAGGGAGATAAAGGTGAGCTTTTATCCAATTGAGGATGCATACTGTTTTTGTGCCTTTGCACATTCATTTCATTTTAGTGTCAAAGAAAAACCAGCACGTCAAAATCCCATGCACACAGTTCATTTGTTTTATTGGGAAGGTTGAAGCAAAATCATTTGAAAACACCACTACTTTCTATCATGATGCATACGTCAAACTTTCAACTTCAAACATAGCCTCCAAAAATATCAAAGTTGATTTTTTTTTTCTTTTTCAGTTAAGTGTACAATGACAAAGGTACCGATGTTAGGCTCCAAAAGAATACCTCCGCCTCACACTGACTTCTCATCACTGAAGGCTGATAAGTCAGAGGTAAGAAAAACAAGGACTGCAGAGTCAAGTCTGGTCGGCCCAACGAATACTTACTGAGCATCTTCCATGCATCAGGCACTATTCTGTGTGCTGGAGATAATAAGATGAATAAAAAAGATCTCTTTCCTTCAGCGGTGTATAGCCTGGTAAGGCTGGCAGAAGTGAAATGAGATATTATTTTTAAATGGGTGAAGGATGCACATGGTGCCGTGGGACCCTAGAGGAGAAGCACTTAGCGCTGCCCGGAGAAG
The DNA here is from genome assembly GCF_965194805.1 of Balaenoptera borealis. NCBI lineage: Eukaryota > Metazoa > Chordata > Mammalia > Artiodactyla > Balaenopteridae > Balaenoptera > Balaenoptera borealis. Next base: position 109,381,368 of record NC_138862.1, on the reverse strand, counting down.
GCACTAGAGCTGAAAGATACTCAGGCAAAAAAAAAAAAAAAAAAAAGCAGCTGACAAGAGGACAATCCAGCTTAAGAAGAGGCCAAGACTTGAAATAGCAAGGTGTGTGCTGAGAACAAACCCTAAACTATCCAAAGCCTTCTGGGTAGTCTGTGTTAGTCAAGGAGCAGCAGGAGATGATGTACGGTAGGTGGGCAGGGGGAAAAGACCTCTGTGTGCTTGTAAGGAGCTTAAACTTACCCGGAGGTAACCGGAGACCGGGGACTCACATGGCCAGATTTGTATTTTTAAATAGAGTCCCTCAGACAGCGCTAAGAGGATAGATAGGAAGAGGGTTAAGACCTGAGGCAGGGGACCAGGTGGTAGGCTGGTGCAATAGCACCAACAAGAAATGATAGGGCTGGAGCCAGAGCAGCGTTTGCAGGCTTAGTGAAGAGAAAATGGCTTCAGAAAATATTTAGGGGAAAAAAAAATTGACAGCATGTTTTTAATTAGGCTTGGGAAGGGGAAAGAGAAGAGAAGGTATCTCAGGACACTGGTGCGATTAATTAAGAGAAGGGCTCTAGAAGGAGGATCAAGACTTGGGGAGATTTGAGGAGGTGGCTATGGGAAACATGAAGATAAGGAGTCTGGGAGAGACCAACCAGAGAAACCCAAAGCTCAAAGCTGCCGAGAGCAGTCAGGAGGAGATGAAGAGTCTCAGGAATTAGAAGCCAGGATGGATGGAAATCTCCCAGGGTATAGGGTGAGAAAATTCGTGGATGAGGCAGAAAACAATATATTTATACCAGGGGCCTTTATTCAAGCAGCATGGGTTACAAGTGTGTGCTTGTTATAGAATGTTGTATGTGTGAAGAAGCTTGGTACTGAATGGTCTGAGCTGTGTTTTGGGTGAAAGCCCAGAAAAAAACAGAGAAATCGTGGTGCCTGAAGTCAGGTGGCTAGTCCAATCTTACGATTCCTTTTCCTGCCAACTGCCCTTCCTCCCTCTTCTGGTCACCCCACAGATGGTACAACAATGGCAGCTGAATGTTTTCACTCTCTGTGAAGCACTCACCATGCCCCAGGATCTGGGTTGAGCTCTAAAGTTACCAGATTGTAAAAGTATGTCCCTGCCCTGGTGTGGTTGAGCTTTCTCTTGTTGGCTGGTTGCTATTTTATCCCCTTGCTTGCCTACTTACCACAGCCAGGCTAGATCTAAGTCTTTTATTTTCCTACCCCCTACAAACCAGTCATAATTTCTGCCTTGCCTAGTAGAACCGAGATGCCCCTTCTTTTGGCTTTTTTGTTTTGTGCTTTATTTTTGTGGCCTGGAAGTTTCTACAGGCCTTACAGGAGGACCAGTTGTGGTGAGACAGGGAGCTACAAGACGCTTGCTACTTAATACAGAACAAAGAGCAGATATTAGCCCTCAACTTAGCCTCCCTGTCCCCCTGCCTCCAAGCTGAGTCTTCATGGCTACTTTTTCTCCTCTCTCCTCCTCCATTCTTCAAGGTCACCTCTCCCACTCCTTAAATGGAAAGAAGTTTACATCCTAAACTTGGACATCATTAGAGGCCATGGTTGTCTCAAAAAGAGAAACCCTGCTTTCACCTTCATTCATTCAATTAATTCATATTGAGAAGCCACCGTGCACCAGCATCTCGTTATAGTGCAGGGGGTGGGGTAATGGACATGGCAGACAAAAATTCCTGCCTTCGTGGAGCTTATATTCGTGTAAACTTTAGCTCACTGCCTAGCAGGGCAGCACTAACATATACACACACGGGGGGAACTAAGCAGACTCTAAGACCCCCACCTGGGAGATTAGTTCAAGATGGCGGAGTAGAAGGACGTGCACTCACTCCCTCTTGCGAGAGCACCGACCAGAATCACAACTAGCTGCTGGACAATCATCATCAGGAAGACACTGGAACTCACCAAAAAAGATACCCCACATCCAAAGACAAAGGAGAAGCCACAGTGAGACGGTAGGAGGGGCGCAATCACAATAAAATCAAATCCTGTAACTGTTGGGTGGGTGACTCACAAACTGGAGAACACTTATACCACAGAAGTCCACCCACTGGAGTGAAGGTTCTGAGCCCCACATCAGGCTTCCCAACCCGGGGGTGCGGCAATGGGAGGAGGAATTCCTAGAGGATCAGACTTTGAAGGCTAGAGGGATTTGATTGCAGGACTTCAACAGGACTGGGGGAAACAGAGACTCCACCCTTAGAGGGCACACACAAAGTACTGTGCTTATTGAGACCCAGGGGAAGGAGCAGGGACCCCATAGGAGACTGAACCAGACCTACCTGCTAGTGTTGGAGGGTCTCCTGCAGAAGCTGGGGGTGGCTGTGGCTCACCGTGAGGACAAGGACATTGGCAGCAGAAGTTCTGGGAAGTACTCCTTGGCATGAGCCCTCCAAGAGTCCGCCATTACCCCAACAAAGAGCTGGGTAGGCTCCAGTGTTGGGTCGCCTCAGGCCAAAAAACCAACAGGGAGGGAACCCAGCCCCACCCATCAGCAGACAAGCAGATTAAAGTTTTACTGAGCTCTGCCCACCAGAGCAACACCCAGCTCTACCCACCACCAGTACCTCCCATCATGAAACTTGCACAAGCCTCTTAGACAGACTCATCCACCAGAGGGCAGACAGCAGAAGCAAGAAGAACTACAATCCTGCAGCCTGTGGAACAAAAACCACATTCACAGAAAGACAGACAAGATGAAAAGACAGAGGGCTACATACCAGACGAAGGAACAAGATAAAACCCCAGAAAAACAACTAAATGAAGTGGAAATAAGCAACCTTCCAGAAAAAAGAATTCAGAATAATGATAGTGAAGATGATCCAGGACCTCTGAAAAAGAATGGAGGCAAAGATCGAGAAGATGCAAGAAATGTTTAACGAAGACCTAGAAGAATTAAAAGACAAACATCTAGAAGACTTAAAGAACAAACACAAACAGAGATGAACAATACAATGACTGAAATGAAAAATACACTAGAAGGAATCAATAGCAGAATAACTGAGGCAGAAGAACGGATAACTGACCTGGAAGACAGAATGGTGGAGTTCACTGCCATGGAACAGAATAAAGAAAAAAGAATGAAAAGAAATGAAAACAGCCTAAGAGACATTTGGGACAACATTAAACACAACATTATTCGCATTATAGGGGTCCAGAAGGAGAAGAGAGAGAGAAAGGACCCAAGAAAATATTTGAAGAGATTAGAGTCAAAAATTTCCCTAACATGGGAAAGGAAATAGCCACCCAAGTCCAGGAAGCACAGAGAGTCCCAGGCAGGATAAACCCAAGGAGAAACACACTGAGACACATAGTAATCAAATTGACAAAAATTAAAGACAAAGAAAAATTGTTGAAAACAACAAGGGAAAAATGACAAATAACATAAAAGAGAACTCCCAGAAGGTTAACAGTTGATTTCTCAACAGAAACTCTACAAGCCAGAAGGGAGTAGCATGATATATTTACAGTGATGAAAGGGGAGAAACTACAACCAAGATTACTCTACCCGGCAAGGATCTCATTCAGATTTGATGGAGAAATCAAAAGCTTTACAGACAAGCAAAAGCTAAGAGAATTCAGCACCACCAAATCAGCTCTACAACATATGTTAAACGAACTTCTCTAAGTGGGGAACACAGAGAAGAAAAGGACCTATAAAAACAAACCCATAACAATTAAGAAAATGGTCATAGGAACATACATATAGATAATTACCTTAAATGTGAATGAATTAAATGCTCCAGCCAAAAGACACAGGCTCACTGAATGGATACAAAAACAAGACCTATGTATATGCTGTCTACAAGAGACCCACTTCAGACCTAGGGACACATACAGACTGAAAATGCGGGGATGGAAAAATATATTCCATGCAAATGGAAATCAAAAGAAAGCTGGAGTAGCTATACTCATATCAGATAAAATAGACTATAAAATAAAGAATGTTACAAGAGACAAGGAAGGACACTACATAATAAGGGATCAATCCAAGAAGAAGATATAACAATTATAAATATATAGGCACCCAACATAGGAGCACCTCAATACATAAAGCAACTGCTAACAGCTGTAAAAGAGGAAATCAACAGTAACACAGTAATAGTAGGGAACTTTAACACCTCTCTTACACTGATGGACAGATCATCCAAACAGAAAATTAATAAGGAAACACAAGCTTTAAATGACACAATAGACCAGATAGATTATATTGATATTTATAGGACATTCCATCCAAAAACAGCAGATTACACTTTCTTCTCAAGTGCACACAGAATATTCTCCAGGATAGATCACATCTTGGGTCACAAATCAAGCCTCAGTAAATTTAAGAAAATTGAAATCATATCAAGCAGCTTTTCAGACCATAATGCTATGAGATTAGAAATCAATTACAGGGAAAGAAAAACGTAAAAAGCACAAACATGTGGAGGCTAAAAAATACGTTACTAAATAACCAGGAGATCACTGAAGATATCAAAGAGGAAATTTAAAAATATCTAGAGACAAATAACAATGAAATCACAACGATCCAAAACCTATGGGATGCAGCAAAAGCAGTTCTAAGAGGGAAGTTTATAGCAATACAAGCCTACCTCAAGAAACAAGAAAAATCTCAAATAAACAATCTAACCTTGCACCTAAAGGAACTAGAGAAAGAAGAACAAACAAAACCCAAGGTTACTAGAAGGAAAGAAATCATAAATATCAGAGCAGAAATAAATGAAATAGAAACAAAGAAAATAATAGATAAGATCAATAAAACTGAAAACTGGTTCTTTGAGAAGATAAACAAAATTGATAAACCATTAGCCAGACTCATCAAGAAAAAGAGGGAGAGGACTCAAATCAATAAGATTAGAAGTGAAAAAGGAGAAATTACAACAGACACCACAGAAATACAAAGCATCCTAAGAGACTACTACAAGCAACTCTATGCCAATAAAATGGGCAACCTGGAAGAAATGGACAAATACTTAGAAGGGTATAACCTTCCAAGACTGAACCAGGAAGAAACAGAAAATATAAACAGACCAATCACAAGCACTGAAATTGAGACTGTGATTAAAAATCTTCCAACAAACAAAAGCCCAGGACCAGATGGCTTCACAGGGTGAATTCTATCAAACATTTAGAGAAGAGCTAACACCCATCCTTCTCAAACTCTTCCAAAAAATTACAGAGGAAGGAACACTCCCAAACTCATTCTATGAGGCCACCATCCCCTGATACCAAAACCAGACAAAGATACTACAAAAAAAGAAAGTTACAAACCAATATCACTGATGAATATAGATGCAAAAGTCCTCAACAAAATACTAGCAAACAGAATCCAACAACACATTAAAAGGATCATACACCACGATCAAGTGGGATTTATCCCAATGATGCAAGGATTCTTCAATATATGCAAATCAATCATGTGATACACCATATTAACAAACTGAAGAAGAAAAACCATATGATCATCTCAACAGATGCAGAAAAAGCTTTTGACAAAATTCAACACCCATTTATGATAAGAACTCTCCAGAAAGTGGGCATAGAGGGAACCTACCTCAACATAATAAAGGCCATATACGACAAACCCACAGCAAACATCATTCTCAATGGTGAAAAACTGAAAGCATTTCCTCTAAGATCAGGAGCAAGACGAGGACATCCACTCTCACCACTATTATCCAACATAGCTTTGGAAGTCCTAGCCACAGCAATCAGAGAAGAAAAAGAAATAAAAGGAATACAAATTGGAAAAGAAGAAGTAAAACTGTCACTGTTTGCAGATGACCTGATACTACACATAGAGAATCCTAAATATGCCACCAGAAAACTACTAGAGCTAATCAATGAATTTGGTAAAGTTGCAGGATACAAAATTAATGCACAGAAATCTCTTGCATTCCTATACACTAATGATGAAAAATCTGAAAGAGAAATTAAGGAAACACTCCCATTTACCATTGTAACAAAAAGAATAAAATACCTAGGAATAAACCTAGGGGGACAAAAGACCTGTACGCAGAAAACTATAAGACACTGATGAAAGAAATTAAAGATGATACCAACAGATGGAGAGATATACCATGTTCTTGGATTGGAAGAATCAATATTGTGAAAATGACTATATTACCCAAAGCAATCTACAGATTCAATGCAATCCCTATCAAATTACCAATGGCATTTTTTACAGAACTAGACCAAAAAATCTTAAAATTTGTATGGAGACACAAAAGACCCCTAAGAACCAAAGCAGTCTTGAGGGAAAAAAATGGAGCTGGAGGAATCAGACTCCCTGACTTCAGGCTATACTACAAAGCTACAGTAATCAAGACAATGTGGTACTGGCACAAAAACAGAAACATAGATCAATGGAACAGGATAGAAAGCCCAGAGATAAACCCATGCACCTATGGTCAACTAATCTATGACAAAGGAGGCAAGGATATACAATGGAGAAAAGATAGCCTCTTCAATAAGTGGTGCTGGGAAAATTGGACAGTTACATGTAAAAGAATGAAATTTGAACACTTCCTAACACCATACACAAAAATAAAGTCAAAATGGATTAGAAACCTAAATGTAAGACTGGACACTATAAAACTCTTAGAGGAAAACATAGGCAGAACACTCTTTGACATAAATCACAGCAAGATCTTTTTTGATCCACCTCCTAGAGTAATGGAAATAAAAACAAAAATAAACAAATGGGACCTAATGAAACTTCAAAGCTTTTGCAAAGCAAAGGAAACTACAAACAAGGCATAAAGACAACCCTCAGAATGGGAGAAAATATTTGCAAACGAATCAACAGGCAAAGGATTAATCTCCAAAATATATAAACAGCTCATGCAGCTCAATATTAAAAAAACAAACAACCCAATCAATAAATGGGCAGAAGACCTAAATAGACATTTCTCCAAAGAAGACATACAGACGGCCACGAAGCACATGAAAAGATGCTCAACATCACTAATTATTAGAGAAATGCAAATCAAAACTACAATGAGGTATCACCTCACACCACTTAGAATGGGCATCATCAGAAAATCTACAGACAACAAATGCTGGAGACGGTGAGGAGAAAAGGGAACACTCTTGCACTGTTGGTGGGAATGTAAATTGATACAGCCACTATGGAGAACAGTATGGAGGTTCCTTAAAGAACTAAAAACAGAGTTACCATATGACCCAGCAATCCCACTACTGGGCATACCCAGAGAAAACTATAATTCAAAAAGACACATGCACCCCAATGTTCATTGCAACACTATTTACAATAGCCAGGTCATGGAAGCAACCTAAATGCCCATCGACAGACGAATGGATAAAGAAGATGTTGTACATATATGCAATGGAATATTACTCAGCCATAAAAAGGAATGAAATTGGGTCGTTTGTAGAGACATGGATGGATCTAGAGACTATCATACAGAGTGAAATAAGTCAGAAAGAGAAAAACAAATATCGTGTATTAACGCATATATGTGGAACCTAGAAAAATGCCATAGATGAACTGGTTTGCAGGGCAGAAATAGAGACACAGATGTAGAGAACAAACGTATGGACACCAAGGGGGGAAAGTGGCGGGGGGTGGGGTGGGTGTGGTGGGATGAACTGGGCAATTGGGATTGACATGTATACACTGACATGTATAAAATTGATGACTAATAAGAACCTGCTGTATAAAAAATAAATTAAATTTTAAAAATAAATAATAAGACCTCCACCTGCATCACTCACTCACTCTCCCTGCTAAGTGCGCTAGCCCTCCCTGTCTTTTCTGCCTCTCTTCAGATGGGCTGCAGCTACATCTTTATTATCTTTGGTTTGTCAGCCTTTGCTTAAGGGAAAAAAATATGAGACATATCTGGGAGAGCAAAGGGACTCACTGGGCTGACTTCTGCAGTAAAAAGTAGCAGTGGTGCAAGGTTTTTATTCTAAAAATTGAGTTCAATTTACAAGCTATGTTGGTTTATATGCTGTAATATACACTGACTCGCCACCACCTGAAGAGGAGCAGGATTAAAGAACAAGGTTTGCCTCTGGAGACAAGGGACCAACAGTAGCGCTGCCGGGAGGGGCGGGGGGCAAAGAAGGAGGAGAGAGGGATCCAAAGGGAGTGCCATGTAGCAAAGACAGTCTAGCTTGTTGATCACATTTCTTTGCTCCCCATAATAAAATTATATATTCACACTCTTGCTGTGGGTTCAGTATGCTTCCCTGCCCCTAGATGTTAGCTTGATCACAGGACTTCCTTTGACCAATGGGATGTGGGTGGACATGACTCTAGCAGAGGTAGAAACACGCCTGCAGAGTTTGACTTGGACATCCATGTATCCGCCAAAGCCAGGAGAAGCTCAAGCCCTGGCTAGCCACCCCCCTGCCCACCTGCGCACAAGAACTACACACACAGGGTAAAGCCAAAGCCCCAGTGACCCACAGACCTGTGAGCAAGAAAGATAAGCATTTGTTGTTTAAGCCACTAAGATTTTTGAGGTTTTGTTTAGTGCAGCATTATTGTGACACTGGCTTAGTGATATACACTGCTGAGACACTTTCACACCCAAGGGTTCCTGTGAGCATTCAACGAAAATCAGTTTGCTGCATACATCAATGGCAAAACGCATCCACGTTCTTGTTCTGGCCACGTCTCCCCACCTAAGAGGTCCCCACACAGGGCATACCAGAGCCGAGGGTCCTCCAGCTCTCTTGCCCCATCACAGGCTTCATTCAGGTTTAATGAACTGCTCCTCTATTTGTCTCATGTCACTATTTTCCCCAACTCGGCTGTACAGTACCTGGACTGTCTAGGAAAACCCATTACCTCTATTAGCCTGCCAATAGCAAATCAGTAGAATTGCTTGTTCCTTAATTGATAGAATACACTCCCCTCCTCCTGATAGATTACCCTGGTCTAACAGCTCCAAGACCAATTCCCCAGTGTCTGACTACCATGCAATCTGGAGCAATCGGTTTATACTTTCAGTAATAAATCCTAACCTATCAATATATAATAGCTCTTCATAATCAACATCCACAGATTCCGTCTGGGTTCAGAAGCAACCACCAGCCATTTTTTACATGCCTATAATTAGCAGTGGCCAGGTGATATTTGTGCATCCAAGCACAATCTTCCTTCCTCGTCCAATAACGATAACACATTTTACATAAATTCAGGCTGATTTAATTCCCTGGTCAGAGTATGCAGATATAAATACATTTATGCATGTGTGATGTTTTGTAAATTAAAATAGTTCAGCTGACCGGAGTGTTGCAGGGAGAGAATCCAGCCCGACCTCTCCAAGAGGCTGACTGTGGGCTGGTGCAAAGGAACTGGCTCATACAGATCAGCAAAGACAGACACATCATTTATTAAACACCCGTTGAGCTAAGTGCGTCCTGCAAGCTTATGAAGATCTCATCTCCATCTAAGAGCAAAAAGCCTTGGACCAAAATCCACAGTCCACTGATGTTTAACACCAAAAGGGTACCGACATAGGAGGCAACCTTTGGGAGAAGGAAAAACAATTTACTTTAAGGGGGAGAGGAGGGGCGGTGGGTTAGGCACCACGTGGCTAAATGCACATCCCTCAAATGTCTCTGCCGGCAAGATCACCAGCCATGAGGACAAGAGTGTCCCCTTGCTTCTTATAAATTAAATGTCACAAAAGAAAGCCGGTGAGAGGAAAGGAAGAAAAAGTGCCCTAAACAAGGTAATAAAACTATAAACTTAATGAGGGCCAGTTTAGCACTTTGCAGTCTCTCTACTTTATAACATGCCCTTATGAGCCAGCCTGTCAGGATAGTGTAATTGAGAACTTGCTATAAAACATATGTTTAATGGAGCCAGGGGCCAAGGAAAACACTGTGTAATTGTAATAAGCAGCTTGGTAAGTAAAATGATATCTTTTAAAGGTTAAAATAGAGTTGCTTTCAGAACTGGGCCAGTCTGCTTCTTCAAATATTGCTTCACTAATGATTTCTTCACTTCACTTACAAAATGCATCTCTGAGGAGATTTGTTACAAATGTGATGCCTGCCTGGGAAGTAAACTGCTCACCATACAGAAGGCTTGGGCATTTATTCTCCAGTTTTATATAACTTGGAGAATGATGTTAAAATTGGCAAATTCATCTGAGGCACACCAGGCCATAGGAATTTTTTTTAATCCACTCATTGTCCAATGCAGTTCAACTTGAAAGAGATACAACAGAGAAAAGATTGATCTTTTGTGGCCTATTCTCTTTCCAGAAGGTAAAAGCAATTCCCATCAACAGAGCCCAGTGCTCCGTGGGGTCATCTCTATTCTGCTCTGGGGAATGTGTTGCTCATCAGGGCATGAATATTTCTAAAAATAAGAAAGAACAGGGGAAAATGAAAACTGATTCTGGGAGCTGGAAGACCCCACCTGTTAAAGGTGGGGTCTAAACCTAGTACTTGCTGACCGTGACCTCAAAGATCCTCCTTTGGGGAACTAATGGATGGGATTTCTCAATAGTAACCTTTTAGATTGGTGCTTCTTAGGCTTTCAAGGTTGGCATTTAAAAAAAAACAGTCAAATCCACTCATTCCACCCAGTTCCACTGGCTGTTGTTTGTTGCGTGAGGGAGTAGGGGGCTGGGAAACTGCATAACTGATTAGAGGAGCAGCCTGGCTCCTGCTAAGAAGACCGAAGGAGGTGCACACTCCTCTCGGTGGAGCTGGTGACTCTCCAGGAGACTCTGGGTGCTTCGCGCTACCTTCTGGAGCTCAGTCAAAGCAACTGTATAAATGGTACCACAGGAGGGGTTGACCTAGCAGATCTCTAAGTCACTTCCAACTTTAATGAACTGGGATTGAGTTTAATAGCAAAATTATATGGCAGAGAGATTGCTAAATGACCCTCAATATATGTCTTCCCTTTCTTACAGTGGTAGAACTCCTAGGTTTTAGCTCCCATAGCTGCCCAGAATAAAGACTACACTCCCCGACCTTCTTTACAGTTAATTGTGGCAATATGACTAAGTTCTGGCCAGAGAGATGTAAACAGACGTGTCATACGTCAGCTTCCAAGACAATTTGCTTATGTTCTTTCCCACTTCATCTACCATGCTGCCTGGAAGATAGATGCAATGGCTGGAGCTCTTGCTGCTATTTTGGACCATAAGGATGAAGGCTACACTTAGGGATAGTGGACCAGAGAGCTGAAAGGGTGCTGTAGTTTGAGTTTTTCATCTAGCTGAATCCCCATATCAGCCCTGGAATTACCTACCTCTACATTTCTATGCACAAGGGAAATACACTGCCTCAATTAAGCCACTGTTATTTGGGGCTGTCTTACTTATAGATGATTTATGCACCGTATGCAACATGTAATTAAATAACTAAATTATTCATTCCAGAAATACTGACAACACATATGTATAGTAGTCATTCAACAGCATGATATTTTGAAAATATAAAATCACTATGTCACTTCCTTGCTTAAAATCCTCCAACAGTTCTTATTACATATACAATAAGATCCAAACATCTTCCCTGCCCCACAAGTACCACGAAATCATGTCTGACCACATCTTACACCTTTCTCCATCAGAGTTCAGTGTTGTTGCCCCAACCACATATGTCTTCTTTCCACTCCTGGAAACTGTCAAGCTCATTCTGGCCTTGGGGATTTTATAGTTACTATTTGCTCTTCCTGAAACACCCTTACCCAGCTCATTGCATGGCTCATTTGCTCTAATCATTCAGGTTTCCAACCAAATGTCACTGCTCAGAGAGATCTTCCTTAACCAGCCTCTCTAGAATGACTTCACATACACACACACACACACACACACACACACACACACACACACACACAGCATGCAGAGTAATCCCCCACTCCATCGCTGCATTATAAAATACACTGAGATGCTCTTTAAAACGCTGAGATGCTCTTATTTCTTTATTGAGCCTCTTCTCCAGGTAGAGTATAAAACCCATGAAAACAAGGACCAAAACTTCACTGTATCTGAGAGCCTAGAATGGGGTCTGGCACTTAACAATCACTCAGTAAATATTGATTAAATGAATGAGTGATCCAGAGCTCTGTGCTTGGGATGGGAGAGAGATGAGTGGGTAAAAAATAAGTAAAAGATAGTGTTTCTCTGGTCCAAACAAGAGTGCAGATATGATTACAGAGGCTCACAAACGCTTGGACACAGATTGCTTCGGAATTCAGAGCATTTACTGTATGCCAGCACTCTTCTAGGCACTGCACCTATATTTACTCATTCAATCTTCACAATGACATTATGAGTCACACTATGTTATTTGCGTTTTACAAATAAGAACACTGAGGTCAGAAAGGCTAAGTAGTTTACCGAAGGTCACAGAACTAATAAGAGGCAGAGTCAGAACACAAACCCAAGAAATCTGGCACCTGAGCCTGTGTTCATGATGACCTCCCCAGGCAGTGTTATTGGCGAGTGGTTTTGTTCACCAATTATGAACAGAACACTGAAGGTGAACAGACAATTCCAGTTCCTTCTTCTTCTCCACTCCCTACCATCACTACCCTTCTCTGCTTTAAATCCGAGCAAAACATGTAGCAGAAAAGCACAAAATTGTGCATTGTCAGTTTAGAGATGGCTACATACGAAAATGAAGGGATGGGTAACCAGACTCAAGGGAGGGGCAAATAAAGCGTAAAAAGTGAATCACAATCTAAAGGGAAAGCAGAAGGGGTCCAGAGGCAGATCAAGTTGGGTCAAGAGAAGTGAAACCAAAAGCAGGAGGGGCAACCAAAGAGGGCACAGGGTAGGGCTTCCAGAAGATTTCTCTGACAGCCTGAGAGCTAACGACCAAATGAGATCAACATACTCTGAGGATATGCTCTACGTTCGGAGGCCGGCAGTCCCTTCGGCATCCTGGCCTGGGCTGCGTGCTCTTCCTTGGCTTACTGTGGCCACCAGGTTAGCAGACTCACTGTCTTCCACCTCTCAATTGTAAGATTCTTTCTCTATATAAAGAGACCAACTGCTTGGCCTCACAATATGTGTGCAACATTGAACCAATGTTTATTAAATATTTACTCTGCTGTGTTGACACAGAAGATACAAAGATGAACAGATACAATCCTTACCCTACAAGATCTCACAATCTCCCAAGGAGAACAGACCTGCGTGTACATAATACAACGAGGCGTTATCCTCCATTCATTCAACAAACATTTATTGATCATCAACTATCTGCCAGGTATTAGGTATAGGACAGAAAATGGAGTTGCAAAGTCACATGAATACAGGAGCCAAGCAGGAGTGCACACACCTGCCCAAAGGAACTGGGTGTATTAATATAGGGACTTGGGCTTTCAGGGTGGGGAGGGGACTGGGGCAACCTGGAGAGGCTTAGCCTTTTAAAGGGGTCAGACACTCCTCAGCTGCATTTAATTTCTCCATCCAGGAATGCAAATCAAGTATTGCCAGATCTCATTTTGCAGAAGTATCCACAACTCAGAACTTTTCTGTGAAATCTTCCAATGTGTAAATATTGCAGCTAATTCAAAATATTTTTAACACCGTACAGCCTGACGAAGAAAGTCTACCATAAAAAGAAACGAAATGGAGTTATTTGTAGTGAGGTGGATGGAGTTAGAGTCTGTCATACAGCGTGAAGTAAGTCAGAAAGAGAAAAACAAATACAGTATGCTAACACATATATATAGAATCTAAGGGGAAAAAAAAAAGGTCATGAAGAACCTAGTGGCAAGACGGGAATAAAGACACAGACCTACTAGAGAATGGACTTGAGGATATGGGGAGGGGGAAGGGTAAGATGTGACAAAGAGAGAGAGTGGCATGGACATATATACACTACCAAATGTAAAATAGATAGCTAATGGGAAACAACCGCATAGCACAGGGAGATCAGCTCTGTGCTTTGTGACCACCTAGAGGGGTGGGGTAGGGAGGGCGGGAGGGAGGGAGATGCAAGAGGGAAGAGATATGGGAACATATGTATATGTATAACTGATTCACTTTGTTATAAAGCAGAAACTAACACACCATTGTAAAGCAATTATACTCCAATAAAGATGTTTAAAAAAAAAAAAAAGAAAGTCTGAAGGCTACCATGTTGTCATGGTCTGAAAGCATTCATAACACAGAACCTTATTAGGCATGGCTGAGTACGCTACACATTGCCACTTCCCCTCAGCCGTTGGAAAGTCACCTCTTCTGTCATTCTCCACTCTCTCGGCCCTTCACCCCTCCGCAGACCCTTCCCAGTGGCTTTTCCCTGGTCCAGCGGTCTCCTTCTCCCAACAACCTCTTTGCTCCACCCTTTCACTCCCCATCCTTTATTCCTAGCCAAGTGGTCTCTGTTTCCTTCCAAAGAACATGGTGCAAAGGCCTTAACCACAGCTCCCATAAATCCTTCCTACATTTCAACATCCTAGTCTTTTCCATTACTGTTTTCTCACTCAGAAGAGGGAAGTAAAAAACTAATTTTTCAGCATTCAGCCCAGCTGGTTAGGGAGAAATGAAACCATGTAATCCACAGACTAGTCCTTCATAAGATGGGGTTCGTGGCTCTTTGTATGTGTTCATCTCTCTCCACCAGCAACTTTATTGCCCCATGAAGCCAGGTCTATTCTTCTTGTAGAAATATATAGATATTTTGAATTTTTACCTGTTTTATTCCATAGGTCTGATGCTGATTCCTTTGAAGTCGGGAGACCCTGAACCAGACTTCTTTCTAGGACTGGGATACATCACAAGTGAAAAGGTCAGGGCTCATTGTAAGCAATAAAGAAATATATCTTATAAATTATATATATGCATGCATGTGCTTGTGTGTGTACATATATATACATAGAGAGAGAGAGACAGAGAGAGAGAGAAAATCTTATAAGTGCAACTTCTAAAAAGATCTGGAAAAAATAATTTCCATAGGTTTGTTATCAAAAACTCAAAAGGTGTTTTTATTTTTTAAAAAACCTTAAGCCTTTGTTGCAAAGATATGAAACATCATAAAAACGATTGCAGGTGACTAGCTAGTCTTTTGTTATATCTCTAAACATAAGGCAAACAATAATGTGGGGTTTTTTTCTCTTAAGAAAAAAAAAGAATTCAATATCAGTCACAGTAAACCTCAACATATGGGAATAGGTGCAGGGTGGGGAGCGGGGAAGGGAAGCCCACTTCTCATAGTTTTTTAAACCTTTAAAACTGAAAAAAAAAAAATGTATCCCTGCTTTCCGTATATGCACATAATGTAAAATTTCATCAACCACAATATTTTAAAAGACAGAAATCATGAGATATATCACATCTAAATGGAAATATCATCTAAGGAAGGCACCATTTATCAACATCACTTTGAAATGCAGTGGAGGATGTGATGGCATTATGTAGATCTCAAATATCTATGGGTGAATGAAATTGGGTAACCTTAGCAACCCCAGGTACATCCATGCAGCTATAAATCAAATGTCAGCACTCTGAGCTATGCACAAAATAAAGAAATAATTCTTTGAAATATTCATAACTCTACGCAGTGTATTATTTTGTAAGTCTGTCCCCATTATGCATTTTTGAATCTAACTAAAAAAAAAAAAAAAATAGATGTAACATTTGCATAACGCACCACCCACGCCCACCCTCCCACCCACCTGCCAGCCGACATCTACAGGAGCTTCTAGAAACAATCAGACCTGCACTATATACTAATGGCCACAGCAGAACTCCAGTTCTGTGTGTGAGAAGGAAAGGGAATTTTTACACAGACAGCTAGTCTGACAGCAGCCCAAATGGTTTCATATTGATTATTCCATTAAAAAATAACAACTAAATAAGATATGAGAATTTTGGTAAAAGTGTGATACAGGTATTTTTTGTATGTGTGAAGATAATATATTCAATATTTCACCCTCTGAAACTGGAAGAGATTTGCTTTAAAAATAAATAAATTCTTGCTGGCGAGAAAAGATACTAGTCTTCTAATCGGGAATACCTTGTCAATACAGAATTGTAACAGGCAGCCCAAACTAGAGTCTTTTATTTCATTTACACTTAAGATTTTTCTTTGATAATTTAGTTCTTTGGAGGGGTATATTTTTTGTATAAATACGTTTGTTAGCACCTCGTTTTTAAAATTCTGTCTCTGCCTGTTCCTGGAACTGACACTGCAGTGCCTGAATATCATAATACCTGTGAAGGATTCCAAGGGCCTTCAAACGATAATAGCTGTGACATAGGACTCAGTACGATTCTAAATCACGCACATGTAAATATGCTGATGCTACGTAAAGAAGACGAAATACTCAAGTTGACTAATTGTTTTGCTGTAAAAGTTTTATAAGCACATTCAGCTTAAAATATCCAATACAGCAAACCAAATGAGTCATCTTGATACGTTTAAGTGGCTGCTATAGGAAATAACAGGGCTTTTCATATACAATTAGATAAGCATCATTTTACAAATGAGTTCCCTTCACTATAAATGCTTCGAAAGTGGCACCAAATGGACAAGGGGTTTAAACCAAGAATTAAACAAGCCATTCTAAGGGAAATCATCTTGTTTATCCTCAATCTATTTTTTTTTTTTTTCCAAGTTACTATCCTCTTCAAGCTGTATTAATTGTTCTGGACCTATAGCACATGCTTCAATGAAAATAAATTACTTTATTTCTATTACACCACTAATGGCTGTGTGACTTAATTTCGTTAGCTCGAACCTGTTGAGAGTATTCAGATTTCCATAGCAGGACGCACTTAAAATGAAAAGATTCTTTCGATTCTCAATTAACGGAATCGTTCTCTTTCAACTGAAATGAATGTTATTGAAACCAATTAGCATAGACTGGAAAATCTCTTGCTAATGAGGGGAGTGTGGGTGAGTAAACAGCAATGAAAAGATGAAATTAGAGGAGAGCCTCTTCTCGTTGGCCTGAATAATTACATGCTTAGTTGCCTAATTGTCTGGTGAAAAGCGCCGCGGCGATAGTAACAGATTGCCATGTTCATTAGGCAGCAAAAGGCCACCTGCTGCTAAGCTTCATTTTCCCGCAGTCAATATACACGTGTTTATCCCTGGGGATTGATATTTGGACACAACTCTAGCTGGGAAAAGCAAATGAGCTTGCCAATATGCTGCAATATTGTGTCCTTTATGCCAAGATACAGAAGCTTAATATGTCAAATAGAATGAATAAAAACCAACAGGGATAAAGAAGTTTATGAGGAAACTGACCTTAGAACGGGCCCAGTGTAGGACTCTAAACTGTGTCGAGTTCAACCTTTCAATACAGATGTTCCTTTCTGGCCTGAGCAGCTCCAAATTATACAGTACAAAAGATAAATTACAACGGTTAGGGCCTCAGCAATATTTTAGACAATGGTGTAATGAAAGCATGCGATGTAACTGTTAAAATTGAAAACAAATGTTCAGTCCTAAAGGCAAAAGAAGTGTGTGAGAGGAAAGGCATTGTTCCTATCGCCTCTCTGTAGACAGAAGGTCAAAGAGGGGCCCCTTCATCCACCATCTACCCTTCCTTCACCTCCCCTTCATTTCTTCAGACTGTTCCTCTATAGTTGTTTTCACATGTCCCCTAGCCAGCCGACATTTTATATTACACACCATCAGCTTTCCCTCTACCATCCCACCAGCTCTGATTGTCTATGATTCTGAGACTCAAGAAAAGCACAGTCTTTTTTTAATGTCAAGCTTCTTTTGTAGGCATTATCATTTCATCTTTGGAAATGTTGAAAGGAGTTTCAATATAGTAAATAATGCTCTTGATAAAATAGACATTTCTTAAAAATCAGTTCAGGGAAGTTAGTAAGAAGCCTGTCCAACATCATTGATACAACCCACCTGTCTTATTCAGATTTCCCCAGCTTTACTTGTACTTGTATGAGTGTGTGTGTATGTGTGTGTGTGTGAGTGTGTGTGTGTGTATAGGTTTGTAAAAAAAAGGAAAAAAAAAGAAGCCTGTCCAAGCTCACATAACAGTGCTCCCTGTCAGATGGAGGAGAATAATTGAGCAATAAGGCTCCTAGATGGTCTGGGGTCCAGAAATGCAGATGTTCAGCCCTCAGACCGGATGGGGTCTATAGATGTGTTTACCTCCCACTGTTTTCAAAATCTGTTTACATTTCTTGCCAGCAATCAAAAATCAGGAGATTTAATATAAACAGCTACATATCTGGCTTCTCTTAAAAACTTGGGGACTTGGAAAGCCTGGCAACAATCAACAGAATAACACTAGTAATGAGCATTCAGTTTGCCACAGTCCCCACCGCTCTCTATGTATCCCCAATATGGAGGCAGAGCACCAGTTGCCATTTGCTATTGTTCGTGCACTATTGTTACTCTTATAAAAATGCAACAAATCCCTAATACCCATATCTTTTTCAAATGTGTGGGGGAAAAAGGTCAAGAAGGCCATATGTCTTTTGAGAAATAGTCTTCTTATAGCTGGCCTGCTTCAGTCATGCTGTTACCCACCTTGTTTAGCAGCACTTTAGAATTCACTTTGTGATTCTAAATGCAGTCCTACCCCTTATTTTCCAAAAGAAAAGGAAAAGAAAGGAAAGGAGAGGATAAGAAAAGAAAAGAGAAGGAAAGAAGTTGAGGTTCTGAGGGAAGGTGAGTTTTCAAGGTTCACTCAGTAACAGAGTTGGACTAGAATTCATGGCCTCCAACAGTACCTTCCCCCTATACAGGGCCACCTCTGTCATGTAAAAATACAGAATAATTTCTGAGCATTAAAAAGCATGGATCCTCTCCCTATAAAAGAATCTGAAAAATAATATATATATAACTGAATCACTGTGCCTGTACACCTGAAACTAACATGACATTCAAAATCAACTATACTTCAATTTAAAAATAAAATAAAATACTTAAAAAAAAAAAAAAAAAAGCATGGGTCCTATCCTCAAGAAGCATATCAAGACGCACACACTGAAAAATAACAAGAAACACAAGACAACCCAAAATACACATACACCATCGGTGATAGACTGCTGTAATAACATACACACTTCAGGCATCGCAAGAGGTGTGAAAACTGGCAAGTGGAGAGGGGGGAGGCAGAGAGCTCCATGTGAAGTGGGGGCTCCCCATCTCCCCTTTTGATCTGAGAATGGAAGGAAAATTGAAAACTTTGGTGTTGGTTGAAGTGTCAATCATCTCTGAAGCAAGAGCCTCTCAGTGTCCACTTGCGGGGACCAACCTCACCATCCAGCTCAATAAAAGATGGCATCGGGGAGCTGAGTCTAAGGAAACATTCTTGTGGTAACACCAGCACTGCCCGGATCCTGGATGAAGCCCAGCTCCCGCACGGAAGGACAGAAACTCGAGCAGAGACAAAAGCCCACGCTCCATCGTCCCCAGGATCCCAAATTTAAAAAGCCCTTTGGATCCATCAATCAAGACATGCTTTGCAATTCCAAATGTTGATGCATGTGAGCCTGTGTTGGTGACACCAAATCAAGGTCATGGACTAAAAACAAAAGCCACATTTTGGTGAAGGACAGGGATGCCCAGCCTCGGTGTGTGTCACTTCATGTTGTCCCAAATTATGTCACGGGGTTGAAAATTTTCACAATAACTTTTTCCTTCCAAAAACTATTTAAGCACACATTATTTTGCTTTTTGGTTCCAGAGTTCTTATTTATACTTGGGATTTGTGGGTTTGTTCTTTTTTAACAAAGGTAAATCATACTACATAAAATTTTAAAGGAGTTTCATGTCGTAATTTTGTTATTTATTCCACAAGTAGTACATGTATTTTTTTAATTAATAAATGCACATAAACAAAAGAAAGCCATTTTAAAATCACTTATCATCACCATCCAGAAATAAACACTATTAAGATTTTGATGTATAATGTTCCAGACTTTTCGTGTGTGTACATGTGTGTATTCATATATAGATTTTATTTGCTTCCTTTTAAATTTTTTAATTTTCTGAATATAACAGTAATACAACTATTTTTGAGTTACAGAAATTTTGGAAAATAGAGAAAGAATTTTTAAATCACCTATAATCTTACTACCTTACTATAAACGCTTTTAGAATTTTAAAGTATTACTTCTAACTTACTAAGTCTTACAATTATAATTTTTAAAAATTTTATTTTAAAATTCTGAAAGTACAAAAAAGTAAAAATTTATCACTAATGTAATCCCACCCCCACGAGTAACCCCTATTAAAAATTAGATGATTACCTTTCCCAATTATTTCCCGAGTTTATACTCATACTTTATATACTGTGTTTTCATTTGCTTTTTGGGATGGCTGTGAACCTCAATAATAGATACTGACTCTCTTCAATAAATTTATAGCCATATTAGCATTCTTAAATGTCTACAGAGTATTCTGTTGTAGAACTGTGCCAATCCCCTCTTGCCAAACATGAAAGCTGTTTCCAATTTTTCACTATTATTTTAAAATTCCAATATAAACATCTTTGTACATATGTTATACACATATCCAATCATTTTCTTTAAGACACAGTTTTAAAAATAGATCTGCCAAGTTGAAAGATAAGTCCTCTTATAATATGGGTCTGGCAATGCCTTTTTCTCCATACCCTGGCTATACTGGATATAGTCAACCCTGCATCTGAACACAGTTTGTTTTGCTTTTAATTTGCTTTTCTTTGATTACAAGTAACAGTGAACATTTTAAAATTCTTGGCCATTTGTACTGCTTTACTGAACTGCCTGCTTAAGTCTCTAGCACACTTTTCTGTGAGAAAGATAATAATTTTGTTATTTACTTGAAAGAACTCCTTATCTTTATCTTTTGTCATATGCAGCAACACTTCTCAGTTTATCATTTGTGTTTTACCTTGGTTTCTGCTCTATTTTGCCATTCCACAGTTTTAAATGTACAGATATCCACTTTTCCCTTTATGATTTCTGCCTTCAGTCATGCTTTGAAAGTTTTTCTCTACCCTGAGATTTCATTGTTTTCATCCACGATTGCTTCTTTTTATCATTTTACCTTTTATGGTTAAATCTTTAATACACATGGGACTTATTTTATATAAAATACAAGCTAAGAATATAACTTTAGTTTTTTCTAAATAGTAAGTCAGTTTTCCCGCCACAATTTATTTAATAGTATATCCTTCCTCTATTGACTAGTGATTACCATCAAATTTATATTATTACATATACCCAGTCCATTGTCTGTTTACTATTGTGCCAACACCATTCAGTTTTAATTTATTGAGTCATTATAATTCATAATGATTCTGATTAGGTACCCTGTTTCCAATCATAATGATTCTTTTCTAAACATTTTCCTGGCTATTTTGGGATGTTCGCTTTTCCGGAAGAAATTTAGAAAAAAATTTCAATATCCTGTGTAAAAAAAAAAAGCCCCATTTAGGTTTTGACATAAATTACATTAAATGTATGGATTAGTTTGGGAATACAAATTTATTTTTAAAATAAAAAATATGCCACAGCAAAACTCTTAGGAGTAATTACGACATTAAAGGAAAAACAAAGGAACTGTACATTTTATCAGAGATTTCAGTAGTTGGAAGGAATTTTTTTATTAGTTTAGTCGAGTATTGGCACTTTATAGGTGAGAAAACTTAAGGTATTGTTAACGATGTTCTTACTCAGATGAGGAAACAGACCCAGAATAAGGCAACCCCACAACTATCAGAGTAGCTAACTTTTAAAGAATGATCACAATACAACAGGCACTGGGTGTTTTACACACATTATCCCATTTTTTTCCTTTTATTTGAGTAGACAAAGACTTGATTCTCTTTACCTTTGGAATTGTTGGAAGCAATTTTAGGGGACAACACATAGGTACCAACTTTATGGAAGGGTCTTGCCAGAAACCAACAGCAGTTTAGCCCCGTTCAAAATTTCAAAACAAACTTTTAGAGAAGATGCATTCTCTACCTCAGCTGGCTTAAAATTATGTAAACAGAATTTATGTGCTCAGTGACCCCACTTCATTGATTTGACAGGGGTAATTCCTGGGTAAGAATGAGCTATTTCTCTAATGTATTGAGTATGTGCTTCCATGACAGTGTTTTCTTTTCTCCATTCCTTTAATTAAGTGGACAATGAATTGAAATGCAAAAGAATTTCTCTCTAATAGATTATCCATCCTCAATGCTTTATGTATGTTTTGTTTCAAATATATATATATATATATATATATATATATATTAGCAACAGTGAAAGAGCAAGCTAATAGTATCCATCCTAAAATTCCCCTGAATTATGTCTGGGTGAGACGGGAAGAGGGGAAGGCAGCCTGCAGAAAGAGACCCAGCCAGCCCCTTCCCACAGCGTTCATCTCAACACTTTGGGATGCATTTCAGGGTCACAGAAATCTCCCTGTCTCGAGGACTCACTGAGCAGTGCTCACACCACCTGCACCTACCGAGGACAAATCCTCTTTTATCAGGGAAGGACATTCCTGTTGTCTGAGCTGGCAACTTAAAGCCTGACGGACCCACATGGAGGTGAGGGAGAAAGAAGACACCGGACCACCACTTCAGTCTAATGGGCCTTGGCAATCAATGGTGTGGCAGGATCACAGCCAGGTCACCCTCACATTCAACTCCCTGGGCAAGTCCCGCCTTGACTCAGAGGTTAACCCTGTGCTTACTTAATTGACAGGAGGCCATAGAGGGCAGAGGGTGTGCATGGGGGCCTTGAGAGTCAGCCAGGGCAGTCTGAGTCCTGGCTGCCCTGACTTAGCTTTTCCAAGCTTCCGTTTACTCATTGGTGCAATGAAGATAATAACCCTACCTCTCAGGGCTGTCATAAGATTCAGAGAAAAACATGCATGCAAAGTGCCTGGCGCATAGTAAGCACTCAGTAAATGTTAGCTATTATTGTGTTTCTCTGTAAGAAGTAAGGCTTGTTTTTAATCTTTTCATGTAAAGAGTAAATCTCTATTGCTTTTAAGTCTATTTCTCAAGGAATTATAGGATCTCAGAATTGAAAGGAATTTAAGAATTATTTAGTCTTTCTTTTATACTGTGTCCTCGAAACTTTAAGATAGAGATATATTTTTTGTAGGTAACAAGCAAGCAGCCCTAAAGCAGGCAGCCCAAAAGAACCCTCACTTTGTGCAAAAATCCTGTATCAACTCTAAGGATTTTAACAAACTTGTCAGGCTCAATGCTAGTTAACTTTTTGTGAATTTCTTAATCTTCATGTTACTGCCTTCAGCATACAAACCCTGACACATATAATATTGCAAAGAAGGAAGCTTGCTTTCAGAAGACATGCCTGCATGTGCCAAAGTGGCTTCAGGAAAAGGAGGAAAGAAACGGGGGACCTCACACCAGGCCCAGCCAGTGGCTTAACCGATTCTGTAAATGTACGTGTGAGTAGAGGCACCCAGGAAGAGCTATAGGCCGTATGATTTGCAGGGCACAGTGCAAAATAAAAATGTGGGACATTTATTCAAAAATTACTAAGAATTTCAAGACCACAATGGAACACTACACCTTCAAGAGCAGGGCCCTTGAAGTCGGCCCTAGATGCACCCTGCCTGTCTGCACCCTCACACAGCCCTGGGAGTCAGAGTGGGCCCAGTTTGCTAAAGGTCTCCACCAACAGTTGGAAGATTATTGCAACTGGAACACATCTTCCTATTTGTCAACTGCTAAGGCACTAATAATAAACTGGAAACATTGGCTTTGGCCAAATCAAAACTGGCTTTAGTTCAGAATTGAATCAAGTTAAGATTAACTGCAATTGATCAAGTCTCATCCTAATTTCTACATAGAAGCTAACTCTGACGCTTCCAGCCTCAGGTATAGCAAATGCCATTTTACCTGTTTTGGGCAACACTATAATAGTGATGCACAACAAAATGTCTTTAATCTCTGAAGGAATTTTTTGTCTTTAGCCAAACTGAATATCCAAAGTACCTTATAAGTCTTAAACCAGGCCCAAGTGGTTTAAGGCTCAATTAGTAAATTGACTACATTAATTACCAAGTTCAGTTTTACCACAATTGGTGAGTAGGTGATTAGGTGGTTTACTACTTTCCTAATAGTCTAATCTGATTTATGGGAGATGTGACTATTAATGTTTGCTTTGGGGAGACATAAGCTAAATACAGTTCAGTGAAATTCCGCAGCCCACATTCAGGAAGACATTGAAAAATTCAATGCAAGTGAGCTGAATTTAAAACTTAGTTAAAGTTATTCTGAGTAATGAAAACAAGTGATATGTACAAATGGAAAGATATGCATTCTATTAAGTCTAAACTTATTCAAAGTCGGGTATTTTTACTTGATTTTGTTTGGAGAACTTCCACTTTGGATATGACTATCCTGAAAAAGGAGAAATTCTACTAATTTAAGGAGTAGTAAATTACATGAATTAATCTAAGAAAGTAAAGAAATAGAAATAGCACTGTCAAGATAAGTCCAATCATACGTTCTATACAACAAGCCATGAATAATAATGTACCATGTGCTCAACTCCTAATACCTTCACACCAGGAAATGCTGATATCCTTTGCCAAGGCTACCCAATGTATTTAATACCAACCTCAAAGAATTTTCTCTCTCTGGCTGCAATTCCTCAAAGTTTAGACTTTAAGTGGTAGAATCTACAACTTGTTTTATCCTAAGACCAAAACACCTGGTCTCTCTTTTCTGAAAGCTCTGGAATCTAAACTGAGTCCTTGCATTTTGAGAGGCAGTTTTAAACCATGCCTGATTTTGGCAAGTTATGGGGACTTTCAAGATTGAGTCCAAAGCTAAAAACACCCCCAACTGGACAAACATTATAGGCTCTAACGTATCAGCATTAAATGCCCGTCTAGAGTAAACTAGGCTTAACTGTTGAACCGGTGTGGGCTCACTATGTGATGGGCAGGGCCTTTGTCTAATTCAGCTCTGAGAGAATTGTTAACAAAAATGAAACACGCATTGAGTCCTTACACTAGGTCAGATCTATGCTATGCACTTTTCAGATAGATACCTTTTCACATTTAATGCTTACCACGCCATGAGAGGTAGATTAGAGGTATTTCAGACAACTAAGGGTCAGCAGGGCTAAGCAGGTCTGTCCAAGAACATAGTAAGTGATCAAGCTGGGACTGGAGCCAAAGTCTTCTGTCCCCAGGACCATGCTCTTTTGATGATGCCACAGAAGAAATCTCTGGGATGGTTTTGCCTTTAGATACATTAGAACATCTCATCCTACTTCTAAGTTTTTGAAGTACAACCTCTCCTATTGTATGTGTCTAATACTGGGAATATAAAAAATTCAGACGGACAATTATGAGATCTGTTCAGATAAGAAAAGCTTTCAACCCAATATTTTGCTGCTCCATTGAGCAAGTAATAGTCAAAGATCAAGGTGAAAAAAAATGAGACTGAGGTTTATCGACAGTTCCCTTCTACTTGGGAGTTATCTGTTGAATGACCATAGGAATTATAATAAAGCAAACTGAAGAAAATTCCTCCAAACCAAAAAAAAAAAAAAATTACAGGTTTCAAATTTGAAAGTCCAGTTTTATAGTTTCAACAACAAACTGTAAAAGCACAGGTGCAATACCTGCTAAAAGTCAAGTGTTTAAGACCAGTGTGTGGAAAGACGTTACACTCTGATTTTCCAGAAAAGGAGAGATTGCTATCCCTTTAAACAGATATCTAATCATTTAGTCGAAAGACAGTCCAAAATCAATGTCAAGGCAACTGCCTACCTATACCTACATTCTCACACAAGTACACTCAGCCAATAAGAGTGGGAGAGAAAATAATCACCGTGTAACTAATTACCATCTGTCTTCACATTCTTGTAGCTTGAACATTTTCCTTTAAGAACTCTACCTCTGAGAAAAGGGTTCTTTATCTGAGCAGCTGCATTTCCTTTTCCCTGCCCATTTTGTGTGTGGGTGTGCGCACACGTACACATATATACATATATACACACATATTTTTTCTAAACCATCTTACAGTAAGTTGTATACATAATTCCCCTTTACTTCCTAAAATTTCACTGTGTATTTCCCATGAACAAGAATGTTATCATACATAACCACAGTACAGTTATCAAAATGAGGAAATTGAACATTAATTCAATACTATTATCTTCACGCCATATTCCAGTTTCACCAATTGTCCCAACATGTCTTTTGTACCAATCTTCCCCTTTGGTTCAGGATCCAATACAGGATCTCACTTTGCATTTAGTTCTCATATCTCTTTAGTCGCATTTAATCCAAATCAGTTACTCAGCATTTCTTTGTCTTTCCTGGTCTTGACATTTATTTTAAAAGAACAGGCTGGTTATTTTGTAGCATGTCCCTGACCTTAGATTTGTCTGCTGTATCCTCATGATTAGATTAGATTTTGATTTTACATTTTTGGCAGGAATACCACAAAAGTGATACTGTGTCCTTCCCAAGAGACCATATCAGGAGGCTCATGATGTTGGCTTATCCCATGGATGGTGGTGCTCACTTTGATCACTTGGTAAAGGTGGCATCTGCCAGTTTCTCCACTGTAATGTTACCATTTCCTTTATATAATTAATGAATAATTTAGGGACATACTTTGAAACTATCTTTTGAAACTTTCAAACCTGTTCCTCATCAAATTTTTAGCTACTATTTTTAGCATCTATTAATGACTCTTTCCTGATGATTACAAAATGTTGATTTTTTAACTTCAACAGTCCTCATTCTGTCTACACTTGTTAGTTTAATTTCTATTGTAAGGAAGAGCTTTCTCTCCCCCTTGTTTTGTTTGTTTGTCTGTTTCTTTATTAGTAGTGGTATGGAGTGAAGAATTCTATTTTTATTCATGTGTTATAATCCACTAATATTTTACTTATTTTGATGCTCAAATCCGCAATATGGTAGTAAAAACAAGGACCATTTCTCAAATGTCAAGAATGTAAAAGAAATTGCCAGGAGAGCAAACAAATTTGGTTTTGATTTCCTGACTTCCAAAAGGAGCCAGATGTCAACAGAGAAAACTTAGTAGTAAGAATAAGAAAATATAAAGTCATCATGCAATTGGATTTTGATAAGAAAGGGGCAAGGCTTGAAATTATATACAAGCGCCCATTATTGCTTATGCCTTCATAAAAACTTCCACTTCTTCTGCGTTTCATATTTCTGGACTCTGTTTTAAGGAAACATAAGGTACGCACATCCAGTAATCAGACCAGTCGCTCTCCCACTGACCAGTTGCCATGTGCGTTTACTGAATTGTGGCTGGAGACCACAGTTACAATCACTGTTGTTTTCTTTAATTTAATTTCATTTAATTTAGAAAGACATTTTGCTCAAGGTCATCAGTCTGGGAAAACATTTGAGACACTGTTATTATGTAGCTTCCCTCTAATATGACCAAACCTCTGCTTATAAAAGAGAATATTTCATTTGGATCAGTGCTTCCAGCCTGTCTAAAGAAATGCCACATTCAGAGATTGCTGAGTATCTGCTCAGAGTTTGACAAATATCTGGTTGGCTCACAAATACAATTTGCTTAAATTAATCCTTTAGTCCTGAGAAATATGAATATCATGGAGTGAATAATACTCATTAAATACAATGCCTGATACATCTATAATGCCTTATCACTTATACTTTGAGGCAAGTAGGTGGGGATAGAATGGAACAGGGGAAGGCTTCCAATACCATCTCAGGCAAGACAACTAAGTCTATTAATAGTTCATTTTTCTCAAACATTTTTCTTTTTATGGACACAGCATAACTTAGACTTTTATTCTTTGTTTCTGAATCAGATTTCTTTATTTTATGAGTTTGCAGTCCTGTGATTTTATTTCCAAGTTATTGTATGCTCTGTTCTTGAACTTAATGTGGGAGGTATTACTATTCTTATTCTTAAAAGTAGCCCCCAAATGTTCACCACTATCACTTAAATATAGCGTTTATTGAGCACTTACTATTTGCCAGTCCCTCTGCTCAGCATCTGCATACATTATTTCCCTTAAGTCCTAAAACCACACAGGAAGTGAGTTCAGATGAGGACGCTGAGGCCGCAAGGGGTTGAGGAAACTGTCCAGTGTTCCTCAGTTTAGTGTATGTCTTGGGCAAGTAAATGTGATAGGAGCTCCAGCCTGTCTGTCCCCAGAGTTTGACCAATGTGCTGTATGCCCTTGTGAGGAGTGGAGAGAAGAGGCTCTTCCTCTGATGTCGACACCAGAAGCCTTTGATTCCAGCCCTCTGTGTGACGTTTATAACCCAGGTACACTCCTGAGCCACACTAAGGAAAGCACACTCCCCGGGATGGGAATGTAGGCAAGACAGCTTGAACTGCTCAGGCTCCAAATTTCAGCTTTATCTGGGATTCATCTTTCTCTCTGTTCCTTCATCCTCTCCATATCCAATTAGTCACCATGTCTTACCAATTGTGCCCCCAAACTGTCTACCTTCTACTGCCCCTCCTCTAGTTATACCACTCACCACTCTCAGCTTCCAGAGGGGTTCCCCACCTCCACTCTCCTCCTCCCATTCATTCTTCATTCCTGCAACAAGGAAATTGTCTCAGACAGCTCAGATCATGACACTCACCTGCTCAGAAACCCTCAAGGGCTCCCCATTGCTTACAACATAAAATTCTGGCTTATTAGCCTGACATTTAGGGATGCCTACCATTTGGTCCTCATGTGTCTCTCCAGTTGACTCATCTGCACCCTGGGCTTCCCGCCCTTACTCCATGTGCTGATACACTTGCAGTTTCCTAAGCCATCCCTCCAGGTTCCAGCTTCCTGCTTTTATCACGGCCCTTCAACCTGACATTTCCTTCTTCTTCCGTTGCTCCCTTTTCCCCACTCCACATCACTCCATCGTCCCCCACTTTTTTTTTTTTAAACTTTTATTTATTTATTTATTATTTTTGGCTGTGTTGGGTCTTCGTTTCTGTGCGAGGGCTTTCTCTAGTTGCGGCAAGTGGGGGCCACTCTTCATCGCGGTGCGCGGGCCTCTCACTATCGCGGCCTCTCTTGTTGCGGAGCACAGGCTCCAGACGCGCAGGCTCAGTAGTTGTGGCTCACGGGTCTAGTTGCTCCGCGGCATGTGGGATCTTCCCAGACCAGGGCTCGAACCCGTGTCCCCTGCATTGGCAGGCAGATTCTTAACCACTGCGCCACTAGGGAAGCCCCCGTCCCCCACTTTTGAAAAGAAGTCCCAACTTCTTGTCAAAAACCTACCATTTCAGAGAGGGTCCAACAAGGCTTAAAGGGGTCAAGCAAGGTTAAAAATTATCTATTTTATAAGAGATACTTCAAAACTCACTGTCCACAAAGGGACTACCTTAGTCAGATTTAATCTCTCCTTCCTGTATAAGCCTGTTTCATTCTGTGCATGATTCTTTCACTGTACTTATAAAATCTTGCCTTTCATTAAAGTTAATTGTATACATTTCCATCTCTCCCACCAGACTGAATGTTTGAGAAATAAGAGCCATCTTAAACATCTCTGTTTCCTCGCAGGCATATGTTGAATTTAGTGTCTAGTTACTGGTGAGAAAATTTGTCGTTAGGAGATGATGATTTTTATTTTTAAAAATTATGGTATGTATATAGATAGAAACATCTTTATGTATATATTTGTTTTATATATATATAAAGTATTTATATATATTGTTTTACACACACACACATATGTGTGTGTCAGTAGATACCTAATAAATATCTGTTGATTAAATGAATTAAAGAGTTGCCATATGATCCCGCAATCCTGCTCTTGGGCATATACCCAGACAAAACTATAATTTGGAAAGATACATGCACCCCCTATGTTCATAGCAGCACTATTTACAATAGCCAAGACATGGAAACAATGTAAATGTCCATCGACAGATGAATGGATAAAGAAGATATGGTACATATATACAATGGAATATTACTCAGCCATAAAAAATAATGAAATAATGCCATTTGCAACAACATGGATGGACCTAGAGATTGTCATACTAAGTAAGTGAAGTAAGTCAGACAGAGAAAGACAAATACCATAAGATATCACTTATATGTGGAATCTAAAATACGACACAAATGAACATATCTACGAAACAGAAACAGACTCACAGACAGAGAACAGACTTGTGATTGCCAAGGGGGAGGGAGGGTGGGGGAGGGAAGGATAGAGAGCTTGGGATTAGCAGATGCAAACTAGTATATACAGGATGGATAAACAACAAGGTCGTAGTGTATAGTATAGGGAACTATATTCAATATCCTGTGATAAACCAGAATGGAAAAGAATATGAAAAAGTATACATGTATGTATAACTGAGTCACTTTGTTGTACAGCAGAAATTAACACAACATTGTAAATCAACTATACTTCAATTAAATTTAAAAAAAGAATTATCATCATAGAATTATTCATAACAATAAAAAATTGGGAGGGACTTCCCTGGTGGCGCAGTGGTTGAGAATCTGCCTGTCATTGCAGGGGACATGGGTTCGAGCCCTGGTCTGGGAAGATCCCACATGCCGCGGAGCAACTAGGCCCGTGAGCCACAACTACTGAGCCTGCGCGTCTGGAGCCTGCGCTCCACAGCAAGAGAGGCCACGATAGTGAGAGGCCCGCGCACCGCGATGAAGAGTGGACCCCGCTCGCCGCAACTAGAGAAAGCCCTCGCACAGAAACGAAGACCCAACACAGCCATAAATAAATAAATAAATAAATTTATTTTTTTAAAAAATCGGGAAAAAAATTATTAAATAATAAGGAAATAAATCTGTTATGTAATATCCGTACAGTAGAATGTCTTAATCACTAAGAATAACATTTTCACAAGCTATTTTAAAATGTGGGAAATGATCAAAGTTAACAGGAAAAAATTCTGTACATTATATCCTATTTTTGTGAAAATTATTTGGTGGGATTACAGGTAATTGTTTTTTCATTCTACACACCTACTTTTTCCGAGTTTTCACATTGGCAAAGAGTTTTTATTCTTTAAAACCCAAAATGAAAATTTTAAATGATACTTAATTGTCTTATTCCCAGTAGGAACTGAGACTCAAAGACCAAACAAGTCCGTTTTCTATTTCCTCAGAGAGTGAAAACAACTGACTTCAAGAAGCCGCCGGAATGCTGCTGTAAGCTCCCATTTCAAAGAAATGGTGTGGTGTTTGTAATGGATAAATTTGAAGAGACAGCTAGTATTATTCTCATCTGTAATATATCATTTCTGCCTCTGATATGATCTTAAAAAAAAAAGATCCACTTTCACTTCTCTTTATTTTAACTCCCTACAACTGTATGGACACTACTTGGTAATAAAAACAGCCCTAAAACCATGTGTCTCATTATTTCACAGCTACTAACCATAAATAATAGTCTCATACTTTTGAGATTATAAATTATTCATATGAAAGTAATGCCAAATTATTAAAAGCCATTGGGTGAATCTGTGACCTTGTTTGACAGCCACTGGTTTGAGTGACAGCCTGGGAGACTATGTAGTCAAAGCCGGTGTGGACTAGTCCAGGACGAGCTCTGTCCTTCTAAGCACCAGGTTGCTCTAACTGGAAACCAAATGAACCACATCTCTGAGAAGAAAGGAGAGTCTCTTCCAGTCTGGAGCTCTGTTTGGGGTGATATGTGTACCTTGGGTAATAGAAATACTCAATTCTTAATAGATAACAAATCACTTTCATATTTATTAAACCTACACACTTGTTATTTTTCTAGAATCACTGAGATACCTGGATTTTCTTTGCAACATAACATAGCTTCTGGTCTAACTGCAAGGATAAAGAACATTTATTTACAATGTAGAGCATATTCATTTTGTCCCACCTTTTGTAGTTAATAACACTTTATTAAATGGTACAAATATCAGAGCAAAAAAAAAAAGACCAAAAAGCAAAAACAAATAATCAGAACTTGAGTATCATTAGATCATTTTCATTTGGTGGCAGTCGACCTAGCTCTGAATCCTGGGGGTATATCCTCCCTCAGCCATTGCCTTCCCTTTGGAAAGCTACAGCTTTGCTCAGCTGCTAGCAAAAGATGCTAATTTGATCATACTGATTCCTCTTAATGCAAAGAGTGAATTGTTTTTAGACCACTGGTGATTAATGTGGGTATTGATTAGCTGATCAATAAGGCCACAGTGTCTAATTATTGATAATCCCTCTCCAAATGAAAGATCGAGTGTTAGAAGTCCTAGTTACAGAGTTCAAAATATAAAGTGATTGAATGTGATGCCCGGTAATTGAAAGTCAAACTAATCCCATAAATTAAATCACAACAATCCATAACATTTACCTGATAAATCCTTTGGAAGCTGTATTTAACTTTCACTATTCCTGACTTTTTTTTGCCCCTTACAAAGTCCTCTGAAATGCACACAACTTGTTGAGGAAGGCAAAAATCATTCTAAAGTGATTTATCTTTATGAAATAAGGGGTCCAATGGCACCAGCACTGATGGTTACCCATTTCAATAATGGCTTCATCTCTGTATCACATCATAGAATAAAGAATAAAGAAAATTTACCATGAATGCTCAAGAAAATGAAGGCTCTTCCTGATATTTAGGGTCACAAACATGGAAGGGAATTCAGAGTTCACATAATCACCTTCTCACTCTGCCACAGACTGTTTAAGGGACCTGATGATTGTCACACAGCCAGCCAGAGGGCAGGACAGGATTGATGATCCAGGTTAGTTACAACTTCTGCCCTTTCCTAGTTTGTACAGGGCGTGTAAGCATTAGTTTGTACCAGGACCAAAAATTTACTCATAAAGGCAACTGCTATGTTGTGCAATAAAAATAAAACTTCTTTTATATTCTGAGACATATCTCAGCTTGCTCCAGAGCCCCTGCATTTCCACTGGTGTGGAGGCAAGATGGGGAGATCTTGCTAAAGAAAAATAACTAAATCTCTTTCCATTTGGGGTTACCTTAGTCTCCTTCGGGTAAATGCTAGATTTGGAAATTTCCTCCTCCTCCCTTGCTCCTCCTCAAGATGGCATCTAAGTCTACAAGGGGCTGTTGTGGCCCCATGTCAGTGAGGGAAGGGAGCCTCAGATCCATGTGGGTTTTTGGCTGTCCACTGGAATTCACTGAAATCTGCTGGGGGTGGCTGGTGACAGGTCATTACTAATGCACAGCTGCTCCTGCCTAGTATTCTTTTTTTTTCCTTTTGCACTTTTTATTTTGACACATTTGATTCATGCAAAATAACCTACATAATAGATAGGTAAGTTAGAGAGCATGATAATGAACACTCATAAATCCACCATACAACTTAAGAAATGGAATACAATCAATACAATCAAAGTCCCCTAGCTGACCCTTCCCAATCTCCTCTACCCACTTTCCTGAGTTTTCTGTTCATCATCCCTTTCCTCATCTGTATGAATTTAGAATGTGGGTAGATGTGCCTAAAAATATACAGTTTTTCATTTTGCTTGTCTTTGAATATGGTTCATCACTCATGTACACTTTGCATTTTTTTTTTCATTCAACATTCTAAGATTCATCTATTCTTATTTCCATGAATTCTTAAGCCAAAGTTCAAGTTGCTGAGAACAGAGTCCCTGAGGAATCCAGACTACATTTTCATCATGCCTTTGCTCCTCAGAAAAATTCCCTTCCTCCCATGGTGGTGAGCTTTCTACATCCTCCTCCTATCTGGTGAGAACATCTCTTTCATCATATTCTGTCCTCTCTGCATTATGGGCTATAGTAAAACTCTATTATACATCGATTGATCAAACCTGGCTGGCGATATGTAAAGAGGAGCTTTATAAAATTCAGAAAGCCTTTCTCTTTGGCAAGACAACTTAACTAATTTTTGGACTTCTGTTTCCAGCTAAGACAGAGTAGCTTGCATCAATCCAACCCTCACACCAAAAACAATTCTGAAAACTGTATTAAAAAAGAATTTTTTAAAAAGCAGCTCTTTGAAGCCATAGAAGAGCAACCAACACATCTGGACTTGCAGAGCCAAGATCTCAGAGAAAAGACAAAAGCATTGACGTGAGCCCGACTCTCTCTACCTCTTCTCCTCATAAGGCATTTACCAGTTTGTAAGAGGTTTAGGCAAGAAGCTGAAAAGAAAGTGGCACTCAGAGCTTTCCACACTCTCACAGGACTGGGATACAGACCGTTGGAGTTCAGGCTTGCCAAGGCAGCCAGGACTTGAAGGATCAAGACCCAGGAGAGAAGGGGGACGCAGGAATGTGAGAGGCTGATGGTCTGAGCTACTTTTTCTTCTCAGAGTATTCACCTATTTGTCAAGTATGCAAGAAAAGAGGTGGAGAATCAAAGCAGAAAGAGCTGCTAAAAGACTGAGAAGCTAAACAGAGCTATCCACAGCCATCAATGTTAGGGAGATATAGACCGAAATTAAGGCCCAAGGAAGTTGAGGGGCCTTGGCAAAAACACAAGCCTTTCAGTTTGGAGCCCTGAAGGACTAACTGTGGGAATATGAGTACGTTGGAAATAGACAAGGTCTTACAAAGTGCAAAGTCCAGCCTTGAGACATCTCAATCCAAGACCTTAAGTCACAGTGATTTGATCCCACTCTAACTGCTAAGAAGGCAACCAAAAAAAAGGACTTTTAGCATTTTCATGAGGCCAGAAAGAAAAAAATTGAAGGTCAGTGTTACTAAGGCAGCCAGGACTTGAAGGGCTAGAATTCAGGAATAAAGTGACCCTTAGATAAGTGAGCCCAACGTTCTGCACCACTTTTCTTCTTAAGGCATCTTCCAGTGTCTAAGGTCTACACGGCAAGAGGCCAAGATGCCAAGCAGAAAGCAGCAGCTAAGTGGTTAAAAAGCTAAGTCAGACCTCCAAGGAGAAGAGGACTTAGAAGACATTCCAGGGTTTCCCTTGAGACGCCTGAAGACCAAGCCCTAGTAGTAAGGGCAAACTAGAAATCAGAGAGGTCCTTACAAACACTGAAACCCACCTTCAAATCATCTCAGTCCCTGACTAGATCAAACTGCTCACCAGAAGAAAATTAAATTTTCCTGGGAAAATACTATCACTCAAAGCTTCTACAATTTTCACTTATCATACCTAATATCCAATCAAAAATTACCAGGTATACCAGTATAAGAAACAACATCCACAATCCAAGATATAAAAAGAAAAAAAGAAAAACTACAATTAGGGACTTCCCTGGTGGTGCAGTGGTTAAGAATCCGCCTGCCATTGCAGGGGACGCGGGTTCAATCCCTGGTCCGGGAAGATCCCTCATGCCACGGAGCAACTAACCCTGTGTGCCGCAACTACTGAGCCTGCGCTCTAGAGCCCACAAACCACAACTACTGAGCCTGGGTGCCACAACTACTGAAGCCCGCGCACCTAGAGCCCATGCTCTGCAACAAGAGAAACCACTGCAATGAGAAGCCCGCGTACCACAACGAAGAGTAGCCCCCGCTCACTGCAACTAGAGAAAGCCCGTGCACAGCAATGAAGACCCAAATCAGACAAAAATAAATAAATAACAATAAATACATTTATTTTTAAAAAAGACTATTAAACAAGCCCACAGGTGATTCAGATATTAGGGTTACTATAGATTTTAAATATCTGTACATTAATATGTTTGAGAAAATAAACTACCAAATAAATAGTATTACTAAAGAGTTAGATGCCTTAAAAGAGAATTAAATGGAAATTCTAAAACTGAAAGATACACTGATTTTAAGAATGCAATAGATGAGCTTGATAAGTAAGACAAAGATTTGATGTGGATTAGATGTAGCAGAAGATGGGAACAGGAAGATAGGTCAGTAGAAAATGTACAGACTAAAGCATGGAGAGAAACAGAAGCAAAATAGAGAAAAGAGTATAAAAGGCATATGAGACATGATGCATAAAATATGTGTAATTGGAGCTCCATAGGGATAAAGAGCAAGAATGTGTTAGAAGCAGTATTTGAAAATATTATGGTTGAGAATTTCCCAAAATGGAAGTAAAACATCAAGCCACAGATTCAAGTGTTTATATGAATGATCCTAGATAGAAATACAGAATGCAAGAAGTAATGAAGAACATGAAAAAGTACATTTATGGGAAAATAAAATGATTATATAGCATAAAAATAATAATGTCTGACAGATTTTAAATATATGTAGAATTAAAATATATGATAAATAACAATAACAGAAAAGGTTAGATGAATATATGGAATTAAAGCTTTCTAAGATCCTTGCATTTTCCAAGAAATTATTTAAAAATTCTAATTTAATGTAGGATGATGAAATGTTATTCAATAAATTCAGAGTATTCAGTAGTTGTTAAACATGTGGCTCAACACTGAAAACATAAAATTATATCTTACCATATACCTTTACAAAAGAGTAAGTTCTGGATGACAGAATACTTAAATGTAAGAGTAAAATGATAAAATTTTATCATTTTAATAAAGTGATAAAAATTTAAAATTTTAAAAAATTCTCATTTATAGTAGACACTAAAGAGTCAAGGATGCATATTGTAATCTTTAATAGAAGGACTAATAAAAGGAATAAACAGGACTAATAAAAGAATAAAAGGGAGGATTAAAAAATAATTAATACAAAAGAAAATGAGAGAGAAAAAGAAACAAAGAAAGGACAAACAGAAAACAAAGAATAAGACAGCAGATTCAAACTCAAACATAGAAGTAATTCTATAACTTGTAAGTAGACAAAATAATCCACTTTTTTAAAAAACAAGCTTACCAGACTGTAGGGGAAAGAACTAAATATACACTGCCTAGAAAAGACAACTGTAAGGCAGAAAGTAAAAGAATGGGAACACAAATGACACAAACATTAGCAAAAAGAAAACTGACAGTCTTAACTTACAAACAAATTAGACTTAGGGCAAGAAGTCTAATTTGATCAAATAAAAAGGGAATACACATAAATTAGCAGATACAGTGGTTAAGAGGGGGCATTTCCTAATAAGAAAATGTTAATTCATCAGGAAAATATGACATTTCTAAATCTGCATGTCCCTAAAAACACAGCCTCCAACCATGTAAAGCAAAAACAGATGAAACTAAAAGGATAAATGGACAAATCCACAAATGTAGTACGAGATTTTAACACACTTGTCTTGGTAACTAATGTAAAAAATTGATAGAACACTTAGATCAAAAAATCAGGAGAAATACAGAAAATTTGAACTAAATGACCAATTTTACATAACTGATTATATGTATGCATGTCCATGTGTGTATGTTTATATATACATACATATCGGGTTGGCCAAAAAGTTCATTCGGGTTTTTCCCAAACTTTTTGGCCAACACAATACATATGTATATATATTCATATATCACTGAATCCAATGCACATGCTTTTCAAGTATACATATACATTTACCAAAGTCATCTAATCACTGAGGCAAATAAAGTCTCAACAAATAACAAAATTGAAATTATGTGGAGTAGTTTCTTCAATCAGTAGAAGTAAAACAAAAATCAGTAACAAAATGATACCTAGAAAATCCCAAACTATTTGGAAATTAAGCAGTATGCCTTAAATAACCCCATCACTTAAAGAAGAAATCACAATGGAAATTAAAAACTATTTTGAACTGAATTATAATAAAAAAAATTTTTTTTTGTAATTTTTTTTGGGGGGGGGCTTTATTTATTTATTTATTTATTTGCTGTGTTGGGTCTTCGTTTCTGTACGAGGGCTTTCTCTAGTTGCGGCAAGTGGGGGCCACTCTTCATCGTGGTGCGCGGGCCTCTCACTATTACGGCCTTTTTCTTGTTGCGGAGCACAGGCTCCAGACGCGCAGGCTCAGTAGTTGTGGCTCACTAGCCTAGTTGCTTCGCGGTATGTGGGATCTTCCCAGATCAGGGCTCGAACCCGTGTCCCCTGCATTGGCAAGCAGATTCTCAACCACTGCGCCACCAGGGAAGCCCAAAAATAATTTTAAAATGTAACATAACTTGCATGCTATAGCTAAGAGCACCTTAGAGAAAACTTTATAGTCTTAAATGCATATATTAGAAGACAAGAAAGGGTGAAAATGGATGATTTTAGGATCTATCTAAAGACACTTTTTTTTAAATGGGGAAACTAAATTACAAAGAAAGTAAAATATAAAAGCAGAAGTTAATGAAATTTTAAAAAAACATAATAGAGAAAATCAATTAAGTCAAAACTTGCTTCCTTGAAAAGATTGATACAACTGATAAACTACTAAAGACTGGTCTTTAGAAGGAAAAAAATAAATTAGCAATATTAGAAATAAAAAATGGACATCACTACAGAAGCTATAAGCATTAAAAAGGTAGTAATGACTGTGAACGACTTTGTGCAAATAATTTTTAAAATTTAGATCAAATAGATAATTTCCTTGAAAACACAACTTACCAAATATATACACAATAAGAAAGAGAAATAGTACTGTCTATCAAACAATTTTATTTGTAATTAAAATCCTCCGCAATAAAGAACTCCTAGCCCAGACATCTTTATCAGTGAATTATTTTAAATATTTAAGAAGAAAATAACACAATCTTACACAAATTTTTCCACAAAACAGAAAAGAGGAAACATCCACTATCTCATTTTATAAAATCCACACAACCTCATAAACATTACAGGAAAGATAATAGGCCATTATATCTCCTGAACATGAATGCAAAAAATCTAAACATACTATTAATAAACCAAATTTAGCAATTTAAAAAAAGGATAATGCGTTAGAACCAAGTTCAGTTGTAATGCTAGATCCATTTTATTTATAAATCAATCAGTTTATATCAATTAATTTATAACAATATAATTCACCACAGTAACAAAAAATATTGCATGATAATCTTAGTAGATGCAAAACCACTTGATGAAAATCAACACATATTGCTAATTAAAAAACAAAAACTCAGTAAACTAGAAATAGATTTTCCTGAATTGGATAAAGAATACTTTTAAATGGTAAAATATTGGAAACTTTTCCCCAAAGATCAGGAACAAAAAAAAAATCTCACTATTATTACTTGTACTCAACATTTTACTGGAGATTCTATTCAATGTAATTAGAAAGGAAAAAATTAAAATGCATATAAATCAGAAAAATAGAAATAAAACTATCATTATTTGTAGATGATTGTGAAGGTAGAAAATCTAAATGAATCTACAGGCAAACCTTAGAATTAACATGTGAACATAGAAAAGTTTCTGGATACAAGATCATTATGCAAACATCAAATTTTTTATACTGTAGCAATATATAATATACATTTGAAGGTGAAACTTCAAAAAATTATATCATTTAAAATAGTGCCAAAAAATTTCTAATACCAAATATTTAACAATAAACCAAATGAAAAATGTAAAATACTCCTCCTCCACAGAAAACTATTAATATTTCTGAGGAAAATTAATATAAACCTAAATAGAAAGATAACCACATTTATGGCTTGAAACAGTCAATAATTTAAAGATGTCAATTCTCCCCCAAACCGATCTATAGACTCATTGTAATCATCATCTAAATCATAACGGATGTTTTGTGTGAAAATTAACAAGCTGGTTCTAAAATTCATATCAAACTGCAAAAAGCCAAGAAAACCAAAACAATCCTCAAGAATGGCAAAGCTGAAAAACTCTTCATTACCGTATGTCAGGACTTAGTGTGAAGCTACATTAGGAAGATGTATTGGTACAGGGTGGTATTGGTACAGTAGAGACAAATAGACAAATAAAACAGAGTAGAAAACCAAGAAACAGACCTCACACATGCAGTCACTTAATTTATAACAAAGATGGCACTGCAGTGCAGTGGGGGAAAGACTGATCATTTCAATAGTGATGAATCAATTAAGTATCTATGTGGAGGAAAGTAATCCTGACCTTCTAACTTGCACCGTAAACCAAAATCAACTCTAGATAGATCTTAGATGTAATTGGGGAAAATAAGACAATCAAGTTATTAGGAAGTGACAGAGGAATGTTTTCATGACCTTGAGATGGGCAAGAATTTCTTAGACAAAATATATCGTAAAGGAAAAGATTGATAAATAGCACCACTTTAAAATTAAGAATTTTTTCATAAAAAGACACTAATAAGAAAGTAAAGCTGTATACCTGAAACTAACACAATATTGTAAATCAAATGTAGTTAAATTTAAAAGAAAAAGAAAGAAAGAAAGTAAAAAGACAAGCCAACAGTGGAAAAAGATGATTACAATATATATATCTAACAAAGGATTTATATCCAAAACATATAAAGAAATACAAATCAACAAGAAAAATACTGACATAACAATTTTAATGGACAAAACAAACCAAAAACAACCCACCTTAATAAGCATTTTACAAAGGAAGATGTATAAATGGCTAATAAATATATGAAAAGCTGGTCAACATCATTAGTCACTAGGGAACTATCAATACAAATGAAAACCACAATGAGATACCACTATGCACTCGGCAAAACAGCTAAAATGAAAAAAGATCACAATTTGAAGTATTAGCACCTGGAATTTTCATTCACTGTGTTGAGAAATAAATTGTGGTATGTTCATAAAATGAAATATTATACATCAATGAAATTAAACAAATTGAAAAAACTAATAACATGGATACATTTCACAAACCTAATTTTGAAAGAGAGAAGCGACACATAAATTATCACATACTGAATGAGTCATTTTATATAAAGTTACAAATATAAGCAAAACAAATCTATGGTGATAGAAGTTGGACTAGTGGTTACATTTGACGGAGAGTAAGAACTGGAAGGGCCAGGGAAATTCTGGGCTGCTGGTAATGCTCTTATCTTGATCTGGATAGTGGTTACACAAGTGCATTCTCTTTGTAAAAATTCATTGAGCTGGACACTTATGATTTGTGCATTTTTTGTTAGTATGTTATATTCAGTTCAAAAGTTTACATTAAAAAAAAAGCCC
Source organism: Balaenoptera borealis (assembly GCF_965194805.1). NCBI lineage: Eukaryota > Metazoa > Chordata > Mammalia > Artiodactyla > Balaenopteridae > Balaenoptera > Balaenoptera borealis. The sequence goes on along the minus strand of NC_138862.1, from coordinate 109,340,504 downwards.
ATCTTTGAGACAATTATCTTAGTGTAGATCAGAAGTCCTATTTTGGAATTCAAAAGCTGAACATTGGAACTTTCTCTTTTCATTCTGTTGTAACAGTCCTAAGCTTCCCCAAAGCACTGGATGCCTCTGGCTGGATAGCAGAAGATCACGTATAAGGAAGTACAAAAAGGAAAAGAACATTAATATATTTCAAAAAATATTATCCTTGCTACACTTTTCATAAAGCCTAGAATCAAAAGAACAAACAGATGTAAATTAAAACTGTGATATAATTTCTCAAGATAATGACAAAAGTATCTTTGAGAGGATATTCTTCATGGTAGAGAGGATGCTTAGAAATACACATTCCATATGGTATTGGCACATGCGTTCTGAAGGAAAATTCGGGGAAAACCTGTAAAAAGTGCATACTCTTTGACCTAGTACTGTCCATCCCAGAAATATGACTTTAAAAAAGATGAGGATTTATCTACAAGGCTTTTCTTTGCAATTTTTTATTTTTATTTTTATTTTAGAAAATCAGCTTAACTCTTTTTTTTTTTTTTTTTTTTTGGCTGCATTGGGTCTTCCTTGCTGCACGCGGACTTTCTCTAGTTGCGGTGAGCAGGGACTACTCTTCATTGTGGTGCGTGGGCTTCTCATTGCAGTGGCTTCTCTTGTTGCGGAGCATGGGCTCTAGGTGCACGGGCTTCAGTAGTTGTGGCACGTGGGCTCAGTAGTTGTGGTTCGCGGGCTCTAGAGCACAGGCTCAGTAGTTGTGGGGCACAGGCTTAGTTGCTCTGCGGCATGTGGGATCTTCCCGGACCAGGGATCCAACCCATGTCCCCTGCATTGGCAGGAGGATTCTTAACCACTGCGCCACTAGGGAAGTCCCTTCTTTGCAATTTTAAGACGTAAAGAAATGTGGGAAAAAATCTAACTGTCCAATGGTAGAGAAATTATGATACATTCATATATAAGACAGTAGAAATATAGGTTTTGAAAAAAAGGATATTCATACTTTATTTTAGGTGGGAAAAAACAAGTCATTAAACACAAGTAGACACCATAGGATTTCATTTTTTTTAAATATATTGAAGAAAAGTCCAATGAGCCAGGAGGAATTGCCTCTGGGTGATGGAGCCATTCATTCATTGATTAATTCAATGTTTATACGCCAGGCCCAATGTAGGGAACAGGTGTACAAAGACAAACATGTTCTCTGCCACTGTGGAGATTAAAGCCTGGAAGAAGCGACAAGCCCTCACCTATCTTACCCCACTAGAGACCTCCTGAGCAGAGATGATGAAGGAAGGAGGGAGAGAGAAAGGAATCTCATGATTCCATATCCCCGCTCTAGGTCTTCTCCATTTCTCTGCTTTCCTTTACAGTAAAACTCCTCCATATAGGTTACTCAATGGCTGTTCTTCCCCATACCATCTTGAACTGTCTCCAATCAGAGCTTTATCCCTACTATGCTCCAAAACTGCTGCCTCCATATTGCTAAAAGCAATGATCAATTCTCATCTAAACCATCGCAGACACAAGGGTTGTTGAAAACTTTCACAGTCAAGAAGTGAACGCTTTTTTTTTTTTAATCAGTCATCAATTTAATACAAATCAGTGTATATATGTCAATCCCAATCGCCCAATTCAGCACACCACCATCCCCACCCCACCACCGTTTTCCCCCCCTTGGTGTCCATAGAAATGAACGCTTTTTTAACCTGAAGTTTCCCAGCTACAATTCAAGGACGTTTCCTGGGGCTGTTTGCTTAGTAAATGTGAGAAAGAGCTGGTCACCTCCTGTCCCTAGTAGCTCCTCACTAGAAATGGAAATCAGAATTAAAGCTTGTTAAATAGTTTCTAAGAGCCAGGAGGGTCATAAAGTCATTTTTGTTTGAGTTTGAATTTGTCTTACATGCTAAGGCAATCTCAAAGTACAAAAAGAGCAAGCCAAGACATAATCAAAATGAGGGGGCTTCCCTGGTGGCACAGTGGTTGAGAATCTGCCTGCTAATGCAGGGGACACGGGTTCGAGCCCTGGTCTGGGAGGATCCCACATGCCGCGGAGCAACTAGGCCCGTGAGCCACAACTACTGAGCCTGCGCGTCTGGAACCTGTGCTCCACAACAAGAGAGGTCGCGATAGTGAGAGGCCCGCGCACCGCGAAGAAGAGTGGCCCCCACTTGCCACAACTAGAGAAAGCCCTCGCACAGAAACGAAGACCCAACACAGCCATAAATAAACAAATAAATAAAAAATTGGAAAAAAAAAAGTCTCTCTCCCAGGTTCATTTAAAAAAAAAAAAAGAGAGAGAGAAATTTCACAATGAGATTCATGCTTGCTCATTTTATTTATTCTTCATCTGGATAACCATGGAATAATATTTCTATAACTTTAGACACACCAGAATTATAACTTAGTGGTTGAAAGCAGACATTGGAATTTAGCTTCCTGGATTCAAATCCTAGCTCTATCACTTTTTGAGCTTTGTGACTTAGGGCAAGTTACTCAATATCTTTGAACCTCAGTTTCCTCATCCATAAAATGGAGAAAATAATAGTACACAGGCTGTTGTGTGGATTAAATGTGATGTAGGAAAGTTCTTGTGATAGGACCTAATAAAAAGTAAGTTCTCAAAAATAATTGTTTATTGTTGCATTCTAAATATAAAATGACTCACTTCCTTTAACAGAAACATAATGGATTTCTGCAAACCCTTTAAGTCCCAGCCCAACAGGCTCAAATTAAAGATTCACATGAAGAAAAAAGTTCAACTCACAGCACAATCTACCAGATTACATCTGAAATTCGAAAACTGAGCAAGTAATTATTTGGTTAACTTGTTCGATTCAGATAGCCAATATGGATTATTAAAACACTTTTTCCTCACAAAGTGTCTTTGGTTTCCTTTAAAAATATGTCCTCCATTCTCCAGTTCATATTTACCACTGGAGTGGCAATTTCCAGTATCCTATGATATTCAGCATCCACCAAAGCCCATACTTTCCTGGAAACTCCTGTCCAGTTGTGGCTTCAGAAGAGCAGGATGGTACAAAGACTGCTTGGATGTGACGCAGACACCAAAGAGGTCATGTTTGACAATTATTTTTGCCCTGCCGGTCTCTGAGCTCATGGATTATTTACATAGTGCTTTACAATTGCTAGATCAGATCATATAATTCTCTCTCATCGTTGGTTAGATAACTCTGTTATAACTTCATTCATTGAAGTCACAATAATGGTATATATATGATTTACATGGGGCAGAGCAATTCCTAAATCTCCCCAGCCCCACGCTGCCCTATGTAAGTTCTTACAGCATCATATTTATTCCTTCCATCTGGATCATACCTATTTGCACACAAGCATGATGTTATATCTTCCATCTGGAAGAAAGGAAGCAAGGAAAGAAGGAGGAAGGAAGGAGGGAGGGAAGAAGAGAGAGAGGGAAGGAAGAAGGGAGGGAGGGAGGGAGGGAAAGAAGAAAGGAAAAGAGGAAGAAGGAGGAAGGGAAGGAGGGAGGGAGAGAGGAAGGAATCTTGTGATCCCATATCCCCCCTCTAGCTCTTCTTCATTTCTCTGTTTTCCTTTACAGTAAAACTCCTCCATATAGATTACTCAACATCTGTTCTTCTCATTCCCTCTTGAACTGTCTCCAGTAAGAGCTTCATTCCTACTATGCTACCAAAGCTGTTCCCTCCAAATTGCTAAAAGCAATGATCAATTCTCATCTAATCTAACCTCTCTCAGCCACAGTTTCTATAGTTGTTCACTTCCTCCTTCTTGAAATGCTTTCTTTACAAGCACAATCTCCTGGTTTCCCTCCAACCTCACTGACCACTTTTCCTCGGCTGTCTTTTTTGTCTCCTCCCCCTCTTCCCAACATCCAAGTATCAGAATGCTCCAAGGCTCCTGCCTGCGTGATCTCCTCTCATTCCATGGCTTTAAATACCATCTATACACTGATGACTCCCAGTTGTGTGTCTCTAGCCCTGACTTCTCTCCTGAGCTCCAGCTGCCTACTCAACATCTCCTCTTGATTTCCACCACCCCTCAGACTGGTTCTTTTGTCAGGCTTCCTCATTTCAGCAAATAGTACATACCATTTTATCCAAGTATTCTGGCTTAAAACCTTGCTGCCATCTCGACTTCTCTCTTTCTCTCAAACCTCACATACAAATTATCATCCAATTCTTGCAATTTTTCTTGCATAATGTAGCCCATAATTAATCACTTCTCGGTCTCCTCTGTTACCACCCTTGTCCAAGCCACCATCATTCCTCCCAAGGATTACTCAATAGCCTCATCCAGTATCCTTGCCTATATTTTTGTCCCTCTATAGTCTGTTCTCCACACAGTGTGATCAATTTAAACTATCAATTGGATTTTGCCACTCCTCTGCATAGAAGATGCCAAGAGCTTTCAATTACACTTAAGATAAAATTGGAACTTCTCACCGTGGTCTCTCTGGTCCCCATCGCTTATCTTCCTCCCATATATCAAAGCCATTTTTGCCTCAGGGCCTTTACACTTACTGTTCCTTCTTACTTAGATGCTCTTTTCTAACATCTACATGGCTGACTTCTCTTTGACATTCAGGTCTAAAATCAGATGTCTTCTCCTGGTCCCCAGAAAGGTCTTCCCAACTGCCCCTCACTGCCCACCCCTACCCCCATCACTTTCTATCACATCACCCTGTTTTCTTATTCTCACCACTATGTAGTGCATATATTTGTTTACTTGTTTCATACTCCCCAATAAAACATTAAGTTCTTTGTGAATAGGGACTTTACCTGTTTTGTTTGCTGCTCTATCCTTGAGTCTAGAGCAATGGCTTAAATATAAATTTATTGAGTTGATGAATAATAAATATTTGGCTTGGTGGACCATGGGATGTACAGGTGAATGGCTGGAAATTCAGTCAAGAGGTGTTTCTTTGCCCTATGGGAAAGATGAGGTGTGAAGAAATTGTGGAGTATGTGTTCACTTCCTACTTCCCTGAGCTCTGACTCTGTCAAGCCTCTCCTTGAGGGCTCTGTTGAGAGTGTGAGAGTTTTCCTGGGGAACGTGGCTCATGGCCTGTGGACCTGTGCTGGCTTCAGAGGTTGCACAGTCAGCCCAAACCAGTATTCAAGGGGCTCTTACATGGGCTTCTATCCCCAGTGCAACTATAGGAACTTTTGAATACACCGTCACCTCTTTCTCTCATCCTTCCTCACAGTTTCTGTCCCACTCCGCTCTCTATTCCCCAGCATTACTGACTCAATATGGGTGGGATTTTGCTCACCTGGAAGAGTGAGGCTGTTACTGCTGAATGGACCTTCTACTCCTGAACCAGAGGGAACCATGTGAGTCTGAAATCTTGTGAAAAACAGTCATCCTATATATTGGGTTGGCCAAAAATTTCACTCAGGTTTTTCAATAAGATGTTATGGAAAACCCCGAATGAACTTTCTGGCCAACCCAATACATAAACCCATCTTTCAGGCAGTGGCAATTCACCACGTTGGTTCTTTCTCTCCCACAAACATGAAAAGCCTGGTTTGAAAGCAATCAAGCAATAAGATACCCCTGAAAAGATCAGTGCTGGGAGATTTCACCTTCTACTGGCTCAACCACTGGTTATGGGTAACACTTAGTGATCTTAGCAAATAAAGGTGAGAATCTGAATGATTAGCATCCATTGAGAAATGATGAGATAGAAGTTGGTTGTTCACAAGACTCCAGACTTAGAGAACGAACTTATGGTTGCCAGCGGGGAGGGATGAGGGGGAGGGATAGATTGGAAGTTTGAAATTGACATGTACACGCTGCTATATTTAAAATAGGTAACCAACAGTGACCTACTGTATAGCACAGGGGACTCTGTTCAATATTCCATAATAACCTAAATGGGAAAAGAATTTGAAAAAGAATGGATACATGTGTATGTATAACTGAATCACTTTGTTTTACACCTGAAGCTAACACAACATTGTTAATCAATGATAATCTAATAAAAAATTTAAAAATTTTTTAATAAAATAAAACACAGGGGATGGAAACGTTCTAGACTCAAAATGGTTAGCTTATTTCTCCTATATTGTGACTATTATTTCAAGCAATGTTTCTAAGGTGAGATGCAGAAATTATATTTCCTCCCTTTTGTTAAAAAAAAAAGAAATGCTGGTTGTTAACATAGTTCTCTTTTCTCCTTCTTCCATCAATGAAGTTAGAATAAGTGTATCAAGAAGGAAAACTAGATTGAAAAGGGAGGGAAATTATTTGATTTCTGCTGAGTGTGCTCTAGCTTCTCTTTCTTTCTCATTCCAACATGCTCAAGTAAAATATAAATTTCTTGATGGGAAAAAGCATATAACATCTTATAAAAATATCTAATTTTTCCAATAAATTCCCCCATTTGTGATCATGTACATTGTAAATGTAAATTTGTACATGTTCATTTGCACTCAGTAGATTTTCAGGAAATGTACAAATGAATGAATTAAAAAAATAAGCCATTAATGAAACTTAAGAGAAGCACTTTTGTCAAAGTGGAATGACAAAATTAGATCTTAGAGAATTACTATAGTAAGGTGAAGCATTTTTAAAAGATAAACTCACTGAACCAATTAAAAGTCAGCACTGATTGATTGGTGTCTTGTTTAGATAGGTAATTCATTCCAACAACATTTATTGTATTCTAATGTCTGATAACCTAATCATTCACGTTGTAAGCACTTAGATACTTTTAAAGACAGAAAATGAGAGACAAGAAGAGGTAGCTCCCACTAAGGCCCAACAGTTGTGGAAACCCAGGACCACATCTGAAGCACTGAAGATGAATTTAAGCCATTATATTTAAGTTTAAGCTCAAAACTTGAACCTTTGTTACTGTATTTCCACTCATCCGTCTATAGAACAATAATAGCCCAAATCCTTCTTCTGGTGGTTACTCATTTATAAATTCTTAGAGATAATTGAAGTCCAAGTTTCAGGGCTAATAAAAGCGCTGCTTTATATTCCTGTCGAAAAACTCATAGATCTTGTCATACAGACAAGAAAATGCAGAAAGTATCATGTGAAAATATTATGAGGTTGAGTAGGAGTTTTTTGTTTTTTGTTTTTTAATATTTATTTATTTATTCAGCTGTGCTGGGTCTTAGTTGCAGCACATGGGATCTTTAGTTGTGGCATGCAGGGATCTAGTTCCCTGACCGGGGATTGAACCCAGACCCCCTGCATTGGGAGTGCGGAGTCTTAACCACTGGACCACCAGGGAAGTCCCAAGGAGTTTTGATTTAATCATAGATTGGAGGGTAAATCCCTAAACTTTTGTTGCTTATGTCATGGAGGGCAATTGGGTTCCTACTAAAGAACTCTTGGTTTCCTAAAATCCTAAACAAAGTTGGGGTCCAGGAAAATAATTTTTATGGATTATATTTTATGAAAAAAATCACCTCACCTTGAATCAAGATCCAAAATCATCTCCTTTAATGAATCAAAGTAAATTTGACATTGCTAAATAACACCTTCTTCCTTGGTGCTACAAACATGTATTAAATTCCTCTTCTGTGTCAGGTTGCATGCTCAGCTTTGCATAACGCTTTATGGTACATACAAATGCGTCATCTCACTTGATTCTCCTACCAGCCCTTTGGGGCTACTGTTATTATGATTTCTACTTTACAGTCAAATAAACAGAATCCTAGAGAATTTAAGTGCCCAAGATCAGGAAATAAGAAATGGAGCTCATTCTTAACCCACAATTTCTCCCATGGAATTGGATAACTTGCTTAAAACTGTGTAAGTACTAAATCCTAAAATAAAATCTTCACCAGATTTTAAGTCTCAATAATATAGATTTTCCAAGTTCCATTCAATCAGTCAAAGCCTGAGAGATTCCATAGTAAAACCACATCTCTTCACAGCATGTTTTTTTGAGTTGTCCCTCTCTAAGTGATACATGTTATTTGGGGCAGTCTCATGTGATGAAAGAGATAATGGGCTCTTTGGGTGGTAATAAAAACAAAATCACTACTTTGACAGTCAGTAAAATAGAAATTGAAACTTTAAAAAAATAGGATTTTCTGATTTCACAAATGAGCCGTCAAGAAATTTTGGTTTTAGTTTCTTGGTGTTATTTTCCCTGTCACTTAAATAATAACATGTCAATTTATGAAGTCCTTTGGGCTCACTTTAACATGTAAATGAACAACTCAAATTCTATTTAAGCTTTCATATACAGGATCAAAAATAGAGAAGTATGGGAAGAAAGTGTTCTGGTCTGGGTAGGTCCTCAAGCCCAAGGCAGCAGGCTGGATGGGTTGAAGGGAGGCCCAGGCAGCAAGGGAGCTGGGGCTTCGGGGTCACAGCCAATCAGGAAAGCCTGGCTATTTGAGGCAGAGCATCCCTGGGGCAGCTCTTTATTTTTCTGTTAAGAGTGAAGAACAAGGTGACATATGACCCACCAACAGATACCAAGAGTGGAGGTCTGAGGGAGAAGAGTTCACATCCAAAGGATCAGTCAGAAAAGCTTGCTCTGCCAGATTAGGCAAATGAATGAGGAGTACAACAAGATGGCCAGCAGAAGAAAAGACCCACTAGCAATTCCTGAGCAGAAGAGTATCAAGAACAGTGAAGAGTCTGAGATATTACCCTAGTTTCAAGCTAAGAAGTTCACCTGCCACAGTTTCATGGATGCTGGCAGAAGGCACAAGATTCCTCACTCAGAGACAAAGGACTATACACTCAGAACACAGCAAACAACATGAGCATCAACATGTTTGCATCAATTCCCCTTGTCCTCAAGTTCCTCAGGGCAATGTGGATGAACCCCCATGCATGCCTGCACATGCAGTGGGTTCCGCTATGGGAAAGGAACCCTGACCTTAGGGAACATAAATCTTTTCTGATGAACAGTAAGCTTCCTCGTCTTTTGCTCTGAAAGGAGACTATCTTCCAAGTCTCCTCACTGTACAAATATCTTGAAAAGAAAGTCCAGAAATGTAGAAATGCAAGAGAAACACAGGGCAAATTATCGCTAACAAAGAGCTGCCTCCTGGGTGGCTCTGCATCCAGTTCCTCATCTGCGGTCACTTTAAAGGACAACTGTGACCCAGTCATAATGAATTCTCTGAAAATCTGGACAAGAAGGGAAGAACCTGCCCTGTGTTGGGCTCTCTAGAAGCAGACTTTGAGATGAAGATTCATATGTGAATGATTTATTAAAGAAATTATCCCAGAACAATCCAGTAAAGGAATGAGGAGGAAGCAACAGTAAAGGGGAGATCTCAGGTCAAGTTCTATGATAGCTTCAGCCTGATCCTGAAGGAAAACTCTGGAGTGTAGATTATGCCTCAGAGTTCTCCCCATCTGAGGAAAAGGATCTGGGCTTTTAAACTCCCATCCCTTTTAGTCATTGGCTAGGGTCACTCCAGGGGGATGTAAACTCCCAGGCACTTATAACTGTCTGTGTTTTCAGGAGAAGCAGCTCCAGTACCCTGCAGGCAGGTTCATAAGGAAGAGACACTCTAGGAGGCAAAAGCATACTGAAGCAAGGGTAGAGGCACACAGAAATGGTAAAGAGGGCTGAGGTGGTCTAATTGCTTAAATCCACTTTCATTATGTTCACTTAATGCTGTTATAGTTTCTTCAAAATGATGGTCAAAATTTCTAGGGAAAAACTTGTAAGAGGAGAGTTAGTGGGGTGAGTAAAAGCCCACTGCTGCAGTTGATCTCACATTCGTGACTGGTATTCATTATCTCATTCCTTTACCATCCATCCTAGGTTTCCTTTATCATTAGCTAGCACTGTTGCTGGTCTTGGCAGCTTGCCTGGTGGAATGAACCAGACCTTCATCCTTGAGAGATCTGAGCCAAGTTATGACTATTCTATCAGACTTTCATTGCTGTAATTGTCCACTCACAGGTAACAAATAACCATGGGAGCACCAAGACAAAGCCCAGTGGATCTCTTAGATCTCCTCCCCATTTTGTAGTAGCAATCCTACATCTTCATGATACTCAAGTTCAATTACCCCTGACACTATGGTAGCTCCTTTCTTTTCTACTGTCACAAGGAGCTCTAAATGACTAAGTGGCAGCCATAGCTTTATTGTAAATGGAATTCTTATTGTGTCCCTTGGAGTCAACACCCCTCCTCTGGGAACCAGGACCTCTAAACCCACAGAACCTGAAGTTGTGTGGTCATACGCCCATGGACTTACTTGCTCTCCTGTTAGTTCCTGAGGCTGAGCTATTCACAGACACTTTCAGCTTTCTGACTTCAATAGCCCAAAAGCAAACTTTCAAAGAAGAGTCACAAGTTCAGGTCATTGGATGAAGTTAGAGGAGAGGTACAGAGAAATGATAAAAGAGATCCAAGGTGGTGTGGGTAGGGAACCAACAGTGTTTGCTATGGAATCAAACAAGAAAGTTCCAGGCAAATTATTGCTTCAAGAAGCTTGTAATTTTCTATCCTTCATTCATTCATTCAATACCCACAATGTACCCAATATAGTGCTAGGTGCTGATAACACCAAGATAAATAACACATCGTACTTTAACCCACAGAGTTCACAGTTCAGTGTGCGAGACAGACAGGTAAACCAACATTTGATATTTTGATGACAAGGAACACCAGATGGAAGTGCGGACTGACTGAGAGTCAAGATGGCTCACAGAGGAGGTGCCTTCTTAACCAGGTCTGCAAGATGAATACAAGTTTGCCAGAGTATTAGCTCCAGGAGAGGGTAAGAGAGAGACAGAGATGATATCTTAGTTTGGGCTGCTATAAAAAAAAAAATACCGTAGACTGAGTGGCTCATAAACAACATAAGAAATTTATTTCTTATAGTTCTGGAGGCTGGGAGTCCAAGATCAGGGTGCCAGCATGATCAGGTTCTGGTGAGAGCCCTCTTCCAGGTTACAGTCTGCCAATTTCTCATTGTATCTTCATATGGTGGAAAGAGAAAGAGAGAGAGCAAGCTCTTTTGTGACTCTTATAAGGGCACTAATCTCATTCAAGAGGGCTCCTCCCTGCGACCTCATCTAAATCTAATTACCTCCCAAAGGCCCCACCTCTTAATACCATCACCTTGAAGGTTAGGGCTTCAACATATGAATTTTAGGGGGGCACAAACATTCAGTCCATGACAGAGAAGAAATGTTCATCCAAATCCAAAACACATACACATGGCCCCTTTCGGAAAGTATGGCCATACAGGCGGGCAGTGCCACAATTAATACTGTGGCATAGTCTCAACTTCTAATGGGATCTCAAGTTTTCCTGTGCTCATCCTCAGTTCTGCCATGTAGAAGAGGAAAACAGTATGAGTTAAGGTCAAGGGTATCTGGGGGCCCTCATACCAGGGAATAAAGCATTCAATGGAATGTTTGAAAAAGTTAAAAGCTGTTCCTGCATTTAATTCTCTTAAAAATGGTAATAACGGTATTGTTTGCAGGAACCTGTCTCTTGGTGTTTCCTTTCCTAGATTATACCTCTGTTCTGTTGCTTTTCTCTTTTTCCTGCCTTGAGATCTGATAGTAAGATGGAGACCTCCAAACCTTGAGACCAAGTAAGAATGTAAACTAGAACAAAGGGAACCCCAAAACTTCCCTGGAGCCTCTCAAAGAAGGGAGCTTGGCTGGACCTTATAGAAATCACAAAGACTCTTTCTCCTGCTCTGGCCCAATATTTAAACTAAAATCAATCTGCTTGACTTATTAAACTTTATTAAACTCACACTATCTTGCCCCATTTGTTGATATCCTACATCAGCCAGTGTTCCAGCTGAAAATATATGGCATATGGAGACAGCACATATTCAAGGACTTGAGGCAAACAAGGCCATTGTGCCTCTAATAGGAGATACTAATTCCAAGCAGCTCAGGCCGTTTCCCAACCAGTATAAAAGTCACAAAGTAAACTGTCAGAGCCAAAAACTACACATTTCCTAGACCCTATCTGCCTCACCAATGGCACAATTTCAGGAGTACAGATAAAATACCTTCTATGACCACAAACTATACCCTGAACTTTCACAGTTCCTTTGTCCACAGAGGCACAACTCTGTAAGTCTTACCTGAAATTTGCACCTCAACAAAAATGGAATTATTCTAGCCACTATGGAGAACAGTATAGAGGTTCCTTAAAAAACTAAAAATAGAGTCACTAAAAATCCAGTGATCCCACTCTTGGGCATATATCTGGAGAAAACTCTAATTCAAAAAGACACATGCACCCCAATGTGCATAGCAGCACTATTTACAATAGCCAAGACATGGAAGCAACCTAAATGCCCATTGACAGATGAGTGGATAAAGAAGCTGTAGTATATATACACAATGGAATATTACTCAGCCATAAAAAAAAGAATGAAATAATGCCATTTGCAGCAACATGGATGGACCTAGAGATTGTCATACTTAGGAAAGTAAGTCAGACAGAGAAAGACAAATATCATATGATATCACTTATACATGGACTCTAAAAAAAAAATGATACAAGTGAACTTATTTACAAAACAGACCCACAGACATAGAAAACAAACCAAAGGGGGAAGGGGGTGGGGGATAAATTAGGAGTTTGGGATTAAAATATATACACTATTATATATAAAATAGATTACCAACAAGTACCTACTGTATAGCACAGGGAACTATATGTCTTGTAATAACCTATAATGGAAAAGAATCTAAAAAAGAATATATATGTATAACTGAATCACTTTGCTGTACACCTGAAACTAACACAAGATTGTAAATCAACTATATTTCAGTAAAATCTTTTTTAAATGGACTTACTGAATTTGAATGAACAGATGTTTACAGTCAACATTTTCAACAAATATTTACTGATTACCTGCTATGTGCCAGTTATGACCTCTGTGCTAATTATTCATTGGTCAACAAGAGAGCCATGTTACTTACCCTCAAGGACTTTAGACTAGAGACAAATAATAAACAAATATATAAATAAAGACATAACAAATTATGATGTGTTATAAAGAAAAAGTATAGGATTTTATAAGTGATACTTGCAGTGGATAAAGTGCGGTCCTCTACTTCACATTTGTGATCAGGGGAAGCCTCACTTGCCAAGGCCTGAAGGGTCAGTGGGAGCTGACCAGATCTTAAGCTGGGAGAAAAGCATTCACTGCAGAAAGAACAGCTTGTGTGAAGGATAAGGAAGAAAGAGCTTTGAAAGTATGAGGAATGGAATAAGGACCAATATGGCTGAGATACAGCAAGCAAAAGGAGACAAGCTAATAAAAAAAGATGAAATCTTGCCATTTGTGACAACGTGGATGGACCTTGAGGGTATTATGCTAAATGAAGTAAGTCATATGGAGAAAGACAAATACCATACGATTTCACTCATATGTGGAAAATAAATAAATAAATAAAAACAAGACAAACATGTAGATACCAAGAACACAGTAGTGGTTACCATAGGGGAGGGGTTGGGGAGAAGGGTGAAATGGGTAAAGGGAGTCAACTGTATGGTGACAGATGGAAACTAAATGTTTGGTGGTGAGCATGCTATAGTGTATACAGAAGTAGAAATATAACATTGTACACATGCAATTTACATAATATTATAAATCAATGTTACCTCGATTTTTTAAAAAAGGAGACAGGCTAGGTAGGGTCAGCTGTGCTAAAGAGCTAGGGTTTGCTCTGAATGGATTGCAATGTTTCAAGAGAATGGTGACGTGATTCAATTTAGGCTTTGTTGGGGGAGGATGGTTATTATCTGTCTGGCTGCTGGGTAGAGAATGGATTTTAATGGTGGGATGAGTGGGCATGAAAGAAGTGGGCTTGAGGGGAAGGCAACTCCTCCCTGTGACTTAGTCTAGGCCATCAAAAACAAGCTACCCAAGCTTCATCCATTTGCCTGAGATTTGTCACACCCAAAGAGAGTTTGAGTAGGACCAGAGGCCATCCCTTTGCTAGTTGCCATTTCCTCAAGTAGACTTGGAATCAAACTGGGAGTCAAACACGTGAACGCCATGCTCAAGCCCACCATTGAGAAATGAATGAATGAGATTTGACCAAATAGACACTATCTTATTATCCACAAATTAATCTCTGAATACGTTTGGGTTGGCTATGGGGCATAGGGGTGCTGTCAATGCAGCCAGAATCAGGGAATGGTTTTGACTTTAGCAATTGCTCCACACTTGGTACAACATAAACTATAAATAAAGTGTTTTTCCACGGGGAGATTGTGTTTTACATATACAAAACTCATAATTTGTGTTTATGGAAAAGATTTAGACACTGGAATGTTATTTATGTTTTTAATTTGTCGGCACCAGTAAATAACGTCCCACTTAGCTGGCAGCTCCTGGGCAAAGCATTTACTTCTGAAATACAGTGTCCCCAACCTATTCTGGCCACCTCCTTGCTTGGGGCTGCTTATCCATAAAACCGTAATCAATGTGCTCAATAAATATTTATAGACTAGACGGATGAATGAGTGAACCCTTATATCTTTTCTATTTACCAGATGCATCAACCCAATTCAGATCCTGCTTTACAGTCTGTTGTACCATTTAATTAACAACATGGGCGCCCCTTTGTATTTTGTGATTTTTACTTCACTGCAACTACACGCCAATTTATCATCTTTAATACCATTGTATATTCAATATGCATTTTTCATATTACAGTTTTTTTAATTTATACAGTGCATTTTTATTATTCATCAGCATTCACTGAGGAAGCCCCTTAGAAAACTGGTTTACATTTATTTCCTTTTGAAATCTTTATTTCTGAAAAGGCTAGATGTGTACAAAACACACTCACACACCCTGAGGACAGCTATAAGGATGAACAGGGTAAAGGCCCTTAAACTGGGAGACAACCCAGCTGGCAACTAAAGCCTATTGATTCTGCCTGTTAATATTTCTCCAAACCATCCCCATAGCCAAGGCTCAGTTCAGGCTGTCAGCATCGCTTACCTGGACTATTGCCATAGTCTCCTGTCGCTTTAAAAAGAAAGCTGTCTTTTCTTTCCTCTTCCCTTAACTTAAGACTAAAATATATTTTGAGAAAAGACAATATCATCAATCCAGGGCAGAGAGATTTTAATAAATGGGCTTTTGACATGTTGCATCATAAATGAACCTTCCAAGTTTATAAGTGGTCTTTTGACAGGATGCATCATGTCAATCTATAGCTCAGAACTTTTACTGATTTAATCCATAATTCATATAGTAATGGATCCTGAAAATTCCATTGCTTCCTTCCTTCTCACAAGGGCAGCTCTGCTCACACAACTTGAGGTTGATCAGCTGGTGTTATGTGGCTAAAACAGTGCAGTATCCTCTGAATGAGCCAGTCAGCGGACCCTCACCCAGTGTTTCTCAAACTTAGGTTATCATTGGACCATCTTACTACTTCAACTGTACCCACTTCCTTTTGTACTATTAGTCAATTAATTTTTAAAAATCAAACAAATTCTTAATTTACTTATAAATGTGATTTTATATTACCAGCACAAACAGAAAACCAGCATCAATCGTCATTAAAAGAAGCTTGCATAATTCCATAAAGGCCACAGTTAATTCACATAGCAACAGCGGAAAGAACACCACAATTTGGGAAAGACTCAACTAGCCAACTCTATCACCTCCACTGATCAGGAAAGGAGCTGGGGAATAATAATAGGACATTATAGTAAATTCAAGACTGGCTAGACTTAGCATAAATAATCTAAAATTGAATTGGGCTTGTGACCTGTTTATCATCAGGGTCTCCCGTGAGTCCCAGGGTATCCGTGTTGGCCAGACCTCCCAGGCTAGTCCAGGCTTGGAAGCATTTGTTTCATTGTCTGTTTTTTAATAGAATCAGATGGCTTTCTTGAAAAATTGAAATCCTGGGAGGATCAGGGGAAGAATAAGAGGAGAAAAAATGAATTTTGGTGAATAATATTAAAGATACGGAAAAAGAAGGAAAACACAAAGATATGGCAAGGAATCATAAAAGTGGAGCATGTGTGGCCAGAAGACAACTTGGTAGCAATTACACTCTGCTCTTCCAGAACAATTTTGGCTTATTGCACAGGCAAAAACCTGGAAATACTATTCATACAGAATAAAGAATATAAAAATCTTCTGAAATGTTAACTGTTTTAAATTATGTAAACAAAATCAGAACAGCAACACCCTTATTTAGGAAGAGATAGGTATTCTTTTGTTTGGAAGGTCTGGGCAAAGTCGGATTTAGTTTTAGAGCCTATAAATTTCTTAATAATTTTGATGCTTTGGAATAATGTTAAATGAAAATGATGTTGATAATGACAAAGAAAATCACAAAAATTCCTGGCATTACATAAATTTATATAACTCTAATTCTTGATTGACATATATTAGACCTTTCAACTGAATCTCTAATCTAACCCATATCTCCTCAGCTAGCCAAATTTTATTCTTTTTTCCTTGGTTTCTTTCATTCATTTTTCTACCCGGCATTTGTTTGCTTGCTCCTTCTCCTACTATTGAGAGAATTGCCAACAAATGCATTCATACACTTCATCTACCATTTCTCCTGCCAAAAGACCTGCAGTATTCTAAGCCTGAAGCCAGGGTCTTCCTCTAGACACTCATGCTTCCTCCAGACAAATCCACCTACACATAGAAAGAAGGGAGGACTTAGAGAGTGTAGCACTCCGTGGCACAGCACCATATGGTACCAAGAATGGTGGACCCTACCAAGTTTGGATTGGGAACCCAGCTATAGCCCTCTCATTAGTTCTGTCATTTCTGGGCTACCTGGCTCACAAAACTAGCCCCAGGCCATCTGTTTTCTTCCTTGGAATTCTAATGGAATTGAATGAGAGGAACCCCTGTCCCCATAAAACCACTGACAGCTCCTTGGCCACAGCCACCATTGAATCCTGTTTAGAGGACATTTTTCAACATGACTCAGAATAATCTTCCAGAACAAAGTGTCCTATGAATAATATCAATCTCATTTAAAATGAAGGTGACTAATTGTTTTTGGATTAGCTGCTAAAATGTCTCATAACACAATTAAGGCTTTGAATGATAGGTCTTGTTTTAACTAAAGAAATGGAAAATTTTTTACTGGAAGTAACTCCAATTACCACAGTTAGACAAAAAAAGACCCAATATAGAGGTATTTTTTGACTCTTGTTTTAGTCTAAGGAAACTTATTACGCTGGGATTTCACTTAGGAAATCTATTAATAGAGAGAGTCAATCCTCAGTTATACTAAAATGTATATATTTCAGTCAAATAACATCAGCACATGTTTGAGTGCCTCCTTCTGAGAGGTACTGATTGAGGTAGTGGAAAGAACAGAAGGAGGTATGATAACATATGGTGCCTGCCCTCAAGCTATTGATAACTTAGATTCAGGTTGTCAAATAAAACACAAGATGGCCAGTTAAATTTGAATTTCACCTAAGCAAAGAATCATTTTTAGTGTAGGTATTTAATATAAGTATGTCCCATGTAATATTTGGGGTATACTTATGTTTTAAAAATTGTATTCAATTTAACTGAAATTCAAATTTAACTGAATGTTTTATATTTTTATTTGCTAAATCTGAAAGCCCTATCTAGAGCAGAAGAATCATTTAACAAATAGTTATGAGTGCCAACTGTTTGCTGATGACTGTTCTTGATGCTGAATTGTTAAAAAAAAATGTTAACAGAAGTCCCTGCCCTCACCTAAATGTCCATCAACAGATGAATGTGTAAAGATGTGGTGTGTGTGTGTGTATATATATACATGCACAATGGAATACTGCTCAGCCATAAAAAGGAATGAAATAATGCCATTTGCAGCAACATGGATGGACCTAGAGATTGTCAGACTAAATGAAGTAAGTCAGAGAAAGACAAATATCATGTGATATCACATGTGGAATCTAAAAATATGACACAAATGAACTTATTTACGAAACAGAAACAGACTCACAGACATAGAAAAGAAACTTATGGTTACCGAAGGGGAAAGGTAGGGTGGAGGGATAAATTAGGAGTTTGGGATTAGCAGATACAAACTACTATATACAAGATAGATAAGCAACAAGGTCCTACTGTATAGCACAAGGAACTATATTCAATATTCTGTAATAAACCATTATGGAAAAGTAGACAAAAGAACATGTATATATATGTATAACTGAATCACTTTGCTGTGTACCAGAAACTAACACACTATTGTAAATCAACTATACTTCAATTAAAAAATAAATACAAAAAAATTTTAAACAAATCCCTGCTCTCATGGGCTTAAGAGTCTAACAATAAATAAGAAAATAAAGAAATAATTACAAATACATGCTATGTATTACAAATGCATACTAAAAAGGGAGTGAGAAGGGAGGTGCATAGTGAATAATATTTGAGGGGTGAACATCAACATTGCGTAAAGTTGTCACCTGCAAGATGAAGAGTTGCTAGCTAGGGGAAGATTGGAGGAAAGATTTCCAGTTAAAGCAACTTTGTACGTGAGGGTTCTGACATAGGATAAAGCTTGCTGTATCAAAATTCAGTGTTGCACAATCCTCACTCATTGCAGGACTACGCTGTACATTACAGGACAGTAGTCTCTCTGGCACCTCCCAGTCACTGAGAAAACAAAAAATTCTCTCACGTGTTTTCAATCCTTCCTTCTCTTCACCAGCATTAAAAATCACTGAGTAAGAGGAACCAGGGCCCAATCACACCAAGTAGTGTGGGCCACACTATGGGGTCAAGCTTTAAATGAGTGGTTAAATAATAATCTTCTCAGCAATTAAAACACAAGAATCAGGGCTTCCCTGGTGGCGCAGTGGTTAAGAATCCGCCTGCCAATGCAGGGGACACGGGTTCGAGCCCTGCTCTGGGAAGATCCCACATGCCGCGGAGCAACTTATCCCGTGAGCCACAACTACTGAGCCTGCGCGTCTGGAGCCTGTGCTCCGCAACAAGAGAGGCCGCGACAGTGAGAGGCCCGCGCACCGCAATGAAGAGTGGCCCCCGCTCGCCGCAACTGGAGAAAGCCCTCGCACAGAAACGAAGACCCAACACAGCCAAAAATAAATGTAAAATAAATAAATTAATTAAAAGAAACATTTAAAAAAAACACACACACAGGAATCAAATGAGAAACGGGCCACTTTAGCACTGATTATTCACCAAGTTCTTGTTCTAGGCAGCAAGTGCTTGGAGGCCAGAAGCAGATGAGCTCACGGTGGGCCCCATGGCTTGGAAAGTCACCCCAGAGAGTGAGAACTCAAGATGTGAAGGATAGATCTTGGCAGAAAAGATGAGCAGAGAAAACAGGCCACCACCAGTCACAGGAAGTGGTGTGAGCCCAGGCACATAGGCACAAAAGAATGTGTATCCATTTGGGGGGCCAAAACACACCAAGAAAGCCCTCTCCTCAACACATGATCATGGCTGAGTGTTCTGGTTGGCACAAGGCTGGTCCCCCGTGGGTCCCCAGAGTGAAGACAGAGGAGCAGGGCGACATACTCTCCTCCCCACCAATCTCCTGGGAAGCAGACCTCCTTTGCAGATCACCATGAGATGTAAAGTAACAGGCACTATAAACCTGCTTTACCAAGTCCAATGTTAAAAACCCAGATGTATTGAAAAGATTAATGGGAAAGAGTGATATGATTTGGTTTAGACAATGAATCTTGCCTTATGAGAGAATTTGCCCAGTGGTTTACTGACTCTTAGAGCATGGGGCACTCAAGGCTGCAAGTGACCTCTCCCCTTTGTTTCCTGCTGTTCTCCATGTGCCCTGGCCAGCTCACATCACTTGCTACCATCCCAAACACATCCTACACATTTGCTCATGTTGTTCTCTAGGACTAGAAGGCCTTTTCCCAATTGTCTACTTGGAAAACTCCAATTCATCCTTCAAAGCTCAACTTAAATATTCCCTTCTATATGAAGTCTTCCTTACTGCTTTAGCCCCACCTCCTAACACACTGCCTCCATGCCGTGACATGCATGTTCACACAGGCATGAATCCATGGCCTCCTCCTTAGGGCCTAGCATTGTATTTAACGTAATACTCTATTGCAACACCCACCATACTGTATTACCCAGTTAGCTGGTTAAACCCTTCTTCTTTTATTTAACTGTGAGCTCCTTACAGATTAAGACAATTCATCCCTGATCCTGCACTAACACAAACAAGACACATAGTATGTGCTCAATAAATACAGGAAGAAAGGGAAACACAGAGAAAAGAAAAAAAAAAGAAGGGAAAGAAAACGAAAATGAAAAAACTTTTGTATGGAATTTAGCATATTATTGAAAACCACAAAAAAAAATCTTAATGAAGCCTAATTTAAAGAACATATCTGTCATTTAAAGGAATATACAGTTGTTGAACATTCTTTTTTAATATGCAAGAAATGTGTTGCCAATAATTATTCACAGACCAGAGATTCTCCACCCAGAAATCATTCTCAATCAGGGACTATGCTCTGGAGAAAACATGGAAGGAAAGAAGAAAGTTTCTCTCCCACATGAACTTGGGGAACACGTGCATATCTCAGCATACAAAAAAAAGTTGGTTAGTCTCTGGAGCAAATCCCAATAAAATTTATATTTGTTTTGCAAATAAATTATAACAAAATTTTAATATTCATGTACTTCATATTTATTTTAAATCATAAGACCTGCTTTTATGAGCAACACAGTTTTTAACCAAGTTCTGATTTTTTTCCCAGCTAACTATGGTCTACTGTTATCAAGACAAGGGCTTAAAAGAAAATTAAGGAAAAATGTAGTATAAAACAACTGGCAAAAAATAATATAATTTTTTCTACCAATTAAATGTTGGATTGTATTATAAAAGGTCACACAGAGCACACTTGATGAATATAGCTAAAAAAATAATGTTTTCATTGTTCTTGTTGAACAATCAGCAGTTGTTAATGACGAGGTAAAAAAACGAAGGTACCTACTGAGGGTGGAGTTCAAGAGGTCTTATTAGTGGCTTCATGTTACAATCTAGAAATGTCTTTATGTAGACTAATTATATTGCGGGTCCAGAGGAGATTTACAATCTGATTTGCCACAGAGAACTCCATGTAATCTTCGTTGAGGACTGACACCATTTTATCTTTGCACGATTCCCTGTTTCTCACACAAGTAATTCCGTCCTTTCTACATTGTCAGCTCTGACAGGCTGATTTAATCTGCAGGATTCTGAATGCCTCTGACCACTGCAGCGAGTCATTAACCTTGACTCGCGTAATTGAATTCAAGGTTGATTGCCTGTGACCCTCTGCGCTGAGGTCTTCTAAATGTACATATTCATTATGGGCAGCCTCACTAAACGGATTGCACAGGGAAAGCTGTAGCAGTGGGTCTGTTTGGTATGCAGGGGGCGAAGAGGGCACTAATTGCATGTTAGAGCTGAGGATTAGATTATGAAACGAGTGAGAAAATGAAGATAGATCCTCTGACACTGTCAGATTAGGGGCAGTAACGTGCGGGAGTATGGCATCAAAATTTACAGTGACATTAACAGAAAGAAAATTAGAAACAAATGGACATTGGACATTTTTTTTTAATCTTCATATTTTCTACCAACATCTAATAAACAAGATATGGAAACAAGAGCCTATACCTTTTTCATTTGTATAATTGCAGCAGAACAATAGAATTTTTTTAGGTAGCTTTTTGGAGAGTAAGAAATCACATTATGGTCACTCTAACATTACATGGTATGCAATAGCTAGGCCATGTTTAAATAATTGGCTTTACACACCAAATGCCATTCTGAGTTGCCAATAAAAGACATTCATGTAACTTCATTAAGCCTGGAGAATGTACAAGCGTTTGTGTTCAAAATTGTTGTGAACAGTTCTGTCAACCAGTACTATAGGGTTGAATTTTGGTAAAAAGCCAGGGTATAAAATTATCTATTTCTACTTTCTTATTGATTTTGTGTCACTTTATAGTTAAAACAAGTGTGTACTTGTTCAAATCAAACATGTCTTCCACACACAAGCAGATGCTTAAGTTAATAGCAAACAGTTCTACAAATCACTTCTATTTTCCAAATGTCCATACTGTTACACAAAAACAAATAACTTGGTCAGAGGTGAAGCTGTGTCTACATTTCAGGAACCTTTTTCTTTTCCATTTAGGTGTGAGACGCTACTTGGGCAACCTTTCCTTGTACTTTTGCCAGTTGTTTTATGATGGATTTTAAAGGAGAATGACAGCCTGTCTTTCTTGACAACAAAAAACATATAAAACTTAATGGCATACAATGTTTGAAAACAAAAAACAAAAGCCCTTGGTGTTCAGTCACAGCTAGAAATGCGTGTTAAGTTGGATGAAAGTTAAAGATTCTATCTCTGGAAGAGCCGAGTTCAGTTTTGTTTTGGTTTGCTTTTGCTTTGTTTTTGAAACAAGCCCACAGAATGGTCCCTGTGTTAGCACAAGATAATTCTCCAGAAATGTTCTACAGCATTTTTTGATGGTGAACTTGGTTTGTATTGATCTTTCAAAATGAAACTTATTTGTGCTGCTTCAAGAAACTCTAAATGGAAGGAGAAGTAACTTCCTAATAATTATGCCTTATTGGGAAGTCCCTCCCAGTATAAGCAATGAACTCATGAACCAAGCCTCATGGTAAAAAGAAAAAGCCATGGATGACTTCAGAGCCTGGGAACACTCACGCTTTTCAGAGGCTGCATAGATGGTCTCCAATGTACTGTCCTAACACTGACTTTTTTTTTTTTCATTTCTACAGAGAATTTAATGATAAAGCAGTCATATCATGTGGTTATTCAAGCAAAATTAAATTTTCACAAACAAACACTATACCATCTTTATGGTTTGGGGCATACTTCTTTTAGCTTGACAACAATTTCTTATTCTGCCAGTGTTGATTTTATTCTGTAAAACCTCAAATTTTATTTGTTTTTTTAAATAACAGCTTTATTGAGATATAATTCACACAACATACAATTCACCCATTTAAAGTGTACGATTCCATGGTTTTTAATATATTCACAGAGTTTTGCAACCATCACCCAGTCAATTTTTAAAACACTTTTACTACCCCAAAAAGAAACCTGGTACCCATTAAGGCATTCCCAATTTCTCCCCAATTCTCCCCTCCTACAGTAGGCAAGCACTAATCTACTTTCTGTATATATATATATATACATATATATATATATATATGTATATATGTATATATATATATTTGCCTATTCTGAACATTTAATAGAAATGTAATCATACAATATGTGACATTTATGTGACTGGCTTCTTTCACTTAGCCTAATTTTTTTTTTTTATCTTTATTGGAGTATAATTGCTTTACAATGTTGTGTTAGTTTCTGAGGTACAACAAAGTGAATCAGCTATATGTATACATATATCCCCGTATTCCCTCCCTCTTGAGCCTCCCTCCCACCCTCCCTATCCCACCCCTCTAGATCATCACACAGCATCAAGCTGATCTCCCTGTGCTATGTGGCTGCTTCCCACTAGCTATCTATTTTACATTTGGTAGTGTATATATGTCAGTGCTACTCTCTCACTTCATCCCAGCTTCCCCTTCACCCCCTCGGCCGTGTCCTCAAATCCGTTCTCTACATCTGCATCTTTATTCCTGCCCTGCCACTAGGTTCATCAGTACTGTTTCTTAGATTCCATATATGTGCCTTAGCATAGGGTATTTGTTTTTCTCTTTCTGACTTACTTCACTCTGTGTGACAGACTATGTCCATCCACCTCACTACAAATAACTCAATTTTGTTTCCTTTTATGGCTGAGTAATATTCCATTGTATATATGTGCCACATCTACTTTATCCATTCATCTGTCGATGGACACGTAGGTGGCTTCCATGTTCTGGCTATTGTAAATAGTGTGGCAATGAACATTGTGGTACATGTCACTTTTATTTTTTTTCCAGTAACACATAATAATCCTGTTTATTTCTTTTTGCACAGTTGCAGACATGCTAGGACTATCATAAAATAAAAGGAAGATTTCTGAGAAAATGGAAAAAGAACTGTCAAAATCCAGTCCCCATTAGACATGAAAGGACTGTTGCAACTGAAATTAAGACCACAACTTCTGAAATCTTTCCCCAAGTAGATGAATATTGGAGAAGTTGGCATCATAATTGATTACACCAAAATATTTCCACCTTCACTTAAGGATCTCAAATATCAGGGCTCAGTTACTGCAAGTCTCTCCTTTATTTCTACTTTATCTTTTTTAACATCTTTATTGGAGTATAATTGCTTTACAATGTTGTGTTAGTTTCTGCTGTATAACAAAGTGAATCAGCCATATGCATATATATATCACCATATCCCCTCCCTCTTGCATCTCCTTCCCACCTTCCCTATCCCACCCCTCTAGGTAGTCACAAAGCACCAAGCTGATCTCCCCGTGTTATGCAGCTGCTTCCCACTAGCTATCTATTTTACGTTTGGTAGTGTATATATGTCCCTGCCACTCTCTCACTTCGTCCCAGCTTACCCTTCCCCCTCCCCATGTCCTCTAGTCCATTCTCTACGTCTGCGTCTTTATTCCTGTCCTGCCCCTAGGTTCATCAGAACCTTTTTTTTTTTTTAGATTCCGTATATATGTGTTAACATACAGTATTTGTTTTCCTCTTTCTGATTTACTTCACTCTGTATGACAGACTCTAGGTCCATCCACCTCACTACAAATAACTCAATTTCGTTTCTCTTTATGGCTGAGTAATATTCCATTGAATATATGTGCCACATCTTCTTTATCCATTCATCTATTGACAGACACTTAGGATGCTTCCATGTCCTGGCTGTTGTAAATAGAGCTGCAATGAACATTGTGGTACATGACTCTTTTTGAATTATGTTTTTCATAATCAAAAAGAGTCATAATTTGTCTGTTCATGTTTTCTATTTCTTCCTGGTTCAGTCTTGGAAGGTTGTACTTTTCTAAGAATTTGTCCATTTCTTCCAGGTTGTCCATTTTATTGACATATAGTTGCTTGTAGTAGTCTCTCATGATGCTTTGTATTTCTGCCGTGTCAGTTACTTCACCTTTTTCATTTCTAATTCTGTTGATTTGAATCTTCTCTCTTTTTTTCCTGATGAGTCTGGCTAATGGTTTATCAATTTTGTTTATCTTGTCTAAGAACAAGCTTTTACTTTTACTGATTTTTGCTATTGTTTCCTTCATTTCTTTTTCATTTATTTCTGATCTGATCTTTATGATTTGTTTCCTTCTGCTAACTTTGGGAGTTTTTTTGTTCTTCTTTCTCTAATTGCTTTAGGTGTAAGGTTAGGTTGTTTATTGGAGATTTTTCTTGTTTCTTGAGGTAGGATTGTATTGCTATAAACTTCCCTCTTAGAACTGCTTTTGCTGCATCCCATAGGTTTTGGTTTGTTGTATTTTCATTGTCCTTTGTTTCTCGGTATTTTTTGATTTCCTCTTTGATTTCTTCAGTGATCTCTTGGTTATTCAGTAGCGTATTGTTTAGCCTCCATGTGTTTGTATTTTTTACATTTTTTTTCCTGGAATTGATATCTAGTCTCATAGCATTGTGGTCAGAAAAGATACTAGATACGATTTCAATTTTCTTAAATTTACTGAGGCTTGATTTGTGACCCAAGTTGTGATCTATCCTGGAGAATGTTCCGTGTGCACTTGAGAAGAAAGTGTATTCTGTTGTTTTTGGATGGAATGTCCTATAAATATCAGGTAAGTCTATCTGGTCTAATTTGTCATTTAAAGCTTGTGCTTCCTTATTTGCTTTATGTTTTGATGTCCACTGGTATAAGTGGGGTGCTAAAGTCACCTACTATTATTGTGTTACTGTCAATTTCCCCTTTTACAACTGTTAGCATTTGCCTTATGTATCCTATGTTGGGTGCATAAGTATTTACAATTGTTATATCTTCTTCTTGGGTTGATCCCTTGATCATTATGTAGTGTCCTTCCCTGCCTCTTCTAACAGTCTTTATTTTAAAGTCTATTTTGTCTGATATGAGTATTGCTACTCCAGCTTTCTTTTGATTTCCATTTGCATGGAATATCTTTTTCCATCCCCTCACTTTCAGTCTGTATGTGTCCCTAGGTCTGAAATGGGTCTCTTGTACACGGCATATATACTGGTCTTGCTTTTGTATCCATTCAGCCAGTCTGTGTCTTTTGGTTGGGGCATTTAACCCATTTACATTTAAGGCAATTATTGATATGTATGTTCCTATTACCATTTTCTTAATTGTTCTGGATTTGTTTTTCTTCCTTTGTGTTTCCTGCCTAGAGATGTTCCTTTAGCATTTGTGTAAAGCTGGTTTTGTGGTGCTGAATTCTCTTAACTTTTGCTGGTCTGTAAAGCTTTTGATTTCTCCATCGAATCTGAATGAGATCCTTGTTAGGTAGAGTAATCTTGGTTGTAGGTTTTTCCCTTTCATCACTTTAAATATGTCCTGCCACTCCCTTCTGGCCTGTAGAGTTTCTGCTGAAAGATCAGCTGTTAAAGTTATGGGGATTCCCTTG
Organism: Balaenoptera borealis; assembly: GCF_965194805.1. Taxonomy (NCBI): domain Eukaryota; kingdom Metazoa; phylum Chordata; class Mammalia; order Artiodactyla; family Balaenopteridae; genus Balaenoptera; species Balaenoptera borealis. Next base: position 109,314,024 of record NC_138862.1, on the reverse strand, counting down.
AATGTTATTTGTTGCTTTTCCCTTGCTGCTTTTAATATTTTTTCTCTGTGTTTAATTTTTGATAGCTTGATTTATATGTGTCTTGGCATGTTTCTCCTTGGGTTTATCCTCTATGGGACTCTCTGCGCTTCCTGGACTTGATTGACTATTTCCTTTCCCATGTTGGGGAAGTTTTTGGCTATAATCTCTTCAAATATTTTCTCAGACACTTTCTTTTTTTCTTCTTCTTCTGGGATGCCTATAATTTGAATGTTGGTGTGTTTAATGTTGTCCCAGAGGTCTCTGAGACTGTCCTCCATTCTTTTCATTCTTTTTTCTTTATTCTGCTGTACAGCAGTTATTTCCACCATTTTATTTTCCAGTTCACTTATTTGTTCTTCTGCCTCAGTTATTCTGCTATTGATTCCTTCTAGAGTGTTTTTAATTTCAGTTATTGTGTTGTTCATTACTGTTTGTCTGCTCTTTTGTTCTTCTAGGTCCTTGTTAAACATTTCTTGTATTTTCTCTATTCTATTTCCAAGATTTTGGATCATCTTTACTATCATTACTCTGAATTCTTTTTCAGGTAGTTTGCCTATTTCTTCTTCATTTATTTGGCCTTGTGGGTTTTTATCTTGCTCCTTTGCCTGCAAGATATTTCTCTGTCTTCTTATTTTGTCTAATTTACAGTATTTGAGGTCTCCTTTCCCCAGGCTGCAGGGTCGTAGTTCCTCTTGTTTCTGTTCTCTGTCCCCGGTGGTGAGGTTGGTCCAGTGGCTTGTGTAGGCTTCCTGATGGGAGGAACTGGTGCCTGAGTTCTGGTGGGTGAGCTGAGTCTTCTCCCTCTGATGTGCAGGGCCATGTCAGGTGGTGTGTTTTGGGGTGTCTGTGAGCTTAGTATGACTTTAGGTAGTCTGTGTGCTGATCAGTGGGTTTGTGTTCCTGTCTTGTTTGTTGTTTGGTGTGAGGGGTCCAGCACTGGGAGCTTCTGGCAGTTGGGTGGAGCTGGGTCTTGGATTCAGATAGAGACCTCCATGAGAGCTCTCAGCAATTAGTCTTCCCTGGGGCTGGGAATTCTCTAGTGGTCCAGCATCCTGGACTCAGTGCTCCCACCCCAGAGCCTCAGGCCCGACTTCTGGTCGAGGGACCACAACCCCACAAGTCACTCATCCTGGCAATAAAGGGGATTTAAAAAAAAAAAAAAAAAGACTAACAAAACCTCAGACAAATGGTAAAAAGTAAAATCAAACAAACAGAAACAGAAACAAGGAGACACGCACACACACACACAGGAAACAAAAACAAAACCAAATAAATCAAAAGCAAGAGAACAATCAGACAAACAAAAGAACCCAAGAACAAAATCAAACAATTAAAAAGAAAGCTGACAAAACCAAAAACACAAAACCAAAAAACAAAACCAAAGCAGAGTGCCAACTGAGGGATGAAGCAAAGAAACAAAACAAACTGACAAAAATGATAATAAAAAAAAGAGAGAGAGAGAGAGAAAAAGAGAAAGGGGAAAGAAGACAGAACAACAGAAAAGCAATGTAGAAATAGAAATATTAAAAAAATAAAATATATTAAAGAAAAAAAAGACAAACAAAACCCCAGAGAAATGGTAAAAACAAAATCAACCAAACAAAAACAGAAACAAGGAAACACACACACGTAAAAGAAACAAAAACAGAGCCAGATAATACAAAAAGCAAGAGAACAACCAGACAAATAGAAGAACTCAAAAATGAAATCAAACAATTAGGATTAAAACTAACAAAAACACATAACCTAAAAACAAAACCAAAGCATTGTGCCAACTGAAGAATAAAGCAAGGAAACAGAACAAACCAATAAAAATGATAAAAAATATAATAATAATAAAATAAAATAAAAAGGGAAAAAATACAACAGAAAAACAAAGTAGAAATGGAAATATATTTTAAAAAAGAAAAATATATTGAAGAAAAAGAAGAAGAAAAATAAGAGAAAAGAAACAGAACAACAGAAAAGCAAAGTAAAAATAGAAATATATAAAAAAATAAAAATAAACAATACGTTATAAAACACAGAGATTTGCACAGACGCTGCCGGCTCCTCAGCCACTCCCGCTCATGCTCCCAGCCCCACTCGCTGCCCACTGGCCCTTGCTCCATGCCTCGCCCAAGAGCTCCGAGCGGCTGCCTCGGCCTGACCCCTTCCTGAGACATTTAAATGATTACCTACTGGTAGTTGTATTTAATACCTATCATCCAAATCTATTAAATACATAATTAAGTCAACTTCCAAATGAACCAACATTATTTTTTCTTTTAATAGAAGGAAATAAGGAGTACTGGAGTTCATCCTCCAGTATTTGACACTTAGTATCAAGACCCAGGTTTAATACAAGTTCCGATACTTTTCAGCCATGTGGCATTGAGCCAGTCACTCTCCATCTCTGACTGGCATACATCAAGGTTTTTATGAAAATAGCTATAAAGTGTTACAAAATTTTAAGTATTATTAAAATTGCCAAAACTGTTATTGCATAACAAACCACCCCAAAAATGTAGGGGCTTAGCACCACAGTGATTTGTTACTTCTCATGATTCAGTGAGTTGCCAACTTAGGCAGTTCCTCTGCTGGTCTTGCCTGGATCATTCATGAGGCTGCCATCATCCATTTGTTGACTTGACTGAGGTTAGAGGGCCCAAGATGGCCCTATTCACATGTCTTGCTGTTGGTGCTAGCTCTTAACAGAGACCTCAGTCTATTCCACTCTATTCTTCAGTCAGCGACCTCCCATCCTGTAACAGGCTAAAATGGATTCCTTCACAGCATAATAGTCTCAGAGGTCCAAGATGGTGAGAGCAGATGCCACAAGGCCCCTTAAGTCCTCAGCTCTGGATCCCACACAACAACGCTTCTGCCATATTCTACTGGTCAAAGAAAGTCCCAAGGCCAGCCCAGATTCAAAGGAGTAGAGAAACAAACTCCACCTCTTGACAGGAGAAATGGCAAAGTTACATGGCAAAATGGCATAGACTCAGGGAGGCTTGATTCATTCAGAGCCATCATCATCATAATCTACTCACTAAAACATATATGGTGATAATGCTACATCAATGTAAAAACACACATTAATTCATTGACATTTAATTTGTGTTTTCTGGTACTGCCAAAGTTGAAGTTCCTTGCCATCCTCCTCTCCACCCTATGTCTCATTCAGTGTGTGGATTGTTGACCTGTGGTCCCTGAACCACAGGGCTTGATCCTGCTTCTGATTCTGACAGGTATCTGTGGAAGTCAATGCAGATCTCCCCTCCATGAGCTTTGCCATCAGTGTTTGGCACTGTTGTGTGCACATATGACACAATGATTAAGCATGTTGAGCTTTATTAAAGTCTGGAAGCATAGATTTAAATCCCAACTCCATCAATGACTGCCAAGGTAGCCCTGAGTAAATTACTTACTCTCTCTAAACCTCAGTACCTCCATCTGTGAAAGGGGACCAATGATAGTAACTAGCTCACAGTTATGGTGAAGAATAATTTAGCATAATGCTTGTGAAGTACTTAGTGCAGTGCCTGACACACTCTATGTGCTCAACATGAAAGCTGGTTTTTTGTTTTTGTTCATGTTTAGAGGTTTTTCCCAAGCTTTACTGAGATATAATTGACATACAACAATGTGTAAGTTTAAGGTGTACAACATGATGATTTGATATATGTATATGTTTTGAAATGTTGACCACAATAAGGTTAATTAACACATTTATCACCTCACATAATCATTGTGTGTGTGTGTGTGTGTGTGTGTGTGTGTGGTGAGAACTTTTAAGATCTACTCTCTTATCAACTTTCAAACACAACACAGTATTAGCTATAGTCACCATGCTGTACATTAGATCCCCCAACTTATTCATCTTATAAGTGGAACTTTGTATCCTTTGATCTCCTTTCCCCATTTTCACCACCCCCACCAACACCTGGCAACCACCAATCTACTCTGTTTCTTTGAGTTAAATTTTTAGATTCCACATATAAGTGAAATCACATAGTATTTATCTTTCTCTGTCTGACTTATTTCACTTAGCATAATGCCCTTAAGTTTCATCCATGATGTCACAATGGCAGGATTTCCTTCATTTTTAGGGCTGAATAATATTCCATTTTATATATACCGCATCTTCTTTATCCATACATATGGTAGTTGTTATTCATGGTACTTGCCTTCATCTGGACCCTGCACAGAGCATTGTTCTGGAGAACCAGGCTTGTCAGTTCACCATCCAAGGATATGAGATTAAAATCTGAGTTACTTCCTCCATAATTTAGAATATGTTTTTACCAACTTTTTACTACTTATCAGACAGTTAATCACAGTGATATAAGAAAACAGAGCTCCCTCACCCCTGAGCCTGCCCTAAAGCCAAAGGTGCTGAGATGCAGCTGCCCACTGAGCTTCCATCAATCCCAGATCATATCCAACCCAGGGGGTGGCTTCTGTTTCCCTTTCTTGCAACTAGAAAATGTACGTGTCTCCTAACTGAAAAATGACGTGAACTCTGCGCTCGTCCAGCTAAAAGCTTAGGTCACACGCATTCCCTCCTGTCCTGCTTAGAGTAGCGCACCTTCATCATATTGATCACCCATAATGATTGTTTGCTACTCGACGTCCTGTCAAGGCAGACCTAAAAAATGTGAAAGTGTTTTGAAACCTATAAAGCACTGTATACACATGAGGTATATTATTATTATTATCTATTATTTAAGACAGCCTCATCTCCCCCTTAGATTGAAAAGGGCAAAGCCCTGGTTTCTACTTTACTGGCACGTCCATAGTCTCCACCACTCTGTGTTTTGAAAATGAGTCATCCTGAGTACAAAGTCAACAAGTCTCATGAAAGCAAAGAAACCAGCAAAATACTTATGAAAAGCAATGGTTTGGGGTTTTCAAGTTTTAAAGTTAATTGAAATGACAACATAGGCATCATGTATTACGATTCCCTTAACAGGCATGGAAAAACTACTGAGCTTCAATAAATGTTAATGGCATTTAAGACAGTAAAACAAGAAGGTCTGGTGCCCATCTGGATTAAATAACACCATCCTGGGTTTATCCAGCACATACTCTGAACTCAAAGAGACTCAGAGAACCTTATAAAATGTGTGTTCAGAACCTGAGCCTCTCTCTACCAGTAGCCCTTAACCACTAGCCTGGAATGCACTGAGGAAGAAGAAGATGGTTATGTCCACAGACACTCCAAAGATTTCCTCTCTTTTCCTCCCACAGGCTACCCACATCTTCACTCTCACCCCAAACCTTGATACCTGAAGAAAAGTCAGCTCTGGGCAGTTCCCACTATACCCACTCACTAGTATCCTTCCTGTCATCATGAATCCCTAGCTACTTCTAGCTTGTGTGGGGAGGTTTCTTTTCTTTTTTCTGGCTGTTGTCATTATTGTTTGATTTTTATTTGTTTATTTGTATTATCTGGGGAATGATGAAGGGGGGGAATGTAAGCCAAAGGTTAAATGGGTAAGAGCCAAGTACACAGGTAACTAAATTCAACAAAAACAAAAAACAACTAGTTTTCATGCCTTTGACAAAAAATGACTTTTCTTCTCTACATCTCTTCTAAGCAGGTGTGCACTTGGTTAACTCAAGGCAAAAAGGATTTTCTCTAAGTCATTGAGTTATCATGGCACCCAGTGAGTGATAAGTTACAAGCTAGAGTACAAGGTCACTGTCCTTTATTAATTTACAATCTTGTGAGAAAACATGACATCAAGAATTAAATAGCAACTAAGATGGCATGTGATGTGGGCCAAAGGATGGGACAGACAGCAAAGGCTCCAGGCAATCAATCCATGCAAGGAAGGCAGTATTAGCTAGCGAGTGGTGGGAGAGCTTCCAGAAAAGCTGTGTCATGAACTAAGCTTTGAAACAAGGGGAGAAAGTAGACGAGCAGAGAGGAGAAAAGAGGGCTTCTCACGTAAGATATAGTACTGCATATGTTTATATCTGCATAACTGTTTGGTTAGATGCCCTAGAACAGAGAATTTTCAGAGGAGAGTGATGGGTTATGAGATGTAAACTTTTTTAGGCAACACACTAAGGTGCTTAGATCACATTATCTCATTCAGCATTCACATGCCTCTGAGACAGATAAGTAACACACTAAGAAACTAGATGAATGGGTGCAAAGTCATCAGTCAGTAAGTGGCAAGATGGGACAAAAATCCAGGTGTTCTGATTCCCATTGTCATAGGGTTGTTGTGAGGTTTCAGTGAGGGAACCTACGTAAAGTGCTAAGAACAGTGCCTGGCACATGGTAAGTCCTCAGTGAATGCTAACTACTCTTACTATTTTTATCATTTTTATTAATACAGATCTGACTGCAAGGCGAGGAGTCTGGACTCTGCTCTCTAAGCCTGAGTTTCCTAAACTTCAGACAGTGGTGTCCTGCCTTCCTCACTTTGCTACATCTGCCCTATTAGGACACTTTCAGCTGCAAGCAGCAGAAAACAACACAACAAAGAGAATATGTGGACTCAGGTAGCTGAAAATTCCAAGGCTAGAGTCTGAGTGGGGCTCTGGCTCCCTTTCTCTACAGTTCTCCAGGTTCTGCCCTCCTTGATGCGTCTACTTCATCCTGAGGACGGCTTTCCTGTGGAGGGAGAAAAATGGCTGCCTGCCTCCCTGCAAAGCCCTCCCTTCCACACACAAGACTGTCTGGAAGGAATGAGAGGGTTGTTTCCTTCAACCGCTGAGGAAAATTCCTGAGCTTCACTCTGATTGGACCATCTTAGGTCATGTGCCCATGCCTAAACCAATCACTGTGGCAAGGGGTTAGAACTCCACTTATGGTTTAAGCCATTCAGGATCATTTCCTAGCCCACCCAGTCAGTATGGCTGTGCCAGGATGGGAGAAGAAGTGTGCCAAGGACACATCACAAAGTCCTCTACAACTGGGCACCACCTAGAATATCATTTTTATTTTAAAGACCATTTTTCTTTAAAAGAACTCCTTTTTAAAACATCATTGTCTCATTCTAAGCCTTAATAGCTGTTCACAGGTGTGTATATAACAGCTGTCTTTTATTAAAATAAATACATAACTATAAAAAATTTTTAAATTGTTGATCCAACTATATATATCATCCCACTTATATCACTGTTGAAGGCTTATGTTCTGAGTTCAGTCTTCAGATTTCCATTCCAGAACTCTCTAATCTGAAGACCATACTAAAATCCACAGCCAGTTTTTTCCATTCTTTTCAAGTGGCATTTTCTATGTTCTGTCTGTTTGAGATGGAAAAAACAAAACACTGATCACACTGGAGAGCCAACATAACTGTTGCCTAGTTGACTTTGCAAACAAAGGAGAGAAAAAAAAAAAAAACAGAACACCCATTACATTGTGAAGCCAGCATCACTGTTGCCTGGTCAACTTTGCATCCAGAGGCCCACGGTTTAAAGAGCTGGAGTCACTGGCAGAACCTCAAGCAACAGGCTGCAGACTCCCTGGCCTACGGAAAGACAGGCTTGGCCAGCGTTGGCTTTATGGTTCCAGTCTTCTAGTAAAAGCATTCCATTGGGAAGGGCTGCTGGTGAAGACGACAGCAGGAAAGACAGTGAGAAAAATTGGAAGAGCTGGGCCTGGAGGAAATTCTAAAGCCATTACGCTTTAAACTTTCCACTTAAAAAAAAAAAAATGTGTTGCCCCTCCTCCTGGGGAAGGGCGTGAGCACCTCGAACCCTACTAATCAAAAATCTTCAGATTTAAGGCTTCCCTGGTGACTCAGTGATTAAGAATCCGCCTGCCAATGCAGGGGACACGGGTTTGAGCCCTGGTCCGGGAAGATCCCACATGCCGTGGAGCAACTAAGCCCGTGCACCACAACTACTGAGCCCACGTGCCACAAGTACTGAGCCTGCACGCCTAGAGCCCGTGCTCTGCAACAAGAGAAGCCACAGCGATGAGAACCCCACGCACTCCAATGAAGAGTAGCCCCCACTCGCCGCAACTAGAGAAAGCCCGTGCGCAGCAACGAAGACACAATGCAGCCAAAAATAAATAAATAAGTAAATTCATTAAAAAAAAAAAAACCTTCTGATTTATTTTCCATTGTTTTTACAAAAATATTTTTTACAAATTTGTTTTTCAAACTGCACGTACATCCCAGATTTCTATACAGTCCCCGGGAGTTAAGGATCTTCACACACACACACACACACACACACACACACACACACACACACACCAATCACTGTCCTAGGGCTGGAAGATTTTCTGGCCCAGCCCCCATCCAGGCACCAGCTAATGGCCACCCAGTCTCTGGACACATGTTGGGGGGTGTTGTGGGAAAGTCCTGCATCCCTCCACTACCTACTATGGCAAGAACCAGAATCTCTCTGAATCTCAGAGGTTTGTGTAAGGATTTCACCCAGTTGAAACTCAAAAGTAAACCAAAAAAACATTAAAAACCTCTCCTAACAATAAGGTATAACTTTATAAACAGACAGGGGCCCAGGATAAGGACAAGGAACCCAGGAATTAAACTTACACCATTCAGCCAGGTCACAGAATCACTAGCAAACCTCTTCTTTCTCTTTGCAGCTATCAGTCAGGACCAGATAGGATTTCCCAGGCCAAAGCAAGTAGCCTCGGCTCTACCCACAGAGTACTTTCTTTGGACTACTAAGGAAATCTTTCTAGGGATACCAGTTGTAAAATCTCCGTCAAAGGGATAAGAGAGCCAAACACAACCTTCACACCCCAGGAAAGAGCAGATATACCAGCTTTACCCTAGAGGACGTGTGTTTGGTGAACCAAACTCTAGGCTCAGAATCAAGGAATACTATTCTGGCTCTGCCACTTAAGTGCCATTGGTATATCATCTTGCCTGTTGGTGGCTCATGGTTCTGTCTGTAAAACAAGATTTGGCATCATCTGAGTGAATATGATATGAACTGAGGTATCATGAGGAAAGTTATCATACAATGAGTCAGGTAAATTGTATTATTGAAGATTATAACCAAAAGTAGATTTTGAAGAAATGTGTGACAATGCTTCCCTTTAACCAAACATTTCAAAAGTTGGCAATAATTTATTAAGCCAAATTGACATCTTCCCTGTTGTGTGAGTGCACATGCATGCAAATACATCCATCTACACACACACACACACACACGCACACCTGTCACCAAGTCCTCTCTCATAACCACCCCACATATCCTGCCTCAGGACCGGGCCTCACCAATGTCTCCCCAGGATGGCTGTAAGAGCGTCTTCCCTGTCTCTCTACCTCTGATTCCACTCTACTACAAGCTGGCTTCCCTAAATCTTCCAATGGAACCTTAATAAAATGTAAATATGATCCTGTCCTTCCCCTGCTTAAAACCCTAAGTGGGTCCATGAGTTTCCAGAGAAAGTTAAAATTCCTTAGCCTAACACCCAAGCCCTCTGTGATATCACCTGTTGTTCATCACTCGTCTCCCACCGCTCCCCCTCCATCCCATGCACTCTTCCCTTTCACCACATGAGCTGTATAAAGCAATGTGTTTTCAAGCCTATATCCTTCATACATGCTGCCCTCTACCAAGAATAGTAATTCCTATTTGTTTTTCAAAACTCAGTTCCAAGAAACTGTCACACACACAAACACACACATCTGGTTTGGGCTCCATTTCTTAGTGAGTCTCCACAATACTTCTTACATGCTTGTTCAGTGTACCTACCATAATGTCTCATAAATGGTGACCTATTCTGCTTCTCTTTCATTAAACTAAGCTCTTTGAAAATGGGGATTTTGTTTCATTTGACTTGGAAATTTAGTACATGGCCTACCCCAGTATCCAACACATAGGCAGTCAATAGATATGGTTCTCTGATTCAACCAGTATTGTACAGAGTGCTAGAGTAAGGAACTTGACATCTGATTTTAAATAAATTATTCTGTATGAGTTTGCTACCACTTCCTCAACACAAGATGCCATTTTTATCAGTCATTCTTAACTAAAAGGGTGTGAAACATTTACTCCATGTTGAAAGGCAAAAATCTGGTTGTAAATTTACCTACAATGGGGTCTTACTGTAAATCGAAGCCCAAAAAATGCTTAGGAAGGGGGTGAAGATCCCCTTCTCAACTTGAACAAATAAAGTGATAGTTAACGTCACACAGGTTAGAAAAAAACATTTTAGCAACTTATTGGAGCTCATAATTAGGACGACTGCCAGATCATAAAATATAGCTCACCGCCCTTGAGAATTTCTGCTTACAGATTAGTCTCCTCGCCTTAGACCCAAGGCTTCTCGCTCAAAGAAAGCTAGAGCAAAGCCCTCTGAGCTCGTAGGATGAAAAGAACTTTAGAACTGCAGAGCATTGTTTGGATTCTCCTTCAACCTTGTTATGCTTTTGCTGCCATATGATTCCACTTTGGACTGGTATCTGTCCCATCTTTCATGGATCCAGCATTGCCCCATTTCCAGCCTCCAGTCCTTCTAGAGACTCTGAGGTCTCCCCAGTGGGCCTTCTTCTGAAGTCACCTGATGTGCCAAACCAAGATGTTTCCAGTATCAGCCTTGATATGCAGCCCTAAATCTTTAAGACATCTGTAAATAGTACTCTGAGCTTTCCGTCATTATTTTATTTTGTCTACAGGAAAGGGTAAGCACAGTGAATGTTGTTTTTGTGGGTTTTTTTAATATATTTGAAGTCTTTTCTATAGTAGCAAATAGTGTTCATGGTTTTATCCCTTCATGATTCTCCAAAATCTAAGCCATTAAGTCCCTTTGGAAATCAACTGCTCTTAATACCTGCTAGATTTTCTTTCGTGGGAGTTAAGGTCAAAATCTGAATTCTAAATACAGAAAATCACCAGGTCAGTGAATTCTCAATGATATGTGGCATTTTCAGGCTCTCTGTTTTATCTGGTTCCATTCATACAATTTATTCACATATTCATTCACTCAACAAAGATTTATTGGGCAGCAGTGTTAAGGAATCGTGCGTTGTGGGTTGTAAATCCCCAGAGGGAATGATGTCCTCCCTGACCTTCATCAGTTTATGGCTTATTGGAGAAATAGACATGCAAAACATTACAGCATAACATCCTGCTTAACTACAGAGAGGGCACTCGGTACCAGGGGAGCAGAAAAAGAGGCCTGAACTTTTGGGAGAGGCAATGGTGGGAGCAGAAAGGGGTCAGTTCAGCATTTCAGGAAAAAGAAATGCTTGAAGAACAAACAGATGCTAAGCATGAGAAGAAGGGTAGAAAGGGCAAACCAGAAAAGAGAAAGAATACATGCAAAGGCTCAAGGGTAAGGGGTTCCAAGTAGTTCTGTATTGCATGAGGAGCATGGCAGTAATGATGCTGGGCAGGTGGTCATGGGCCAGGTCAGAAAGTGTTCGATAGGCCATTTAAGGGGTTTCGATTCCCTCTCGCAAGAGATAGGAGCCCCTGGAGAATTTTGAGCTTGAAAATGACCCAAGGGGACCTTTGTGATAAAAATATCACTCTGATGGCTGAGTGGAGGTTGACTCGAAAGCAAGTGAGATTAAAGTCAAGGGAGCTCTAGTCCGTGAAAGAGAAGACAAGGCTGGAACCAAGGCAGCAGCAGTGGAATTGGAGAAGAGAGGCAAGAAAGGAGAGAGACTTGCGCAAACAAATAATGCAGGATTTTGAGTCGGGGGAGGGGGTAGTATTTCCATGCTCTGCAAATCAACTCAGTCTGATTGGAGTTCTTTTACCTCCCAGTTCTCCTCTTTCTCACAGGACACTTTAAGAGATGGGTCTCCATTGAAATGGTTCATTTGTCCAAAGATGGCCATCTTGTCATTGTTTTTAAAAATACACATCATTTTTTTGTCCTCATTCATCTGCATGAGTTAGCTTCCTTTATACCATCTTTATAAAGGATGGTATACCTTTATACCATCTTTATACCAGATAAACAGGCAAATTTTTAAAAGTTTGCGTATTCTTCAATCCTTGAAATACTTTAGAAAATTTGTTTTATTCCAGTGCAATGACTTTCAAATGTTGATAACCCAGTTAGGAAGTAGGAATGTTACTTGCCCTTTACACTCTTTTGTTACACTCTTTTGTATAAAGAAATCAAAACTGTGTGATCTCAGAACTGTGCCATTTCCTTGATCTCCCTAAAAAGGACAATTGTCATAAAATACATATTTTTTTCTTTTTTCAGTGTAGTTTAAAATTTTTTATTCAGAAGTAATGGTAAACAAAGCACCAAATAAAGCAGGTGGCACATTAAGTTTAAACCCACTGAGAGCAGAAACAAGGTGCAAATCTTGGAAGTAATGTGTTCAGTCTAGAATCATGGCAGCACATTATGAGTTAGATATATAAACCCAAGCTCAACAGCCTTGTACCAGTTCAGCTAGCACCCATCAGAAATTTTTTATCCCTGGAAAAATGGTGGTTGCAAGGAAGATGCATGGATTTAGAGAAAGATGCCTAATTATAATCCAGACCAAAGATCTTATTAAAATTGAGCTTAAAAGAAAATCTTAAAGCTTGCCTTTGCTTTAAGCCAACTAAAACACATGCTAACTTTAATTTGCATTTTTATACAAATAGTTTTGGGTACAGAAATAGCATAATTTTGCATTGGCAAATTCTCTCTGTGTTCTTCTTTGACAATTTATTCTCTTGAAGGTATTTTTCAACTCTTACAATTTAACTTTTTTTAGAAGAGTAATTCTACCTTCCATACAAAAGACAGGCTTTCCATTTATAAGCCTGTTACCTAGAGGCACAATTAAAATGAAACATTAAATAGAAATAAAACATAATTCTTCGGCTCTTTTCATCCACCAGCTGGCTCATTTCATACACTCCCTCTTCAGTGCGTTCCAAATACATTAGTAGTTAGTCAATTACCTATTTGCATATCCTTCAAAATATAAAATTTAATTGTCTGAGTTCCAATTCAGGTAATCCTAAATGTTTTCATTTTATAAACAAAGCTTTTTTTGTGATTGTGAACTGGGACTTAGAACAAGTTTCATAGAACAAGTTTCATAATCAATGTTTTCTCCAGATAGATCTTCGCATCCCCCAATCTTTAAGAATTCCTTCGCCAAACCTTCCTGCTCTCTCTATGGCAGTGAGCCCATTGCAAAAATTCACCAATCATTGGAAGTTTCTCATTAGCATCTCAGAGAAGACTTTGAATTGTTTAGAATAAACTTAAAATTAAAATGTTCCCCTTTTTGTAGTGTAGGGAAGAATAATACTCATTGTTTTTATTTATTTTTATTATTAGGCATCTTGAGGTGCCTCTGATGAGATTGCACTGCATTGATTTAAATACGTAGTGTTGTGATAGCTGGTTATGATTTTCTGATGTTTTTCTGCAACTCTAACCATAAGTAATTTTGAACTAAATGAAAGTTAAGTACTAAAACATTTTGCCCAAAGGGAATTTGGATTCTCAATGTGCTTTTAATAACTGTTTGTAAAACATTTAGGAAAATCTATGGCAACACATTTAGGAAAAAAATCAAATTACTATTGCCTTAAGATGTTATTCTAGTGTCTAAATTTTATGAAACATCCTGTGTGGCCCAATTGTTGAACTAATCCAGTGAGTAGTACTTTAGAACATATTGTGTCTATAGAATCTAAATTTAATTTGTATAATATTTTTTAATAATACTTCTTTAAGAAATCTCTTTAAAACTCGCTGAAAATATTATGGATGGTGCAAAAGATGACTCATCAAATATTTCTGGAAAATTGCAAATCGAGTCTAATTAGAAAACATTAAAATTAATTAGTGGAATCAGATTAAAAACCATTAAACAACCACTTCTTTTAAAAAATGAAAAAGGATATAGAGGCCTTAAGACATCTGCAAAATCTAAAATAAAATGTCATGGTGTACCCAAGGCCTAAGGTAAACAAACGAAATCTTCAGTGGACGTTGGGACAATGGGAAAGGGCTTTCTGGAAGGCTAAATCTGCCATTTGGTTGTGTAGATGTCAAGTTGAAATGTGACCTCAATTTCCATTTTCTCTCGCACGGTGAAATGGCTATGTACCTAATTTGGGAAAAATTCAAGCCATAACCTTCAACGTACAGCTCAGAATCTGCACTAAATGTGAATACTGGAATCACCTTTCATCCAGTACGGTGTCCTTGAACCTAAGCAGGAGATAACGAGCATTCTTTTTCTCACACTTGTAATCCCTCACCCAAAGCATCATTAGAATACAACCATCCCTTAATACAGTTGTAGTCATTTATTTTGCTATGTATCCGTGTCTTTATTTCCTTCTGTAGCCATTGCAAAAACTTGTAAAATTTGTAGTCCGTATCTATCAAGAAAGAAGTAAATTATGGTGATCTAAAACAGAAAGGCAGCTAAAGGGCTTTACTCTGAAAAGATCAGATTTTCTAAGTAACTGATATATCAGAACCATCCCCAGTGAGGATCTGACCAGAATTTTTATCCATCACTCATTAAATTATGACACTGCGTGACTTTATAAGCCCTGACTGAAACAGCATCATTATTAAAAGGTTTATTTTAAAAATGATTGGAAATATGGGTATTCTGTTTGTACTTCACACACTTTTATATTATTTGGATGTTTTTTTAACAAGAATATATCAACTCAGTTTAACTGGAGTTCCTTTACCTCTCAGTTACATGGCACTTTCAAATGTTTGTCATGCCTAAGCGTTGTTAATTGTTGAAGGTGGGTGGTGGGCACATGTGGGTTCATTATACTATTCTCTCTGACCTTATGGATTATGGATTATTTGACAATATCCATAATAAAAAGTTTTTTAGAGAATGTATCATTTTGGTAATTTAAGATATGCAGTTCTAGGGAAATAGGTTTTCTTCAATCCGTACAAGTTTATAATTTGATAGTATACAAGGTGTTAATCGTAATTCCTTACTTTGTTTTAGAACCTGAAACTTGTATGAAATGCTTCGTTTGACATGCTCTGTATGGAAGGAAAAATCAATAACGCAATAATGAAAATAAACTCTAAATAAAGTTGTTTACAAATATTGACATTTCATTGACTTGAAGCAGGTGTCTAAAAAATGTACCCTGGGGCCGGTTGAATTACCACCCAAGACGTTAAAATCTCTTAAAATTGACCACTTAGGGTGCAACTGCCCTTTCAACCATTACCATAAAATGCCTGATCTTGCTGGATTTTTTAAGCACTCACTCTTTCTAATAAGAAAAACTAACACTTCTTGGGTCCCCAATATGTAAGGAGTGTGCTAAGTGCTTCACAATCATTACCTCTTTTAATTCTTATAGAACCATGGGGTATTTTTATGCTCATTTTACAGAGGAGAAAACTGAGGTTAAAGGAGGATAAGAATGGAAGATCCCACAGCAAATTAGTGCCTGGGTTGGGATTGCACACAGGCAGTCTGGCTCCAGAACCAATGCTCTTAGCCCAATCAAAAGAGGATAAACAAGATAAAAATAAACCCAAATTGTGTGTGGTAAAGTGAGGCCAGACAACCTTAATAAAATACGTTGAAAATAAATAATTAGCAGATGTGAAACGCTCTGAAAAAAATATCATTTTAAAGTACTTCTAGGTAGATCATCCCTTTGATCCTAACACTATCACAGACAAGGACAAGCCCCCAAATTGCAGCCAGGAAGGGCTAAGCTGGGAGCAGACTGGTTTATGAATATTTATCAAGGGCAGAGTCTGAATGCTCACCCTGATCTTCTGAGTCCAAAACCAGATCTAATTCCACAACTTCCCAGCTACCTCTAAAGCATGGCTTTCAAGGTGTACTTTTTAACTTCATGTTGTAATTATTTTGGCCTGTTTCTTCCTATATCTTTATAACCTTAAGTACTAAATTTTGAAAAATCTATTTTGGGGACAGGAAACTAGCCCCTCCACCATTTTTGCATTTCCAAAGTCATTTGAGGTTCTGGTCTGGGGTAGGACTGGAACAAGAGTATTGCTTTAAAGCTCAGGAAGTGATTCTAATGGGTGCACAGGGTGCAGAAGTCCTGCTCCCAGAGGACTGCTGACACCCACCCTGCAAAGCTGAGTCACGTTGGGCCGGGCACCATGCAGAACACAGAGAAACTCATCTCACAGGCACTCACTTCAGGCCGAGGGAACAAAACACTCAAGGTATAAAAATAAAAGAGCAGAACACTAGCAAAAGTAAATCTTCTCTCTTAACTAAGGGAATACAGGATCTCCTCCAAGTCCTCCATACTATGGAGAGTATATAGGAGATGGTGAGCACTTCTAGATGCCTGGAGGTAGATGCTTACAGGTGTGACTATAATGTCATTAAACTCTAATTATAGAGTTTATTAATTCCGAACAGATATACCTTGTGGTCCTAAAAGCTGCTTGTTCTACTCTGCGACATGGGAAACCAGAGCATTTGTAACAAAAACATCAACAGCTATGAAGGATAGATTGCCAAAGGGGATTAATCTTTGAATCCACACCAGCATCATTTCTTGGCTATTTGTCACTAAGAATTGGTCAGCAATGAGATTTGATACAAGTGAAAATATCTGCAGTACTAGCCCAACCAGTTAAAGGAACAAGTTGGGAAGAAAAGTAATAAGAGGGTAAAAAGGAAGGAAGTGGGCATTGAAAAGGGAGGACGTATACCCATTAGGAGGGCTGTAATCAAAAGATGGACATCCCAAGTGTTGGTGAGGATGCAGAGAATTTGGAACCCTCATACATCACTGGTGGGAATGCGAAATGGCACAGCAGCTTTAGAAAACAGTTTGATGGTTTCTTAAAAAGTTAAACATACACTAACTACATGACCCCACAATTCTACTCCTAGGAATACATGCAAAGAAATGAAAACATTTGTCAGCACAAAGCTGAGAAATGAATATTCATAGTGAAACTATTAATAAGAGCCAAAAAGTGAAAGCAATCCAAGTACTCAGTACCTGGTAAGTGATAAACAAAATGTGTGCTATGGACTGAATGTCTATGTCCCCCCAGAATTCATGTGTTGAAACCAAATCCCCAGTGTGTTGGTGTTTGGAGGTGCGGTCTTTGGGAGGTGATTAGGTCATGAAGGTAGAGCTGTCATGAATAGGATCAGTGCCCTTATAAAACAGACCCCACAGAGATCCCTCACCCCTCATGACATGTGAGGGTGCAGCAAAAAGACAGCCATCTATGAACAAGGAAGTGGGTCTCACCAGACACCAAATCTGCCAGCATCTTGATCTTGGACTTCCCAGCCTCCAGAACTGTGAGAAATAAATTTATGTTGTCTATAAGCCACCCAGTCTGTGGTATTTTTTTATAGCAGCCCTAAAAGACAAAGACAATATGTTATATTCATATAATGGAGTACTATTAGGCAACATAAAGGAATGAACAATTGATACACATGCGTGGATGGATCTCAGAAGCATTATGTCAAGTGGAAGAAGCCAGACTCAAAAGACAACATATAGTTTAATTGAATTCACATGAAATTTCTAGAAAAGGCAAAACTGTAGAGACAGAAAGCAGATGAGTGGTTGCCTGAGGCTGGGAGTAGGATCAGGAATCAACTATAGACAAACACAGGGAACTTTTTGAAGTGAAAGAAGTATTTCAAACTTGGATCGTGATGATGATTGCACAATTGCAGAAATTTACTAAAAATCGCTGAATTATCCATTTACAATGAGTGAATTGTACAGTATATAAATTATCCCTCAATAAAGCTGTTAAAAGTAAAAAATAAATAAATGAAGGTAAGAGAAGAAGTGAAGAATAGAAAGTATGGAAACAATAGGAGCATTCATGGAATAGGAGAAAAGAAAGACATGCACAAATTCACAAAGAAGCCATATCACCACAGACTGTGGACGTAGGCATAATGCTTCCTTGCCTTCTGTGTTTTATCCTTTATGTTAAGATTTTAGACAGAGATCTGCTGCTACCGCTGCGGGCAGACCTGCAGGAGGCAGCGGGTGGAGGCAGCCTAGGCCGAGAGAAGATAGCGAATGGTGTGGACCACACAGACATTTACGTGGATGTGGGCAAAGAGTTCAACTAGGAAGATGAATATGGTGGGCATGATCAGATAGACTTGTATGATGATGTCATCTCTCCATCTGCAAATAATGGAGATGCCCCAGAAGATCAGGATTACATGGATACTCTCCCACCAACTGTTGGTGATGATGTGGGTAAAGGAGCATCACCAAATGTTGTCTATACATATACTGGAAAGAGAATTGCATTGTATATTGGAAATCTAACATGGTGGACAACAGATGAAGACTTAACTGAAGCAGTTCATTCTTTGGGAGTAACTGATATTTTGGAGATAAAATTTTTTGAAAATCAGGCAAATGGCCAGTCAGAGGGGTTTGCCCTTCTTGGTGTTGGATCTGAAGCATCCTCAAAAAAGTTAATGGATCTGTTGCCTAAAGGAGAACTTCATGGTCAGAATCCTGTTGTAACTCCATGCAATAAACAGTTCCTGAGTCAATCTGAAATGCAATCCAGGAAAACTACACAATCAGGACAAATGTCTGGGGAAGGTAAAGCTGGTCCTCCGGGAGGCAGTTCACGTGCAGCATTTCCACAAGGTGGTAGAGGACAGGCCTGTTTTCCAGGGGCTGTTCCTAGTGGGGACAGATTTCTTGGACCAGCAGGACCAGGAGGGTCACCTCCACCTTTTCCAGCTGGACAGACTCCACCGCGTCCAACCTTGGGTCCTCCAGGCCCAGCCGGTCCACCAGGTCCTCCACCTCCTGGTCAGGTTCTGCCTCCTCCTTTAGCTGGGCCTCCTAATCGAGGAGATTGCCCTCCACCACCAGTTCTTTTTCCTGGACAACCTTTTGGGCAGCCTCCATTGGGTCGGCTTCCTCCTGCTCCTCCACCTCCAGTTCCAGGCTACGGCCCCCCTCCTGGTCCACCACCTCCACGACAGGGACCACCTCCACTTCCAGGCCCCTTTCCGCCTCACCTACCTGGCCCTCTTGGGCCACCCCTTATGCTCGCTCCTCCTCCGTATCTTCCTGGACCTCCTCCAGGTGCCCCACCACCAGCTCCACATGTGAACCCGGCTTTCTTTCCTCTACCAACTAACAGCGGCATGCCTACACCACATAGCTGGGGGCCACCACCAACAGATCCATGTGGCCAGCCTCCACCATATGATAGGGGTGACTGTGGGCCTCCTGGAAGGAAAATGGATACTGCAAGAACACCATTGAGTGAAGCTGAGTTTGAAGAAATCATGAATAGAAATAGGGCAATCTCAAGCAGTGCTATTTCAAGACCTGTGTCTGATGCCAGTGCTGGTGATTATGGGAGTGCTATTGAGACATTGGTAACGGCAATTTCTTTAATTAAACAATCCAAAGTATCTGCTGATGATCATTGCAAAGTTCTTATTAGCTCTTTGCAAGATTGCCTTCATGGAACTGAATCCCAGTCTTATGGTTCTGGATCAAGACGTGAACGATCAAGAGAAAGGGATCATAGTAGATCACGAGAAAAGAGTCGGCGTCGTAAATTCCACAGTGGAGATCATCATGATGATTATTACAGAGAGAGAAGCAGACAACGAGAGAGACACCGGGACCGGGACCGAGAGCGTGACCGAGAGCACGAGTATCTTCATCGTTAGAAGCTGAAGGAAGAGCAACTTCCAAGACAAAACAGTCTTCATGGGGGAAAAATGATGCTTGTCCAGCAGCTCGCTTCTTGTGATTGAACTGAACCTGTAAGGATTCATGGATAAAATGAACAGGAATAGATCTGAATAAAGCAAATCTGCATAAATGGTAACCAGTAGCTCTACTATTTTTTTTTATGTTGCTTACCTGTTTTATATGAAGGAAACCTGTGTGATTTAAAAAGTTATAGCTTTTGCAACTTTATCACTGGTTATATACATTTAGCCATTATAATGGGCAGGCAATTGAAAAAAAACCTCAAGTAAATGCTTGTTTTATGGTAGTTTGTTCTTGTTAAAAATGTACATATGATAATGACTGTAAACAGCACCACTTTGATTACAATAGATGTCGTGTTGTAATAAACTGTTTAATGGGAAAAAAAATATTTTAGACAAATTGCACACTACCAGAGTTTACAAAATTTTAGAAATATTTGGTATGAACACCATAATTTCAAATGCTCTAACAGCTCAAGAAAATAGGTGCAGTAGAACACCGCATATATATCTGCCACTGCTTCTTTGTATGTTACCTTTCCTTGAGCATTTGGCTTCTTGATTTAACTCATACATATTATATTACTTTTGCACCAAATGAATTATGCCAATGTTTTATGCCATTTTCAGTAGCTTGCAGTACCTATGGAGGCAAGTTGAATCACTTTGCTGTACACCTGAAACTAACACAATATTGTAAATCAACTATAGTTCAACTTAAAAAAGATAATAGCTATAATTCCCTGTGCTGTACAATATATCCTTGTTGCTTATCAATCTTATACATAGTAGTTTGTACCTCTTAATCCCATACCCATAACATGCCCCTCCCTCCTTCCCTCTCCCCACTGGTAACAACAAGTTTTATTTATTTATTTGTTTGTTTGTTTGTTTACATCTTTATTGGAGTATAATTGCTTTACAATGGTGTGTTAGTTTCTGCTGTATAACAAAGTGAATCAGCCACATACATACATATATCCCCATATCCCATCCCTCTTGCGTCTCCCTCCCACCCTCCCTATCCCAACCCTCTAGGTGGTCACAAAGCACTGAGCTGATCTCCCTGTGCTATGCAGCTGCTTCCCACTATCTATTTTACAGTTGGTAGTGTATATATGTCAATGCTACTCTCTCACTTCACCCCAGCTTAACCTTCTCCCTCTCCATGTCCTCAAGTCCATTCTCTACATCTGTGTCTTTATTCCTGTCCTGCCCCTAAGTTCATCAGAACCATTTGTTTTAGATCCCATATATATGTTAGCATATGGTATTTGTTTTCCTCTTTCTGACTTACTTCACTCTGTATGACAGACTCTAGGTCCATCCACCTCACTACAAATAACTCAGTTTCGTTTCTTTTTATGGTTGAGTAATATTCCATTGTATATATGTGCCACATCTTCTTTATCCATTCATCTGTCAATGGACACTTAGGTTGCTTCCATGTCCTGGCTATTGTAAATAGAGCTGCAATGAACATTGTGGTACATGTCTCTTTTTGAATTATGGTTTTCTCTGGGTATATGCCCAGTAGTGGGATTGCTGGGTCAGATGGTAATTCTATTTTTAGTTTTTTAAGGAACCTCCATACTGTTCTCCATAGTGGCTGTATCAATTTACATTCCCACCAACAGTGCAAGAGGGTTCCCTTTTCTCCACACCCTCTCCAGCATTTATTGTTTGTAGATTCTTTGATGATGGCCATTCTGACCAGTGTGAGGTGATACCTCATTGTGGTTTTGATTTGCAATTCTCTAATGATTAGAGATGATGAGCATCCTTTCATGTGTTTGTTGGCAATCTGTATATCTTCTTTGGAGAAATGTCTATTTAGGTCTTCTGCTCATTTTTGGATTGGGTTGTTTGTTTTTCTGATATTGAGCTGAATGAACTGCTTGTATATTTTGAAGATTAATCCTTTGTCAGTTGCTTCATTAGCAAATATTTCTCCCATTCTGAGCGTTGTCTTTTCGTCTGTTTATGGTTTCCTTCGCTGTGCAAAAACTTTTAAGTTCCATTAGGTCCCATTTGTTTATTATTTATTTTATTTCCATTTCTCTAGGAGGTGGGTCAAAAAGGATCTTGTTGTGATTTATGTCAGAGTGTTCTGCCTATGTTTTCCTCTAAGAGTTTTATAGTATCTGTCCTTACGTCTTACGTCTTTAATGCATTTGAGTTTATTTTTGCGTATGGTGTTAGGGAGTGTTCTAATTTCATTCTTTTACATGTAGCTGTCCAGTTTTCCCAGCACCACTTATTGAAGAGGCTGTCTTTTCTCCATTGTATATTCTTGCCTCCTTTGTCAAAGATAAGGTCACCATATATGCATGGGTTTATCTCTGGGCTTTCTATCCTGTTCCATTGATCTATATTTCTGTTTCTGTGCCAGTACCATACTGTCTTGATTACTGTAGCCTTGTAGTGTAGTCTGAAGTCCTGGAGCCTGATTTCTCCAGCTCCGTTTTTCTTTCTCAAGATTGCTTTGGCTATTTGGGGTCTTTTGTGTTTCCATGCAAATTGTGAAATTTTTTGTTCTAGTTCTGTGAAAAATGCCATTGGTAGTTTGATAGGGATTTCATTGAATTAGGGATTACTTTGGGTAGTATAATCATTTTCACAATGTTGATTCTTCCAATCCAAGAACATGGTATATCTCTCCATCTGTTTGTATCGTCTTGGATTTCTTTCATCAGTGTCTTATAGTTTTCTACATACAGGTCTTTTGCCACCTAAGGTAGGCTTATTCCTAGTTATTTTATTCTTTTTGTTGCAATGGTAAATGGGAGTGTTTCCTTAATTTCTCCTTCTGATTTTTCATTGCTAGTGTATAGGAATGCAAGAGATTTCTGTGCATTAATTATGCATCCTGCTAATTTACCAAATTCATTGATTAGCCCTAGCCATTTTCTGGTAGCATCTTTAGGATTCTCTATGTATAGTATCATGTCATCTGCAAACAGTGACAGCTTTACTTCTTCTTTTCCAATTTGGATTCTTTTATTTCTTTTTCTTCTCTGATTGCTGTGGCTAAAACTTCCAAAACTATGTTGAATGATAGTGGTGACAGTGGGCACCCTTGTCTTGTTCCTGATCTTAGAGGAAATGGTTTCAGTTTTTCACCATTGAGAATGATGTTGGCTGTGGGTTTGTCATATATGGCTTTTATTATATTGAGGTAGGTTCCCTCTATGCCCACTTTCTGGAGAATTTTTATCATAAATGGGTGTTGAATTTTGTCAAAAGCTTTTTCTGCATCTATTGAGATTATCGTATGGTTTTTATCCTTCAATTTGTTAATATGGTGTATCACATTGATTGATTTGTGTATACTGAAGAATGCTTGCATTCCTGGGATAAACTCCACTTGACCATGGTGTGTCAGCCTTTTAACGTGCTGCTAGATTCTGTTTGCTAGTATTTTGTTGAAGATTTTTGAATCTATGTTCATCAGTGATATTGGCCTGTAAGTTTCTTTTTTTGTGACATCTTTGTCTGGTTTTAGTATCAGGGTGATGGTGGCCTAGTAGATTGAGTTTGGGAGTGTACCTCCCTCTGCTATATTTTGGAAGAGTTTGAGAAGATAGGTGTTAGCTCTTATCTAAATGTTTGAGAGAATTTGCCTGTGAAGCCATCTGGCCCTGGGCTTTTGTTTGTTGGATGATTTTTAATCACAGCTTCAATTTCATTGCTTGTAATTGGTCTGTTCATGTTTTCTATTTCTTCCTGGTTCAGTCTTGGAAGGTTGTGCTTTTCTAAGGATTTGTCCATTTCTTCCAGGTTGTCCATTTTAGTGGCATATAATTGCTTGTGGTAGTCTCTCATGATGCTTTGTATTTCTGCAGTGTTAGTTGTTACTTCTCCTTTTTCATTTCTAATTCTGTTGATTTGAGTCTTCTTCCTTTTTTTCCTGATGAGTCTGGCTAATGGTTTATCAATTTTGTTTATCTTCTCAAAGAACCAGCTTTTAGTTTTATTGATCTTTGCTATTGTTTTCTTCATTTCTTTTTCATTTATTTCTGATCAGATCTTTATGAATTCTTTCCTTCTGCTAATTTTGGGGGTTTTTTGTTCTTTCTCTAATTGCTTTATGTGTACGTTTGGTTGTTTATTTGAGATGTTTCTTGTTTCTTGAGGTAGAATTGTATTGCTATAAACTTCCCTCTTAGAACTGCTTTTGCTGCATCCCATAGGTTTTGCGTTGTTGTGTTTTCATTGTCTTTTGTTTCTCAGTATTTTTTGATCTCCTCTTTGATTTCTTCAGTGATCTCTTGGTGATTTCGTAGTGTATTGTTTAGCCTCCATGTGTTTGTATGTTTTACAGTTTTTTTCCTGTAATTGATATGTAGTCTCATAGTGTTGTGGTTGGAAAAGATGCTTGATAGGATTTCAATTTTCTTAAATTTACCAAGGCTTGATTTTTGACCCAAGATGTGATCTATCCTGAAGAATGTTCCATGAGCACTTGAGAAGAAAGTGAATTCTGTTGTTTTTGGATGGAATGTCCTATAAATATCAATTAAGTCCATCTGGTCTAATGAGTCATTTAAAGCTTGTGCTTCCTTATTTATTTTCATTTTGGATGATCTGTCCATTGGTAAAAGTGGGGTGTTAAAGTCCCTTAATATGATTGTGTTACTGCCGATTTCCCCTTTTATGACTATTAGCATTTGCCTTATGTATTGAGGTGTCCCTAAGTTTGGTGCATAAATTTTTACAATTGTTATCTTCTTGGATCAATCCCTTGATCATTATGTAGTGTCCTTCTTTGTCTCTTGTAATAGTATTTATTTTAAAGTCTATTTTGTCTGATATGAGTATTGCTACTCCAGCTTTCTTTTGATTTCCATTTGCATGAAATATCTTTTTCCATCCCCTCACTTTCAATCTGTATGTGTCCCTAGGTCTGAAGTGGGTCTCGTGTGTGTGTGTATATGTATATATACACACACACACACATATATACATAAATATACACATATATATACAGATATATACATATATATATGTACACACACATACACAAGTATATATATGGCGCTTGTTTTGTTTTGTACTTGTTCAGCCAGTCTGTGTTTTTTGGTTGGAGCATTTAATCCATTTACATTTAAGGTAATTATCGATATGTATGTTCCTATTACCATTTTCTTAATTGTTTGGGGTTTGTTTTTGTAGGTCTTTTCCTTCTCTTGTGTTCCTTCCTAAAGAAGTTCCTTTAGCATTTGTTGTGAAGCTGGTTTTGTGGTGATGAATTCTCTTAACTTTTGCTGGTCTGTAAAGGTTTTAATTTCTCCGTCGAATCTGAATGACATCCTTGCTGGGTAGAGTAATCTTGGTTGTAGGTTTTTCCCTTTCATCACTTTAAATATGTCCTGCCACTCTCTTCTGGCTTGCAGAGTTTCTGCTGAAAGATCAGCTGTTAACCTTATTGGGATTCCCTTGTATGTTATTTGTTTCTTTTCCCTTGCTACTTTATTATTTTTTCTTTGCTTTTAATTTTTGATAGTTTGATTAATGTGTCTTGGCGTGTTCCTCCTTGGATTTATCCTGTATGGGACTCTCTGCACTTCCTGGACTTGATTGACTATTTCCTTTCCCATGTTAGGGAAGTTTTCAACAATAATCTCTTCAAATATTTTCTCAGACTCTTTCTTTTTCTCTTCTTCTTCTGGAACCCCTATAATTCAAATGTTGCTGTGTTTAGTGTTGTCCCAGAGGTCTCTAAGACTGTTCTCAAGTCTTTACATTCTTTTTTCTTTATTCTGTTCTGCGGCAGTTATTTCCACTATTTTATCTTCCAGGTCACTTATCCATTCTTCTGCCTCAGTTATTCTGCTATTGAATCCTTCTAGAATATTTTTAATTTCACTTATTGTGTTGTTCATCATTGTTTGTTTGCTCTTTATTTCTTCTAGGTCCTTGTTAAACGTTTCATGTATTTTCTCCATTCTATTTCTGAGATTTTGGATCATCTTTACTATCATCACTCTGAATTCTTTTTCTGGTACACTGCCTATTTCCTCTTCATTTGTTTGGTCTGGGGGGGTTTTACCTTGCTCCTTCATCTGCTGCATATTTCTCTGTGTCTCATTTTGTTTAACTTACTGTGTTTGGAGTCTCCTTTTCACAGGCTGCAGGCTCATAGTTTCCGTTATTTTTGGTGTCTGCCCCCAGTGGATGAGGTTGGTTCAGTGGCTTGTGTAGGCTCTCTGGTGGAGAGAATTGGTGCCTGTGTCCTGGTGGGTGGGGCTGACTCTTGTCCTTCTGGTGGGCAGGGCCGCATCCGGTGGTGTGTTTTGGGGTGTCTGTGAACTTAGTATGACTTTAGGCAGCCTCTCTGCTAATGAGTGGGGTTGTGTTCCTGTCTTGCTAGTTGTTTGGCATGGAGTGTCCAACACTGGAGCTTGCTGGCCATTGGGTGGAGCTGGGTCTTAGTGTTGAGATGGAGATCTCTGGGAGAGCTCTCACTGATTGATATTATGTGGGGCTGGGAGGTCTCTGGTGGTCCAATGTCCTGGACTTGGCTCTCCCACCTCGGAGGCTCAGGCCTGACACCTGGCCGGAGCACCAAGACCCTGCCGGCCACATGGCTCGGAAGAAAAGGAAGAAAAAAAAATGAACAGATAGAACCCCAAACCAAATGGTAAAAGCAAAATTTAATAGACAAAGGAACATACACACACACATTCATAAAAAGAAAACAAACAACTAAAAAAAAAAAAACGAACAGAGAGAACCCTAGGACAAATGGAAAAAGCAAACCTAAACAGACAAAATCACACAAAGAAACATACACATACACACTCACGAAAAGAGAAAAAAAATTAAAAATAATAATAAAATAAAATAAATAATAAAAATTTTTTAAAAAGGAAGTGAGCAACTAAACCAATAAACAAATCCACCAATGATAACAAGCACTAAAAAGTAAACTAAGATAAACATAAAACCAGAAACAAATCAGGCACAGAAAGCAAATCCCAAGTCTACAGTTGCTCCCAAAGTCTACCGCCTCAATTTTGGGAACATTCATTGTCTATTCAGGTATTCCACAGATGCAGGGTTTATCAAGTTGATTGTGGGGATTTAATCTGCTGCTCCTGAGGCTGCTGAGAGAGATTTCTCTTTCTCTTCTTTGTTTGCACAGCTCCTGGGTTTCAGCTTTGGTTTTGTCCCCATCTCTGCATGTAGGCCACCCTCAGGCATCTGTTCCCCACCCAGACAGGAGGAGGCTAAAGCAGCAGCTGATTAGGGCTCTCTTGCTCACTCAGGCCGGGGAGAGGGAAGGTTACAGTAGTCATAATTGGAATGCGGGACAAGCCTGCAGTGGCAGAGGCTGGCATGACTTTGCAAAAGCCTGAGACATGCCGTGTGTTCTCCTGGTGAAGTTGTCCCTGGATCACAGGACCCTGGCAGTGGCGGGTTGCACAGGCTCCCAGGGGGCTGTGGTAGTGACCTGCACTTGCACACAGGATTCTTGGTGGCAGCAGCAACAGCATTAACAGTCTAGGGTCCGAGCTGGTAGCCAAGGCTCATGGCCGTCTCTGGAGCTCGCTCAGGTGGTGCTCTGCCTTCTGTGGGCACGTGGAACAGGAATCCCCTCTCTTCATGCACCCCGAAACAGTGGTCTCTTGCTTCTCCAGCAGGTCCAGACTTTTTCCCGGACTCCCTCCCGGCTAGCTGTGGCACACTAGCCCCCTTCCACCTGTCTGCATGCAGCCAACCCCAGTCCTCTCCCTGGGGTCTGACCACCAAAGCCTGAGCCTCAGCTCCCAGCCCCCACCCCTCCCGGCGGGTGAGAAGACAAGGGTCTCGGGCTGGTGAGTGCTGGTCAGCACTGATCCTCTGTGCAGGAATCTCTCCACTTTGCTCTCTGCACCCCTGTTGCTGTGCTCTCCTCCATGGCTCTGAAGCTTCCCCCCAACACCCACCCCTCATCCCCACCAGTGAAGCGGCTCCCTAATGTGTAGAAACTTTTCCTCCTTCACAGCTCCCTCCCAGAGGTGCATGTTCCGTCTGTGTTCTTTTGTCTCTGTTTTTTCTTTTTTCTTTTGCCCTACCCAGGTACGTGGGGAGTTTCTTGCCTTTTGGGAAGTCTGCGGTCTTCTGCCAGTGTTCAGTAGGTGTTCTGTAGGAATTGTTCAACATGTAGATGTATTTTTGATGTACTTGTGGGGAGGAAGGTGATCTCCATGTCTTACTCCTCTGCCATCTTTAAGGTCTCTCCACTAGTTTGTTTTAGATAGAAGAATATCTCAGTGACTGATATTTGATACCAGTCATATTGGAAAATTTGTTTGTCATTTACTGAAAGTGTAACACTATGTTCTATGTGCCACTGACCCAAGGACTTTCACAGAGAAATAAATTGGAAATGTAAATTTTTTAAAAAGAAGAGTAGGGGAATAAACAGTTATCTTAAAAGTCTTTTCAGTGGTAAGGCTAGGAGGTCTTTGGAATGTTTGGCTAAATTCCAGTGTACACCCATGTTGCATTCTGCAGAGATTCCAGCAGCTGAAAGGTGTGCCATCCATGCTGTGTGTGTCTACTCATTCAGCGACTGCTTGATGCTGATAGGACAGGGATTCTCCACGTCGGCACTATGGACATTTGGGGTCAGATTATTCCTTGCTGTGTAGGCTGTGTAGCAGCATCCGTGGTCACTACCCAGCAGATGTTAGTAGTCACTCCCTCTCCCCCAACCTCCACTTGTGAATTGTGACAACCAAAATTGTTAATATCCCCCATGGGACAAAATCACCTACAGCTGAAAAACTGCTCGAGGGAATCCCCAGTCTGAACATGTGGACCCCCAAACACTGCAATCATGGCTAAACTGTGGGTAAAGAGGACGCAGCCAGTGCATTCCAGGGTCTCTACAGAAAGGTATGAGCCCAGGGGTAAACTTCTAATATAATCTAAAAGTATTTAAACACCCTGGGGGAGTACAGGGTATCAAATTCTACAGCAGTTGCCTAATTATCATACCTTCCTTATAAACACATCTGAAATACTGGAATTTAGCTCTTGTCGGGTCTCTAAAGTACCCATGAACTCTCAAGCAGCAAAGGTACAAACGTCCATAGCAATGACTTAAAAAAGGAAACAAGCGCCACATTTTAGCAATTAACAGATAAGTGTTCCAATCTATCCTATATATCTGTTACTAGATATTGTTCAATCTAGCTGAGGTTTTCTTTCTTCCTTTCTTTTTAAGAGAAATCTGATCAAGGGGTACAAATGGTTAAAAAATTAAAGGATTTGACAAAAGAAACATGTGAAACCGAGTAGCTTAGCAGACAAATGAAAGCCCCTGTCTCATGGGAGAAAATGGGCTTTTGCTTCACTCACCCAAGCTTAACACACAGACATTTAAGAAAATCTGTCCCCAAATGGCCATTTCTCTCCTCATGACAAAGATCCTAAATATTTTTTGTTTGTGGGAAAAAAAATACTCTATTAACAAAAAACAGTTGTAGACATTTTGTGATTCTTTTTAGAAAAAATAACCGAAGACACATAGTCTAATTCACAGCAGCTGAAATTTCGTTTACTAACTAACCACACTAATGAGCAGCTGCCCAGGGACTTCTAATTAAATTCACTGTATTTCTGTCACTGACATTAATTTCCTCACTTCAGCTTCTAGAAAAAGTTTGATGTTTTCTGGATTTCTTAAGCAGGAAAAATTTAAGGATTTTAACAGTTTTTAATGAATCCTAATTTTTAACCACTGCAGTTTGATGGCATAATATTTCTGAACTGAAAAAGCACAGTGTTGGCATTCTTATATATGTTAATACTCATTTTATCAAGATGGCTGGTAAGCTTGTATTTGAAACTGTTGATCAGTATACTATTTTTTGCTCTTTATGTATACTCTGGGGTTAGGTCCAAAGATTAAGTCCATATAGCTACCAAGTTATATTCTCCAAATCAAAGGACTTTCAGAAGATTGGCTTCCAACTAGTTTTCTACTTGCTCATTCCACAGTTGAAAACAAAATGTTGTTTTACTACCATTTTTTTATAATTATATTACACTGAACTTCCTCAGCATGAAATTGAAAGGCGTACTTTTCAAATGAATCTTCTGTGCATCTTCTGTTACATGATTGAACAAATAATCACAGTGCAAGCACTGCCTAGTTTATAAACACCAGATTTACAAAGAACCCATACATTTAAATGGCCACAACTGCCCTACCCAACACCCAGGCCATGTGCCATCCCCACTCAAGAAGCCATTGTGGAAAAGCTCAGTACTTTCAGAAAAAACATGGAATCCTAAATAGTAGGCATAAAGAGATGACCCAGCATAGAGCTTATGTGGTGTCCGCTCCCTTCTTTAAAGTATCTTCCAACACACAAGGCCAGAAGTTCTGTATATCTCTTTATCACAGTGTCTAATATTCTTCAAATTACAAATCTCTTTGAATTAACAAGTTTCTTTAAAATGCAAATGACTCCCAGAGAGGTAATTATGTTCTTTAATTAATTAAGGCAGATTGCATTGCTCTTAATACCTAACTAAAGTTATCCAAAATGAAGGATAACCAGGCAGTAGTAGCAGCTGAGCAGTAGGAGAGGCACAAGGAGAAGCTGTCATGATGGCTGTGGTCGTAGCAGCAGCAAACACTGACTCTGTGCCAGGCCCTGTGCTAAGAACTCTGTGTGGATCACCTCATTTCACCCTCTCAAGAACTCCGGGAAAGAATTTCAGGGAGGCAAAGTAGTGGTTCTCAAAGTGTGCTCCCTGGGCCAGCAGCATCAGCGTCACCTGGGAATGCTGTTACAAATGCAAGTTGTTACAAATGCAAGTTGTTACAAATGCAAGTTGTTACAAATGCAAGTTGTTACAAATGCAAGTTCTCAGGCCCCACCACAGACCTGCTGAATCAGAAACTGTGGGCATGGGCCCAGAAGTCTTTGTTTTAACAAACCCTTCAGGCACTTCTGATGCATGCTAAAGTTTGAGAATCACTGGGGTACAGATTTGTAGAAAAAGGCCACACACAAGCACATGTGGATGCATGCACACACTCACATACACACACACTAAATTAGAGTTTCCAACATATTTCTAAAAGAATACAGAGTCTAAGCAGAAGATTGTTGGTTCCACAGAGCTGGGGCAGACTGCACATCCCATAATTTGCTTCCCAAGGCCCTGGAATCCCCAACAGCGATTAACGATGTCTTGCAAGTCAGATCCAATGAGTTAACTTCATGCTGTACCACAGTCCACTCTTTCAAAAGAACTCAGACAACCTCTCTGTTACTAAGGGAGATGGTGGGTGATGGCTGACCTTTCCTAGTTCTTGGGATAAACTCAGAGACCGCATTCTCAAAACGAAGAGGAAAAGCCAAGTCAGCCCTCACAGGCTTACTCATGTGATTCTCTGCCCCCAGCTGGGTGGAGTCCCAGAAATCTCATTTGACCACAGTAGTCCTAGTGGAATCCCCACTTCACAAGTGCATAAACTCAACTCAGAGAGGTTAACTAAGTAGCTCAATAGCATAGATAGGAAATTGCAAAATCTGGAATAGAGAAACTCAAGGTCAACTCCAAAATCCAAGCTCTAAACCACCTATGATTAAGGAGAAAGCATAAGTAGGTAACTGGGGAGCATAGAGCATTTCACAGGGAGAGCAGGTGGTTGCCACAGCAACTATTTTAGGACAGAATGAGAAGGGTACCCAGCAAGAGTGGGGGTGGGACCCGAACAAACTTTCTGGTTCAAAACTCACCAGAACCAGTCCTGCACCCTGGGAAGGGAGAGGAGGTGCCTCATCTTTCTCCTTCTTTCACCATATGACCCTGCTCTTCAGACCTGTCCTACTTGTATGAGATTTCAAGTAAATGTGAATCCCAGAGCTTTAAAGGTGTGGGTGGAGATGAGAATCAACATTTAAAATGCATCTAGGAAAAATATACTCTGAATTACCACCAAAAACTGAAAAACAAAGCCTTGGAAACAGCCCATTCTTAGAGTAAGTTCTGCACATTTAATCATTCATTTATCTTCTTTTAAATTTAGGTACCACTTATGCTGGCATTTCTCATGATCCTGCCCTAGTTCTTCCCAGGGTGACCTCTCAGGTGAACTCTCCACACTGCTCTGTGCTCCAGATGACTGACCCCCGTGCTTTACCTGGCTCCCTGGCCCTCTGACATCTGATTGGGTTCAGTGAATGGGAGGCTAAGGCAGGAGATCAAAGAATGGGAGAAATCTGAGTAGTTATTCCCTCCATCCCTAACTGCTATGCCAGCTTGACAGGAGCTGCCTTCCTTCACCTACAGCTATAGCTGCTGGGAGACAACCCCTCCCCCATGGCTATAGCTCTCATGGAGGTCTGGTGACAGTTCCCTCCTCTTCTGACCTAGGGGTGCTAACATCTTTCCCTGTTCCCAGTCGCTGGATACTTCACCATTTCTGAGTGATTCCCTACATCCTGCCCACACTTTTGTAAGTAGTTCCATCATTGAACTGTTTCCAGAGTGAGCCATCTATTTCCTGCTGGACCCTGAGTGATACAGACCACAACCATGGATTTATAAGCATGATACTTTCTACCGGATCCCTATTTGCTTTTTTTTTTTTAATGAATCTTCTTTCAGTGCACCAGTTTGCATCATGCTTCCAACTGTAAAAGTCATATCACTTCATAAAGATCATGTGAATGATTTATGTAAAACACTTCATATAGTAAATGCTCAATAAATGGCAAATGACATTATTATCACCATTGTTGTTACTGGTAATTAATGTTTATTACTAGAACTAAAGGCAATGGACATAATTTAGAGGAAGATTTTGAATTAACAAAAATTAGCTCTTTAATAATTACAGGGTTCTGCAATGAAATGGCCAGCATTATAAACAGAATTTATAAAGTACTATGTTCTCATGTAGTTTTCACAACAACCCTATGAGGTAGATGTACTCTCATCCTCTTGTTCAGATGTGGAAACAGATTTAGAGGACTTATAAGGAGTTACCAAACAGCAGAGCTATTGAATGTTGGAGCCAGCATTGAAATCTTGCTGTAGGGCCAGGTTTAAGTGCAATATCCACCTGGAAGTCGCAGGGGGCAGCTGACAAAAAAGCATTGCGGGGAGAGAAATGAGGATCAGCACCCCTCATTCCCTCTGCCCCAGGCTGCCCACCTGAGTCCCAGTTAGATGTGCTCTGGTTTGCCATGTTGTAAAATCTTGTTGTGACAAGAAAAGGGAAAATAAAATGAAGGTAGGTTAGTGCTTCAATAGATTATCAAGTATGTAATGACTCAGGCTAAGAAGGAATGAAGGCACTGAAGGGGAAGTATATGATAGAGTCATGATGAAATACATACTTCTTAAATATTTGACCACTACTGAGAGCTACCTGGGAGAGAGGAGTAATCCATGGCAAACAACCCAGCAGACTGGAGAGTGAGGGAGTGTATAAAACAGCAGTATGCCATGGCCTCTTTTCTTCTTAAATCTTTCTACACAACAGTGGAAAAGAGCTTATGGGTAATGATGCAAAATTGATTGTGTGGGCTGTCCTTCCTATTAGTTAATCCTCTGCATCTGCATTTCCAAATGTTATCAAGGGTCTCAGAAATTATGGTGTATATCATGAAATTTATGTTAGACAAAATCTAGAAGGGCAATAGCCTTAGTAAACAAATAGTATTGGGGGAAAAAAACTTGGTGCTCAGCCTAACATTTGATTTTGTTAATATAAATAATATATTAACAAGTGAACAAGTTGGATTTGGTCCAAACCACTCTACTGTAAGTGCTGTGCTAAAACTTACTGATGGTATTTACTTCTATAAATAACATCCATAATTGGAATAGTTTTCTAGATACATCAGTTTATCTCTTACGACAAATAACCTTTTAAAGACCTTTATCATTACAAGCATTTTAGAGGAAACTTTGAATTAGATGGTTGGGGAGTGGTATCTGACCACCCCTCGTGTGGGACGAAAGATTTGAGTTCAAGACCTGAGCTGCGTCTTGAAGGATGTGTAGGATTCGAGCAAGTAGCACGGAGAGGGACAAGATCTTCCAGATTAGATGAAATGCTGGTAATGGAGACTTAGTCAACGTAGAAACAGTGATTGAAAGCCAGAGTTCTCATTAATTAATAGACTCATAAGGTGAGAAATTCCAGCCTTTGCTTCTTCTCAGGGTGACTTCATCTTTAGTGGCCACTCAGACGTCAAAGAACATTTTCTTCTGATTGGTGGAGACAACGAGATAGAGAAGAGAGGCCACTGGAGGTCTGAAAGGATGTGAGCTTTGTTGACAAAAGGACTGACCTCAGTGCGAACTTCCTGCCCCTTCCTGGCTGAGTGACCATGGGCAATCCCATTAGTCATGTTCCAAATGGACTGTAAAATGAGACTAATCCTGTCTCACAAATCTGTTGTGAAGATTAAATACAATTACATATCTGAGTATATTTTATGAAGGTTAAAACACTATGTGAATGTTAGTTGTTCTTCCACTTGGGTGGAAAGGGGCACTATATTTCTTGGGAAAGTTTCTTTCAATGCTGAGAAAATGATACAAGGAACATCTTAAACTTGAGACTAATAGGACAGAAGGATTAATGTAGCCAGATGCTCTGTAGAGAGAATAACAATAACAGTGACTGCTATTTATTAAGCACCTAGTATATGCTATTCACTTTATATTCCTAAAATATGACTCTAATCCCACAAGGTATTTATTATTCTCATTTTACAGAAAAGGAAACAAACTCAGAGAGGTCACCTGACTTTCTAAAGAGCATATATAGAAAGTATCCAGCTAAGATTGAACCCAGGGATGTTGGATTCAAATAGACCACATCCTTTAAACTTATTATAAAGTCCAATATTGTAGTAAACATAACTAGGCAATGCATAGGAGAAGTAAATCTCCCAAGAATCCTGAATGGATAAAGAAGATGTGATATATATACATACATATATATATAATGGAATATTACTCAGCCATAAAAAGAAATGAAATTGGGTCATTTGTAGAGATGTGGATGGACCTAGAGTCTGTCATACAGAGTGAAGTAAGTCAGAAAGAGAAAAACAAATATTGTATATTAATGCATATATGTGGAATCTAGAAAAATGGTACAGATTAACCTATTTGCAGGGCAGGAATAGAAATGCAGACATAGAAAATGGACATGTGGACATGGTGGGGAAGGGGAGGGTGGAATGAATTGAGAGATTAGGTTTGACATAAATACACTACCATGTGTAAAATAGATAGCTGCTGGGAACCTGCTGTATAGCACAGGGAGCTCAGCTCGGTTCTCTGTGATGACCTAGATGGGTGGAATGGGGGGGAGGGAGGTCCAAGAGGGAGGGGATATATGTATACATATAGCTGATTCACTTCACTGTACAGCAGAAACTAACATAACATTGTAAAGCAATTACACTCCAATTAAAATATATATATATACAAACAACAAAGAAAAAAAACAGGAATCCTGCATTTTTATTAGTTGTCCTCCAGATATTTAGAAAATAATAGTAGTTACTATGCCCATAATATAATGACAGTAATAAACCATAATAGAAGAGAATGTGAAACTCTAATTTAAATATATATATTATACATATATATAATATATATATTATATATATATATATAAATGAGGACATACTTCATGCCCAGCACTGTACTACGCTCTTCACACACATTTTTTATTCAATCCTCAAGAGGTTTATGAAGATGATACCATTAGTACCACTTTGCAGATAAGGAAACAGACTTACAAAGGTTAAGAAACTTGTTCAAGGGCCTTGAACTACTAGGCAGAGGTGCCAGGATTTGAAACAGATGTGTCTTACTCTGGATGCTGTGCTCCTTCTACTACCCCACATTGCCTCCCTTGAAGGCTCTACCAAAACTTTTCAGGTTTGGATGGATGCATGCAAGTTAGAGGTGGACTAAGATGTCCAGCAGCCTCTTCCAGAATCCAGACTGCCCCAGTCTCCATCACCAGCATTTCTCCTTCTCCAGTCATCAGCATTTCTAATCTAGAAAGTCTTCTCCCTCTCTGTTCCACCAACCCAGATCCTTCAAGCTCAGATCTCACTTCTCTAGGAAGTCTACCTCATCCACTCAGCCAAACCAATGTCTTTTATCTTTGATCTGCTAAATTATTCTTAGTGCACCCATATACTTTAGCACTTAGTCGTATACTATGACAGGTTTTTTTTTACCTATTACATGATGAAGTAGCAGGATATATTAGAGTTCTAGTCTGGATTGACCACTAACTAGAACTGTGACCTCAAGTAATTCGCTTAACCTCTCTAAGCCTCAGTTTTCTCATCTTCAAGTAAGTAATCTCTAAAGTTCACTCTAGTTTTAAAAATACTATTTCCATGGCCTTATGTCTTTACTCCTTAAGAAAAATGCAAGTTTCTTATATTTTTGTTTTTCCCTGTAACATCAGACAGAAAGTACTGAATAAATACTTGTCAGTAGTTTCAAGTGATGAACAAAAAAATAAAATAAATAATAACATTTAATAGCATGAAGGAAGGGGTATGTGAGAGACCTAAGTAAACATTGTAGTTCTAGATAAGCAACTGACAAAATAGGATAAAATTATTTTATCTGCAATGAAAAATAAACTGAAAATGACTCAGTCATTATAAATAAAACTCCCTCCCCAAAATCAACCATTTTCAATGGAGAAGGCAAAAAAGAACCACTGACATAGACTTCATGGGAAAAAAGATAAGCATATATTTTGGTCATATGCTTATTATCCCAATATATGCATATGTCACAGATGAGAACCCACCTTTGTTATTTGTGGGGGAAGAAAACCAAGTTGTTCCAAAAAAATACCAGGAGTTTGCCACTTTTAACATTCAAACAAAACTGAGGCAATACATTAACATATACAATTTTTTTTCTCTAGCTGGATTCTATGTCAGTGTCTTCACAGTAAAAGATGATTGAAATTGTGTAAAAAAAAGAATGAAAGTTGTACACTTTAAACTTGCACAATGTTATATGTCAATTATATCTCAATTTAAAAAACTTTTTTTAATAATGAAAGAATGTACAGGTAATCAAGATCTAAGTCTTGTTTTGAATAAAGCCCCAATTTTTGGTGCTGGTTCTCAAAAAGGAAGCTAAAACTTGATTCACTTAATGTTTGAGTTATTTCTAAAACTATTCATGAGTACTGGTCTTCCATTTTGTTCTTTTAGGTCAATAATTTCTTGCATCTTAAATCTCACATGGTAAGTGCCATGAAATAGTGATTATGGATATCACTATATTGATAAAGAAGTTAATGAGAAATTAGACTCTGAAGCATTCAGGTGAAAACTGATACATTGTAACTATCTGAAAATTATGTTTTGTTTATTTGTTTGTATCCATTATGTGTGCCAAAAAAATAAGAAAATGGAAGATGAAAGAGCAGTAAAAGCTTAGAAATCCTCTGCCTTTATTTATATACATCAAAAAATGTTTTCAAAATAAATATAAAATGGCAAAATAGGGGGAGACCTTAATGATGGCAGAGGAGTAAGATGTGGAGATCGACTTCCTCCCTGCAATTACATCAAAAATACATCTACATGTGGAACAACTCCTGCAGAACACCTACGGAATGCTGGCAGAAGACCTCAGACTTCCCAAAAGGCAAGAAACTCCCCACGTACCTGGGTAGGGCAAAAGAAAAAAGAAAAAACAGAGACAAAAGAATATGGACTGAACATGCACCTCTGGGAGGGAGCTGTGAAGGAGGAAAAGCTTCCACACGCTAGGAAGCCCCTTCACTGGCGGAGATGGGGGGGTGGGCAGGGGAGAAGCTTTGGAGCCACAGAGGAGAGCGCAGCAACAAGGGCAAAGCAGAGAGATTCCCGCACAGAGGATCGGTGCTGACCAGCACTCACCAGCCTGAGAGGCTTGTCTGCTCACCCGCCAGCTGGGACTCGGGGCGCTGGGAGCTGAGGCTCCAGCTTCAGAGGTCAGATCCCAGGGAGAGGACTGGGGTTGGCTGCACGAACACAGCCTGAAGGGGGCTAGTGTGCCGCAACTAGCTGGGAGGGAGTCCGGGAAAAAGTCTGGAACTGTCTAAGAGGCAAGATAACATTGTTTTGGGGTGCTCAAGAAGAGGGGATTCAGAGTACTGCCTAAATGAGCTCCAGAGATGGGCACGAGCCATGGCTATTGGCATGGACCCCAGAGACAGGTATGAAATGCTAACACTGCTGCTGCCGCCACGAAGAAGCCTGTGTGTGAGCACAGGTCACTATCCACACCTCCCCTCCCGGGAGCCGGTGCAGCCCGCCACTGCCAGGCTCCCGTGATCCAGGGACAGCTTCCCCGGGAGAACACACGACGCGCCTCAGGCTGGTGCAACATCACACTGGCCTCTGTCACTGCAGGCTCACCCCACATTCTGTACCCCTCCCTCCCCCCCAGCCTGAATGAGCCAGAGCCCCCGAATCAGCTGCTCCTTTAACCCCATACTGTCTGAGCAGGAACAGACACCAGAGGGCAACTTATACCAGAGGCAGGGCCAAATGCGAAGTTGAACCCCAGGAGCTGTACAAACAAAGAAGAGAAAAGGAAATTTCTCCCAGGAGCCTCAGGAACAGTGGATTAAATCTCCACAATCAACTTGATGTACCCTGCATCTCTGGAATACCTGAAAAGACAACTAATCATCCCAAAATTGAGGTGGTGGACTTTGGGAGCAACTGTAGACTTAGGGTTTCCTTTCTGAATCTAATTTGTTTCTGGTTTTATGTTTATCTTAGTTTAGTATTTAGAGTTTATTATCATTGGTAGATTTGCTTATTGATTTGTTTGGCTCTTCCTTTTTTTTAATATAAAGTTTTTTTTTTCCTTTTTCTCTTTTTGTGAGTGTGTATGTGTATGCTTCTTTGTGTGATTTTCTCTGTATAGCTTTGCTTTTACCGTTTGTCCTAGGGTTCTGTCTTTCCATTTTTTTTTTTGTTTATTTGTTTTTTTAGTATACTTTCTACCTCTTGTTATCATTGGTGGATTTGTTTTTTGGTTTGGTTGCTCTCTTCTTTCTTTCTTTATTTTTATTACTTTTTAAATTTTTTTATTTTAAATAATTGTTTTTTATTTTAATTATTTTATTTTATTTTTCTTTCTATCTTTCTTTCTTTTTTCCTCCCTTTTCTTCAGAGCTGTGTGGTGACAGGGTCTTGGTGCTCCAGCCAGGTGTCAGGCCTATGCCTCTGAGGTGGGAGAGTTGAATTCAGGACACTGGTCCACCAGAGACCTCCCGACTCCATGTAATATCAAATGGCAAAGCTCTCCCAGAGATCTCCATCTCAATGCTAAGACCCAGCTCCACTCAACGACCAACAAGCTACAGTGCTGGACACCCTATGCCAAGCAACTAGCAAGACAGGAATACAACCCCACCCATTAGCAGAGAGGGTACCTAAAATCATAATAAGGTCACAGACACCCCAAAACACACCACCAGATGAGGTCCTGCCCACCAGAAAGACAAGATCCAGCCCACCAGAAAGACAAGATACAGCTTCATGCACCAGAACACAGGCACCAGTCCCCTCCACCAGGAAGCCTACACAACCCACTGAACTAACCTTAGTCACTGGGGGCAGACACCAAAAACAATGGGAACTACGAACCTGCAGCCTGTGAAAAGGAGATGCCAAACACAGTAAGTT
Organism: Balaenoptera borealis; assembly: GCF_965194805.1. Classification (NCBI taxonomy): domain Eukaryota; kingdom Metazoa; phylum Chordata; class Mammalia; order Artiodactyla; family Balaenopteridae; genus Balaenoptera; species Balaenoptera borealis. The sequence continues at coordinate 109,274,648 of NC_138862.1, read as the reverse complement.
AGGCAAAATGAGAAGACAGAGAAACACACAGCAGATGAAGGAGCAAGGCAAAAACCGACTAGAACAAACATATGAAGAGGAAATAGGCAGTCTACCTGAAAAAGAATTCAGAGCGATGATAGTAAAGATGATCCAAAATCTCAGAAATAGAATGGAGAAAATACACGAAACATTTAACAAGGACCTAGAACTGAAGAGCAAACAAACAATGATGAACAACACAATAAATGAAATTTAAAATTCTCTAGAAGGAATCAAGAGCACAATAAATGAGGCAGGAGAACTAATAAGTGACCTGAAAGATAAAATAGTGGAAATAACTACCGCACAGCAGAATAAAGAAAAAAGAATTGAGGACAATCTCAGAGACCTCTGGGACAACATTAAATGTACCAACATTTGAATTATAGGGGTCCCAGAAGAAGAAGAGAAAAAGAAAGGAACTGAGAAAATATTTGAAGAGATTATAGTTGAAAACTTCCCTAATATGGAAAAGGAAATAGTCAATCAAGTCCAGTAAGCACAGAGAGTCCCATACAGGATAAATCCAAGGAGAAACATGCCAAGACACATATTAATCAAACTATCAAAATTGAAAGCAAAGAAAAAATATTAAAAGCAGCAAGGTAAAAGAAATAACATTCAAGGGAATCCCAATAAGGTTAACAGCTGATCTTTCACCAGGAACTCTGCAAGCCATAAGGGAGTGGCAGGACATATTTAAAGTGATGAAAGGGAAAAACCTACAGCCAACATTACTCTAGCCAGCAAGGATGTGATTCAGATTCAACGGAGAAATTAAAACCTTTACAGACAAGCAAAAGTTAAGAGAATTCAGCACCACAAAACCAGCTTTACAACAAATACTAAAGGAACTTCTCTAGGCAGGAAACGCAAGAGAAGGAAAATACCTACAAAAGCAAACCCAAAACAATTAAGAAAATAGTAATAGGAACATACATATCTTTAATTACCTTAAGTGTAAATGGATTAAATGCTCCAACCAAAAGACATAGACTGGCTAAATGGATACAAAAACAAGACTCATATATATGCTGTCTACAAGAGACCCACTTCAGACTTAGGGACACATACAGACTGAAAGTGAGGGGATGGAAAAAGATATTCCATGCAAATGGAAATCAAAAGAAAACTGGAGTAGCAATACTCATATCAGACAAAATAGACTTTAAAATAAAGACTATTACAAGAGACAAAAAGGACACTACATAATGATCAAAGGATCAATCCAAGAAGAAGATATAACAATTGTAAATACTTATGCACCCAACATAGGAGCACCTCAATACATAAGGCAAACGCTCACAGCCATAAAAGGGGAAATCAACAGTAACACAATCATAGTAGGAGACATTAACACCCCACTTTCACCAATGGACAGATCATCCAAAATGAAAATAAATAAGGAAATAAAAGCTTTAAATGATACATTAAACAAGATGGACTTAATTGATATTTATAGGACATTCTATCCAAAAACAACAGAATACACTTTCTTCTCAAGTGCTCATGGGACATTCTCCAGGATAGATCATAGCTTGGGTCACAAATCAAGCCTTGGCAAATTTAAAAAAATTGAAATTGTATCAAGTATATTTTCCGACCACAACACTATGAGACTAGATATCAATTACAGGAAAAAATCTGTAAAAAATACAAACATATGGAGGCTAAACAATACACTACTAAATAACCAAGAGATCATTGAAAGAATCAAAGAGGGTATCAAAATATACCTAGAAACAAATGACAATGAAAACACAACAACCCGAAACCTATGGGATGCAGCAAAAGCAGTTCTAAGAGGGAAGTTTATAGCAATACAATCCTACCTCAAGAAACAAGAAACATCTCAAATAAACAACCTAAACTTACACCTAAAGCAATTAGAGAAAGAAGAACAAAAAAATCCCAAAGTTAGCAGAAGGAAAGAAATCATAAAGATCAGATCAGAAATAAATGAAAAAGAAATGAAGGAAACAATAGCAAAGATCAATAAAACTAAAAGCTGGTTCTTTGAGAAGATAAACAAAATTGATAAACTATTAGCTAGACTCATCAAGAAAACAAGGGAGAAGACTCAGATCAATAGAATTAGAAATGAAAAAGGAGAGTAACAACTGACACTGCAGAAATACATAGGACCATGAGAGATCACTACAAGCAACTATGTGCCAATAAAATGGACAACCTGGAAGAAATGGACAATTTCTTAGAAAAGCACAACCTTCCAAGACTGAATCATGAAGAAACAGAAAATATAAACAGACCAATCACAAGCACTGAAATTGAGACTGTGATTAAAAATCTTCCAACAAACAAAAGCCCAGGACCAGATGGATTCACAGGTGAATTCTATAAAACATTTTGAGAAGAGCTAACACCTATCCTTCTTAAACTCTTCCAAATAAAAGACCCTGAACAGCCAAAACAATCTTGAGAAAGAAAAACAGAGCTGGAGGAATCAGGCTCCAGGACCTCAGACTATACCACAAAGCTACAGTAATCAAGACAATATTGTACTAGCACAAAAACAGGAATATAGATCAATGGAACAGGATAGGAAGCCCAGAGGTAAACCCACGCACATACAGTCACCTTATTTTTGATAAAGGAGGCAAGCATATACAATGGAGAAAAGACAGCCTCTTCAATAAGTGGTGCTGGGAAAACTGGACAGCTACATGTAAAAGAATGAAATTAGAATACTTCCCAATACCATACACAAAAATAAACTCAAAATGGATTAAAGACCTAAATGTAAGGGTAGACACTATCAAACTCTTAGAGGAAAACATAGGTGGAACGCTCTATGACATAAATCACAGCAAGATCCTTTTTAACCCACTTCCTAGAGAAAGGGAAATAAAAACAAAAATAAACAAATGGGACCTAATGAAACTTAAAAGCTCTTGCACAGCAAAGGAAACCATAAACAAGACGAAAAGACAACTCTCAGAATGGGAGAAAGTATTTGCAAGTGAAGTAACTGGTAAAGGATTAATCTCTAAAATTTACAAGCAGCTCATGCAGCTCAATATCAAAAAAAAAAAACAACCCAATCCAAAATTGGGCAGAAGATCTAAATACACATTTCTCAAAGAAGATATACAGATTGCCAACAAACACATGAAAGGATGCTCAACATCACTAATCATTAGAGAAATGCAAATCAAAACTACAATGAGGTATCACCTCACACCAGTCAGAATGGCCATCATCAAAAAATCTACAAACAATAAATGCTGGAGAGGGTGTGGAGCAAATGGAACCCTCTTGCGCTGTTGGTGGGAATGTAAATTGATACAGCCACTATGGAGAACAGTATGGAGGTTCCTCAAAAAACTAAAAATAGAACTACCATACGACCCAGCAATCCCACTGCTGGGCATATACCCTGAGAAAACCATAATTCAAAAAGAGTCATGTACCACATTGTTCATTGCAGCACTATTTACAATAGCCAGGATATGGAAGCAACCTAAGTGTCCATCGACAGATGAATGGATAAAGAAGATGTGGTGTGTATATACAATGCAATACTACTCAGCCATAAAAACAAATTGAGTTATTTGTAGTGAGGTGGATGGACCTAGAGTCTGTCATACAGAGTGAAGTAAGTCAGAAAGAAAAACAAATACCGTACGCTAACACATATATATGGAATCTAAAAAAAAAAAAAAGTTCTGAAGAACCTAAGGGCAGGACAGGAATAAAGACGCAGACGTAGAGAATAGACTTGAGGACACAGGGAGGGGGAAGTGTAAGCTGGGACGAAATGAGAGAGTGGCATGGTCATATATACACTGCCAAATGTAAAATAAATAGCTCGTGGGAAGCAGCCTCATAGCAGAGGGAGGTCAGCTCGGTGCTTTGTGTCCACCTAGAGCGGTGGGATAGGGAGGGTGAGAGGCAGATGCAAGAGGGAGGAGATATGGGGATATATGTATACATATAGCTGATTCACTTTGTTATAAAGCAGAAACTAACACACCATTGTAAAACAATTTTACTCCAATAAAGATGTTTTAAAAAAATAGATACAGGGATAGTCAGGCTGTCTATTATTTCCTTGATTGAATTTTAATAGTTTGTGTCTTTCAGAGAATTATTCTATTTAGCATATTTTATAAAACTATGGGCATAAAGATGCTTTCAGTACTCCGTTATCCTCTTTCAAAAATTTTTTAAATCCACTTTTATTGAGATATAATTGACTTACAGCAGTGCATTTGACTTACAAATAATGTGAAATTATTACAATAAGTTTTGTTAACATTTGTCATCTCATATAGATAGAAAAGGAAAAGAAAAAGAAAAAAAAACATTTTTCCATGTGTGAGAACTCTTATGATCTACTTTCCTATACCATATAGACGTGTTAACCATAGTCACTGTGTTTTGTATTATATCCCTAGTACTTATTTATATTATAACTGCAAGTTTGTAACTTTTGACCACATTCATACAATTTCCCCTCCTTATCTTTGATCCTTCATACTTATTCTATAAACTGTGTCAAAACTGGATAGTGAAAGCATTCATCCATCATTCATTCCAAGAATATATCTAGTGAGCACCTACTCTCTACCAGGCTTGATACAAAATCAGATCAGCCTATGTTCTTTATTGATTTAAATTTTAAATAAAAATACAGATTTTTTAAATGTACCAGAAAAAATAATAAAATAAAATAAAATAAAATGGCAAAATATGGTATTAAAACAAGGAAATATTCTCTGCAGAGTTTGCCATCTCAATTTATAACATCAATAAAGATTAATAGCAAAATCCTTAAATTTTAAAAAATCCACCTAAATAGATCTTTAATCATTACCTTTTATGAAGATATCCCTATAAAGATATTATGAAAGCATCTTACATGTTATCTCTTTTATTGAAATATAATTCACATACAATAAAATTTGTCATTTTGAAGTGTACAATTCAATGGTTTTAGAATATTCACAAAGTTGTACAACTCTTTGATGGATTGAATGGTGGTCCCCCAAGAAATAAGTCCACCTGGAACCAGTGAATGTGACCTTAAGATTGCAGTTAAATTAGTTAAGGATCTCAAGATGAAATCATACTGGATTATCCCAGTGGGCCCTAAACCAATGACAAGTGTTCTTGTAAGAAGACACAAAGGAGAAGAAACACAGAGGAGAAAGTGATGTTAAGATGGAGGGAAGTCCCTGGTGGACCAGTGGTTAGGACTCTGCAATTCCACTGCAGGGGGCATGGGTTCAATTTCTGGTTAGGGCAACAAATATTCCGCATGCTGCATGTCATGGCCAAAAAAAAAAAAAAAAGATGGAGGTAGAACTACTCACAATAGCCAAGATGTGGAAACAACCTAAATGTCCATTGACAGATGAATGGATAAAGAAGATGTGGTATATATATACAATGGACTATTACTCGGCCATAAAAGAGAATGAAATAATGCCATTTGCAGCAACATGGATGGACCTAGAGATCATCATTCTAAGTGAGGTAAGTCAGTAAGAGAAAGACAAATACCTAAGAGATCACTAATATGTGGAATCTAAAATATGACACAAATGAACCTATCTATGAAACAGAAACAGAATCACAGACATAGAGGAATAGACTGGTGGTTGCCAAGGCGGAGGGGGATGGGAGAGGGATGGATTGGAATTTTGGGATTAGCAGATGCAAACTGGTATATATAGAATGGATAAACAACAAGGTCCTAATGTATAGCAAAGGGAATTATATTCAATATCCTGTGATAAACCATAATGGAGAAGAATATGAAAAAGAATATATATATATGTATAACTGAGTCACTTCACTGTACAGCAGTAATTAATACATTGTAAATCAACTATACTTCAATAAAATAAAAACCTTTTTAATTAAAAAAAAAAGATGGAGGCAGAGATTAGAGTGTCCACAAGCCAAGGAATGCCAAGAATTTCCAGCAGCCATTAAAAGCTAGGAAAGAGGCAGTGAATGGATTCTCCCTCAGAACCTCTACAGAAAGAACCAACACTGCTGACATCTTGATTTCAGACTCCTGGCCTCCAGAACTGTGAGAGAATAAATTTCTGTTGTGTTAAGCCACCAAGTTTATGGCAATCTGCCACACAGCCCTAGGAAACTAACACAAATCCTCACCACTATCTAATTCCAGAATATTTTCATCACCCCTCAAATAAACATTAGCAGTCCTGCCCATCCCCCACACCCAGCAACCACTAATCTACTTCTTGTCTCTGTGGATCTCTTCTGTATATTTAATATAAATGGAATCATACAATATGTGGCCTTATGTTCCTAGCTTCTTTCATTTAACTTAACGTTTTCAAGGTCCACTAGAGTCTGTCATACAGAGTGAAGTAAGTCAGAAAGAGAAAAACAAATACCGTATGCTAACACATATATATGGAATCTAAAAAAAAAAAAAATCGTTCTGAAGAACTAGGGGCAGGACAGGAATAAAGACACAAACGTAGAGAATGGACTTGAAGACACGGGGAGGGGGAAGGGTAAGCTGGGACGAAGTGAGAGAGGGGCATGGACATGTATACACTCCCAAATGTAAAATAGATAGCTAGTGGGAAGCAGCCGCAAAGCACAGGGAGATCAGCTCTGTGCTTTGTGACCACCTAGAGGGGTGGGATAGGGAGGGTGGGAGAGAGATGCAAGAGGGAGGAGATATGGGGATATATGTATATGTATAGCTGATTCACTTTTTTATAAAGTAGAAACTAACACACCATTGTAAAGCAATTATACTCCAATAAAGATGTTTTTAAAAGTTTTTTAATAAAAAAATAAATTAAAAAAATGTTTTCAAGGTCCATCCATGTTGTAGCATTTATTATTACTTCATTCCTTTTTTTGGTTGAATAATATTCTACACCATATTTTTTTCACCTGTTCATCAACTGATGTACATTTATGTTATTTCCACTTTTTGGCTACTATGAATAATGCTGCAATGATCGTTCACATGCAAGTTTTTTAATGGACATGTTTTCAGTTCTCTATGGTATATCATATACCAAATTGTCTTGGGTATTTACACATTCATTTCATCTTGGTTATCTGTTTGTTGCCATATAATTGTTCATAGTATTTACTTATAATCCTTTTATTCTTTTTAACATTTGTCAATTTTGTTGATCTGGTTAAAGAACTAACTTTTGGTTTTGTTGATTTTCTCTATTGGTTTTCTCTTTTCAACTGGTTATTTCCACTCTAATCTTTATTATTTCCTTCCTTATGCTTATTTTGGGTTTACTTTGCTCTTCTTTATCTAGTTTCTTAAGGTGAAAAGTTGGGTCATTTATTTGAGATCTTTCTTCTTTGTTAATATAAGCATTTACAGCTACAAATTTCTCTCTAAACACTGCTTTAGCTGCACTCCATAAGTTTGTTGTGTTTTTGTTTTCATTCATATCAAAGTATTTTCTAATTTTCCTTGTGATTTCTCCTTTCACCCACTGAATATCTAGAAGTGTGTTGTTTGACATCCACATATTTGTGAATTTCCCAAAATTCCTTTTATTAATTATTCCTAATTTCATTCCATGTAATTAGAGAACATATGATTTCAGTCCTTTTAAATTTAGTGACATTCGTTTTATGGCCTAACATATGGTCTATCCTAAAGAATATTCCATATTCATTTGAGAAAAATGTGTATTCTACTTTTTGGGGGTGGAGTGTTCTATGGTGTTAAGTCTGGATGATTTATAATATTGTTCATGTCTTCTATTTCCTTGTTGGTCTTCTATTTCCTTCTATTTCCTTGCAAACACTAGTTTGCAAGCCATTAGTGTTGCTAAATTGTCTATTTCTTCCTTCAATTCTATCACATTTTTCTTCCTTTGGGCACTCTGTCATTAAGTGCATATATATGTCTATGATTATTGTTTGTTTCCTTGATGGATTGACGCTTTCATCATTATAAAGCGTTTTTCTTTGTGTCTAGTAACAAATTTTGTCTCATAGTCTATTTTGTCTCCTGCTAATGTAGCTACTCCAGCTCTCATTTGGCTACTGTTTACATAATATATCTTTTTCTACCCTTTTACTTTCAACCTATTTGTGTCTTTGAATCTGAAGAGTGTCTTTATAGACAGCACATAGTTGGATCATGTTTTGTTATCCATTTTGCCAATCTCTGCCTTTTAATCCTTTATATTTAATGTAATTACCAATAAGATAGGACTTATGTCTGCCCTTTTCCTATGTTTTTTGTACATCTTATATCTTTTTTGTTCCTCTATTCATCCACTTCTGCTTCTTTTGTGTTAAATATTTTGTTTGGTTTTCAAAGCTACTGTAGAGCTGGGAAAAGGGAGATGAAAATAGGGCAAGTTAAAATACTACAAAGCTCAATGTTCCTATCAAGATTCAGCTGTTTTTCTTGAATACTCCTTCAATTGTTGCAAGCCTTTGGTAAACCAGAGCTCGTTTCAGAACCTTAGTGGTGGGGTTGAGGGGGGGGTGGTTCCTGACACAGTTGGGTATTGGGTCCGGGGTGTCCCAAAGGTTGGGTTGGCCTACTAGTAGGCAAGGCCAGGGCCCAGCTGGTCCCAGGGTAGGGGCTGGCATGCATTTTGGGATCACAGTTTTCTTGGGTCTGGTGTCTGCCCTCTGGTGGGCAGGGCAGTGTCTAGAGGTGACTGTGAACTTTTTAGTCTTTTTTGGGGGGGTGGAGGGGTGCCGTGTGGCATGTGGGATCTTAGTTCCCATACCAGGGATCAAACCCATGCCTCTTGCAGTGGAAGTGTGGAGTCCTAACCACTGGATCACCAGGGAATTCCCCTGGGCTCTTTAGTCTTTAGACAGCCTAGCTGCTGATGAGCAGGGCCACATCCCCACCCAGTTAGTTGTTTGGCCTGAGGGGTCCCATCACTGGTGCCTACAGGCTGTTGGGTGGGGCCAAGTCATGGCACTAATGAGCTAGAGGGAGGGTCGAGCACCCCAGCCCCAGCTTCTACGCGGTAGAACAATCTCCCAAATATGGCTGCCACCCAATATGGCTGCCCCTGGTGTCCATGTCTTCAGAGTGAGAGAGCCAGCCCCTGCCTCTCCAGGAGACTCTCCAAGACCAGCAGGTAGGTCTGACTCAGGCTCCTATCAAATTACTGCTTTTGCCCTGGGTCCCAGTGCCTGAGATTTTGTGTGCACCCTTTAAGAGTGAAGTATCTCACAGATGTAGGGAACAAACATATGGACACCAAGGGGGGAAAGCGGGGGTGGGGGGAGATGAATTGGGAGATTGGGATTGATATATATAAAAAAAAAAGAATGAAGTCTCTATTTCCCTCAGTCCTGTGGGGCTCCTGCAATTAAGCCCCACTGGTCTTCAAAGCCAAATGCTATGGGGGCTCGTCTTCCCGGCGCTGGAAACCTGGGCTGAGGAGCCTGACGTGGGGTCAGAACTCTCACTCCTGTGAGAGAACCTATGCAATACAAGTACTCTCCAGTTCGTGTGTCACCCACAGGGGGCAGGGGAGGGGCGTAATGCTATTTGAATATATGACGAGTCTACCCCCCTACCTGTCTCGTTGTGGTTCCTTCTTTATGTATTTAATTACAGGAGATATTTTCTAATTTTGGTATGCTCGTGAGAGGAGGTGAGCTGAGGGTCTTTGGGCTCCGCCATCTTGGGCGCTCCTCGTGCCTGCGCCTCTGTGGCGCCGGGTTCAGACTGTGACGGGATGCCCACGCTTCACAGAGAAGCAGCAGAGGTGCCTGACTCCACACGCGGCTGGCCCCGCCCCTCGCGTCCTCTCCCCACGCGCCTGCGCTATTTGGAGGGTGTGCAGCCCACTGGCCATCTCTGCTTGCCTCTTCTCTAAGTCTAGAATCAGAGAATGTTATAGCTTTAAGGAACCTCTGAGCCCAGCTCCATCATTTCACAGATGAAGAAAATAAGGCCCAAGGGAATTAAAATCCCAGCCTTAGTTCCTAGAAAACCCAGAGCCACAACTAAGGCTCTCCTGAGTTTCAACTCATGTGATTTTGCCATTACAAAATTCTTTCAGTTAAACGTACATCCTCACAAGATAACATCAGCTACTCAAATTAACCTTATAACACTCAACTGTTAACAGCCATTCAAAACTTGGCCCATAAAACTTCAATTATCCTTGTACTGTCAACTACTTCCTGCTACCCATGGCTTTGTAACTTCTTCCCATTTAAATGTTATGACTTAAACTTCTTCTTACACCTGCGCTAAGCCTCCATATAAATACAGATTTTCATATAGATTCCACCTCACAAAAGGATTAAAGAGGACTCTCTCTCTCTCTCTCTCTCTCTCTATATATATATATATACATATACTCTATTTCTTTTCTGTGTGCTGATTGATTTCTGTTAAATTCCACCTAGAGCAAGGTTTCCTTTTATGATTCCTCTAAATGACATCTCAAGTTACTTATAACAAGTCAGAGAGAGAGAGACTGCTCACACCACCACTCCACACCCCACCCTGAGTCAATCCTATAGATCTTATAGGCTCTGAGACAGAGAGTCATGGTAGGGTCACTTAATTGAAGTGACTGCATTTAGACCTGTCCTACTAGACCATGCCAGACCTACAGTGCAGTCCAACCTCAGTCACCTGCACTCACAGAAAAGGAGGCACCTGGAACCCAAATACCACTTCTAATGGACTTCATATAATTTTTCACACCATATTAACCTTAATGCATTTTTCTCTAGGCTGATCATAAAATCCATATTTACCAAACAGATAGCCCTGGCAGCCACCCGGTCTCCCACCCCTAACCTGCTCAGCCCCAGCCTTGCCCATGACAGCCCAGTCTCAGCCTCTGAATATCAGGGAGGACTTACTTATAATTAGTTTGTCCTCGTTCTTTTGCTGTTGTTGTTGTTTGTTTTTTCTCTTCTTCCTCAAAAGAACAGACATCTCTCTTCCTATTCAAAACTAACAACAGTTCCACTTGTAACCTCACTTCATTCCCTTCCATTTCCCCTTTCTATGAATTGTACTTTTTCCGTTAACCTCTACCTTGCTCCTGACCCCTCTCATTTGCCTTCAAACCTGTTCACTTCTCCCTAAATAAATAAAAAAATAAATAGTTCTCAAGGAATAGACCGAAATATCTTCTTTGTTCATGCACTCACCCCGATTCTTTATAATTTGGCTTCTGTCTTCAGCTATTTTATTGGCATTGCACACCTAGACATCAAAAATTACCTCGGGATCACCAAATCCAATGCTCTTCTTTGTGCCACCTCCACACCTAAGCAGTTACCAATTCCTATGCCTTCTCTCTCTTCAAAGTATCTAATGCTTATTTCCCCCTTCCTGCTCCGGCTACAACTATCCTACAACCAGTCAAATATACACCATTCTCTCCACCCTGGAATTTACTTTTCCTGTTTCTAACTATTGAAATGCAATCCCATGCTTTAAAACCTTTCAAGAATGCCCACAGACTGAAGGTCAGCATTCTATCTTCCTCATCCTTGAATTTTCCATGTACACCTATTACTACCACCATAAATGCCTCATACATAAGGCATTTAATCAAGGTCTGGAGACTGATTGACTTGTATAAGGGGAGGGCTCCTCGGAAATACTGTTCTTAGCAAGGAAAAGCTCTCCTGAGATGAGGTGTCTGTTGTGGGACAGCCACACAGTGGATAACCCACCTGCAGATTGTTAAGAATCATGTGGATTCCAGCATCTGCCTATTTTATTGCCCTCATGCCCAGAACATTCTTTCATTCCAATATGTAGCCGAGTTTGAAAAATAGTTCTGAGTTTTAAATACTCCAAAAGATTTCCAAGTAACGCAAAAGGTAAGTTTTTGCTAACGTTACATCTTAAAAGCTGTAGACATTACTAACTAGCCCAGCACAGCACCATAGGCACCTGGAATAAATACAGTTAAGCATTGGTTACAACATGGAAAAAGACTCCTTAAGAGTCAGATTATTTCTGTATACTATTTCTGTTTTGGCCACTGATTTGCCTCATGACTATTCTGTAAAGTAAGTGGAACCAAAGTGACAAAAACATTGGAATTGGCAATTCTTCTGTATAAACAAGTTTATACAATCTAGCTTTGCAAGCCTAAGGCTACTCTGATTTAAAAAAAAAAAAAAAGAGGTGGTCTTTAACTGAAAACATGTTTTTGTTATTGAGGACTTTTTTCATGTTATGGCAATGAATTATTCAATACCCAAAATAGCATAATGAAAAAAAGGTGAACATTTTTTAAAGACACCTACCTTCAGCATATACTATAACCATGACCCTTTAGGTATCATGTAATTCTGTAAAGCACAAAGTCATTAGAAGACATCATCATAATATCACTTTGTAATCATAATACTATTCTAAAAAGTATTTAAAAGCCTTTTAATAATAATCTGTAGATACTTAAACAAATAAAAATTATTCCCCAAAAGCCGCAATTACAATTACTCATTTTGTAAAACCCTTAAGCTTAAGAAAAATCAGAGGAGAATTGGAAATTTTTAAATTAAGTAGTGGAACTAAAAGAAATTAAATGAATGCTGCTCCTCCCAATTTCCCTTTTATTAGGCCATCTTGGGCAATCAGCTTATGAAACTAACCGTATCTATTATGCTCATTACAGAACAAAGACTAGGAATGAAAACTTTTTCTAAAAAGGGAAAGAGGATTAAACAATGGCATAAGTATTGATAAATTCTGAAAATGGAGTGTATACAGAGCTATTGGGTATTTCAAGTAGGCAAAAATGTGTGTTTCAAGGCTTAGCACCAAGGCCCAAGTCATTAGTGTCACCCACTGTGAAGGTCATTCATGAGCTGCAGTACTCTGGCACCTCCTCAGTCACACACACACAGCATTTTGGAGTCAACTGGTGTATGAAAGGAATGTGGGCTTTAGAGTCAGACATCCAGATTCCAATCTTGAGTCCATCACTGACTACCTTTGTGACCTTGAGCAGAGTTCAGCCTCTTCACCTGCACAGAGGAACTGAAACCAACTTCAGAAGGTAGTTGCTAGAATTCAGTGAGATCATGTGTGAGGCACCTAACACACTTTCCTCTCCTCTTTGGAAAAGTGGTGGAAATGCAGCCTGGGAAATGACAGCTCCCAGCATTAGAGGGTTAATAAGGAGAAGTTATTCTAAGCTGTTGGTTCAGGGATAGGCATCCTGTCCCAGACAGCCCATCAGCCCCACTAATGGGATTTAAAACAGTTGCTGCCTCTTCCTCAGTCGTGTAATGATTTCTGGACAGCCTGAGAGGCCCATTATCTGCAGTCCCTACTTCTGCTCTGTCTGGCGATAATGACTTCCTAGCACAACAGCAGGGCCGTGGTTTTCCACTTCCTGCTGCATCAGTGTGCAAAGGACCCTTGTTGAAGTCAAAGACAAATTGTCATCCCACCATAGAGGCCGATGGTCTGTGAAATGCTGCCCACCGAATGCCACAAGAGCTCCTGGAGAGTTTTCCTCTAAGGCAGTTGTGCCCTCTGAGGGGTTTCCAGGGAGAACGTGAATATGATAGATGAGTGCTTTCCGGTGAGAAAATGCCATCCCAGCATCCCCAGAGGGCCTCTGAGGTTGATGTTGAGGTGCCAGGAACCTCCCCAGCCTCTGACTTGCTGTCTCATCCCACTCAGTTCTTTCAAACGGCCTGAAGAGCCCAAGGACAAAAAAGTAAAACAAAACAAACAAACAAACAAAAAATCAGTGTGTAAAAAAATGCCACAAAACTCTGATTTAAAAATCAATGCCCAGATGCGATCATTAACTTAGGTTCCTATTAGCGCTTTCTCCCTTATTCTTTGTATTCTTTATCTTACTGTTTTTATCTTGTTATGTATGTTACCTCAAATCCAGTTTAGTAGTAAGCAAGATATAAATCCTAAATAAATAAAACAAATAGGATAATAAATTAAGGGCTTCTACCAGGCTTGAGCAGATCCCAAAAGAATTCTTGGCATTAATCATGGAAAGAAACCTCACCCAAATTAAAGAAGATATAACGTGTTCATTCTACAGTGTGATTTGTCAAATTCATGCTAATGTAGGACTGCAAATGAAAGAAAAAGGATGTACTTGGTTGTGGTTATAAAATGGATACAAGTGAAAGTTTTTAAATAGATCTGAAAGTGGAATAAAAACTTTCTCTTACAGTTAGATAGCTTCCTAAAAAATTTTCTCAACTGACTAATTTAAGGTAAATATCGTTTATTAAATAGTATCTCTTGCTTTAATAAACAAACTTGTATAGTTTAAAAACATTTACCTAGTGAAACTGAAAGTCGTGTCAAATGCTGATTGAATTTAAATGTACATTGTTATAACCACTGTTTTTTCTTTCTCTCTCTCTCTCCCTTTTTTTTTTTTTTTTTTTGGCTGCACCGGGTCTTTGTTGTGGCACAGGCTCCAGAGTTCACAGACTCAGTAGTTGCGGCTGAGGGCTTAGTTGCCCCGAGGCATGTGGGATCTTAGTTCCCCGACCAGGGATTGAACCCACATCCCCTGCATTGGAAGGGGATTCTTAACCACTGGACCACCAGGGAAGTCCCTGGCATTATGTTTTAAGTGCCTGAAAAGGTTCATTCCTGTTGTTTCATTTCTGGGAATCTATCCTAAAGAAATAATCCCAAATTCAGGAAGAAATTATGCAGAAAGACATAACAGGAAAAAAAATGAAAACAAGCTAAAAACGTCCTATTATAGGGAAATAGTTACATAAATTATGGCATGCCCTATGATGAAATAGCAGAAATCATTAAAATTTTTTAGTGATATAGGAAAAGATAACTGAAAACGAGCAGAATTTAAAGAATTTAAAGTGTGTATACAGTATAAGATCAACTATGTAAAACAAACAGACAGAAGCATAAAAAATGTTAGTAGTAGTTAGAGTTATTGGTAACTTTAACTTTGTTATACATATTTTTCTAAAATTTCCAAGTTGTCTGCATGGGCATGAATTATATCTATAATCTAGAAAAATAATAATACTTATTTGTGAAAAATAATTGTGGTTAATTTGCAAAATAAAAAAATATTATTTTTACGGACTGACATAGCCTGTGCAGCCTTGGTCACCAGGCAACCTGGATCCAGAAGAGGATTGGCCAAGTAGAGGAGAGGGAAGTAAGCTAGGAATATGAGGGGTCTGGTGGGAAGGACCACCCAGCTAGAGGACTGGCACCAAAGTGAATGGTCAGCTCCAAATCACTAGGTCCCACAGGGCAGGGTGAACTGAAGTGCAAGCTAGAGAGTCTGGTCTGGTCAGTAGAGCTACAGCATTGCTCAGAGCCTGCTAAGACCAGAAAACAAATCAATTGAAACTGACCAGAAATGACACAGACAACAGAATTAGCAGCTAAACATTAAAAATTATTATAACTATATTCTTTGTGTTCCAGAAGCAAGAAGAAAGATTAAATATGTTACATAAAAATGTGGAAGGTATAAAAAGGTCCAACTCAAACTTCTAGAGGTCAAAACTACAATGTCTAAAAAGAAAAATAATGGAATGGGATTAAAATTAACATTATACATTGCAGGGGGAAAAAAGATTAATGAACTTGAAGACATAGTAATAGAAACTACCCAACATGAAACAAAGAGAGAAAAAAGACAAAGGAAAGAAGGAAGGAAGGGAGGAAAGAAGGAAGGGAGGACAGAAAATGAACAGAACAATTTTAAGTAACCTTATACACTAATAATTGGAGTCCCTAAAAACAAGGAAGGAGAGTGGGAGACAGAAAAAATAACTGAAGAAATAATGACCAAAATTCTCTCAAATATGATGAAAGCTATAAACCCTCAGATCCAAGTAGTTCAAATGCAGCTCAACAAACCCAGAGCACAAGAAAATTAAAGAAAAACATACCAAGGCACATCATATTTAAATTATCTTAAATCACTAATAAAAAGAAAAAGATTTAGGCAACCAGAAAAAAAAAAAAAAAAGACAATATGTTATATACAGAGGAACAAAGATGAGGGAGATAGCAGATTTCTCATTGGAAGTAATGCAGAACAAAAGACAATGGAGACAATAATTTTGATGTATTTTTTTAGTCAACCTAGAGTTCTATACACAGCAAAAAAGATCTTTAAATATGAAAAGAAAATAAAAACTTTTTCAGACGTGTAAAAGCTGAAAGAATTTATCACCATAAGTCCTTCAGGCAGAAGGAAAATGATACCAGATGGAAGTACGGATTTACACAAAGGAAAGAAGAGCACCAGATATACAAGGGTTAACAGACTTTTTTTAAATTTCTAAACCTGTTTAAAGGATAAGTGACTACTTAAAGCAGAAATGATAGCAAGGTATTGTTAGGTTTATAACTTATATAGAAATACAATGTAAGATATAAATAGCACAAAGCCCAAGAGGGAAGAAATGAAAGTATACTATTGCAAAGTTCTTATACTCTTGAGTCTGACATCAATATGTGAAGTGTGGCATCTCTAACTTATCACTATAAACCCTAAAGCAATTCTATAGCTAGTAAGCCATAACTAGTAAGTCATAAAAAATATTCAATCCAAATGGAGGCAAATAAAGACAATAAAGAAGAATAAAAAACAGATGAGAAAATAGAAAATCTACTGGAAAATAGAAATTTTTCATTGTTAAATGGTAAACTTAAACCCAACTGTAGCAATAATCACATTAAATGGTCTAAATATCCCAAATAAAAGCATCAGTTGTTAGACTGAATTTTTAAAAAGACTCAAATACAAAGATTAAAAGTAAAAGGATGAAGGAAGGGCTTCCCTGGTGGTGCAATGGTTAAGAATCTGCCTGCCAATGCAGGGGACACAGGTTCGAGCCCTGGTCCAGGAAGATCCCACATGCCGCGGAGCAACTAAGCCCGTGCACCACAACTACTGAGCCTGCATTCTAGAGCTTGCGAGCCACAACTACTGAGCCTGTGTGCCACGAGTATTGAAGCCCACATGCCTAGAGCCCATGCTCCACACCAAGAGAAGCCACCACAATGAGAAGCCTGTGCATCGCAACAAAAAGTAGCCCCCACTCGCCGCAACCAGAGAAAAGCCCACATGCAGCAACGAAGACCCAATGCGGCCAAAAATAAAATAAATAAAATTAATTAATTAATTAATTTTAAAAAAGGATGAAGGAAAATATACTATGCTAACAATGATTTTAAAACCTGGAGTAGCTATAATAATATCAGACATAGTAAATATTACTGCTTTTTAGAGCAAAGAAATTACCAGTGATAAAGAAGTTCACCCCACACAGATAAAAGTGTCAATTCATCAAGAGAATATAACAAGCCTTAAATGCTTATGCACCTAATGACAAACTTCAAAATATGAAACAAAAACTGATAAAACTGCAAAGAGAATTAGACAAACCAACAATTATAGGCAGAGGTTTCAACATTCTCATTCAATAATTGATAGAACAAATAGAAAATCAGTAAGAATATAGAAGACTGAAACAGACTATCAAACATTTGATGTAACTTAAAATTATAGACCGCTTCACTCAACAGAATTATTTTCAAGTGCAAACAAAACATGCAGTGAGAGAGACCATAATCTGGGCCATAAATCAAGCTTCAATAATTAAAAGGACTCAAATTATACAAAGTATGTTCTCTGAACAAAATAGAATTAAATTAGAATTAAAACATAAAAATATCTAGAAAATCTCAATTATTTGAAAACTAAAAAATACACTTTCAAATAACCAATTCATCAAAGAAGAAATCAAAACAGAAGTTAGAAAATATTTTGAAGTAAATGAAAATAAAACGCAATGTATCAAAATTTGTGAAATGCAGCCAATAGTAGTTAGAATGAAGTCTAGAACACTAAATACCTATAATAGAAAAAAAGAAAAGCCTCAAATTGATGACCTCATTTTCCACCTTAAGAAACTAGAAAAAGGGAGTTCCCTGTTGGTCCAGTGGTTAGGAATCGGCACTTTCACTGCTCCGGCCTGGGTTCATTTCCTGGTGGTGGAACTAAGATCCTGCAAGTCATGCGGCTTGGTTTAATACTCAAAAAAATCAATTAATATAATTTGCCACATTAACAGATTAAAAAAAATGAAAGCCACATGAACCCCTCAACAGATGCAGAAAAATCATTCGACAATATCCAACATCCAGGACTTCCCTGGTGGCACAGTGGTTAAGAATCCTCCTGCCAATGCAGGGGACACGGGTTCCACCCCATGTCTGGGAAGATCCCACATGCTGCGGAGCAACTAAGCCCGTGCGCCACAACTACTGAGCCCACGTTCCACAACTATTGAAGCCTGCATGCCTAGAGCCCATGCTCTGCAACAAGAGAAGCCACTGCAATGAGAAGCTTGCGCACCCCAACGAAGAGTAGCCCCCGCTCGCCGCAACTAGAGAAAGCCCGCGCACAGCAATGAAGACTCAATGCAGCCAAAAATAAAAAACAATTTCTTTAATTTTTAAAAAATCCAACATCCATTCATTATAAAATCTCCCAGAAAACATGGGATAGAAAGGAACTTTCTCAACCTGATAAAGGGCATCTACAAAAAAACCTACAGTAAACATCATACTTACTGGTGAATATCTGAATGCTTTCCCCCTAAAATCAGGAACATGGCAAGGAAGTAAAACTGTCTTTATTAGCAGGAACATGATAATGTATGTAGAATATCCTACAGAATCTATGAAAGAGCTATTAGAACAATAGGTGAGTCAAGGAAGATTGCAGGATACAAGGTCAATGTACAAAAATCAACTGTATTTCTATTACCTGCAATAGACAATTGGAAATAGAGTTTTTAAAAAAAAAAACAGTAGCATTTACAATAGCACAAAAGTATGAAATACTAGGGAATAAATCTGACAAAAGACATGCAAAATTTGTATACTGAAAATCACAAAACATTGGCTTAAATATTTGGACAGATATTCCATGTTCATGGATCAATATGACTCAATATCCTTAAGCTGTCAGTTCTACCCAAACTAATTTATAGATTCGATGCAATTCCAGTCAAAATCCCAGTAGGCTTTTGTGTAAAAATTAACAAGCTGATTTTAAAATTTATATGGAAATGGAAATGACCTGGAATAGCCACAGCAACATTTTAAAAAGGAGCGAGACCTGACTTCAAGTTTTGTGCTGGTGTATAAATTAAAAAAAATAGATAAATGCAGCAGAAGAGAGTCCAGAATTAGACCTACATATAGAACAAATTAACTTTTGACAAAGATACAAAAGCAGTTCAGTGGGGAATAGATATTCTTTTCAACAAAAGGTAATAAACAATTGGATATTCATAGGCTGAAAAAAGAAAAAGATTCATACGACACCATATATAAAAACCAACTCAAAGTGGATTGTAGACTTAGATATAAAATCTAAAAGTGTAAAACTTATAGAATAAGCTATAGAAGAGAACCTTTATGACCTTGGGTTAGGCAAAGATTTCTCAGCAACAATACCAAATACATGATCTATAAAAGAACAAATTAATAAATTAGACTTTATCAAAATTAAGAACTTTTGCTCTGAGAAACACACTGTTAAGAGAATGAAAAGACAAACCTTGAACTAGGAGAAATCATTTGCAAATCACAAATCTGATAAAGAACTTATATCAAGAATATATAAAGGGCTTCCCTGGTGGCTCAGTGGTTAAGAATCTGCCTGCCAATGCAGGGGACCAGGTTCAAGCCCTGAAGATCCCACATGCTGTGGAGCAACTAAGCCCATGCACCACAACTATTGAGCCCGTGCTCTAGAGCCCGTGAGCCACAACTACTGAAGCCCACGCACCTAGAACCCCTGCTCCACAACAAGAGAAGCCACCACAATAAGAAGCCTGCATACCACAACAAAGAGTAGCCCCCGTTCGCTGCAACTAAAGAAAGCCCGTGTGCAGCAACAAAGACCCAATGCAGCCAAAAAAAAAAAAAACGAATATATAAAGAAGCCTCAAATTTTCAGTAATAAAAAAACAATTTTTTTAATAGGCAAAAGATTTAAAGAGACTTCAAAAAAGTTACAAGGTTGGCAAATAGCACATGAAAAGATGATTAACATTGTTATTCATTAGAGAAATGAGCATTAAAACCACAAAGAGATAGCACTACATATCTATTAGAATTTCTAAAACTAAAACCCAAAATACCAAGGCTTGGCAAAGATGCTGAGCAAATGGAATTCTCATACACTAATGGCAGGAATATAAAATGGAAAAATTACTTTGGAAAAGAGTTTGACAGTTTCTTAAAAAGTTAAACATACATCTACCATGTGACCCATCCATCTCTATATCCTAGATAAATACCTAAGAAACATGGAAACATATGTCCAGACAAAGACTTGTGCATATTGCTCATAGTAGTTTTATTTGTATTAGCCCAAACTTAGAAACAACCCAAATACACACTAACAGTTGAAGAGATAAATTGTGGTATATCAGTACAATGGAATACTACTCAGTAATAAAAAGAGCAAATTACTGATGTGCAAAACGACAAGGATGAATCTCAAAATAATAATACTCAATGAAAAAAGCCAAACCACAAAAAAAAGAATACATACTGTATGATTCCATTTATATAAAATATTAGAAAATAAAAACGAATCTATGGCTACAGGAAACAGAGAGCTGTGTGTGGGGATAGAGTGGGGTTCAGGGAGAGGCAGGAGGGGGGATTACAAAGAAGCATGAGGAAACTTTGATAGGTGGCTGGTATGTTCATTGCCTTGACTGTAGTGATCACAGGGGTACATATATGTAAAAAATTATCAAATTGTACTCTTTAACTAGGGGCAATTCATTGTGTATCAATTACACTTCAATTAAGGTTTTTATTGAAAACCCAAAACATGGAACATTACCCAAAAAGAAAACTAAGGGGAGGTGCTATAGGTGTGGGTGGGAGAAGTGGCAAGGAAACCTAAAAATGTTATAAAGGGAGTGAAGAAATCAGAGAGGATGCCTGGGGAGAGGATCTCTGCAGACAGACTTTATCTACTTAACAATTTTGCCTAAGGAGCAGAGTATACCATCACTGGATGAATCCAAATGTCAAGTTCAATTAAATGTTGTAAGTAGCTACAGTCATTTTTTAGGGCTGGTTTAATTTTTTTCAGCCTCTAAAGCAAGGCTGGAGAGAGCAGACAGCAGAAGCAAGAAGAACTACAATTCTGCAGCCTGAGGAAGGAAAACCACATTCACAGAAAGACAAACAAAATGAAAAGGCAGAGGACTTTGTACCAGATGAAGGAACAAGATAAAACCCCAGAAAAACAACTAAATGAAGCGGAGATAGGCAACCTTCCAGAAAAAGAATTCAGAATAATGATAGTGAAGATGATCCAGGACCTCAGAAAAAGAATGGAGGCAAAGATCGAGAAGATGCAAGAAATGTTTAACAAAGACCTAGAAGAATTAAAGAGCAAACACCTAGAAAAATTAAAGAACAAACAAACAGAGAGGAACAATACAATAACTGAAATGGAAAATACACTAAAAGGAATCAATAGCAGACTAACTGAGGCAGAAGAATGGATAACTGACCTGGAAGACAGAATGGTAGAATTCACTGCTGTGGAACAGAATAAAGAAAAAAGAATAAAAAGAAATGAAGACAGCCTAAGAGACCTCTGGGACAAGATTAAACGCAACAACATTCACATTATAGGGGTCCCAGAAGGAGGAGAGAGAGAGAGAAAGGACCAGAGAAAATATTTGAAGAGATTATAGTCGAAAACTTCCATAACATGGGAAAGGAAATAGCCACCCAAGTCCAGGAAGCACAGAGAGTCCCAGGCAGGATAAACACAAGCAGAAAATCGCCGAGACACATAGTAATCAAATTGACAAAAATTAAAGACAAAGAAAAATTATTGAAAGCAACAAGGGAAAAATGACAAATAATATACAAGGGAACCCCCATAAGGTTAACAGCTGATTTCTCAGCAGAAACTCTACAAGCCAGAAGGGATGGGAACGATATATTTAAAGTGATGAAAGGGAAGACACTACAACCAAGATTACTCTACCTGGCAAGGATCTCATTCAGATTCGATGGAGAAATCAAAAGCTTTACAGACAAGCAAAAGCTAAGAGAATTCAGCACCACTAAATCAGCTCTACAACAAATGCTAAAGGAACTTCTCTAAGTGGGAAACACAAGAGAACAAAAGGACCTACAAAAACAAACCCATAAAGAAAATGGTAATAGGAACACACATATCGATAATTACCTTAAATGTGAATGGATTAAATGCTCCCACCAAAAGACACAGGCTTGCTGAATGGATACAAAAACAAGACCCATATACATGCTGTCTACAAGAGACCCACGTCAGGCCTAGGGACACATGCAGACTGAAAGTGAGGGGATGGAAAAAGATATTCCATGCAAATGGAAATCAAAAGAAACCTGGAGTAGCAATACTCATACCAGATAAAATAGACTTTAAAATAAAGAATGTTACAAGAGACAAGGAAGGACACTGCATAATGATCAAGGGATCAATCCAAGAAAAAGATATAACAATTATAAATATATAGGCACCCAACATAGGAGCACCTCAATACATAAGGCAACTGCTAACAGCTATAAAAGAGGAAATCAACAGTATCACAATAATAGTGGGGGACTTTAACACCTCACTTACACCAATGGACAGATCATCCAGACAGAAAATTAATAAGGAAACAGAAGCTTTAAATGACACAATAGACCAGATAGATTTAATTGATATTTATAGGGCATTCCATCCAAAAACAGCAGATTGCACTTTCTTCTCAAGTGCACATGGAACATTCTCCAGGATAGATCACATCTTGGGTCACAAATCAAGCCTCAGTAAATTCAAGAAAATTGAAATCATATCAAGCAGCTTTTCCAACCACAACGCTATGAGATCAGAAATCAATTACAGGGAAAAAACGTAAAAAACACAAACACATGGAAGCTAAACAATATGTTACTAAGTAACCAAGAGATCACTGAAGAAATCAAAGAGGAAATCAAAATATACCTAGAGACAAATGACAATGAAAACACGACGATCCAAAACCTATGGGATGCAGCAAAAGCAGTTCTAAGAGGGAAGTTTATAGCAATACAAGCCTACCTCAAGAAAAAAGAAAAATCTCAAATAAACAATCTAAACTTACACCTAAAGGAACTAGAGAAAGAATAACAAAAAAAACCTAAAGTTAGTAGAAGGAAAGAAATCATAAAGATCAGAGCAGAAAGAAATGAAATAGAAACAAAGAAAACCATAGCAAAGATCAATAAAACTAAAAGCTGGTTCTTTGAGAAGGTACACAAAATTGATAAACCTTTAGCCAGACTCATCAAGAAAAAGAGGGAGAGGACTCAAATCAATAAAATTAGAAATGAAAAAGGAGAAGTAACAACTGACACTACAGAAATACAAAGCATCATAAGAAATTACTACAAGCAACTCTATGCCAATAAAATGGACAACCTGGAAGAAATGGACAAATTCTTAGAAAGGTATAAACTTCCAAGACTGAACCAGGAAGAAATAGAAAATATGAACAGACCAATAACAAGTAATGAAATTGAAACTGTGATTAAAAATCTTCTACAAACAAAAGTCCAGGACCAGATGGCTTCACAGGTGAATTCTATCAAACATTTAGAGAAGAGCCAACACCCATCCTTCTCAAACTCTTCCAAAAAATTACAGAGGAAGGAACACTCCCAATCTCATTCTATGAGGCCACAATCACCCTGATACCAAAACCAGACAAAGATAGTACAAAACAAGAAAATTGCAGACAAATATCGCTGATGAATATAGATGCAAAAAACCTCAACAAAATACTAGCAAACAGAATCCAACATCACATTAAAAGGATCATACACCATGATCAAGTGGGATTTATCCCAGGGATGCAAGGATTCTTCAATATACACAAATCAATCAATGTGATACACCATATTAACAAATAGAAGAAGAAAAACCATATGATCATCTCAATAGATGCAGAAAAAGCTTTTGACAAAATTCAACATCCATTTATGATAAAAACTCTCCAGAAAGTGGGCATAGAGGGAACCTACCCCAACATAATAAAGGCCATATACGACAAACCCACAGCAAACATCATTCTCAATGGTGAAAAACTGAAAGCATTTCCTCTAAGATCAGGAACGAGACAAGGATGTCCACTCTCACCACTATTATTCAACATAGTTCTGGAAGTCCTAGCCACGGCAATCAGAGAAGAAAAAGAAATAAAAGGAATACAAATTGGAAAAGAAGAAGTAAAACTGTCCTTGCTTGCAGATGACGTGATACTATACATAGAGAATCCTAAAGATGCCACCGAAAAACTACTAGAGCTAATCAATGAATTTGGTAAAGTTGCAGGATACAAAATTAATGCACAGAAATCTCTTGCATTCCTATACACTAATGATGAAAAATCTGAAAGAGAAATTATGGAAACACTCCCATTTACCACTGCAACAAAAAGAATAAAATACCTAGGAATAAACCTACCTAGGGAGACAAAAGACCTGTATGCAGAAAACTATAAGACACTGATGAAAGAAATTAAAGATGATACCAACATATGGAGAGATATACCATGTTCTTGGATTGGAAGAATCAATATTGTGAAAATGACTATACTACCCAAAGCAATCTACAGATTCAATGCAATCCCTATCAAATTACCAATGGCATTTTTTACAGAACTAGAACAAATCATCTTAAAATTTGTATGGAGACACAAAAGACCCCGAATAGCCAAAGCAGTCTTGAGGGAAAAAAACGGAGCTGAAGGAATCAGACTCCCTGACTTCAGACTATACTACAAAGCTACAGTAATCAAGACAATATGGTACTGGCACAAAAACAGAAGCATAGATCAATGGAACAAGATAGAAAGCCCAGAGATAAACCCACACACCTATGGTCAACTAATCTATGACAAAGGAGGCAAAGATATACAATGGAGAAAAGACAGTCTCTTCAATAAGTGGTGCTGTGAAACTGGACAGCCACATGTAAAAGAATGAAATTAGAACACTCTCTAACACCATACACAAAAATAAAGTCAAAATGGATTAGAAACCTAAATGTAAGACTGGACACTATAAAACTCTTAGAGGAAAACATAGGCAGAACACTCTTTGACATAAATCACAGCAAGATCTTTTTGGATCCACCTCCTAGAGTAATGGAAATAAAAACAAAAATAAACAAATGGGACCTAATGAAACTTCAAAGCTTTAGCACAACAAAGGAAACCATAAACAAGACGAAAAGACAACCCTCAGAATGGGAGAAAATATTTGCAAATGAATCAATGGACAAAGGATTAATCTCCAAAATATATAAACAGCTCATGCAGCTCAATATTAAAGAAACAAAAACCTAATCCAAAAATGGGCAGAAGACCTAAATAGACATTTCTCCAAAGAAGACATACAGATGGCCAAGAAGCACATGAAAAGATGCTCAACATCACTAATTATTAGAGAAATGCAAATCAAAACTACAATGAAGTATCACTTCACACCGGTCAGAATGGCATCATCAAAACATCTACAAACAATAAATGCTGGAGAGGGTGTGGAGAAAAGGGAACCCTCTTGCACTGTTGGTAGGAATGTAAATTGATACAGCCACTATGGAGAACAGTATGGAGGTTCCTTAAAAAACTAAAAATAGAATTACCATCTGACCCAGCAATCCCACTACGGGGTATATACCCAGAGAAAACCATAATTCAAAAAGACACATGCACCCCAATGTTCATTGCAGCACTCTTTACAATAGCCAGATCATGGAAGCAACCACATGCCCATCAACAGGTGAATGGATAAGGAAGATGTGGTACATATATACAATGGAACATTACTCAGCCATAAAAAGGAATGAAATTGGGTCATTTGTAGAGATGTGGATGGATCTAGAGACTGTCATACAGAGTGAAGTAAGTCAGAAAGAGAAAAACAAATATCATACATTATCCCATATATGTGGAACCTAGAAAAATGGTAGAGATGAACCGGTTTGCAGGGCAGAAATAGAGACATAGATGTAGAGAACAAATGTATGGACACCAAGGGGGGAAAGTGGCAGGGTGGTGGTGGTGGTGCAATGAAATGGAAGATTGGGATTGACATATATACACTAATATGTATAAAATGGATAACTAATAAGAACCTGCTGTATAAAAAATAAATAAAATAAAATAAAATAAAAAACTGTGCTGACTTGCCTGGTTGTTAAATCACACAGAAAATGTAGAATGATGACACTGACCAAAGGGAAGACTTTGTGACAACGCACAGATAAAAACGTGATTACATACACATTTGCCTCCTTGGGTTCAAGACAAACAAGTGGTGACCAGCTTTTCCACTCACTTTTCAAAAGTATAAAATTATTGACACTCCTATAAATATGGAAGAAATAAAGGAATAGAAAGAGTACACAATGAATATGATTGGAAAGTTGACTTTATTTTATAGCAGGAGGACTAGAAATCACATGCTGTCTAAAAGATAACCACAAGAACATAACATAAAATTTAAACTTTCAACTATGTCTGAAATCTATAAAGCTTCAATCAGATCTACTATTGGCAAGCCACAAGTACTTTGTGTGACACAGGGACAAAGGCAAAACAATCCTTCAAAATTGGAATACTAGGCCTGGCTGGTGATGTAATAGGGAACAATGATTAAACTATCAATCAAACAGATTTTTTAAATATGTTGCATGTCATAGCCAGAGATCTCAAATCCAGTACAAAATCTGGTGTTAGTTACAACAGAGATGAATTGGGTGGTCTCTTAGTACACAGATGATCACAAAATCAGCATAATGTGGAAATCAATTCAAGGACTGCTCTCTTCATCTCAGCTCATGAAGATTCCAAATTAATAAAAGCAATGTTATAAATTTATGAGCCATGGCCCTGCAAAGTGTTTTGTGCTATTTTCCAAGTTACTTACCATGTTTCAAAGCAAAACCATTTAATGTGAACTCCATTTTCTAACTATACCTAAATATCTTTACTTTTTAAACAATTGAATTTGTGGTTATTTTTTCCAGATGCACAGCACTTCCAAAATAAAAAAGTAAATAAAAATTTTAAACTGGGTAAATTTCATCCATGAACCATCTGGAGAGCCAGAAGAAATGGGGCTGGTCTCAGTGCCAATTCTCTCTAGAGCCTATTTTATGCTCACTCACATCCAATTGAATATCCCTCCCTACATGGGAAGGTTTAATTGAAATATTACAAGCTCCCATGTGATCATTTCCTTCTCAATTTGTTTCCAGGGAAAACTCTTTCTCTGCAGTTGAATGTTGTAGGCTGCTTATCAGGAAATGAAAGCACAGTGTGATTCTCTTTAAGTTACAACCGCCAGAAACATAATCCAAATTTCTTGCTGGAGTATCATAATCTGCTTGGCCTTGGTGCCTAAAAGGAGGGAAACTTTCTCCTTCTGAAATATGATTTCTGTTTCTTAACAAGTATTCTATTTCAATGTGCAAGCCACTATAAGACCTTTTAGAAGTAGATAAAATGTGCAACCAAAATAAATGTAATTGAGAGACAAATATTAAATGTCCTTTCATGTTTATAACCTACAGCAGCTTTCATCCATTCCACAAGTATTTTGTGTTCATCATTATGTGTCAGGTACCACATTAAGGGCTCATATATGGAGATGAACTAAATGTGGTTCCCACCTCAAAGGACTCATAGGCTAGCGAAAGAAACAGACAAGAAAAATGAAATATCTTTGGATGGTTGCAGATCCTCACAAGAAGGAAAGCATTTTAGGGATTCAAATATCTCATTTTATCTAAAGCCATGAACCCTTAGAAAGATAGTTATTACAAGTGACAGCATCCTTCTGCATTGTCCTCCAGTTATTTCTCCAACCTTAACACTCCCTTTTAGTCAACATCCACTCACCTCTCTTCAGACAAAGACAATGGCCCCAAATTCAAATATTCTGGCACAGTCCTCAAAACTTATACCAGATCATATGCTCCATGTCTCAGAAATACAATCACCAGATGCATTCATTCTTACCTTCACACCCCGGCTCAGGCTGTCCGCCGCCAACCAAAAAGCACTTTTGCCTCTCCAACATTTCCTCATTCATCCAAATCTTATTACCTTCAAGGCCCAAAGTAAGTACAATTTTTTTCCCTTGTCATGCCTTCTGTTGCTACAATGGTTTACCTTCTCTGTTCTCTGAACTCCTGATGCACCTAAGAATTTACACCCACTTTTACCTCTAGTTGTTCCTATACATTAGTTTTACCTCTGCAACTAAACACTTAAGTTCCTTCAGGAACCATGTGCTTCAATAATGCTCAGAACACAGAAAATGCTCGAAAAAAGATAGGTTAATACTAATTTATGCAGAAGTTGAGGTAAAGTGAGACTATAATTTTCCCAAGATAACAGAGCTAAATTATAAATACATGTTAATTGCTACCATTTATCAAGTACCAATATGCCAAGTGCTATGTTATTCAAGATTAGAGCAAAAAATAGATTATGAGTTCCCTAGCTTTCAAGCAAACATTTATATCACATGTTTCACTCAAATCTACCATATTATTATGACAATAAGTTTTATTTGTTGAGTATCTACTTTGTGCCAAGAGCAGTATATCAGCTATTTCACATAATCTTCATAAAACCATATGTAGTAAATATAATTATATTCCTTCAAAAAGGTCAAAGAACTTGGATATGTGCTCATTGCATGGGGTTGATTCTAACCCAGTTCTCTCTGACTACAAATCTTGTTCTTCCTCACTGTACACCACCTCGGAATTACCAAAAAAGTCCATTCTTACATCAATTCATTAATTAATAAAAAGTGTATGAGACGTGTTCATCCAATTCATACTATACCGATCTCATACCTAGGTCTACATAGTGTAGCACAAACTGGAAAGTCTGCAACTTTCCATAACATTTTAGTTCTGGAGATGTTAAACTCCCAATTGCCTAGCATTTGTAAAAATTGTGTAGTCAGTCACCTGAATGATCCAGGTTCTCTGGACAATGAGCGCTAAGAACTGTACTTTGTGTAGT
Source organism: Balaenoptera borealis (assembly GCF_965194805.1). Classification (NCBI taxonomy): domain Eukaryota; kingdom Metazoa; phylum Chordata; class Mammalia; order Artiodactyla; family Balaenopteridae; genus Balaenoptera; species Balaenoptera borealis. The sequence continues at coordinate 109,245,521 of NC_138862.1, read as the reverse complement.
TCCTGATTCCACACCTGGTGGTCCAGACTTTAGATTGTTTTGCTACAATGTTATTTGTGTGTGGGTGCTGGTGTTGTTTAAGTAGACTGATTGCAGATCCTCTAGATTTCATCCTGAAGAGCTCATTCCTTTATGTTTTTCCTCTGGTCAAATCATTGCATCTAATTAATTGTGCATGTTAGGAAGTGGGTTTTTCCCCCCCAATCCATTGCTAGTTTCACAAATGGTATAATTACCATTGGATCAGGAAAATTTATTATAGAATGCATTTCTTCTACACATGCACACATTTTATTAATGCAATTGGTAATTATTTACTTATTTATGATCAATAGTGCCTCAAAGTCAGTGAAACCTTAATTACTTCCTAATTATCCAGACCCCTATTTTTTTTATAAGGTAGACTTGAAAAAAGCAGTTCAATAGCTCAGACATTTTACTACTAACATTGATTTCTCCTCCCTCCTCATTTATTGATGGGCCATTCTCTCTCTTGTATTCCTTTTTCCCTGATAAAGCTGTAAATGACTCTGCTTATTCTTTTTGATTACTTCAGTTTGCACTAGCTCACTTGGCCTCTATTTTTATTGTCTCTTCTGACTGTACTAGTTCTATTGAAATTCTCTTGTTTGAGTCCTTCCCTGTGATCCATTTTCAGTAAATGCTCCTTTTGCCTTTAAACTTGACTGTTTCACATCCTAAAAATCCTGTGCCCACTTCCACAAAATTATGCTGCAGAATAATCACCCACACCTCATGCCAACATACACTATTTTTTAATTGTCTCTTTTTTCTTTTTTAGCTTTAATATATCTAAAAGTTGCAGATACTCTGTAACATATTTCCATAGAAAAAAACAGATTCGTCAATGAATAGCATATGTATTTACTTCCAGTAGCCTGGGGAAAACAGAAACAATCAGAATAACTCTATAAATAGAAGCTTCATCAGTTTAATCTTTTAAAAATTTCCACAAACACAGCCATTCTGCCCAAGGTAAGATTCCCTTCCATGATTCACTCTGTCTATAGCTCAAGACCCTTATTTATCCTCCATTCTCATTTCAGCCTCTAACATGTGCTTCAAACTGCAAGTAATCTCTGCCCAGTGAAATGGAAAGGAAGATAACCTTTCCACTTAAATAGCAGAGAACATTTCTTTACTAACATCTACACCTTGGGTGGTACCGTACTGTTTTAGTTTCCTATTGCTGCTATAACAAATTACCGTAAATTTGGTGGTTTAAAGCAACACAGGTTTGTTATCATACAGTTCTGGAGGTCAGAAGTCTGATATGGGTCTCATTGGGCTAAAATCAAGTTGGTGGCCGGGCTGCATTCCTTCTGGAGGCTCTAGATGAAAGAGAATTCATTTCTTTACCTTCTCCAGCATCTAGAGGCTGCCTGCAGATTTGGGTCCTGGCCACCTTCCATCTTCAAAGCAAGCAGTGGAGGACGAGTCTTTGTCAGGCTGCATTACTCTGATACTGACTCACAGGTTTCCGTCTTTCACCTATAAGAAACCCTGGGCCCAACTGGATAATCCAGGATACTCTCCTCATCCCAAAGGTAGCTAATTAGCAACCTTAATTCCTCCTTGCCATGTAACATAACATATTCACAAGTTCAGGGGGTTAAGATGTGGACATCTTTGGGGGACCATTCATTATCCTCCCTATCACAGTATTATGAATGAATTTGGGTATGTTATTTTTTAAAAAAAGAACTTGCATTTTCAAATGAATGTTATTGCCTTCAAAGGCAACCCCTGGGGAGACCTCACACTTATTCTAATCATGCTACAAATGCTAGGAATTCCTTTTTGGGTGCTGTCTTCAAGCTCAATGGAACATTCTTAGAATATCCACAATCATAGCAAATTTTTATGCATTTAAATATGAATTTGTGAAAATAGACAAGAGTCGTAGGAAAGCAAATGTATTGGCTGTGACAAATAATCAAATGAGAAAGTATCACTTTTCACAAAGTGAAACCAATAAAATAATGGGATTAGTTTTCCCAGTAGACTAATTTTTCTATGAATAATAATAATAATATGTTATAACAATAATAAAAATAAATAGCTCACTGAGCACTCACTAGATGCCCAGTACTGTTCTAGGAGCTTTACATGAATTATCTTAACAGCCCTGAGAGGTAGTTACTATTATTAACCCCATTTTACAGATGAGTTTAACTGAGAACCAGAGAGTTTAAATAACTTCTTTAAGGTTACCGGGCTAGGAAGTAGAAGAGCTGGGATTCCAACCCAAGTAATATTCTCTTAACCCTGTCACAAGCAACAGTTCCACATAATTCTCTCTATTTTACTTCCCACCCACATCTCCCATTTATTTTATTAGCAAAACAGTCTGCTAAAAAGCAGGAAAATTATTAAGTATAATATTAAAAATAATAAAAATCAAAAAAGTCAGACGACATGTTTATTTGGTTTGTGCTTTGTGACATTTAATTTTTGAGTAGTATTATAACCACAAAATTAGACAGAAATGAGACAAAGACCAAGGGATGACTCCAAGTAGATTCGTAAAAACATTCATCTAAAACAACGTAGTGCCTCAGATTTTCTTCCCCATGTTTCTGGGAGTAGACATTAAGTACTTAAAAATTTAAAATGTTATTCTGCCATAGAAAAATCATCTCTAGCTGTCATCTTTATTGACAATTGGCGGGGGAGGTGAGGCTTTCAGTCTTACCTCAGTCCTGGAGGTAAGTCAGAAAGACACAGACATCCACAGTGTGACATCTCCGGATCGGTGAAAGGCTGAGAAGTCAAACCAGCCTGGCAGGCAAATTAACTCCTCTGAGGCTCCTACCTGGGCAGCAACATCAAGAAGCCATTGAGGCAGCTTAGGCCTAGAGGGCATATAATACTAAAAGAAGCAGATATATTTAGTCACCTCTTATCCCTACTAGAATAAGTGTGTAAAGTCAACTTTATCCGTATAAATATTCAGCCGGTCACCCTATTCCTTAAGATCATAATAAGGGTAACTCAAACCCACACCCAGTGACTTGTAGGAAGTCCATGTCCTCCTTGGGATTTCTGCAAGTTCCCAGAATCCTATTGTCATGAACACCTTTGACATTCAGCTCCCTCCTCTGCTCATTTAGTTCATCTTAAGGATCATTTTGTCCTCCCAGGCCAAAGTTGTTTTCCATACCACATCAACCCAAGTGTAGATCTTAGTCCCTTTCCATAACTTAAACACAGACACACCCACACACACACAATAAGACACTCACTCATGGCAGCATGGCATCTGTGCTGGAATGTCTGCGAATACTGAAAAAAAATACATCACACAAAAATTTACATTTAATATTAGAAATCTCCATTCATAAATGTTCTTGGTATCCTTTATGTCTCCTCTAGCCTTCTCACATCTTCCCTCCTATGTCAGCTCAATCAGGAGAAAAAAAATAAAAAGATACACACACACCTATACATACACACATTCCTGCCACTTCCTTGTGCAGAGTCATTTATCTCCCTGCAGTTCCTCAGCACCTGGATTCCCTTGGAGTAACCAAAATCCAGAACTCTATTACTGTTGTAAAAGCCCTGATTAAGTTCCTAGACAAAGCTCATCTCCTCCATTGGGATGGAATGGGAGGTTCTATTTACATCCAAGGAAGCAGATAAAGTAATAACAGAAAGTATTATCAACTGCACTAGTTTAGTTCCCACCTTGAGTGTGTTACCAAGCTGTGCCATATCCAAACTGCCTCCTGAAATTGCTCTTTTGCATTCCAGTTCCTTGGGTGTAGTACCTGGATCATAAACACCTTCCACAGACTCCATTATCTCCTCATCCAACACAGAAACTACTCCTGGAAACGCCTTCACAAAGATCAGTTTTATTATCTCATTCTTTGGTTTAAGAATCCAAAAGTCCCCTATCTCCAAATAGATTTTTTCACATGTGAGCTAACATTCATTTCATCATTGACCTAACCAACCTCGTCATTTCTTACTTTGCTATACAAATCCACATCAGGGCAAACAAATGTATTTTCAAACTCCAATCAGCATGACTTATTTAGCTTCAAAAACATGTTTGTCTTTACTTGCATGTCAGTTTCAATACCTGAAATATTCCTTCTCCTTCTTCATCCACACATTGGCATTTCAAAAATGGGGTCAAATTTCCTTTCCTATAGGATGTTGTCTCTGATTGAAGCCACCTAACTGGGACCACTGCTCTGCCCTCAGCCCCTTTAACAGTTAAGGACTCTGTCATCCACAAGCGTCAATCTAACCAAAATAGCTAAGTCTTTGAGCAATCATTGTATGCTAAGCACTTTGCCTGAGGTTTAGCTTGTGTAATTCTCATTTAAAAAAAAAAAAAAACTGTAAACGTGTACTATTATCCCCATTTAATAGACAAGAAAGCTGATGTTTAAAGAGATTAAACAGTTGTCCAAATCCACCTAGCTGGAACATGTCAGAACAAGATTTTCATCCTGGACTCTCTGAGTCCATCACCTATACCTTAACCACAATACTACAAAACTTCCAGGAAAGTTATGTTATTCAATAACAGAGTCATTTATGTTTGTTTAATCTGTTAATCCATCTAAACCACGAGCTATCGAAGACAATAGATGGTTTCTTCTGCCTTATTTATGTTCCTTGTCTCTCTCTCTCTCTCTCTCTTTTTTTATATTTGACTTAAAAATATCGGGGTGGGGGGAGAGGTAATCAAAGAGGAATGATGTAATATTTATTCTTCTTATAAGTGAAATTTGGTTACTGATTTTGGCCAGTCTATCAGTACCAGGCATCCTTTAGTTAAACTGATTTCAGGAGTTATCAATCACTTAAAGGTGATTGATTTATACCTAAAATCACCACAAGTTGGATTCCTGAAGTCCTCATCTGTCAGAATTGTTAGAAATTCTGCAAAATCAAATTCTTTCCAGACAATTTAGGAATATCATCTGCTCTATTCCCTTATTTTCAAGGAGTAAAATATAATAAATGTAGCATTTCTGTTAAATCAAAGTTCTTCAGAAAAATACTGAAGAAAAGTATATATTTCTAAAGTAAAATATGTAAAAATCAGTATTTGTTTGCAAAAGTCCTAGGCAGAAGTAATCCATCTTTCCTCCCAGAACAAAATTAAGAGTATTTAACAACCTTCTTGATGATATACCTGAGTAACCACTGCCAGAATTTATTATTTAAGGGGTCAAATATTCCATTTCTTGCAACCATTACTCTTAGTAAGCCTTTAGATGTTGAATAGCCTTGCAGGAATAAAATTAATCAAAGAAAACGAAATCATATTTCTTCCTCAAAATTGTAATAGGAGAAAATTTGTGAAAGGGATAGAATAAGCAAGTAGTACAAGATTTATTTTATACTCACCACCCTCCCAAAGCCCACTGTGGAAGTGGGCAAATCTTAAAACCCTCTGTAGAAAATGGATATTTGATAGATGTAGACTTTGTTCTACCTGTCCTTATTGGTTACATAAAGATACCTACATCCAATTTTCAACTACCAACTAGCAGAGCTAGGTTTGGAGATTTACATTGGTGAACTTGTGATCTCCCCACCTGTCAATTAGTCTACTCAGAAAATGCAAAATAATTTTTATATTACTCTTTTTTAAAGAACATAAAGAAATAAGTCCAGGAAAAACAATTGTGTAATACAGTCTAAGGTAACCTGCAAAATTTTTCAAAATATATGTTACTTTGGGTTATCCATTTTTCAGCTCTGCTCTATAAACAAAAAACAGAATTGGTATATTTGGACATGGATTTCTTTTTTTCAAAAACTGGGTATAATAAAATGAACTGAAATATTTTCATAGGAATTACATTTATTTTAGATTAATATAGAAGCTGGCTTATTCACTCAAAATTATAAAAATACTTTTTACTATTAGACCCTCTTAACTCACTTAAAGACTTTAAAGTTAAAGATATTTTGCCATTTTTATGTACCTACAGGTTTTTGCATTCATTATGAAAACAGAGTTTAAAGATAAAGACCAACCCTTGATATTTTGACAAAAATCACTTAAATGGATAGAATAGTCAATGGGACTTCAGACTGCATTAAACCCGTACAGAAAAGACAGCGCTATTAATTCTCAAAATTCTCATACCTTAAAAGATATTTAACATTATGTAGATGTGATAAGGACTATCCAATTCATTTCATGGCGATTTGAGCAGAAAGTAATCAGCAAGCAAGAGAGAAAGAGAGCATATTGATCCAAATAAGCATTTGATCATGTAGAAGAAGGAGGAAAAAGAAGAGGAGGAGGGGCAGGGGAGAAGGAGGGCAGCTAATGCTTCTTGAGCACATCTGATTTGCTAGATATTACTCCAACTCTCTTTGATATGAATTACTGCATTTAAGTCTCATGAGCTTCATGAAGTAGGTAATAGAATTATCTCCATTATACAGATAAGGAAACTAAATAGTAGGCAGCTCATGCTTACTTTTCCTATTTTTTCTAGTTCTTTTGAGCAAATAGCTTGATTGAGGAGCAGGGGAAAAAAGAAAAGGGATGGTCAGCTGAGTAAAGTGGGAAATCCTTTCTAAGGGGAAAAAATAATTTGCTCTCCACATGTGTTATCTACTTGGGTTCTATACTTGTTTTCTATCCAGGGACTCTTAGACTGAAATCAGCGGGGAAATCTTCCTTTTCTAAGAGAACAGGAATTTCTAAACACTAATAGGTAGGGTAGCAATCTGTCAAACCGAGCCTCTGTGCAAAGTAAGAAAAAGTGTCCTCTCCTCCTGGAGGAAGACTCATAAAAGGAGAACTCTTCTTAGAACACAGACTGGAAAAAGAACCCACTCCTGGTGGATCAGGTACAAAAGACTATACTTCCTCTGGGCCAGGGTCCACAGCCGGGCCGGCAGGTGTTTATCTGCCACCTGCGGTGTTCTTGTGCAGGGCGCTGAGTCCTGGGACCAAGTGGCTTGGTTGGTTTTGTTAAAAACGCTTCATACTGTAACTCTAACAACCTTGGGAGCCTCGTTTCCTGCCCTCACCAGCACTCTTTTGAACCCAAGATCTAGCAATACCTTTCGCCAATACCTTGGCCCATCCTGTTCCTTTGCCCAAAACACCTTCCTGGCCCTTGTCTACCTGGATAACCACCATTCAACCCAGTTCAAATGTCACTTCCGGGAAGCTTTCACCAAAGGAAAAGTTAAGAAAGAGAAATAGGACTCGCGTCAGGCAGGCCACTGTGGTTGCCTGAAGGAAACATCCAGTAGCCAAGAAGAGCCAAATCTTAGTTTGAGAGTCAGACTGGAAAAGAGAAATGTCTCAGGTTTAATCCCTCTTCTTTCCTCAATTTACTACAATTTAAATGGTGAGTAATCCAGCACTCATGCGCTCCCAATGTTTACCCACTCTACATATATTTCTGGAATCCTTGTTTCCAAATGAGAAAGGTTGGGTTTGGAGTCAGAAAGACCTAAGTCCTGGCCCTTGATAAATTTCTTGAAACCTCGGTTTCCTCAGCAACAAAATGATCGTAATAGTACTTATCTTAGCAAAGTGTCATAGTAGATACTCCCTAAAGATTTGTCCCTCCCATTCCCTTAGACAGTATGAAAAGTAGGCTTACTTTTCCCTAACCCCACTAATTTATAAACTTCTAGGGCCAAAATCATGTCTTATTTCTATAGATGCTCTTTGTATTTTTCTTCTCACCCCACCCCAACCCCATCACAAACCCTTACACATAAATAATTGCTCAATAAATATTTGATAAATGCATACAAAGAAGACATATAGTACCTGCCCTGAAGGACTTTTATGGTGTATAGGAGAGATGCCAAAATTTCCCATAAAAGCTATAGTACACAACAAAGGCAGAACTGAGATATTAAGTATGATGGAAATTATTCCTTTCCTCATCTCTGATACTCATTTATGCATGACAAATGTTTAAAGAACATATGTGTTTTTTTAAAAAAAGAGAACGTGTTAAGTAGAAGGCACAGTGTGTAGTTGGAGCTATGGGGGGATGAGGGCAAAAAAAAAGGGCAGCCTCTGCCTTCAAGTCTAAATGAGGACAAGAGACACACGTCTAAATAATTAGAAGCCAGGACGGACTGTGACAACTGCCATAGGAAGAATCAAGGCAAAGCTCCAGAGCCGTAGGGAAGGAAGCAATGTGAGAGAATAAGCCTGTGGTTTTCCTTGCTGTCGTGAATAACTGGTGAGTTAAGAGAACACTGTAAATACCCTAGCAAGCATAAAGCTAAGGAAGCTTGGGCCAAAGATATTGGCTTTATTATTTTGATGATCAATACATATTGTATTGCAAAACAAAAAAGACTAGACACTAAATACCAAAATGCTAATAGATGTGATTCAGTGGGGTTATAATTTTTTTCCAAGACACATGTTTTTTTTTTCTTCTTTCTACATTTAGTTATTCACCCTAAATTAGTTGTTGGTTCTATAACTAGAAGATTTTAAAAATAGCCTTTCTTGTTTATCTAATGTTTTTCTGATTGCATGCTACCAAATAATCATATAAATGAAAGAGGCACCTTTAATATGCCTACCCTTGGCTTTTAAACATAAGGATTCCTGTGGTTAACTGACATTTCCTTGTTTCTCCTGGAATCATTTAAAATAGTATATTTCTCAAATTTGGGTAATATGTTGATTATATGTGTTCTTTACAAAAATCTGAGACCTGTGTCCTTCTAAGCTAGTTTGTTAAGTTATCCAGCCAAAAAGATTAAAACTAAGATGATCATCCCAGTTGCTTTTAAGTATGACAATATGTTACTAAGAATGCGAAAGAATTGGAATTCCCAGGCTAGCATGAAATGGCTTCTAAAATTGAAAATGTATATATTTTGTGGCCCAGGAATTTTACTTCTATGTATCACACCCAAGTAGATATGTACAAGGAGTTTACTGCAGCATTGCTTGTAATAGCAAAAACCAGAAACAATCTAAATGTCTATAAAATAGGGATTGGATAAATAAATATTGTGTTTGGTGATTGTAGAGTATAGTAAAATGTAGTATTTGATTGAGTCCATCTGTGATGGAATACTATACAACTGCTAAGAAGAATAGACAAGTTCTACACAATATCTGTGTGAATACATCTCAGAACATAAAGTTAAGTGCAAAAAGCAAATTGCAGAAAGATAAAAACAGTGCTCCATTTATGTAAACTTAAAAAGCATACAAAGCAATACTTACAGAGTTGTGCTGTCCAATAGGGGCATGTGGCTATTGAGCATTTGAAATGTAGAAAGTGTGACTAAGAAACTCAAATTTTTATTTTGTTTATTTTAATTAATTTTAAATTTAAAACCAAAGCAATGTAAAATATGTTTTTCCATTTAGCATTAATGTTTTGTTGATACTGCATTTCACTTCATCTATTATCACGTAACATACTGTTGTACTGTTGTGAATGAGGACTTTTTATTTAAGTGTAGCTGTTAGAAAAGTTTAAATTATACATGTGGCTTGCATTATATTTCTACTAGACATTATTGCTATAGATTCTTCTTAAACAAGCATAAGTGTATTTAAAGCTATTTTTGAGATAGACTGAAAGGACCCACACTAAATTCATGATATTGTCTGCTTCTGGTCGGGGGCGGTGGGGAGAGAATGGGAATAGATATGGGAATTAAAATAAAAGGAAATTCCACTCTCTGTGGTTTTGTTTCCTTTATTCAAAACTGATAGAGCAAGGGGGTAGATGAAGCAAATACAGCAAAATCTGGGGTTACATGGAGGTACATGTATAAAAATTCATCAAGCTGTGCACTTAAGATTGTGCCCTTCACTGTAAGTTATCCTTCAGTAAGAAAGTAAAAAAATGAAATAAAATTGTTATTTAGGATCTTTGCATGTGTGTTCACAGGTGAAAGAGGCTATAATTTTCTTTTCTTGTGCTATCTTGCCTGGTTTTAGCATCAAGATTACACAAGCCTCAGAACACAAGCTTGACATCTTTCACCCTTTAGATGTATTTTGAACTGTGGAAGAACCTCACAGAGTCATTATACGGAGCAATTAAATAATATATGAGTGCATGTTGAAAAACAAAGCTCTGAAACATATAAGGAATCATTCTCTTATCATTAACATTGCATTTCAATTCTTCTCATATATGAATTGTTAACTTCACATTGGAAATCATTTTTGTTTGGCTTCAACAAGGACAACCCTGAAGATTCCGAATTAGTTTTGTTTGGAAAAAGAGAGTGCAAGAGCAGGGTTTATGGATGTGAATATCAAATACAGATAATCAGAGTTAACATAGAGATAAGAATCAAGTTCTGAATGTGGTTTGGATAAAAATAAATGAGCACTCACTTGTACTTGACTCTTAGCCTAAAAAGGGATATTACACAAGTTATGTTCCATTTCAATTTTCTTTAATTATGGCACATTTACTGCTCTCCAAATTGCCTTTAATATGAAAGATGAAATCATTTCAAAACACTAGTATTGAACACTGAAATGATGATATAGATGCCTTGCTTTAATAATTCTGGCATACTTTCCTAAGCCCTAAAAATATAAATTGTGGTGTTTAAATATAATTATAATGAGTGAACAAATCACCACATTTTTATAAATTTTAGCTACTCTCAGGCTTGAGATTTGAGGGGCAAACATCCAGGGACAGTGTTAGAAGAATTGGCAAGGAGAGCTAGGGTAGGGCCAGGGGCTTTCACATTACATTTAAACACAAAAAAACCCCAGTGAGGAAAATATTATCCCCATTTAATTATAAAGAAACTGAGGTCAGAGGTTAAGTAACATGTGACCAATCATAAGGCCAGAAGACTCTCCCATCAGGCCTCAAATTAAGGTCTCTCCTCCTCCAAGGCACACCCCCTTTCCACTTGTATCAACCAGAGAGGCCGAGGTCCCCAGCCCATTTGAAAGTGAACTGGTGAAAATTGAAAAGTGACTCACAGTAATCACAGATGAACAACGTTTGCTGCAACAGGCACATTTGAATGTCATCTGAACATCTTGTGGTTTTGAAGAATTATCCCTTTTCCCAGGAGGAAGAAAGTCCAAGCCCATTACATGCCTTATATCTTCAGAAGACATAAATATTTTCCCTTGTTTCTTCATTTCTCTGACTTGTCAGACATAATGAAAACAGAACAACTTCCCAGCAAGCATTGGTTTCTCTTTCTTCAATAGACTCTATTAAAGTTTATTAAGGGACAGTCATAAGACAATGAAAAATTAATTGTCACAGAATGGTAAAAGTTAAATGTTTTCAATACATTCAGAACAACCACAGGTCAATGTAAATCAAAGAGAGAGGCAGGGAAAGGGACAATTGTTTAAACAACAATAAATCACCAAGTGTACCATTTTTAGAGACTTCCCAATTAGGCAGCTCCACGAGGTCATTTCCACTGTGTTCACACCCACATTGTGGGGCTGGTTTGTCCAGAGCAGTCAGAGTTCCTGGCTGGAGATCTATGTGAGTGCAGTCATGGTACGGCCCTAGGCAAATCACAGGGCGGGAGCTGAGGAGGGCTACTTGGGAACTCAGCCCTGGGCACTCCTAGCCTGATCAGCACACAAATCATTTAGCAATCATTATCATAATTACTGCTAAATTATTGTTGTGCTGGGGGACAGGGAGAAGGACTATTTTTGCACGCTGATTTCACCGAAGATTCCAAGATGACTATTTAAATTTCCAGAATAAATAATTTCCTTTCCCACAATTGTCTCAGAGAAGCCAAGCCTTCCCCTGTGACTTTCAATTCTAGTTCTTTAATCTTAATTTTTCAGTGGCCTTGGGCAAGGCACTGAAGTGCTCAATGCCTTAATTCCTCTAGTCACTAAATAGCAATAATGATACTTGCTCTTTTTGGGTCATAGACTGATTGCTTAACTACTGCTAACCACTTTGAAAAAGAAATCGCTGTGGGAAAATAAAATTGCCCTCTTTAGGGGAAGGCACAGTGTAAACAGCATCTTTGAGTCTTTATCGGCCTCTTTCAATTTATACTGAACTTCTCTCAGGTCTTCAAATTCACTCACCTTCTTCCCACCTCAGCACCTGCCCACACTTGGATCCCTATGCATGAAAAATGATTCCCTCATCTCATCGTTGCTCCATATCCCCTGATTAACTCCTACATATCCTCCTGTCTCAGCTTAAGCAACCCTTCCTCAGGAAAGCTTCATAAAGGCAGGGACAGTGTCTGTCTTGGTCACCACTGAATGGCTAGTGCATAGCAAAGCACCTGGCATAGGGAAAAGGCTCAATCGATATTTCTTTTATTTATTTATTTAATGTATGTGAGATCTTGGGCAATTCATTCAATCACTCTGGGCCTTGGTTTCCTCATTTGTAAAATAAACAACTAAAATGAATCATCTCCAGTGTCCTTTCAGCCCTAACATTCTGGGATTATGATTTGGGGGTCAGCATCCTCTCATTGATCTTAAACCCTTTTTAAATTTTATTCTGCCTGATGGAATCCACTTAACTACCAAGCTCACTGTGATAGTTAATTTTATGTGTCAACTTGGCTGGACCACAAGGTGTCTAGATATTTAGTAAAACATTATTCTGGATGTTTCTGTTGAGGGTGAGATTAACATTTGAATTGGTGGACTTTGAGTAAAGCAGCTTTCCCACCATAAGGTAGGTGGGCCTCATCCAATCAGTAGAAAGCCTGAATAGAGCAAAAAAATTAGCCATTGCCAAGCAAGAGAGAATTTTCCAGCACTCTGGACTTTATCTGCAACATCAGCTCTTCCTTGTTCCACACTAGACTGCCTTCAGATTCAAATTAGAATATTGGTTTCCCTGGGTCTCCAGCCTGCCAGCAGGCCTTGCAGATTCTGGACTTTACAGCCTCCATGATTGTGTGAGCCAATTCCTTATAACAAATATCTATCATCTCCTACCTATCTATCTATACATTCTATTGTGTATGTACATATCTATATACATGACCGCATTCTGTTGGTTCTGTTTCTCTGGAGAACCCTAATAAAACCACATTAGCCCTTTCTTTCCCTAGAGAGCAGCATAGTTCTACTCCAAACTTAGAAGGGTGGATTCAGACTCCAGATTTGAAGAACTGGATCAAACTGGTGCTGGGTACTGGTCAGAGCCGCAGGAACTTTCCCAAGAGTGGTACCAGGTATTGGCCTATTTGTCTCTCCTCTATCCACCAGTCTCCCAGGCCTGCACTGACTAAGGTAGAAGTGATGTGAGCAGCTCCAGTGCGGTCCAGTGGGTGAAATCCAGCTTTTCTTTCTTACTTCTTGGCAGTTCACTGCATTCTGAGATGGTCTTGGTTCTACAAAAGAAACCAGACTGAGCCCCAGCCCCTTGTCCTCTTTTTCTTGCCAGTCTCCTTCCCAGGACCAAAAATACTGCCCCAGAGCCTAAGCCCAGAGCAGTAGTCCCTGCTACCTGCAGAAAAACTTCCCTGATGACAGGCCCCTCCAAGATCCTGGAGTGTAGTTTCCTATTGCTATGATTCTCTGGTTGCTGTATTCTTTCCCTATGCAGGTCTCCTTGGATGCCAACTGAGTTGCATGAATGCGAGTTGCTTTCCATTATCTTTTACACCAAAATTCGCCTGGCTCTCTAGTTGTAGAGAGAAGAGTATAGGTTTTGAAATTAATTCAGACCCAGGTTTAAGTCCTCATTCCATTCTCTGTGAGACCTTCAGCATGTTTCCTAATCTCTCCAAATTAATTTCCACATCTGTGAAATAGGAATAATACTACATCAAAAGGATATGGGCTTCCCTGGTGGCGCAGTGGTTGACGGTCCTGCCACTGCAGGGGACACGGGTTCGAGCCCTGGTCCAGGAAGATCCCACACGGCACGGAGCAGCTGAGCCCGTGTGCCACAGCTGCTGAGCCTGCACTCTGGAGCCCGCGAGCCACAACTACTGAGCTTGCGTGCCACAACTACTGAAGTCCACACGACTGGAGCCCGTGCACTGCAACAGGAGAAGCCACTGCAATGAGTAGCCTGCGCACCATGGCAAGGGGTGGCCCCCGCTCGCCACACCTAGAGAAAGCCCGTGCACAGCAACAAAGACCCAATGCAGCCAAAAATAAATAAATAAACTTATTTTTTTTAAAAAAAGGATATGATGAGGATTACATAAAATAAGCATGTGAATGTATACAGAACAACAGCTGACTTATAGGTAGCACCCAGTACAAAATTTCCCTTCCTTTCCCCCGCGTCTCCTCTGCCTCCATACAATGGAGTACTATGAAGCAATAAAAAGGATTGAGAAAGATCTATATAAATTGCTATGGATAGGATCTCAAAGATACAAGGTTAAGTGAAAAACACAAAGTATAAAACAGTGTTTGCAGAATATGGCTAATTTACAGTAAAAAGGTGTAAATACCTATATAGATAGCTATTTCCTTATATCTTCAAAAAGAAACTGGTAGAATAAACCAAAACCTAATGTAATTAATATAATGGTTATATCTACAGGGACCAAGGGAACAGAGTGAAGGAGATGAGCATTAAAGCTAGAGCTATCTCTATGAAAGAAACTTGCTTGATAACTTTTACTTTGAAATATGTGTTTTATATATTTCTCAAAAAGAGAAAAACAAAATCCCAAAAACTTGAAACAAACTGAAAAAGAATGAAGCTAACTTTTTTATTGTGGTAAAATATGCATAACATAAAATTTACCATTTTTAAGTGTACAGTTCAGTGGCATTAGTACCTCCATATTGTTTTGCAGCCATCATCACTATTCACCTCCAGAACTTTTTCATAATCTAAACTGAAACTCTGTACCAATTAAACAATACCTCCCCAATCCCTCTCCCCCAGCCACTGGTAACCACTATTGTATTCTCTGTCTCTCTGAATTTGACTACTCTAGATACCTCATATAAGTGGAATCATATAGTATTTGTCCTTTTGTAGCTAACTTATTCCACTTAACATATTGTCCTCAAGGTTCATCCATGTTGTAGCATATGTCAGAATTCCATTCCTTTTTAAGATTGAATATTATTCCATTGTACGTATATACTACATTTTGTCTATCTCTATTCATCTGTTAATAGACACCTGAGGGACTTCTCTGGTGATCCAGTGGTAAAGAATCCACCTTACAATGCAGGGCAGGTGGGTTCGATCCCTGGTCGGGGAAATAAGATCCCGCATGTTGTGGGGCAACTAAGCCTGCATGCCACAACTACTGAGCTCGTGCGCCTCACCTAGAGCCCATGTGCTGCAAAACTACAGAGCCCACGAGCTCTGCAACCCATGTGCCACAACTACAGAGCCCACACACCCTGGAGTCTGTGTGTCACAACTAGAGAAGAGAAAACCCGCATGCCACAACTAGAGAGAAGCCCACGTGCTGCAACGAAAGATTCTGCATGCCTCAACGAGGATCCCGCGTGCTGCAACTAAGATTCAACGCAGCCAAAAATAAATTAAATAAATAAATAATAAATAAATAAATCTTAAAAGAAATAGACACTTGAGTTGTTTCCACCTTTTGGCTATTGTGAATAATACTCTATGAATATGAGTATACAAATATCTGTTCAAGTCTGTTTTCAGTTCTTTTCAATATAGACCCAGAAGTGGAATTGCTGGAATTGAAGCTAATTCTTAATCAAGCTGGTAACATAGCCACTGAGAGAATAATTACTTCAAGTAACTTGAAAACAAAATCACTATATTTTGACTGTATCTCCCTATTAGGGATATATCCTAAGAACAAAATAATAGCCAAAATGAAATAAGAAATTATATTAAATATAAATCAAATAAAGAAATCAAAAATAAAATAATTAATTTTATCTATGTCATCAGGAATCAAAATTTTCATCGTAAAACAAAAAGAAATAACAACATAAAATCAAAGAATATAAGTGAAAACCCAGTCATCCTGAAATTTTTCTTTTAATATAAAGAATACATATTCCTGTCTACCAAGAGGCCTAGAACCAATGACAACGCAGAAGTAATGAGCATTCCTAGTGTCCAGCTTGTGGTCTCTAAATACAATTTTTGTCTAAAAGGAATCAGGGCTCCTTGGAAAGATGGCTGATTCCAGGTCTGGGGCAGAAAATATACAAAATGATCCTGTAACATTCTGTTGTACCAGGAAACAAGGAAGTTATCACAGAACACTGAAGTCATACCAAAAGAACAAAAGAAACAATTTGAAGGGAATAGCACTGGCCAAGGATGAGAAAATTTGAGCACCTAAAAGAATAAGAACTACAGTAGATTGGAACATATCAATATATAAAATTCATGACTTCATAATTATACCCAGAAAGAAAGAAACCTCACTGGTCATCTTTGGAAATTGCAAGGGTACCAACTTATTATTCTGAAAGTTAGTAAAGGAAAATAATTAAGCATATAGTCTACCTTTCATCAACAAACCCTGTTTTTAGGGTAAACAAACAATTAATAAGGGGCAATTCTTATTTATTTATTTATTTATTTATTTATTTATTTATTTATTTATTTATTTATTTTGGCCACACTGGGATCTTAGTTCCCCAACCAGAGATCGAACACTTGCCCCCTGCAGCAGAAGTGCAGAGTCTTAACCACTGGACCACCAGGGAAGTCCCAAGGGGCAATTCTTTATTATTAAAAAATTCTAAATAGTAAAAAATGAAAGAAATGATAGAATTTTTAAATGGCACATTTTATAATTCATGATGAAATAGTGGATCTAGGCTGTGTTCATCAACCATTATTAAGTGAATGGTTGATGAGAAATTTTATAATGGCTATAGCAGGCTGACAACACCTGAAACTACTAATCAATCTTATAATCTAAAGTGGGGCCTCCTGATACGATGCAAGAGAAAGCACATAGCACCAACTATGAAGTATTCTTTCAAAACAACTGAACAATAGTCAAACTCAGTTTCAGCACATAAATGACATTTAGAGAGGGGTGTGTGAAACTATAGAGACATAAAAGAACTATCAGCTAAATGCAAGGTGTGAGCCCTTTTGGATCTTGACTAAAACATACCAATTATAATAGGAACTTTTTGAGGAAACTGGTAAAATTTAAACATGGATATTAGATGATGGTAGTTTGGCTAGATGTAACAATGCTACTGTTATGTTGAGGGTGGTATTCTTATCCATTAGTGACACTAAAATATTTACACATGAAATGATGTAATGTCTGGGATTTGCTTTAAAATACTGCAACCAAACATAAAGTCATAAGGCATGAGGTATGGAGTATGGGGAAATAGGTGAAAAAAACTGTCAAAATATTAGATAATTACTGAAACTTGTGATGGGCCATTTATATTCATTTCATCATACAATTCTCTCTACTTTCATATGTGGTTGAAAATTTTTATAATAAAAGTCAAAAATAAATTAATGAAAATAAATAAAAGCATTTTGTTTGTTTGGGGAGACAAAAAACAAGTTTAAAGAAATGAGGTTGGTTAATTAAAATCATTGGAGGGTTTCAAAGTTCTAACTTCAGTGTACAGTGTGTTGGCAACAAAAATGGCAAACCAACTTGGCTTTTTTCAGGATAGAAAACGTGGCTGTGTCTAGGTCGTGTCACCAGGATCCAGCCCTCAGTTTTCACATTCAAGAACTCTACTTCATCAGTTCACCAAAAATGGCTATCATATACTGTCCAGGGACTGGGGATTCAAAAATGCAACCAAGGCTTCCCTTTTTACTGGACTTAGGCTTCATGGAATGCTAATTGGTAAAATTAGAGGGCATATTACAGCAAAAACCTTCAATATTAGATTATAGACTACTGTAAATCCTGATGAACTGTTCCTGTCTCCCTGGAGAGTGTCCCTTCGTAGGAAAACAGACCTTCACAGCCCACACATAGTCTACCAGTTCAGCACTGAAGAAACCCTGATGTATTTTCTACCCTGTATAAGGATCACTTCCCTTCCATTTGCATCCTCATCTTTACAGCACTTTTTTTATTTAACAAACTTTTTAATGAATTGCAATTCCCAAATTTATAATTTATTTTGTATTGCTTATATTGTATATTGGTTTCCCTCTGTGATGTAATTTAGTTATATTCAAATATTAATGCATGTTTTTTCTATTTAAGATATTTTCATGCAAAATTTTTATTTTTTTTTAACATCTTTATTGGAGTATAATTGCTTTACAATGGTGTGTTAGTTTCTGCTTTATAACAAAGTGAATCAGTTATACATATACATATGTCCCCACATCTCTTACCTCTTGCATCTCCCTCCCTCCCACCCTCCCTATCCCACCCCTCTAGGTGGTCACAAAGCACCGAGCTGATCTCCCTGTGCTATGCGGCTGCTTCCCACTAGCTATCTATTTTACGTTCGGTAGTGTATATATGTCCATGCCACTCTCTCACTTTGTCCCAGCTTACCCTTCCTCCTCCCTGTATCCTCAAGTCCATTCTCTAGTAGATCTGCATCTTTATTCCTGTCTTGCCCCTAGGTTCTTCATGACCATTTTTTTTTTTAGATTCCATATATATGTGTTATTAATATGGCACCACCATTTTGCCTGAAGACCCAATAAAAATTTGAGTACGGCCATATCAATTTCTGCCTATGCAGTAGCTTTTAAGCACTGCATAGGTATAAGCACATAAAGATGGCCCCCCTGCTAGTAATATAAGTATTTCATGAAGTTAGCTGTAGTAAAATTTCTACTCCATTCTGGCTCATCCCTAAAGGTTCTAGAATAAAAGGCTAGAAATCAGTCCCATAAGAAAGTCTAACATTTTTCTTGCCAAAAAAAATTCACATTTTCCTTATGTGAAAAATATCCTAAATGAAAACAATCAACTCAAACTCCAGGTAACCAGTTGGGTATTGTTATATAAACACACTATCAAATAAATTTACTTCGTATAGTTTCTCACTAAAATCAGTAAGAAGTTCTCTTCTCTGTCTCCTTCTTCTCTTGAGTCTGCAAAAATAACAGCCCGATATCAACAGGGACTCAGAGTAGATCATCAAAAACAAGAGAAGCATGACAATTCCTCCATGATGGAACCTTTAGCAAAGTAAAACTAGGATAAAAAATGGTAGCTATTGTGACATTTGTTATGTTACACAGTTTAAAGGAAAGCACTTAATTTTATGTTACACTTTAATCTACTGCAAAATTTAAAATCCAAAGGAAGAAATAAATAACTTTCACTCAAAAGTTATTTTTAGTTCAAATGGAATAAGGACCTAAATGTAAGACCTGAAACCATAAAACTCCTAGAAGAGAACATAAGCAGAATATTCTTTGACCTAAATCATAGCAACAGGTTTTTTTTTTTATCTGTCTCCTAAGGCAAAAGAAATAAAAGCAAAAATAAACAAATGAGACCTAATTAAACTTAAAAACTTTTTCACAGCAAAGGAAACCACTGCAAAACAAAAAGACAACCTACAGAATGGAAGAAAATATTTGCAAATGATATAACTAACAAGGGATTAATATCCAAAACATACAAAGAGCGCATACAACTCAATATCAAAAAAACAGACAACCCAATCAAAAAATGGGCAGAAGACATGAATAGACATTTTTCCAAAAAAGACATACAGATGGCTAACAGGCACATGAAAAGATGCTCAACATCACTAATCACCAGAGAAATACAAATCAAAACCACAATAGGTATCACCTCACACCTGTCAGAAGGGCTACCATAAAAAAAAGTCTACAAATAACAAATGTTGACGAGGATGTGGAGAAAAGGGAACACTTGTACACTGTTGGTGGGAATGTAAATTTGTGCAACTACTATGGAAAGCAGTATAGAGGTTCCTTAAAAAACTAAAAATAGAACTACCATATGATCCAGCTATCCCACTCCTGGGTACATATCCAGGAAAAATGAAAACACTAATCAAAAAGATATGTGCATTTCAATGTTCATAGCAACACTATTTACAAAAGCTAAGATATGGAAGCAACTCAGGTGTTCATCAGCAGATGAATGGATAAGGAAGATTTGATATGTGTGTATATATATATATATATATATACACACACAATGAAATATTACTCAGCCATAAAAAAGAATGAAATTCTACCATTTGCAGCAACGTGGATGGACCTACAGAATATTATTCTTAGTGAAATAAGTCACACAGAGAAAGACATCACTTAAGTGTATGATATCATTTATATGTGGAATCTAAAAACTAAAACAAACGAATGTATATAGAAAAATAGAAACAAACTCACAGATATAGAAAACAAACTAGTGTTTACCAAAGGGAGAAGGAAAAGAGGAGGGGTAAGACAGGGGTATGAGATTAAGAGATACAAACTACTATGTATAAAATAGATAAGCAGGGGCTTCCCTCGTGGTGCAGTGGTTGAGAGTCTGCCTGCCAATGCAGGGGACACGGGTTCGAGCCCTGGTATGGGAGGATCCCACATGCCACGGAGCAGCTGGGCCCGTGAGCCACAATTACTGAGCCTGCGCGTCTGGAGCCTGTGCTCCGCAACAAGAGAGGCCGCGATAGTGAGAGGCCCGCGCACCGCGATGAAGAGTGGCCCCCACTTGCCGCAACTTGAGAAAGCCCTCGCACAGAAACGAAGACCCAACACAGCCATAAATAAATAAATAAATAAACCCAAAAGTTAAAAAAAAAAAAAAATAGATAAGCAAAAATGTTATATTTATACAGCACAGGGAATTATAGCCATTATTTTGTAATAACTTTTAATGGAGCATAATCTATAAAAATACTGAATCACTATGCTGTACTCCTGAAACAAATGTAATATCATAAATAAACCATACTTCAATTTTTACAAATGACCCAAAAAAGTATTTTGAGTTCATTGCAGCACTGTTAGTAACTGCAAAATACTAGAAACAACCTGATCACTCACAAGTAGGAAAACAGTTGAATAAACTATGGTACATCCTCACAGTGGAATACTAAAAAGAATGAGGAAAATCTCTACAAAATGATGTGGTCGAATTTCTAGGACATATTGTTAAGTGAAAAAACAAAATGTTAAAGAATACCTATAAAATGACACCTTTTATAAAAAGGCAGGAGAGATACGAAAATATACCTGTGTCTGCTCATTCATTCAAAAAGAAACACATCGAGGACAAGCCAGAGACTGTTGGGATTGGTTAACCACAAGGAGGAGGAGAGAATAGGGGAAAATAATAGGAGAAATTGGTGGGGTGGAAACGTTACTACTCTGAGAATAACTTTTTGTACAGTTTCATCTTTTGGAACCACATAGATGTTTCATATGTTCCCCCAAAGAAGAAAGAAAATGAATTAAATTAAGAAATATGGGAACGGGAAGCTAAAAACTGTATCCATTGTTTTACTTTTTTTGCCAAGAACAATATTAAGTGCATATATTCAAGATACAGCTTGCTTGTTGGTTGTAGAAATGTTTTCTTTAGCCTTTACAGTCTATTTCTTTATCTCTCCCACCATGAAAACATAGATTAGTAACAGTCTGGCTTCCAAAATCTTATTAGAATAAAAAGTAATACTTATATATAACATGGAATCTAATTTTTAATGTGCATAAAACTTCCACAGGTGACATTTGAAATCATACTTTGGTGGGCCTAAATTTGCAGATTCAAAGTAAATACCATGTTTGTGCCCCCTTAGAGACATTGCACTCCTTCCTTTCTGCTTTATTTAGTGTGACATCCTTCATGACAACCCTCATGATGGTCCCTTAGCTTACTCAAAAGAAATGAGAAATTGTCAAAAGGTACCCCTTATATATTAGGTAAAATTTAGGATAAACTATATAAGATGGCACTAGCCTGTTTTTCTTCTAATAGATCACTACTCATTCTTTCTCTTGTCACTCTGTTGCCTGTCTGTAAAATAATAATCCTTTTTTCAATTTCATATTTTACAAGGGATTTCATTCAGCTTAAATTTGAAAAATTCAACTTTTAGTTCCAGAATCTATATGGAGAATTTTCCCATTTAAATCACATTTTTTCCCTAAATAGACAAATGAATATGCCTGAACTACAAAATTATACACAGCACATGCTGGAATTTAACCCTGACATTAAGGATCACTTTGAGACAATTTGATCCTTAGTACATGATTCTCTTTTCCTAGCAAAACATTATCACTGATATTTCTTTAGCTATAGTGAAACAAAATCACATCTACAAATTCAACTCTCTGTGGTAAAATAAGAAGATGATCACCTATTACAATATCCGTTTGCAAAAAACAAACCTCTAAAATCCATCTCAGCTGTAAAATGTACAGTTTATGAATTATATCATAAATCAGAAGTGAAAGCAACTTACTGATTCCGTTTTAAAACCATGAACTAAGAATTTACACGAAACAAACATGCAAGTATTTTCTGCAGCGTGTGAGCCCTCTATATATACAGTAAGTAGTGTCTCTTTCAAAGGATGAAGTAATAAACGTCACTCATCAGAGAGCAAGGTAGTCAAGTGGGTATGGGAGCCTGACCTGAGAGGGAACCGTTCACACATTACACAGCTCAGGGCCTTCCCTCTGGGACTGTGTCTTTCTCAATGTCACTTCCATTAGAGAAGGGAAATGGCCAGCTCTGCTTCAAAGACAAGAGCCATAGACTTTCCTGCTGCCATTACAGCAACCAGTAACACAACCTCATCTCTTAACTCGCTGGAATTTTGGCTTTGTACTGGACATATTGTTCATGCATTCCTTATCAGGGTCTCATTTTCTATACGTATTTGTGCTTGAAAAATGCTATGTATGTATCTTCATTGCTATAAATGAGTAGTTGTCTTTTCTCTTCTCCCTTAATGATCCTGAAGTTCAGTGTATTAATGTTGATAGGACCATATTAAGCAAGAGCATCAATTTGAAATTTCCACCAGGAAACGAACATTACTAGCATGAAAACTAAATACTTATAATCTAAAACGTATTAATTTTATCCTTGCAATCACTACCCAGTAAGATACAGCCATCCATATGCACACAACTCACATTTAATGCACAACATGCAGCTTAGCATTTGTAAATTTACTACAAAAATAACTTCATTAAATCAATCATTGTTTCCCTGTTGATTTACTAGAAGATTAAAACTAGTCAGTGACTGTCATGAAATCATAACTGGAGAATTAGTAAATATTATTTATCACAGTTATTAATGGAAAATAAAGCTTTG
Source organism: Balaenoptera borealis (assembly GCF_965194805.1). Lineage (NCBI taxonomy): Eukaryota > Metazoa > Chordata > Mammalia > Artiodactyla > Balaenopteridae > Balaenoptera > Balaenoptera borealis. Next base: position 109,222,328 of record NC_138862.1, on the reverse strand, counting down.
GAAAATATTAACAGTAAAATATTCTAATAGTGCTAATATAATTAATGTGCTACGTTAAAATGATTCCCTTAAAAACCTTTGGAAGTGAAATAATTGTATCACAAGCTTAAATACCATGATTGTCTTTCTCATCCATTTGCATTTATTTATTTATTTATTCTTATAAATTTATTTATTTACTTTTGGCTGCGTTGGGTCTTTGCTGCACACGGGCTTTCTCTAGTTGGGGCGAGCGGGGGCTACTCTTCGTCGCGGTGCACAGGCTTCTCATTGCGGTGGCGTCTCTTGCTGCGGAGCACGGCCTCTAGGAGTGCGGGCTTCAGTAGTTGTGGCTCGCGGGCTGTAGAGCACAGGCTCAGTAGTTGTGGCACACGGGCTTAGTTGCTCCGCGGCATGTGGGCTCTTCCCCGACCAGGGCTTGAACCCGTGTTCCCTGCATTGGCAGGCGGATTCTTAACCACTGCGTCACCAGGGAAGTCCCATGCATTTATTACAGTTGTAGAAATTTCTAAACTTTTTGGTACTTTAGGGAAACTTTCCACTAAATCTAACTTTACACCCCATTAAAAAACAAGTTCCATCATTTTTTTCAACTTTGTACCTTGCTGCCAATCAGTGTATTTCCAAATGTTATAATATGATTTGTAACTGACGGTGGTTTCATCACCAGCAGAGGCTGTTAAAACTTCAACATGGTGGGGGTTTTTTTGTTTTTTTTTTAATGTCTGAAAAAGTGAGAATTGTTGAATCTTAAGATAAGCAGCAACTCCAGCAACAACAGAAGACACACTATGTGGGATGTGATATGTGGGATGGGAAACTATCATCTCACAGAAACTCAGTTAACGGAATTACAAAATTTAAGAAACTGGGCTTTTTCATGGCTTTACTACAGGAAATGGAACCTGCAGATTCAGACAGTCACAAGCTAAGGAGAGAGTTATTAAAGTCCCATTAGGGCTTCCCTCGTGGCGCAGTGGTTGAGAATCTGCCTCCTAATGCAAGGAACACGGGTTCGAGCCCTGGTCTGGGAAGATCCCACATGCCGTAGAACAGCTAGGCCCGTGAGCCACAACTACTGAGCCTGCGCGTCTGGAGCCTGTGCTCCGCAACAAGAGAGGCCGCGATGGTGAGAGGCCCGCGCACCGCGATGAAGAGTGGCCCCCGCTTGTCACAAGTAGAGAAAGCCCTCGCACAGAAGCGAAGACCCAACACAGCCATAAATAAATAAATAAACAAATAAAAAATTTTTTTAAAAGTCCCACTAAACCAGGAAGGATTGAGAGCTCTTTTTCACTAGGCACTAACTTCT